>NC_141088.1:25422368-26022368 GCF_041138505.1 Cibotium barometz | reverse complement strand
ATGTGCTTATCCACTTCGATAGTGGTACTACCCACCACTACATGCACCCTCATGTGGTTGAAGCCATGAACCTTCCTCCGGATAGGTTTGGAACTCCTATTACTGCAGGTACCGCTTTTGAAGGAATGTCAACCGATGTGAGTCCTATTTTGGGAAAGCTTCGCTTACAAATTGGAGACTATGTGGATCATGAGAACTTTGTTGTTGGCAAAGTTGGACATAGTGATGTAATTGTGGGTATGCCCTGGCATAAGAAGATAGACCCGGCCATTGATTGGGCTAGAAACAAGATTAGGTTTCCTTTTAAAGGCAAGAATGTAGCAACCGATGTGAGTCCTATTTTGGGAAAGCTTCGCTTACAAATTGGAGACTATGTGGATCATGAGAACTTTGTTGTTGGCAAAGTTGGACATTGTGATGTAATTTTGGGTATGCCCTAGCATAAGAAGATAGACCCGGCCATTGATTGGGCTGGAAACAAGATTAGGTTTCCTTTTAAAGGCAAGAATGTAGGTTTTGATGTAGGAGTTGAGGGGAATTCCATTCCACTCATTAGTCATGTACAAGTTCCTAAAGCAATAAAGCAGTCTATTTCCTCGTACTTGATATATGTAAGAGATCCTAAGGAATCTGAGAGTGATGAGTCACTCTCAACTCTTGATCATGAAAGGAAAGATTTCCTAAAGTATGAAGATTGTTTTGCAGATACTCTTCCTGGAGAGCTACCTCCAAAGAAACCACAAGATCATCAAACTGACATAATGCCAGGAAGCTCACCTCCTAATAGATCTCCTTATCGAGTGAGTCAAACTCAACAAGAGGAGATTATGAAGCAAGTAACCGAGCTTTTGACAAAGGGTTTGATTCGACCTAGCTCATCACCTTTTTGCACCCTAACCAAACATTAAGCTAAACTTTTAAAAAGACATCGACTCAAAAGTGTAACCATTAACTCCAATGTCTGTCCGAACATGAAGTGTAGGTTCATCAACTCTTATCATGCATAGCGTGGACAATAAGCTATGACATCCCTACTCACAACATCAGTGGTTCATACTACAGAAAGTTTTGGCCGGTCATCGGGCATCCACACTTGGATGCCCGTCCCTCCATACTTCGGTGCCCGCCCGTTAGTCTATCCCTAACTCAGCTCGTCAATCAACCTGCCTAGCTCCAAGCTTCCCCAACCTCGAAGCTAGTCTTGTGTGCGTGTAGCACACGGTAGATACACACTGTGCACATGACATTCTCCCCTTCCTCTAAGAGCTCACTCCTGAGCTCACTAAAAAGCCAGGGTAATCTCTCTAAAGAGTAGTCAATGTCTCCCATGTAGCGTCCTCCTCAACACGATCCTTCCACTTGATCTTGTATTCCGTGACCATTCTGTTGCAATACACCTCCAATTGCGATGTTACTCGCATCGGCGATCACCTGAAATGGCTCGTCCCACGAGGCAAGTGCTAAACAAGGCGCTTCTGATAAAGCCACCTTGAGGTTCTTGAATGCCTCCAACGCTCGTGGAGTCATTCGAATCTTTTGCCTTCTTGTCTTCACACCCTTTAGCAGATCGGTGAGATTCGCCGAGAGATCAGAAAACTTGTCTATGTAAGTGGAGTATGTCTGGCATATACCCACAAAGGATCTGATGTCATAGGTTGTCTGAGGTATTTCCCAATTGACAATCTCGGCCACTTTAGTCGGATCCAGTCGAATCCCTTCGGCACTAATTATGTATCCCAAGTAATGCACTTGGAACACATAAAATTCCGACTTCTTTTCATTGACGTAGAGCTCGTTGCTTTCCAACAACTTAAGGACTTTCTCCACATCAATGTCATGCTTCTCAACCGTAGCTGAAAATACCAGTATGTCGTCCAGAAATATGAACACACACTTTCCAATCAAATCCCGTAAAACACGCATCATCATGCAGTTAAATGTAGTTGGGGCGTTCGTCAAGCCAAATGGCATGACCACAAATTCATAGTGGGTCCGTTCCGTACAGAAGGCGGTCTTGGGGATGTATAGCGGCCTGTTTCGTGACCACATCCTCCGTGCTGCCGCTATCAAACAAGACGACGACTCTCTAGCCACCTATGTAGCCAAAAGACTTGAGCAATTCGTTGTGCTCATACTCCTGGTCATGGGCGCCCTTCTGCTTATCTTCGAGCTCCCGGCTAATAATTGCTCCAACTGAAGCACCCGGGTTTGAAGAACTAGGGATAGCCGCTAGGGTCTGTGTGGGAGCTGAGCTCACCACGGAAGCTGTGGAGGCAGCGGCGGCGGGCTTTGGAGGCTTCTTAGGACAATCCCGAGAAGTATGTCCTTTTGTATGACAAAAGAAACATCTACCCTCCTCCTCGTACTGAGAAAGCTCCTCAGCACTCAACTTGCCACCTCTCTTGCCTGCCTCCGCTTTCTTGTCTGGAGTAAGCTTAGACGCATTGTTCGAGTTCTTGGAGCCAGAGGCTCTCGAGCTCTGTGTCCTGGGGAAGACCCCATCTGGTTCTGGCCTTTGCCCCCCGAGGCGGTAGCCCTGGGAGAAGCCGGCTGGAAAGTCTTCAGCTTGTCACCATTATGTTTCATTTCTGCACTCTACGCAAGCGAGAGTGCGTCTTCAAAGGTGGCTAGCCGAAACATACGCACATCCCATTGGATTTGCGTGTCAAGGCCATACCAAAACTGCCCTATCTTGTCCAAATCAGATAAGCCTAATTGCAAACATAAAGTCGAAATTCTATTGGCAAACTGAAGGACTGGTTACACGTTTTGACGCACTCCCCTGAACTCATCTTCGAGTCGCTCAAGATAGTGGGGTGGTAGAAACCGCTACTTAAGATCGCGGACAAACTCGTCCCACACATAATCTGCCATACCTAATTTGGTGTGGGCATGAGCCCACTGAGTCCACCAGGAATGGCCTCACCTTCCAAGTACCAACTGGCTAAGGTCACTCTGTCAGTATCTATTTTTCTAACTGCAGCAAAGTAAGCTTCAAACTGATGCAACCATGAATAGAGAGTTGTGGGATCGAGTTTACCATTATACTTACTGAAGTTCATTTTCTCGGGAAAATGATTTGAGGGCGCCGCCGGTGTCAATCTGGCGTCCAAAGCTGCTAGGTAACGCTCGTGCTCCACACATCACATGGCTTCGTCTTCACGTCGTCGGATCTCCAATGCACGCATCTGCAACTCAAGCAAAGAGCTCGGCTGCGACTGTGACCCTGCGAGAGGGTCCCTGTGTCAAGGATCTGGAATCTCAGATACGAAAGGAGAGGGAGGAGGAGATGGACAACGCGACGCTGGAGAACGGGTACACTCTTCGAGAGCCAAGATCTGCGCCTTCTGCTCGTCCAACTTGGTTGTCTGGTCTGCGCGATTGCTCGCAACATCTCCTGGAACATATCTGTAACACTCAAGCCTGGTGCCCTAGCTGGGCTGCCTGCTGCACTCTGGTCCCATGGTTCTTGGTCTCTCTCGTCGTCGAAGCTCGCCATGGCAAGAAAATGCACTTCCTTTTTGGAACGCAATCTGACCATCCACTATCTGTGTGGGAGACGTCCGGAGGCTTCCGGAGGCTGAAAACCAACCGTCCTTCGAGGGACAGGAGTCACTCCGCAAAGGGTAGTCCACCGGCGTCTGAAAACCAACCACACGAGCGAGAAAAAATTATAGTTTCTTTGCTGAATCTTTGCACTTGAAGTAGGCTCTGATACCACTGTAACATGCGGAAGCTTCGGAGAAGATCGATAACTTCAATGCTCAGAAATCAGCACTCAATTCGCGACCAAATTAACGCACAAACTGAATGAGGATGTGCAGAAAGAGAGAGAGAGAGAGAGAGAGAGAGAGAGAGAGAGAGAGAGAGAGAGGGAGATATGGAGAGGACACAGTATTGGGTCCCAAATATTCTTTGTAGGGCCCCCATCACGGATGGTGTATTTGCTTTATTAGAATGATGTAAATCTAAAAAGAAAATACAAAAATCTTGACCTTTCTTGGCTGAGAAAACTCTGCCCTTGATTTGCAGTCCTTCACCCCTTTGCTTTAGCAACTCCTTGGCTTGTCTAGCCCTTGTTTGCCTTGGCTCTTGGTGAAAAATGAGATGAAACAATGGGATTGTGGGCTCCTCTATTTATACTACTCTAGGATGAGCAGTCGGCCAGCTTAAGTCCAAGCGGCCAGCATACTTTCTGTCCCACGACTGAATATTGGCATTTAATGCTAGAAAAATTCAATAAAAGCTGCGCTTTTCTTCCCTTGTTGGAAGGGCTTTATGTGCATGACTCCTTAGGGGCTGGGGCATAGTCTTTAGGCTGTTTGGGGACTGGGCAGCCTGTATGGGCTGCCCCATACTTGCCCTTACAGCCATAACCAAGTCGTACATCCTGTATGCTTTCCCCTAGTCTACCCCTAGGTCATGGCTGGTGGGTTCAGCCATGGCCTTCCTGGCCCTCATGGGGTTGGTTTCACACTATCTCCATGCCCACACTAAGTCTTGGGGTAGCCCTATGGGCTGGCCCCTTGTTCTAAAAGCAAACCCTAACTATCTACATAATGATCTGGCATCCGGTACCATACCAGATACACAAAATCATTGCCATCATTCCAGAGGGAGACTTACAACGCGGACTGGCACTGTTTCATGTGCAGGACAGTGCACACCTGACCTTAAATTCATGTGCAGGACAATGCACGCCTGACCTCGGACAACTGAGATGGATCCCTGGCTGACTTGTCCCGGACTCGGCTCACATGGGACCAGTTCACCATCCCAAGTCCTGCACCTTCTGTACAGATATGTCTACGTCGCATCCAAGTGCGGGATGCACGTGACACAACTCTGGAAACGTTGCCTAGCGAGTACTGATTCAACCTCGGGCTCAAGGTGGCATGGACTTGATAGATCCCGCAACCCAAAGCAGGGCCTTTTGGGCCACCTGATCGTGTGAGGACTTACAACCCGGGGAGGAATCCTCGAAGAATTTCTTGATCAGCCGCATTTCCTCGCATCTTCCTGTGCGCAAAGGACCCTAGACACCGGGGATTCAATGGATCTTCTCGGAGGCCCCCCTCGGCGATCTCAGTACTAGCTTTGAGGACTGGTCTGTAGCGAGTCTCTTCCACCACTGGCAGTTGCTCCATTCCGCCGTCGTCTCGCTTCCCCCCATCTATAAAGAGAGGGGGGGGGGAGGGGGGGGGGAGAGAGAGAGAGAGAGAGAGAGAGAGATCCCTTGACTTGAAACCTACATTCCTACCTTTCCTCATGACACATGATCGGTGCTTGATCTCACTTCTCTTGGAGCCAACTCTACGGGAGGCCACCTCAGGCTCTGGGCAACAACACGACAAGACCATTTGCGGACCCTGAGAGGAGCCTCCACTATGATCCACAACATGGACTCCACCATTCCACCGGATTGTCTTCTCCCTCCCAAGGATCCCCTGAGATCCCGTGGATGACCTCTTTAACCTGCACCAGAGTTCCCCTAGCGGGTTTTTGGTTATTCACATGGTCGTCTCGTCAAGACTCATGAGGTTGGACCGAGCAACCTCCAGACAGCGTCCCAATGGCATATCAATGATGCCCTAGCCTCTCCTCATGAGCGGGTCCGCATGGTGGGTGGGTCTTACGCATCACATCCTAGTGCTTATGGCTTTGGGAGAACAACCCATTGGTTCACATACATTGGGATCCCGAAGAGTGGCAGTGGAGAGACCCATTGATTCACGATCTCGAGGAGGCCATCCCATTCTTTAATTGCTCCGTGCGGCTCAGGGATCCTCCTCAAGACCATAGATGGCACCCCGACATTGCAACAGCATTGTGTCACAAGACGGAAGTGTGTTTACACTAATTAAAGAGTGAAATCTTCATTAACATGGTTAAGTTACCATATACATAGCCATGAATCAAGAAATACATCTCTGATACAACATAGCAAGGCATCCACGTGAAAACACTTCACAAAACTGTAGTGATGACACAGTATTAGGGAACAAAAGATGGGCTGCCCCTCCTCCCACTCTCCTCTTGAAGGTAAATTCTATTGCCTTAAGGGAGTATTTTTATACAAGTACATTGAGCGGGTAGCCTAGCCCAACCATGCATCATCGTTTCTTCCAAAAACTTTGAATGAAAACGAAAACAAATCAATCAATCAGCTAGCTTTCAAGTAGCCCAGCTACCACAAATGACAAATCCTCAAGAGATGGAAGCCCAACTTCCCAAGATCCAACTATCCAATAGCTGATTACCACCTTAGGCAAGTGCTCAGCACTTCCCAAGAGTCTCCCCGCTTGATTCCTCACAAAAAACACCAGCAGCAAGTACAAGACTTGTTCTTCTTCACCTCCAAGCTTTAATAATACCCTTCTCTTGTGGTTTCATGTGAGAAAGGGACACAAATGAGGTTCAGCAGCAGTCTGGCAGCAATAGAGAGCTCCCAGGCATAGCAGATGTGTAGAGAAATGGCTGGAATTGCTAGTTGTCCAGCTCTAATGCCGCCACACAACTTTGAGCTGCCTGAGAAGGGCTGAAAATAGGTCATACAGCAGAAGCTATGACAAGAGGGGGCTGAAAACAAGTCATATAGCAGTAGCTATGCTAGGAGGGGACTAAAAACACATCGCCTAGGTGAGAGAAGAGGCAAGAGAGGGCTGAAGTCGGGTGACCTGCTCTAGGCATCAAGTAGGCGTGAGGAAAATGGAATGAGGGTTGCTTCTCTTAGTTGGTAGATGCTCTTTTATAGACTTGCGTTGAGTAGATAGCTTTAAATGCTACTGGAATTACATGCAAAAAGGTGAGGTTGCATGAGCTTGTATTGCCTTATGGTTGCATGGGATTGCATGAACTTGCATGGTTGCATGTAGCATGCATGCAGGTAGGTAGGCTTGCATGTGACATGTATGCATGAAGGTAGCTTTGCATGTTGCATGCATGCATGTAGTGTCATGTGCAAGAAATGCCGTGACCATTCTCAGAGGCCAATCCAAAAGGGGCAGCCAAGAAAAAGACCATTAGAGCTAGGACATGGAGAACAAAGTACAGATTGGCTAGTGTGGACTTGGAGAAGAACCAGATGATGCTGTCAGCTGATTACAAGACCTGTCGGCTGCATGGACCTATAAAAGGCACAAAGTGCTCATTGTTCTATTCATTCATTCCTTTATGGAATGGGTCCTTAGGGTCCTTAGAGTAGGACTAGATTTTAGTGTTTATCACCTTTTGTATGAAGGCAGCCTAGGGCTGTAGAAAAGTACCTTTTTGTACTATATGAAATATACTGAATTTCCAGCCATCTCTCTCTCTCTCCACTCTCCTTTATGTATGCGTTTTGCATCAGCATGTTTCCAGTGGGGTTTAGGGCTGAAAGAAGACCCTCAGAGCTTCCGCGTGTTACATGTAGATAACTTTGCATGTAGCATGTATTCATGTAGGTGGGATTGCATGTGACATGCATGCATGTAAGAAGCTTTGCATGTGGCATGCATGCATGTGGATAACTTTGCAGGTAACATGCATGCATGTATGTGGGTTTGTATGTGACATGCGTGCATATAGGTAGCTTTGCATGTGGCATGCATGCATGTAGATAACTCACATGTACCATGCATGCATGTAGGTAGGCATGCACATGCATGAGCAAAGAGTGGAAAGCCCTAAAAGTAGGGAGTGGATAGCCCCTCCTCTGATCTCCACAAGTTCTTCTGATGGCTTAGCTCCATGAAGAGCCCCACACTTCAACAAAGGTGCCCGGCCTCATTTTAAAGAGTGTGAATGCCCGGCCTCATTATTAATGAATGTGAACACCTTTGGTTATAATTCTTCATTGGCCTTCAAATACCTGTTTCTTCTACACAAATCCACACACTACACGTGAATAGAAGACAATTTGTGCAACACACTAGCCCACGGGTGCAATCCAAGTGTCCTCGGATCCATGGGCCCCACATGTGATGACATCCAAGCATTTTCCACGCATAGAAAACAGTGCACACAAATTATAATAAACCATGCACACAATGTATGCATCTTAATACATATTTTGGAAGAAAGGGAAGGCTTCTCCAGATAAGTCTTCCGAGAAGAAGCCTGATCCAGAACGAGAGAAGCTGAAGGCCGAAAGATCGTGTAATGATTGTGGTGAGAAAGGCCACTACTGGAGGAAGTGCCCTAAGCGGACAGGGAAGAGTGCTGATTCCTCAGCCTCAGCTGCGAAGACTCCGGCATTTGTGCACTTGGAGATGGTGGACTCCGATGATTCATCGTCTTCGAGCGAGGAGGCAGTTGGCTTCACCGCAAAGGATACTCGGGAATGGATTCTCGACAGTGGTGCTTCCAGGCACATGACTCCATCCCGTGACTTCTTCCTGGATCTGAAGCGGCAGTCAGGTCGTATCTTTATTGGCGATAACTCCACTATTCCGATTCATAGTGAGGGCCGGATGGAGATCATTCCCGACGGCAAGGGGGGCAAGCATGCTTCCCGTGTTCTTTATGTCCCTACTCTGGGCTTTCATCTTTTGTCAGTGCATGAGGTATGCAAGACTGGCTTTCGGGTGGAATTTGAGGAGCATTCAGTTGCTCTAAGGGACCGTGAGACAGGCAAAGTTGTTTGGGAAGGCGGTGTGGAGAACGGCATCTACAAGCTCTCTGCACTCTCCTCACTAACAGGCTCTCAGGTCGGAGATTTGTGGCACTTTCGTTTTGGCCACTTAAATGTGGATGCTTTGCGGCGCGCCTTCCGGGACCAGATGGTGGTTGGCTTGCCAGATGTTGGTAGTAGGCAAGGACGCTGCAGTTCTTGCATACGTGGTAAGCAGCACAAGGAATCCTTTCCGAAGCAGGCTTCCAGGCGGGCTTCGAAACCTCTGGAGTTGATTCACACTGACTTGTGTGGACCACAGCAGATACCATCCTTGGGAGGATCTCTCTACTTCATGCTCCTTGTTGATGATTGTACCAGATTCACGTGGGTCTACTTTCTTTCACAGAAGGACCAGGCTTTTGCTCGGTTCAAGGATTGGCACGTGATGGTGGAGAAAGAGTCTGGATTTCAGGTCAAGACTCTCAGGGAATGGAGTCGTTGAACGTAAGAACAGGACTGTGGTGGAGATGGCGAGGACTATGCTGGAGCATCGTGATCTTCCTCGTCCACTTTGGGGTGAGGCTGTGGCAACAGCTGTCCATACCATGAACCGCTCTCCGACGACTTCTGTACCCCATATGACTCCATTTGAGGCATATTTTGGCAGGAAACCCGATGTCTCGCACTTCCGTGTCTTTGGGAGTGACGCGTATGTACATATTCCGAAGAAGCAGAGGGGGAAGCTTGACTCCAAGTCCCGCAAGCTGGTATTTGTGGGGTATAACTCTCTTTCCAAGGGATACAGGTTGTATGATCCAGAGAGGAACGAGATTGTTGTCAGCCGGGATGTGGTCTTTGACGAGCATGTTCCAGCATCCACTGTCGAGGAGCCGCCACTTCTTGGAGATCCAGAGTCTGATGATGATTCCCAGTCTACCACTCCAGTTGATCCACCTCAGTCATCACAGGAGGTTGAGCCCGCAGCTGGAGTTGAGCCCCCGCGATCACAGGAGGCTCCACGATCTGTTCGAGTACCTAGGTGGTTGTTAGACACCCTTCGGGAGTCAGGTGTCACGGAGCTACCCTCCGAGTGGACCACAGAGGACGGCCCTCGAAGATCACATGGAGTTCGAGATAAAAGCAACACGGCGGAGCTTCTTCAGGTGAACTATGCTCTTATGTCTCGTATCATGCGGGATAAAGAGCCCACTTCCGTCAAGGAAGCCCTTTCACAGGATACTTGGAGGGAAGCCATGCAGGTGGAACTTGACGCCATCGAGAAGAAAAACACTTGGGAGTTGGTACCGAGGCCGTCGAAGCGGTCAGTCATTGGTGTCAAATGGGTCTTTAAGACCAAGTACGCGGCTGATGGGTCGGTGGACAAACACAAAGCCAGGCTCGTGGCTAAGGGTTATGCTCAGCGGCCAGGCATCGACTACGAGGATACCTTTGCACCGACAGCGCGGATGACCACGATTCGGACCGTTCTTGCCCTTGCTTCTTCTCAGAGGTGGCCCGTGTACCAGATGGATGTAAAATCAGCGTTCCTTAATGGTGACCTGCAGGAGGAGGTGTACGTTGAGCAGCCTCCAGGCTTTATTGTTCCAGGATCGGAAGGGATGGTTTACAGGTTACGTAAGGCCTTGTATGGTCTTAAGCAGGCTCCGAGGGCTTGGAATCAGAAGATTGATTCCTTCTTTATTCGGACTGGATTCCAGAGATCGGTTGCAGATCCGAACCTGTATCTCTTTCGGGAACGCAGCATGGTCACACTCATCATCCTTTATGTGGATGATCTCATTCTCACCGGCGGTCATGTGGAGCACATTGGAGTGACGAAGGCTGACTTGTCAAAGGAGTTTGAGATGACCGACTTAGGCTT
Source organism: Cibotium barometz (assembly GCF_041138505.1). Classification (NCBI taxonomy): domain Eukaryota; kingdom Viridiplantae; phylum Streptophyta; class Polypodiopsida; order Cyatheales; family Cibotiaceae; genus Cibotium; species Cibotium barometz. The sequence continues at coordinate 26,011,893 of NC_141088.1, read as the reverse complement.
ACTCCACTTCTTCCTGGGATTGGAGATCTGGCAGACCCAGAGGGGGTTTTTCGTCTCTCAGCAGCGGTATGTTCATGAGTTGCTTGAGGCCTTTGGGATGGAGAACTGCAAGCCTATTACTTCGCCGATGGACCCGAACACAAAGTTAACCGTTACAGATCCTTGTGAGCCAGTTGATGCCTCGCAGTACCGGAATTGATCTGGTTGCTGAACACCAGATTGGACTTGAGCTTCTCCGTGGGGCTGTTGAGCTCTTTTATGCAGACGCCATTGAAGACTCATTGGGACGCAAGATTGAGGATCTTGCGGTATCTGCAGAGTACGAAGGATCTGGGACTCTTTTACACAGGAGGGAATGGAGTCAAGCTCCAAGGTTGGAGTGACTCAGATTGGGGAGGAGATCCAGACACGAGGAGATCTACTTCAGGATACACTTTTACCCTCGGCTCAGGAGCGGTTTCTTGGAGCAGCAAGAAGCAGCCAACTATTGCCCTTTCTTCGACAGAGGCAGAGTATCGGGCTGCTTGTGGTGCTGCTTGTGAGGTTGTATGGCTGCGGAGGCTGCTAGGCGAGATGGGGTTTCCACAGAGGGAGCCCACAGTCATCCAGTGTGATAACCAGAGTTGTATAGCTATTGCTCGGAACCCGGTTTTCCATGCCCGGACCAAGCATACAGAGATACAGTATCACTTTGTTCGTGAGAAGATCTTGGCGGGTGACATCTTGCTACTTTATTGTTCGACGGAGGACAATGCGGCGGACCTCTTCACGAAGTCTCTACCTCAGGCTACGCTCAGGCGGCACTCCAGCTCCCTGGGGTTGGTTACACAGCCAGGAGCTGAGAGGGGGTGTTAGAAGTCATCTCCTGTCTATTTGTATACACCAGGGCCTCTGTTGTGGGTGTGCTCGCCCGTATATCATTTTTCCACACTCCCCGTATTTTTTCCCTATTTTTCCCATTTTTTCCTAGTGGCTGGAGGGCTGCCAGTTGATGCCAGGAGCACTCTGAAGCTGGCCGACTGCATCTGTATCAGTCGTGGGCTGTAGGAGTGCTGGCCGACTTGTTCTGTCCAGGCGTGAGGCATCTGATGCTGGCCGACTGCTATATTCAGCAGTCGTGGGACTTTGTTCAGTCGTGGCCCCTGTCTAGAGCTGGCCGACTGCCCTCATGGGCTTGTATATATTGCCCCCCATCCTCCTCCACTTTCTCATTCAGTATCTTCGGGATCTTGTGTATAGAGAAGAGTTTACACACATCTCTGTGTTTCTTGTGCTGATTATTTTCTGCAGTCTACTTGCTCTTGTCTACCCAAGTTTGGATATCATTTCCGCTGCATATTCTGACACCTCCGCCTATTCACTTCTGATCCGAGCTCCACTCACTCTGTCACATGGGGGCCTATAGCTTTTGGGTTGTAGAGGCCAGTGAGGCCTTACTTTACGAGGATGATAGATGAGGCCTTGCATCACTCACAAGCACATCTATGTGACAACTGGAAGATCATTAGTAGCATAGAGCAACTTGGCACATCCGGCGAGCCCGATGCAGCAAGGCCATCAATGGGCTGATCCCGCCTGTTGAGATCATCCACTCCATTTGGGTAGTAGATCTCACACACACCCTCCAGGGCCATTTTGAGCACTCGACCGGTGATTCAAAACACATGCGGCAACGGCATGAGGCTTTCTATTGTGCCTAGACCCCCAGACCCTTTCTACCCAGGGAGAAATGTGCAGTCTCTTGGCACTATAGGCCCCCAGTGTGTCTTTTCCCTCAACCTGCAAATGTAGCCTCCCTCTGATAGAACGGCCAGCCGAGGCAGGCGCCCCCTCTTCCTTATCTCATTTGTATGTTTGGACTACTTTTTAGCAGTGTTGTATTCAGCCATATGACTGGTTTTTCCTTTATTACTGATAGAAGGATGTTTCTTTGGAAACAAAGAGTGTTTCTCTATAGGCAAAGCGCTAGCCAAGAGTGTACAGTAGTAGAGGTCACAGGGCTACACTACAGTTGACGTTTTCACTCAGCCATATCCATTGTACTAGAGATTCAGTTGTATTACTTCTTGCTTGCACATAATACAGACAGTAGTTTAGGACTCGTGTGTGATTCCACCACTCTTCTTTCTATCTCTGAAAACCCTAGCACATAGGCACAAGTGTTCTACAGATAGGGTGGGTGTGGACAGTCTAACTGCCCCTCCATGAGCTGTAATCCCCCACCCACAGGTTCTCTGACAGCGGGAACGGGTTACAAGCCGGCTGTATAAGTAAAGGTTCTCAGGGTGAAAGTCTACATGTCAACTTAGGTTTTTCTTTGAACCTACTTTTGGTGAAACTATGACAATGTGTTTTGCACACTTGCAACATTCTTATCAAAGGCAAACTCCTTTCCCAGAAAGAAATCAGTTTAGGTGACACGTAGGTTGCCAAACCTTTAGCTGGACAGGATCGGATATGCCAACCAAGCGTTGGATAAATGTATTCATAGCCTCAAGTGCGTCCTCTCCAGCACTTGTAGTCAATTCCTGGAAGCACAAACTTATCAGTAAACATTTTCTATAATTTCATGCAATAAGTTCCATTAAACCCTACTATGTAAACAAATGACACGCCAATAAGCTAACAATGATACAGAGCATGATGTCTAAAACAGCAAACATGTATCATTGGCAGAGCATAGCACAATCAAGTTACAATCTCTTAAGTTTTAATGACAATAAAAAAGATAAGAATTCTCTAAAACTTAAACGAGAAAAGGGATATAAGCCATAATCAAGAAAAATACACACACAGACACATACACTTTAATTAATAATCATGAGAGAAAGACCATCAATGAGAGGGTTAATAATGAGGTGTAATCATGTATAGTTATGACACACACACACAGAGAGAGAGAGAGAGAGAGAGAGAGAGAGAGAGAGAGACTCTCAAAAACAGAAGATCATTAGTTGCGAGAGAGGAAAGAGAGAGAGAGAGAGAGAGAGAGACTCGTAAGAAGAAATCAAAGACAGTGACCTAACCATGGTCCATAGAAAATGAGGAGGTTTCTCAAAACAAACAAAAAAATATTGGGACAATTAAGACCTGTAAATTTTGTGGCTCGAGAGTCTTCAAATAGTTTAGAAGCTCATTTCCACCATTTGCAACTTTTTTGCTTCGGTCCAACTGCTCCTGTAGCTCAATAATCTCATTTTCTAAAAGCTCTACATAATGTGAAGCATCCATTGATTCTGGCCCAGTTTCATTGTGCCACCTGATAACTTCTCCACTTACTTTCTTCTGAACACCAGGTGCGTAGTTTGGATCTGACTGCCATAGCAAAATGCCCCAAAAAAAAAAACAAATATTAACATTGTTGTTTGAAACTCTCTGGCAGAAAGCCACATAGTCCACAAAAATATATGGCATTTAAACACAAAATCTTAGCAACTTCCATGGAAGTTTGCTGCCACAAGGCAGTGACATAATTCCCGAAGTGGTCACAAGGCAGTGAAAATGACCCAATTTCACAAGGTAGTGATGGACCGATGTCACAAGGCACTCACATGGACCCCCGGAGAACGTCACAAGGCAATGACATAGCTTCCACAATTACCCTGAATTGAAATAAGGCCTATGCCCAAACTGGTGCGGGAGAGGTTTGTTCCTGAGTGGGACAAGAGAGGCTTGTGCACGGAGACTGGTACAAGATAACTCTCGAGTCAGGGTTCAACATATTTCACAAAGCTCTATAAGATGGGAGATTTCAATGATTTTGTGCTTGGCATGTCATGTGGAACATTAATGTGAGCGCATGACTTCTGTTTGGACATGGGCATTGCATGGATTCATTAGCATGTGAGCTTTATGGATGCACAATAATCCCAAAAACATGTGGCTAACGGTATTTGTTTATTATGTGCACTCGCATGGGTTTTGCGGGTAAAAGTATCAATCCCTACCCCTAGTTTAATAGATATTTTGTGTGTTTTCTAATCTTTGTGTTGTAGGTTCATAATTTGAGAAAGTCGAAAGCACATCAATGAGATTTTGAAATAAAAAAGCAACATGGAGGTATAAATCAAGGGCAAATCATACAGAAGCACCATCAATTGTGGTTGAGTGCTAACATCCCAAGACTCCCATCCTGGTGCTCCTAAATTAAGAGAGGGAACCGTACAACTGTATGGTCAGCAGCAACAGCAGATTCAGTGTCTGTGCAGCCTGTAGAAAGCTGTGGCTTGTATGGCATTCGCTGTCCACCACAGGCCAAAAAAAAAGCCCACAACTTTGGCAAATACAGCCCACGATCTCGCTTGCTTTAGCCTGCTTATGTGTGGTTGAACCTGCTCTGGTTCCAAATGTTGGTGTAGGGTAGCCTGCAAAGACAAGATGTGCAAGTACAGATGTACACAAGCGCACACATGCAGGTGAAAAAGAAAAGTTCCACAAGTTGTATTAGCACTAGCATCTGCAATACAACAAGAGTAGGACTCCTTTTTTAACTAAAGCCCAAAACAAAATCCCTCATTGACACATTGCATACAATTCAATGGTCACAAAAAATCTAGACTACCATACCCTATAAGTGACATCTTTTGCTGGGAGAATGTCACCGTCCATTAATACATCTGCCACAAGGAGGACAAGGAGACCAAGGCAGACGATGATGTGAAATACCATCTTTGTAAAATCTCGTTCAGGTCACTCACTAGCATGGTTCAAACACATAGAGAGAAGATATATTCACATTATAATCATAATGAAACTTCAACTTGGCCCTGACTCTCTATGGGCTACTGGCATATTATTGAAGGAGAGAAACCGAGATATCAAAGCCAATGCATGACAAGTGGTGCAGAAAAACACACAATTTACAGTAGACACCCAAATCTTAATGCAGGCTCCAGTGGTAGACCAGGACTGGCTGAAAACAATGGAGACAAACACTTGAGAACATCCTAACATTCTCAAAAAAAAAAAAGAGAGCATCCTAACACTTTTTCCTTTTGTTGTGTTTACTAACACTAACCCTCCATATACAGAATCAGAGCCACTTCCCAGATGTAATAGCCAAGTGAACCAACATGACAACACCCAAACGAGATCTTCCTACATGATCCATGAGACTTCATAAAGCCCAGGATTAAAGCTGGATTAAAAAGGAGCACCTTCACTGAACTGGCACTAGGAAGTGCAGCTTGTGCAATGCTCTGCTGCAAGTCCAAGCGAAACTGAGCATTCCTGAACATATATCCTGTCATCATTACACTATACATGAGCTGTGCCAAATTTTCTGCAACCTGCAGGGCATACAAGCACCAGTAAAGACTGTCAAGTAAACACATGGATCCTACCAAGGCCTCCCTGAATTCTTGCAAAGACCTCTCATTTAAGCAGAGAAAAGAAATAGGAGTTTTACATTAAAACAAAACAAAAATCTTTGTTTTTGGTCAGAACAGAGCCACACTGCCTGTTTGGGAAACAAACGCGACTCACCGTTGACATAGTAACCGCAAAGAACTGTGGAGGTAAAGTCCCCAGCATATTGGTCACAGTCTGGCGCATTGCCTCTACGACCTATAAATTTGAAAGTGACAACGTCAACAAACAGATTCCTCTGAAAATCCCACTCATACATTTAAAAAAGACGTCAACAAAGAAGGTACTTCTCATAGACCTGTTGAGGAGCTCTCTTCACAAAAAGCTCCATGAATTCTGGCTGCACGGTCTTCACATACTCCAATAACATATCCCTCCTGCTTTTTGACTGTCAAAATCACTGAGATGATTCACCAGACATTCCTATACTAGAATTTCACACAACAACAAAAGCCTATTAAAAAAGAGGACCTTCCTTACTAAACACACTTGACCAGTCACCGCAGCGATATTCACTTGCACAAAAATGTCATGTTAGATATAAAGGATATAGGTCATAAGTGAAAGAAGGAAACAAAGAAAGTCATATTAACATCTACAGAAGACCCCTAGGGTCTATGAGACCAGACCTAATACAATGGTACTATGGATATACTAAGCTATGGAAGAACTGAAAAGGAACCACCAATGTGTATAGCATATGATTATCCTACGATCCCTCTTGAGCCAGTACCAATCTAGAGGGTCAGGCCTCTGTGATGGGAGCATGACATGTCGGCAGAGAACCTCCCAGATCGCTCTCTCTCTGTGGCAGGGGTCCTAATGCTCTGGGTCGGGGCAACCTGGCTTGTAGAATGGATCGGGCCTCACTAAAAACTCCTCTAAGGCACAGAGCTAGACAGCAAGTATGGGTCGTGGGCTCTCATGTTGGAGGAAAAGCACTAATATGGTGTTAAAGATGCTATTTTTAGCCATGGTCGTCTCCCGGTTGTGAGCCCGTAAAGGGACATTTATGGAGATGGACCATTTGCATGGGAACAGGGGCTAGCAGATAGAGCTTTCCATTAAGTTTCATATGATGTAGATAGCATGTTTTACGTGTGAAAAGGGGCAAAAATTAGGGCTGTGTGGGGCATGTGAACACCAATCTATGAGGTAGATGAACCTCAAGGCTACAAAAGCATTGTAGTTGGAACACACTTCAGTCGTATCGATCTAATCTATCATTGAGTTGTACAACTCTCTCTCTCCCTCTCTTTCTCTACACATACACCATGGATCTCTTTTATCCACCTTAGCTGTAGCTTAGCAGGCTTGTATAAACCCTTATCCTAGAACTATAATTGGTATGAGAGCCTCCTCTACGACCACTTCTGCTTCCATCGCTATTATCCAGCAGTCAACGCCACCAACATGTAGCTAATAGAGCTGCCACCGTCATCAACCCACCTCCACTACACTGCCCTCTACAGCCGCCGCCCCAGCTGCTGCATGTGCGCGGACTCATCTGCAGCCATGTCATCTGCTGTCTCCACAGTTCTCATCACTGCCAACAACCTACGGCTGAAATCAGCCTCTAGTAGAAACCAAAGTGCGGTAGACTAGCAGTCACCCAAACACAGTTGTAATCCAGTAAATAAGACAAATTAAAGGGAGCTAAAGTGCTCCTACACAAAAAGAAGAACGACACCTGTTGGCCCCAAAGCTTGGCGCCCCTTTCGGTATTTCTTTATTCACATTCAATGGAAGAATTTAACTGAATACATCATGGCCATTCATGGCTTGTACACATGCATGTCCAATCTAACAATCCTCGAGACCTCTTAGCATAGAGGTTACACACAGCCTTGTGCCCCAAAACACCACACTGTTATTCACCTCTACTCAGCCAAGATAGTGCACAGGCCTTGAATACGCATCTAACTGGCCCATGCACATAACCAAAAACTCAGCCATGAAACAGTCCATGAACCCTTCCAAAACAGTCCAAAAACTTGCCTATTTCCACCCTCCAAACTGTCAAACCCTTCCTCCTCTCACAAAGAGCCAGAGAAACAACTCCGAGACAGTCACGAGCCAGTGAAAAGAGACTCTCACACCCTGTTCAATTCTGTGTACTTCTGCAGTTCTGCACCTCCAGCAGCCACCTTCAGTCTCACACTGTTTTCCACAGGAGAAAGGGAGAGAAGAAAGCCCTGCTTGGCTGTGCACTGCCTTCCACAGTAGAGAGAGAGAGAGAGAGAGAGAGAGAGCACTTCTAGCTCTATGCACCTGCTGTCCTGGAGCTGCCTGCAAGAGAATTACCTTGCTGACCAGTTCGCCTCCTGCAGTCCAGCCCGTCTCCTGCAGCTGTATGCTAAGCGAGAGAGAGAGAGAGAGAGAGCACGTGTGCTACCTGCAGCCGTACTTGCTCGCCTGTTTTTCCACCAGGAGAGAAGCATGTATCTGCTGCCCGACTAGCCTGTCAGCCTTTCCACACATCCAGTTGCAGCCGACTACTCCTCCAAAAAGAGAGTCCCCGCCAGTAATAGCATAAACTCCCCTCAAAGGGCCACGATTCTATCTAAAAGGGTCCTTTGCTTTTATTGGTTTTAAAACCTTTGTCCCCTCCCCATGGGTTATTAAAGGGACTTTAATACTTTAATAATTCCTAATGTCCCTTGTCCCAAGTGTGAACATTCAATAAATGTCTCTCCTGCATACTTGTGTCCTGCATACTGACCACCATGCCCATATGCTTGTACGAATTCACAGGGTCGTGACATACCCCCCTCTTGAAAAATGGCAAGCATTCTCGATTGCATTCTGGTGTTACAGTAAGACATCCAAAGTGGAACCACACTGATAACGAAGGCTGCCCAATTCACTTTGTCCTTGCGTTTGGCGGTCAGTCGGTCAGTCAGTTGGTTTGCTCAGCCTTGTGGGCACAGTTCAGTTCTCCAGGAGAAATAAAGCAAATACTCCTGCTTGTGCCGAGGGGGCCGCCGCCCGGGGGGGGGGGGGGGGGGGGGGGGGGCTCAGTGGGTAATTTGGGACCTCATCTGGTGTCATCTCAACTACATCTTTCAGTTCATGTATGTTGTTTAAAGGATTGCTAAAGACTCACTAACTCGGGTATAAAGAAGGCCTCGTTGTTTCACACGGTCCTAACTCAACGCATGCTACATGGTATCAGAGCTTGGGACTCAGCAACCTAGGGTGAGAGCATCTTGTGGTAAAGCTAAGATTGAGAAAAACCACTCGCCTATCCACCACAACATCAAGATCCGAAGACATTTCAAAAGAAGAGCTTCCGCAAAAAGAAGACGAAGACAACCAAAAGTTAAAGGAGCAAATAAGGCAACTCCATATTCAACTCAAAAGAGTCCAAATGGAAAAAAAACTGGCAGGATTACAAGCAATCTTGGCCCAACAAGAGACACCCAAAGAACAAAGTTCCTCAATGGAGGAGTGGTATCGATGGATGACTGAAAAAGAAGAAAGAGACCGTGAAGCAAGACGGGCGAAACAACTGGCAGAGAGAGCCAAACACAAGGCCAAAGAGGAGTGACTGTGGGCAAAGCTTGAAGCAACAAAGGCGAACCATGAGCAACATGCTTGAGAAGATTTGAGGGACCAATTCCAACAAAGACAGTGGTCTCTGGTAACTTCTTTCACCCCTTCTCAGTCCTCCACAATCCCAGCCACAGCCTCGACAACCATCATTCATGCCTCACCGAACTCTACCAAGTACAACAACAAGTGCGACCATTCAGTTGTGACCCAATTCATCCACCAGTGCCCATTTTCCACTTTCCAAGATCAAAGATCCCAAAGACAAAGTCCATCTGGCGGCTTCACACCTCACGGATGCTGCAATCACTTGGTGGCAACTTTGGTCCCGTTTGCACACAGATTACTACACTGGCTTACCGGACTATGATTGGGACACCTTCATGTCCGATCTAAAGACAAGGTTTCTACCTCCGCAGTACATGACCAATCTCGAAGACGAGTTGTCACCATTTGGTCCCTTCACCAATCTTGACCAGTGTTTCACACACTAAGTGGAACCAAGGTGTGAACAGAAATTTTCCATAGAAGAAAGCTGGAGCATTTACCCGCAAAATTTGGCCTGAAAGATGGCTACAGAGCATAAGCAACATGGGATTTTATTCATCAAAGTGGCTTATAAGGTTTATAAGTCGGTGTGTTCACATATCATTAAAGACGGGCTAGACATATTATTATTTTGGGAATGGGATAGCATACTTTCCTTGTGATCACAGATATAACTTCTTCCGCAAAGGTTAATGACACACCAACAGAGATTGAGTGGGTTAGTGATAGCGGTGCTTCCGCCCATATGACCAAACGTTCACATATTTTGAAGAATTACCAGTCGCTCTCTTCTTCGGTTCGCATTGGCGATGACTCTTCCTTGGTCGTTTCTCTTAGTTCCTCTACTCCTCTCCATGAAGTTTTACATGTGCCTCGGCTTTCAAAGAACTTGTTTTCAGTTCATATGGCTGCTCGGAAGGGACTTGGAGTTTATTTTGGTGATGAGGTGGTTGAGGTCATTGACAAACAGAGACTCTCAATTGTGGCCAATGGAGTTCATGATAGAAGCCTCTACAAAATCACCACTTTCTCCTCAAAAATTCCCATATCCATTAACTATTCTCTCCTTCTCATGCCTTAGTCTCCGTTAATTAGACCTCTTTGTGGCATTCATGGATTGACCATGTACCTATTTCTGCTTTGCAGAAAATTTCATCCCATCTGTTTACCTAACCTCCATCATCTACCACGTATATACTCATCTTGCATGATGGGCAAACATCACAAAGATGCTTTTCCAAAGGAGGCTACACGAAAGCTCGAGCATATACATGCAAACGTGGTTGGACCTATGGAGGTTGAGTCCCTTGGAGCGGCTTAGTACTACATGCTTTTGGTGGATGATTTTACTCAAAAAGTGTGGGTTTTTTTTTTTTGGCTCAGAAGTCTGATGCTTTTGCCAATTTTAGGACTTGGATGGCCATGGTTAAGAATCAGTCTCACTCTACAGTTTTATTCTTGCAGACTAACAATGGTCATTAGTTTGTACCCTTTGATGAGTTTCTTGTATCGAAATGTATTCAACGGCAGACAATAGTTCCTTATACTTCTCAACAGAATGGAGTAGTTGGGAGGAAAAATCGGACCATGAAGGAGATGGCGAGATCTTTATTGCATCATTTTGGTCTTCCCTCCATATTTTGGGGAGAAGCTGTGGCTACTTCTGTTTATCTCATAAACCGCTCACTCACGAGGCGGTTGACAGGTTGACACCAGAGGAGGCATTTTCTGGACATAAACCATTTGTATCACATTTTCGTATCTTTGGTTGTGTTGCTTTTGTTCATGAAATAAAAAGTGGACTACACTTGCTCTTGAGTCCAAGAGGATGATTTTCACAAGCTATAGCTCGAGATTCATCATCCAAAGGATAGCGGTTTTGGGATCCGGAAGTGGAGGATATTATCATATCTCAAGATGCTCAATTCGACGAGACATTATTTGGACTTGACTCTTCTTCCATGTCTTCTTCTGAGCAAATTTTGGACCCATTTCCAGCCGATATTGGAAAGTTTTCTCATCTACCACAACGAGCTTCTTCTCCTGCAATGATTATGGTGTCCATAGCACCAATTCAACCTGTTGTACCCTCTATTTCGGCCCCTGTATATGCTGTGTCCACCCCTTACATAGAGTTGGATTGCCTCTTGCATCTTCTCCATCAGAATCTGCAACCTCTCCATTATCTTCTCCACATTTGGTTGCTTCTTCTTCATCCACCACTGTCTGGATGCATCCATTACTGCAGCAGTACCCTCTTCTTCTTTCAAATTTGAGAGAGTCGAGAAATTATTATAGGACTCGCCTTCCTAATAGGCGGTTGCATTCTCAGGCATCTGCTCCATCTTCCGGACCTCGGAGACCTTCTCAGCTTGCTTCTTCTGGTCATATTGTGAATTATGCTCTTATGAGCACCTTCCAGGATATTGATGAGCCCGAGACTCCCGAGAAAGCCATTGCTCTGCCGTAGTGGTGACAAGCTATGAAAGCAGAGATGTCTTCTATCAAGCGGAACAAAACTTGGGAGTTAGTTCCACGCCCACTACATCGGAAGGTCATCGGTGTCAAATGGATTTTCAAAGTCAAGTTTCATTCTAATGGTACTTTGGATAAGTACAAAGCTCGCCTAGTTGCTCGTGGTTATGCTCAGAAAGTTGGCAAGGACTTTGATGAGATGTTTGCACCTACAACCAAGTATACTACCATTCAAATTGTTTTAGCCTTGGTTGCTCATTTTGGATGGCCTGTCTTTCAAATGGATGTTAAATCTATCTTTTTGAGCGGAGATTTAGAGGAGGAGGTATATGTTGAGCAACCTCTAGGATTTGAGATTCAAGGACACACAGATCATGTTTATTTATTGCAGAAAGCACTATATGGTCCCAAACAGGCACCCCGTGCTTGGTATCAAAAGATTGATGCCTTCTTGATTTCACTTGGCTTTGAGAGAGCTTATCCAGATTCAAACTTTTATGTCTTTCCTTCTCATGGTGATATATGTATCATTTTACTATAATGTGGATGATCTCATCCTTACAAAATCTACTTTGCAATTGGTCACTCATGTTCAGTCTCAACTTTCACAACAATTCGAGATGACTGATCTTGGATTACTTCATTACTTTCTTGGTCTTGAAGTATGGCAACGTGATGATTGCATTTTTATTTCTCAAGAGAAGTATGTGCGCAGATTGCTTCCTCTTTATGGTTTGACAAATTGTAGTCCACTCTCATCCCATGGATCCTAGTTCCAAGCTTTCAAAGGAAGATGGTTCTCCTTTGGTTGATTCTACTAAGTACCGTCGGTTGGTTAGTTCGTTGCTCTTCTCCTTTGCGGCTCGACGGTCTCCCTGGCAAGCTGCTTTGTAGGTTCTTCGGTATCTTCATGGCACATCCAGTTATGGTATCACTTACTCCAGTGGTTTTGATTTGGTGGGATTCACAGATGCTGATTGGGCTGGTTGTGTTGATTCTCAATGATCTACTTTTGGATATTGTTTTCTACTTGGATCTGGAATGATTTCTAGGAAGTCTCAAAAAACAAAAGATTGTTGCTACATCATCTACTAAGGCTGAGTATAAGTCCTACCGTCTCTCCACGACTGAAGCTCTGTGGATTCATCAAATTCTGGAACATTTATGCTATGCACAAGATTCTCCTGTCACAATTTTCTTCTGTTCATGCAATCAGCCAGCTCCTAGGCACTATATATACATGTGCATCAGCCCACAACAGCCATCTTTTGTTCTCGTACACATCTGGAGTTGATACACCTGCCCAAGACAGACCTCAGCCCAAAACGCAAGCAACAGGAGGTCGATTGCAGTCCCAACTTGCCACCTGCTTCATTGGGGTATAAATCAAACTATGTGTCATGCCAACTCACCTCATTTCATAGTGTCTTAAGATCTAAGGAAGGTGTCGCAGACAAGTTCTTCTTTTTGGTTTGATAAGAGATGACTGGCTTAAATGGCTGCTGAGCAGACATCTCTCCACAAATAGAGTGCCAAGCGTCATGACGATGAGATGATATGGCTGCTGTGTCGAGGAGGACAACTTTGGGCAAAGGTTCCAGGCCAAAGTCCAGACAAGGAGCTACCCAGGACTGTCTGACAAATTAAAAGCTCCTTCCTCACTTTGTCACTCCATACACGGAAAATGCTTAACCCATTGTGCCGGTGTGCAAGCTGCAACGCTGGACAGACAACCATCACAGCAGCTGCGTGGAATACCCCATCCTTCGCTGAGATTAAGCTTGAAGGGGGCCAAACTCCTCTTAATCCATACTAGCTGCCCAAATTTTGTTATGTTTGCCTTTGTATAGTAAAAATTACTGTGTACAAGATCAACAGAAAAGATTGCTATGTGTCTGATGTACGGCAAAGAGTACTGTCATTCGGGTGTACGGTGTTTTAATGGTGTATGCGAAGTGTACGGCAAAAGACAAGCTGTACGGATGACGACGTTAGACTTACTATGAAGTTGTTGGAAGGAGGTGCCTCGTCAGAAGGTGAGCCGTTTGCGGTTCCATCAGCGGACGCACGACTGATTGTGATCCTCCGCCTTGCAGATCTTCTACTTTGTAATGGGAAAAATGCAGTGCCTCCTGGGTATGGCGAGAAGCTTTCACAGTGCCCGGGGAGGAAAGAAACACCAGATTGCTGCTGATTGAAAACCCTAACCCTAGAATGAAGCCTCAGAAAAGAGACATGCCCAGCGACAGACATCATTGTTGTGGGCGGGAAGAGACGGGCAAATCTCAGCAGAACAAATTGAGCATTTCTTTCTTCCTTTCTCTGCAAAAGGCAGACCTCTAGAGTTCAAAGCGAGGCCTGCAGATGCTCTCTCTGGGTTTTGCCCACATATATAGTGTCCTCACCCTAAATATTTTGATGCCGTTATTACTGGTGCTACGATCTTTTTTATTCGTTTGTTATAGAAAAGTACCCCAATATATATATGTGCCCAAAATATTTTTTTGGGCTTATCCTTTATTAATTAGTTGAAGTTGGATTTTTTTTCCCTATCTTTATGTTGGAGACAGTACAGTGACTTCTCGTGCAGACCACATGTTCGAGCGTGCGAACACGTGGCTGCATTTACTTATTTCGAATTTCTATGCCTGTTAGCCCGCTTTTCCCCGCTACTCTTGTTCAATGGTTGCATGTTGTCTCGACGCCATAGGAGACTCCTCTCGTGCCCCTGCCCTTGGAGGAGACCCTGCCTCTCCTGTTACACCCAAAAAAAATTGTAATTAATTAATTAGTTGTTGTTTACAACCTTGGTTTTTGTAAGGTCCACATGCTTTCTATTTCCCCTTGGTTTCTATTTATGTAAGCCTCATTCTCTGAGGATGTCCTGCATTAGGCGATTGAATGTTTACAACCTTGGTTTTTGTAAGGTCCACATGCTTTCTATTTCCCCTTGGTTTCTATTTATGTAAGCCTCATTCTCTGAGGATGTCCTGCATTAGGCGATTGAATGTAGCTGGGACATTAGTTAATCCGAACGGCATGACAGTAAATTCATAATGCCCATAGCGAGTATTGATGGCTGTTTTTGGTATATCTTGATCATTGATCTAGTCTGGTAATACCCAGATTTGAGATCTATCTTTGTGAAGATCTGGGCTCCATTTAGCCTGTCCAAAAGCTCATCAATTCTTGGGATAGGATACTTATTCTTAACTGTCCAGCTGATTTAGACCTATGTAGTCCACACAGAGTCTAAGCGTTCCATCTTTCTTTTTCTGAAAGAGAACTGGCGCACCCCAAGGTGAAACGCTGGGTCTTACAAACCCTTGTTCTAACAGCTGTCTAGGTTACATTACCATCTAGATTGAACTGGATACGATCTGTCTCATGGTGAGTGAAAAGAGTCTTCCCACTTGCCAATTCAACTTGCATAGGTTTCCTGTTGAAATTTGAGCAATGTGATGAGCTATGGTGGATCAAACACTAGAATCAACATCATTAACAAAGTGATTAGCAAATAATTAAGATATAATTAGTGGATAATTAACAAATAGATTAATGTGGGCATAGATACTCAAAAACCAGCAAATTCTCATTAGGGCTATGCCTCAATTTATAGAGTTTACATCAAGCATCAAATCCCATTGATTTCTCCATGATTCACTCCACCTCTTTTCCCTGATTCTCTCCACCTTTTCACTTTTTCCAGAATATCTCCTAGAATAACTCCACACTTCCTAAAATCTTCTCATGCTACCCTTTATTCTCTCCCAGTAGATTCTTCTCACCTTTTCACAGGTTCTTTCACATTTACTCATCCTCTTTTACAGCCTCTAACCAAGGGCTTGTTCCCGCACACACCCTATTCACTTGTATATTTCAACACCTCCCCTCAAGTGAATACTCTCTAGCACACCTGGACCCTATACCAAGTTTCCCTCTTACTTGATAGCCCGCGACCAGTGCCTCAAGTCTCTAAACTCCATAGTCCTTGACACTCTCTCTCTATGTGTCCAAGGCTACTATAAGCGCCCGCGACCTTGACTAAAGTGCTCACACATACATCTACCACGTGGCCTACATCATCGGTGGCTCAGAGGTGGTTTTACTTTGTTGGGGCAGGTTACATTGGGTTGTGGGGTCTCTCTCTCTCTCTCTCTCTCTCTCTCTCTCTCTCTCTCTCTCTCTCTCTCTCTCTCTCTCTCTCTGAAAAGATGATCCGACTCCACTTCCTTTGGAGCCTCCATGAAGTTTGCCGATGTCGTTCCTTCTCCACTGGGTTTGCTGTAGATTAGAGTCTCTCGCCATGTGTCCTGGCTTTCCACATTTGTGGCAAGTGAAGGTCCTTCCTCCTTCTCTGCCTCTTCCTCGTCCTCGTCCTCGAGAGAATCCTCCTCGGGTGAAGAATGCCTTTTCTTCTCCTGCTGTTGAGTCAAGCTACTTCTTCTCTTTGCCTCTGCTCTCTTGCTCTAGTAGAGCTGCTTCTATCTCGTGTAGCTTCAATTCAGGTACATTCTTTAGTGTTGCTACAATGTTTTCATAATCACCTTTGTCCACACTCTTCAGAAGCACTGCTAGTGCCTCATCATCTTCTAACCTTTTGCCAATAGCTGCCAGCTGTTGCTTAATGCTTTTATATTTGTTCAAGTGTGTGATTAAAGGTTCACTTTCCTTCATGTCCAATTTGTAGAATTGCATTAACAGATTTATCTTTGAATTTTTTGCTTGTGTACCAAATAATTTATTGAGTTCATCCCATGCATCTTTTTTCGCCCATTGTATCCCTGTGATGTGAAGGGGGTCTTACCTCTTGATTCAATTTCAAGATTCAAGGGCAATGTCTACCCTTTTATAACTCAATCTGATGTTTAAGAGATGATTACAACAAATTTATCAGGATAAAATCACCAGAAATTACATTAAATCAAGGATAACCAATTTGTACGGAATGGTTGGAGTATCAAACCAACTCCGAATTGAAATCTGAAGTTATAAGGATCTGTATCAGATACCTAATGGTTAATTTGAACCCTCAATTGCACCAAAATACAGTGATTAGCACTGATTAATCACTGATTAGCAAATTAATGCTCTGTTTTGTGTGTAGAAAACAGAGTATGCGGGGAGTCCAGATCTGGTGCCTTAGACTTCAAATGAGCTCAAATGCTTGCAAAGGCATCAATAGCAATGAGTCTAGTAGAGGATTAAGCCAAGAAACACAAGATTTTGACCAAATATTGAAAGCTTAATCTCTGTTTTACACCAGTCACCTGCAGATTTGATGAAGAGCTTGGATCTCACTGTAGACTTGATGAAACTGAATTCTGTTTTCACCAGCTTGTAGAGCATGCTTGAAAACACCTTGGGCTGACCTTTGATTTGTAGAAGCTGCAATGTCAAAAACTCCCCAGAAAAAAGGCACCGGCGAATTTCACGATTTCTCCTAAACGCCTTGGCGGTTTGTTGCGCCGTTTTGATGGGCTTGAAGGCAAGTGGGTTGGCTACCATATGCTAGAAGGGTTTGCCCTAATTTTATGTGTGCAAGGTGAATGGGGGGTGAAGGGGGGAAGTGAAAAATAACTAAAATTTTGATTATTTCCTAATTATCTACTAATCCTAATTAATGGGCTCATAAATCTGATGGATTCTAGGCATGGCTCTGATACCATGTTGAAATTTGAGCAATGTGATGAGCTATGGTGGATCAAACACTAGAATCAACATCATTAACAAAGTGATTAGCAAATAATTAAGACATAATTAGTGAATAATTAACAAATAGATTAATGTAGGCATGGATACTCAAAAACCAGCAAATTCTCATTAGGGCTATGCCTCAATTTATAGAGTTTACATCAAGCATCAAATCCCATTGATTTCTCCATGATTCACTCCACCTCTTTTCCCTGATTCTCTCCACCTCTTCACTTTTCCCAGAATAACTCCACACTTCCTAAATCTTCTCATGCTACCCTTTATTCTCTCCCATTAGATTCTTCTCACCTTTTCACAGGTTCTTTCACATTTACTCATCCTCTTTTACAGCCTCTAACCAAGGGCTTGTTCCCGCACACACCCTATTCACTTGTATATTTCAACATTTCCCTGATTTCTGTTCTAAGACTAGCTTACGCAAGCATCCAGGGGAAATGAATGAATGAGAACTGCCTGAATCAATCAAAAGCTTAAAAGGCTTACCCTGATACTCTACTGGAGTATGGACTGATGGTTAGGCCCTTGATTTTCAATTGCAGCATAGATTTGCCCTCTTTCCTCTTCTACTACATCTGAAGTTGACTGCTCTGGCTACTGCAGTCTGAGGCGAAACTCTTTCTCTTTGGTTGCCCCAGTTTTGGGAAGGAGTTCTGAGGTTACTCTGGATAAAGGCAGATGGCTGAGCTGGAGTTCTTCTGGGGCTTCCCTGGCTTGGGCGAGACGGACCCTGATTACATTGGTATGAAGGGGTTGGCCTCTGAACTCGGGGTCCTTGACTTCCCTGTCCCCTTGACATGGCAGGAGTCGGGCAGTCTTTCAGTTGGTGACTAAAACCTTGGCATCCAAAACATTGGTTTTCACTTCTGAGCTCATCCCTCTGATTTCTTGAAAGAGGGGGGGCTCCTGAGAAAGTATTCTGGGGGAAGGGTCTTCCTTCACTTCAGAATCTTCCTGCATCCTGATTCTGATTCGGGCCTTACTGCCTCTTCGGGGGTGGAAAGTTTGAAGTACTTCCCTGGGCTTGGAATCTTTTAAAGTTAGAGGGTGCAGGCTTTGGCGGGACCTTTACTACAAAGGCTTTGGCAAAATCCTTTGCCATTATTATTGCTTCAGTCATGGACACTGGCTTGGTATTTTTGACCAGTGTGTCCAAGGGTTCGTTCATTCCCCGAATGAACCTGGCCATGAGTTGTTCTTCATCTAGAGGTGGTAAATATTTGAGTAGAAGAGCAAAGGCCTGGTGATATTCCTCGATGGTTTTGCTCTCCTGCTTTAGCTCTAAGAATTCGTTCATTTTGATTTCCAAAAATCCAGGGGGACAAAATCTCTTTCTTAGATAGGTTTTTAGATCATTCCAGGACTGAGTATTTCTATCCAGACGGTTGGTGTCACAGTGGTTCCTCCATGCTACCCTGGCTGTTTCCACTATTTTCAGCCGGGCAAGAGCCATTTTGCTCCGTTCATTGTAGCCTGTGACGTCAAAATATTCTTCCATGGCTTCCACCCATTTCTCCACAGCCTCGGCTAGGTTCTCCCCTTCTCCTTTGAAGGGTCCTGGTTGGCTGAGTCCTATGAAGAGGCTTACGAACATCAGGGTCAAGCTCGTCATCTTCAGAGAGAGGGTCTGGCTGCGAGACCGGTTTCCTCGTCTCATGATTCTGTCAAAAATTTATATATTATTAAATTTTTATTTTGATATCATCCACGAGATCCTAAGACAGGATCCTCCTTAGGTGTCTTGGCACTCAAGGACCGCTTTGTCGGCCCTCGCCCATCGTACCGAAAGCACACCATTTTTCACCATACCTAGGTTGGTCAAGACCTGGGTAGGTTTTTGCCGCATGAGTTGTCTCTTGACGAACACTCCCCACCAGCTGTTGCAACCGAACTTCCCTTAGATAAACATATATGCCAAATGCTCCCCCAACATTCTGGCGTAAGACAGTCCTTTAAGAAAATAGGGTTTCTATGCAAGTTTACAGTTTTGATTTTGTTTGAATACCATGATTAAATCTTAAATCCGTATCTCAATACTTCTAGATCCAGGTCTGAATTCCAAACAAAATTCCTCGAATTCTATTAACTTGATCCTCATATCAAAATCAAAAGTCTTAACTTAGTTTCAGATTTGGTGGGGGATTTGAGTACATTTTTCCTGAACTGGGCACATCGTCATTGATTGAAATTGAAGAAGGAATTAGGTCTTGGTCAATAGTTTGAATCAAAGTTTGGGTCTGGAAAGGTTCTTCCTAAACTATCTTTCTCGAAAGGTACTATTTCAATTTCTCTTTTTCTAAATTTCGTTCGACGAATATTTGCTTACAGGTTTGAATACCTCGTAGAGACTCTGCAGGTAGAGGCGAGCATATAAATATATGAGGTGAGACGACTAAGCATTCCAATGCATTAAAAAGAATGGGGATTAGGTTGGTGGATCATCCTCCTCTGTGCCTACACAAAGTCCACGAGCGACCACTCCCTGGCCGACATGCTCGACTACCCAGTGCGACATTCACCTCATCCTCAACCTTTGCCTCTCCGAAGGCTTTGACACCTTCCCTACCTTACTGTGTATGGATGGCTGCTACATGGTCAATCTTCGCAGGATGGTGAGCTTGTCTGGCCCAAGTGCTAATAAACACTAACTTCACTAAGTTTTTCTTAATCCATTGCTTACAACTTGTTAATCCCATGTGGATTAACAAATATGCTCCTCCATTTGAGGAATTAATAAGTGTCATGCAAAGGCACTATAAAAGTTGTACATTATGAGATAATGCTCACCCAAGGCCTTAGTTAGTAAGTTTTGGGCACCCAAGTGTGAATAAGGGCCAGTTGTATGTAAGGTATTTTCTCATAATGAATGAATACAATCCCCCTTTGTGCTATGAGAGATCCTGCCTTGTCTTGAGAGAGAGTGTGAGAGTGTACTCTAGTGCATGTGCCTTCTCTATGCTTGTATGCTTGTGTAGAGGAGTAAGAGAGAGAGATTGCCTTGTGTGGTGGTGCGAGTGACTCTACGGTGACAGTGTGGAGGTGGAGCTTGGAGGATTGGAGCTTCTCAAAGTGAGCTTGGAGACCTCAAAGGACATGAGCTCGAAGCATTGGTAAGTACCCTACGATGGTTGTGATCTATTGCTCCTTCCAATGGTGAATGTTTAGAGTTTCTTCTTGGGAGGTGTGGTAGTCCATAATATTTTTGGTGCCATTGCCAGGGAAACACCATTGTTTCTTCTGTCCTCCTTGAGTTTCAGCTCCCACTATACATGTTTCATCATTGCCTTTGCATTCAGGTATAGTGCATTATGTAAAGAATGAATGGATAAGGTTTGAGTGGAAGTAAATATTTGTGAGAAATTGTTTGTTTTTGTTGTGTAGGTGAGTACTTGGGTGACCCTAGAGGAAACCTACACCGTTTTTTCTTTTAAATTTTGATGTTTGTATCACCAAACTTGTTGGCATGAACGAGTAGGCTGATACTCTGTTTTTTGTTTTTTCAAAAAAATCACAAAAATAAGGAGCCATTGGTTGTGCTTTGAACTTGAATTAAACTCATTACTAGCACAACCATTTTGGAGCATGTGGATAGGTAATTTACACCTAATCTCCACTCTGTCGACGTGGGAGTTAACACATGAACATGTAGGAAAATGGTTCATGACATGAACCGTTTCCTTCTATCTCACGACATGAGCCGCTTTCGCAATTTACGGGATTACCTTGCTAAATATAGGGTACCTTATCTTGACACCTTTGCGACACAATGGATCCTACGGAATCTTATCCCGTGAATTAGCAGAGAATACTTCACGATGTGAACTATTTACCTTTTCACGAGACGTGAATCATTTTTTATTTCACGATGTGAAACACCTACCTTTTCACGGTGTGAACTATTCAACACTTCATGGCGTGAACTTTTACTTACTACTTCACAATGTAAATTGTTTTATATGATTCCACGACGTGAATTGTCAATAAACGGATAAAATTCACGAACCAAGAATTGTCAAAATAAATTTAAAAAAGTGCTTCTGTTATGCAAATTGAGACCAACCAACTCAGATCTATAGCATTATATGGTAGTCATGTGTGTGAACACAGTTAGGACCACCGAGACACTTTTTTTCTCACTAAGAGGATTTTTTTCCCATGCGTATGTACACCCTCTTATCTACTCATTTTGGGGTGTGTACTTATCTTTTGTATCTGGCACACATTTGTTCATTCTAATCTAGTGAGTTTGTGTGCTCTCAAGTTTCTCTATCTTGTGTGTGTGCATTGTTGCAACCCTAACCTTAATTCCAACAATTGGTATCAGAGCTAGCTTCCTTGATACTTGATCTAGTAGTTTGCCTCCCTCCTCACGACCCTGTTTTTCTGTCTCCAATTGAGATACCCTCTTAGGAGAAGAAGGTATATACTGTAGTGTGTTGTATACGATATATACTGAATTTTCATGGTCCACGACACGATTCGAGCATGTTTTGGGCACCACAAGGTTTCTGGAGACGTTCTGGAGAGGCATAATTTTGGATTGGTTCTACTCGATTTTGGGTGTTTGGGATATGCAGTGACAAAGATTTGGTGTGCAACAACATCTACGTCTTCAACATCGATCATCATACTTTTGCCAATAACACTCTATTCTCTACTCAGTGTTACTTTTCATACACTTTGTAGGTGATTCAGTTAGTTGGCAGCCATACGAGGTTGCATTCAGTGAATACTAAGTACTTGCAGTGTGTTGAAAGATTTTGCATTTGGCAGATAGTCATGGCTGGTAGTAGTGATGTATTCAACATGTTGAAAGATTTTGCATTTGGCAGATAGTCATGGCTGGTAGTAGTGATAGTCATGGTGGCTGGTAGTAGTGATATATTCAACATGTTGTCTTCTGAGGAAAAACTTGATGGGACTAACTACCCATTGTGGTCCTATATGATAAGGCATGTACTGGTTGCTAAAGGCCTTAGTGAAACTCGTCTTGTTTCATAACTACCAGTGCAACCAGGTGCTGTAGGTACATCTAAAGTAGAATCTAATACAAATATGGCTCCTCTACATGCACCACCAATACCTCCCACTGCTGCTCAAACAAGATGGGATGGAAGCGATGCACAGAAACACATGCATTGCTTGCACTTTTTGTGAAGCGAAGCATTATTCCTCATATTCGATCATGTACAACTCCAAAATAGGCATGGGATGCACTTGCTGAATTATACCAGATGCGCAATGAAGCACGTGTTGCATATCTGCGCACAAACAGTTGGAGTCTGAGCACATGAATGAGGGAGACTCAATGGACAACTTCTTGACCAAGATCAAAGATTTTAAGGAGTAGCTCGCTAGTGTGGATGAGATATATCCTGATAGTACATTGGTACCCACAGTTTTGCCTCTACCCTTAGACTCATGATGAAGGAAAATCCAAATGCCCTTACATTTGATGAGCTGGTTTCAGTACTCTTTCAAGAAGAGTAGTCTAGGTGCAAAACAGATTTGTTATGCGAGTTGGTGACCAAGCTTTTGTTGCCAGTCAGAAAGGCAAAGGTAAAGCTTCTTCGCATGGTGGCTATAAGTCAAAATTAGAATCCTCACGTGTAAGGATGCAAAGAAAGAAGGTTATAACCCTAAAAAGAAGGGCAAGTGTCACTATTGCAGGAAACGAGGGCACTACATAAATGAGTGCAATAAAAGGCTAGAGAAGGAGAAAAAGAAATAATCAGGCATGGCTGTGGGCAGATGCATCTGCACCAAGTGTAGAGAAAAAGAAATCTGCAAGTTTTGCTCAAGATGCTTGGGCATGGACTGTACATTGTAGTTATGACCCTTCTGTTCATGATGTATGCATGTCAGTTGGCAGAATCGTATGCTTGATACTTTAACAGTGGTGCTAGTAAGAACATTACTTCATAAAAAAATTTGTTCTCATTGCTAGAATCTGTCCCAAGTGCAGGAACCATCACATGTGCAAATGGTTCCTCATATCCTATCAAAGGAGTTGGTAGAGTTGTGCTCACTCCTGCAAATGGGGACACATTTACTCTTTCTAAAGTTTTATATGTGCCAGGCATTAAGAACTTGCTGTCAGTTTCAGTCTTAGCCTTGTCAGGCTTGATGGGTGAAATTTATGGATGACAGATGTACAGTTGAGGATAGAAATGATGGTTATTCTATCATTACCTCATGTACCTTGTTTCATGGCCTATACCAGATGCTACGACTTGTGCTATGAGAATGCAAAATTATGGCATGGACGATTTGGCCATCTGAATTATGGCAATTTGTTACACCTTCAAAGGCATGATATGGTGTCTGAGTTGCCAACTCTTGAGACCCCTACTAGACATGTATGTGAGGGGTGTATTCTTGGTAAAATGCATCGGGCATCATTTTCAAAGGATGGATCTGTGAGAGCTGTTAAGAAATTACAGCTTATACACAGTGATGTATGTGGTCCTATGAGGACACTATCTATTGGGGGATATCTCTACTTCGTCACTTTTATTGAATGATTACTCATATATGTGGGTATATCCATTAAAGCAGAAGTAAGAGGTTTGTATGTGCTTTAGGCACTTTGTGTCCATGGCTGAAAATGCATGTGAATGTAAAGTTGGCACCCTTCGTTCAGATTGAGGGGCGGATTATATGTCCAAGGATTTTCATACATATATGGCTGAAAAAGGCATAAGGCATTAATGTATAGTGCCATACAAACCTCAGTAAAATGGTGTGGCTAAGAGGAATAACAAGTCTCTCATGGAGATGGCACGATGTATGGTGAAAGCCCAAGATTTACCTCATGATTTTTGGTTAGAGGTAACTATGTTCGCAAACTATGTGTGAACAAATTCCCTACCAAGGCCTTTTAGTCTAAAACTCCTTATGAAGCTTGACATGGTAGGAAGCCTTTTGTGGCTCATTCGTGTGTTTTTGGTTGTCCTGCTTATGCGCTTGTGCTTGAGCAACAATGCAGTATGCTTGATGATAAGGCAGTTAAATGCATATTTGTGGGATACAATTCAGAAAAAAAAGGGATATAGACTCTACCATCCGGCCGCCTCAACTCAATTGATGATTGTACTTGCTCAATTGCAAATCCCAAAAAAAATGAAGCAGAATACCTTGTAATTTCTAATTTTTTGTTGCAGAAAAAAAGGGTTGATGATGTTGCTGCTGCTTTTGCAGAAATGGGCAATTGAAGGAGCTGTTGTGCAGGTTCTTGGAGGTGATCCTTGCTGCAGATTTGATGGCTGCTCCAATCAAGCTGATGCGCCTGCTGTTTGTTGACGCCTTGTGGCTACGCCTAGGTTCCCTCGTAGCCAGCCGTCGACAAAAGCTTTGTCGTAGGCGTTGCAGCCAGTTACGTATCCGCCTGCTTTGCCTGAATGCGCTGGCCTCCTTCAGTGGCTAACGCTCGCCAGCCTGCACCTTCCGCCAGGTTCGTTCGGGTTACGTGTCCGCAGCCTGTCTCGCCTTCGCTACGCCTAGTGGCTCGCTACACGATTAGCGACCAACGCTTCGTTTTTTGCAAGTGCTGACGCGCGTAGACGGTTTTACGCCTTCGCCTAGTGGTGCTACACACTTCGCTGCTCTTATGGTATTTGCTTCATCACCATCGGCTGTCGCTCGTCAACGCCCTCTGCCTATGTGTCCGCCTGAATTGGACGTGTGCTGCCTACGCTGACACCCCTGCCTTCGCCTTCTTCTCCACCTGCGCGCCTGGGAGATCTGAGGGCAGCACTGCTTAAGCCAGCTGATAGCTCCTTGTGCTGCTGTAGAGCTTCAGGTCACGCAAGTACAGCAATGCGCAGGCTTTAGGCTTGTACATCAGCAGAGATGCACAAAGAACGCGAGCAGAGTGTCCTCGGAAAACTGCAAGCTCTAGGGCAAAGGGTGAGGATCAAGACAGCTACCTAAGCTCTGATACCAGTTGAATGGGAGAGTTAGAATTAGGGTTAGAATTATTCATGTGTGGGAGACATACACAGAGAAGCAAGGGAGAGAGAGAGAGAGAGAGTTGTGGGGATAAGTCAACTCATAGGAAAATGAGTGTGTGACTCCCCTATCACACATGTATATTGCACTAGTACACATAGTGCACTTACTACATTAAAAGTACTAAGTGTACTATGTCCTATAACTTATGGGCTTATACACACTATAAGGGTGGGCATTATGCCTTTACCCCAACACATCACTCACTAGCCCACAGGTTTTGCATATGAACTCAAAGATCTCAACATGTTGGATCGAGTCCCCATCCCTTAATAACTTTTGTATGAGCTTTGAAATGATGTGTGGCTTCATTTGGGATGGTCTGGATTCTAGAGTAGTGCCTAGTTCCCTAACCATTCCTCGGCCCATTTCTACAGCCATATTCAGCAAATATGCCCTTGTGGCTACATTAAGATCTACATTTGGATCCACCATTGGTCTTTGAGGAGCTACTCCCCCCCTACCTAGACCTCGTCCTCTTCTTACATTTGGCTCTTCTAGGCATTTCGGGTCTATGGGTAGGTCTAGCCATCTCACTATAGTCTAGCTCATTATTAGCAGCCTCCTCCTATCTTTGTAGAATTAAGAGCTCCATGTCCTACAAGAACGTGGCATGATTGATCATTTGATCTATGTCTTTCTTTGTGTACAAATGGTCCTCACTTCAATAGTTTCCCTAGGTAGGTTGTCCCCTTCATTTTGGGTATCAAATTCTTCCTCCTCTCTTGGCTCTTCATTAATGGGTTCTAAATTTGAGATGGCTCCCTCAGCCCTACCGATTTCCATACTAAGGGTGGCATTCCTGAACATTTCTAGTTCCTTGCCGCGTGATTGAAATGGATTTAGCTTTTCCTTTTCCTTTTGTTTAGTCCTTGTTTGTCGAGTATCGAGCTCTTGTTTCCTTAAGCTCAATGCTCATAGTTGTTGCTCTACTTCAGCCCTCTTCAAGTCTAATTCTAATTCCTCTGAGGTTGGGAAGAAGACTTGACTAGTCTTGGCCGCACTTTACATGTCCCTCCTCATCCTGGGAGTTCCATTGATCCTCACACTGTTAAGACAACCTAGAACTCGCTTCTGATATTGGAGCTTGTCTGACGCTGGTTGACAAGCCTATACCCACAAATTGTGATTCATCATCATTGTTGGGTTGGAGACCAAAAATCCCCTAGCTATGTCAAAGATACCACTGGATCTTGTAGGGGAAGATGGTTTATCTTCCTCTCCAATCCCATAGAATCATGGCCCTTCTTCCATGGACTCTTTACTAGTTGTATCAATGGTGGTTAGATTTCTCTGAGCCAAAACACTCAATTGAGTGCTCACAGTGTGGTCTGAACCAACACTTTTTTGATAGAAAGATCCTAGGTGGTTTGATGCATTATCGTCTCGGGAGTAAGGTCGTCTCCGATGAGTTTGCCAAACCTCAAGTGCATGTGAATATGATTTGATAAGCTAAATCACTACCCCAAATAAATTTTTGTAGGGTTCTCTCGATCTGATTTTTTTTTTATTTTTTGGTTGTTGTGAGACTATAGATACCAGGTCATGTCATGAGATAGGGAAATGGTTCACGTCGTGAACTATTTTCTACACTTTCACGTGTTCAACGGTTACTTTGAATTTTACATTTGTGTGCCCTGATCTTGTTGGAATTAGGGTTAGGGTTGCAACAATGCACACACACAAGATAGAGAAGCTTGAAAGCACACAAACTCACTATATTAGAATGAACAAATGTGTGCCACATACAAAAGATAAGTAGACGCCCCAAAATGAGTAGATAAGAGGGTGTATATACACACAAGGGAAAAAACCTCCTAGTGAGGAAAAAAGTGCCCCGGCAGTCCTAAGTGTGTTCACACACATCACTACCATATAATGCTATAGATTCCCCCTGGAGTAATGATGTGAACATGTACAAGGTATGGTCGATCAATCCTGAAAAGGCAGTAAGCCCAAAGCTTTACGAAAAGCTTCAAACTTTTCACGAGGAAGATACTTCATGAATAAATCTACCATGTTGTCATGTGTAGGCACATAGACCAAGCTTGCAGAGAGTCTTTCCTTGACATAGTGGTAATGCACCTCAATGTGCTTAGTACGAGCATGAAACACTGGGTTTCTTGCAACAGCTACTAATGCGCTCTGGCTGTTAGTGAAAATCGTAGTGCTAAATGACTGTCCCCAACACCCAAATCAGCCATAAGATGTCTAAGCCACACACACTCAATTGTAGTTGTAAAAGCTATCCTATACTCAGATTCTCTGCTGGAAGTGGCCAACCACTATAGGCTGCTTTTTCTTGAGCCATAATATACATGAATCACCAAGGCAAAAGCAAAACCCACTAGTGGTGGACACTCGTGTGTCATAACATCCAGCCCAATCTGAATCACTGAAAGCACGCAACTGTGACTCACCTCCCTTTGGATAAAATAATCCAAAATACTAAGTGCCCTGTAAATAGCAAAAAACCTGCTAAACAGCCTGCTAATGCTTCGTACCTGGGCTATGCATAAATTTGCTCAATTGTGAGATCGCATACTATATATTCGGCCTTGTATTGCACGCATCAAGAAGGGATCCAACAGCCTGTTGATACAAACTAGCATCAAAAGAGTCTCCTGCATCTTGAAGACTAAGTCGAGTACTTGTCTCCATAGGTGTAGCCATAGGTTTACAGTCTTTAAGAATAAACCTTTTCAATAGCTTCTGTATATATTTAGACTGCAACATAGCAATGCCATTATTACGCTCCATAAACTGAATCCCCAAATAGTAATACAAGGGCCCTAAATCTGACATCTCAAACAATGACTGCAAATCAGCCTTAAAGACTGAAATCTGATCTATATCAGGTCCCATGAGAGCAACATGTCATCAACGTATAGAATGATGACCAAAAATGTGTCCTTACTCCTCTTCACATAGAGGGTACTCTCTGTTGGAGGACTGTTGCAAAAATAATCTTCTCATACCATGCTCTAGGAGCCTGCTTAAGGCCACAAAGAGCCTTTTTCAACTTGCATACTTTAGACCCTTCTCCTTTCACAGAGCAAAACCAGGAGGCTGCAATACATACACCTCCTCATGTAAATCACCATTCAAGAATGCAATCTTAATGTCTAACTAATGTACATTCCACCCATGATGTGTTACCAAAGCAATGAGACACCTAATGGTAGTCATACGAGATATGGGTATGCAAAGGTCTCATCATAATCAATGCCCTTTTGCTGGGCATACCCCTTTGCAACAAGTTTGGCCTTGTAGCGATCAATGCTACCATCTACTTTGTGTTTTAACTTATAAACCCACTTAGTACCAATGGCCTTCTTGCCATGAGGTAGATCTATCAAATACCACGTGTCATTCTTGAGTATAGAGTTATACTCCTCCTGCATAGCATGCATCCAGTGATCGTCATCTCATCATCATCATGATCATCATCATCATGTGCTTCCTCAAAGGAAATAGGTTCCTCCTCATTACATAAAGTAGAAATGAGAACATGATCCACATGAGAATAATCTGCATGATGAGAACCTGCACAAGTTCTGCTAGGTAAAGGAGCTGCCAACTTGCTATCCCTCAATGTCTGCACCACAAGACATTTTGGCATACGCCTAGTTTCTTCTATAGCTGCTCTCTCATGATCCACTACATCCTCAATAATTACCTCATCAAAAGGCTGATTTGTAGGCTGATTTTGCACCTGCAAAAAGGCTGAATTTCAGTACTTGGTTGAGCATTCGATTGCTCTACATATGGTTGCCCTCCATTAAACAAAGGTAGGAGCTAATCAAACATGTCCTATATGAGCATACATTCTGCTATTTTTTGCATGAAAGCATGGACTGAACTGAGTTTTTGACAAAAACAACCTCTACTTACCAAAATCTAGCCGGTCAGGTGCCGAATTGCTCAATTTTGAGCAAAATTGGCAAAATTGGGTGACATTGGTCACAATTAGGATCAATTTGCACGAAATTGGATGTCGAAATTTGGGGCTTTTAATGTAATTGTGCAATTAAGCATTCATACATGCTGTATGATGTGAGAAATCGCACATTCGAGAAAAATTACAGCAAATTGTAGTGCAAATCATGGGGCTTTTGTGCCGATTGGATTGATTTGCATGCAGGCCATCGTATTTGATGCTGTGGATAATGTGTTGATTGGATTGATTTGCATGCAGGCCATCGCATTTGATGCTGTGGATAATGTGTTGATTGGATTGATTTGCATGCAGGCCATCGCATTTGATGCTGTGGATAATGTGTTGATGCCTTACAAGCACTCAATGTGCCTGTAAATCAAGGGGCTTTCATGTATTGGATGTATATGTGGCCAGGGGGAAGCACCGTGAAGACTTTGGATGCCTTCATGTGCGTCAATGTACCATGTATGATCAGCAATTGATCTTAAATCAAGGGGCTTTTCAAGATTTTATGCTTGTTGAGCTTGGCAAAGCAGCAGGCAAGACTTTTAGGCCTTGAATCCTCAGAAATCAACTTGCAGTCAAGGGGCTTTTGCCCAATTTCTATTCGAGACTGTTGTATGCAATGTTCGGGACTGTAAAAGTCTGATTTTCACTCATTTGGACAGCTAGGAGAGCATTTATTGCTACTGTACCTGTTGATACAGATTTGGCACAGCTTTGTGCAAGTTTTGGCATGGCTGCACATTGATTTGAGTGAGCAAAAGGTTCATTTACAGCTGCTATACTTGCGAGTACAGGTTTGGTACATCATTGGTGAGCACTTAGTACTGTTGTACAGTACTTTGGAAGGGGAACAGAGCACATTTAAGGTGCTGTCCTAAATCTGCAGCAACCAGATTTTGGTGATTTCATCACATACAGTGGGAGAAAAGTTGCATTCTTGCTTCCGCAGTGGGAGATAAAGCTTGGGAGAATAACTGTGAGCACTTTGTGTGCTTTTGGTGCGGTGTTTGCACATTTTGCAGGGAGTCAGGCATTGACAGGTTGCATATTGCTATGGCAACCACAGGTGAGAGCTCTTCATTGCTTCACATCAAGAAGCTTGAAGGCTCACATAACTATGATATTTGGCAAACCCAGTGCTATAATGTGTTGCTCCAGAATGAGCAGCACAAGCCTATCAAAGAAAGGGGTGTAAAGCCCGCTTCTCTTACTGCTAAAGAGTGGGAAGATATGGATGAGCTGGCAAAAGGTTTTGCCATGCAAATGGGTTTACAGGCTCAAAGTTACACCTAATGCAAAGCCAAGATACAAAGCCAAGTTAGTGGCTAAGGGCTTCAAGCAGGAATATGGTGTGTACTTTGATGAGATCTTCTCTCCAGTGGTCAAAATGACCACACGTAGAGCTGTGTTAGCTTTGGTTGCACATGATGATCTGGACTTGATTCAGATGGATGTGAAGACTGCTTTTCTTCACGGTGATCTCCATGAGGAGATATATATGCAGCAGCCAGAGGGTTATGCAGTAAGTGGAAAGGAGAAGCTTGTATGCAAGTTGAAAAAGAGTCTTTATGGGCTCAAACAGGCACCAAGGGAATGGTATCATAAATTTGATACATTCATGAAATCCTAGAAATTCAGGAGAAGTGACATAGATCACTGCTTGTACACCAAGAAAGCTTTGGATGGCAGTCTATTGATCCTCATCTTGTATGTTGATGATATGTTGATTGCCGGGAAATCTCGTAAAGAGATGGATACCTTGAAGAAGAGGCTGCATCAAACCTTTGATATGAAGGATTTGGGTGATGCAAATCACATCTTGGGTATGCGGATACTTCGGGATAGAAATTAGCATGTGTTGTATTTATCTCAGAAGGAATACATTGGCAAAGTTTTGTAGAGGTTCAATATGGAAGGGGGGAAGAAGACTAGTACTCCTTTGCCTCCATATGTGAAACTCAGTGCTATGGACAGCCCACAGTCGGATAGAGACAGGGCTGATATGGCCAAAATTCCGTATGCTTCAGCTTGTGGCAGTCTCATGTATGCCATGGTTGCTACTAGGCCGGACATTGCATTTGCAGTGGGAGTGGTTTCTAGATACATGGCCAACCCTGGCAAGAAGCATTGGGAAGCAGTGAAAGGTGTCATGAGATACCTAAAGGGCACACAGGATATGTGCATTTGCTTTGGCAAACAGGATGCATTAGTGCATGGTTACATGGATTCGGATTATGCCGGTCATCCAGATAACCGGAAGTCTACTACCGGTTATGTGTTTACATTCACAGGAGGTGCTGTGTCATGGATATCCAGGATGCAGAAGTGCACAGCCTTATCTACTACAGAGGCCGAGTATATTGCAACCACAGAGGCTTGCAAGGAGGCATTATGGCTATCTCGGTTAGTGGTTGATTTGGGCTATACAGGTGATATTCCATTGTTGCATTGTGACAGTCAGAGTGCCATCCAGTTGGCAAAGAACCCTGTCTTTCATGCAAAGACGAAGCATGTGGATGTGAAGTATCACTTCATCAGAGAGGTGATAGAGAACAAGCAAATTCAGCTTGTTAAGATTCATACGGATGACAACCCGGTTGATCTGTTGACAAAGAGTTTGCCTCCGGAGCGATTTGCTCATTGTTGCAGACACTTGAGGCCAGTTTCAGCCTTGATATGGCCTTGTATATTATCATGTACATGCTGATTTTTTCTTTTCCTTTACTTAAGGGCACTTTGCCTTTAAGTGGGAGGTTGTTAGGGTAAAGGCATAATGCCCACCCTTATAGTGTGTACAAGCCCATAAGTTATAGTACATAGTACACTTAGTACTTTTAATGTACTAAGTGCACTATGTGTACTAGTGCAATATACATGTGTGATAGGGGAGTCACACACTCATTTTCCTATGAGTTGACTTATCCCCACAACTCTCTCTCTCTCTCCCTTGCTTCTCTGTGTATGTCTCCCACACATGAATAATTCTAACCCTAATTCTAACTCTCCCATTCAACATTGGCTTTTAACTGGTATCAGAGCATTCATGATGCAACCATGATTCATGTCTTCTCACTGACCCTAGAAGGAAAGGCTCATCAATGGTTTCGAACCTTAAAGCTAGAAGATAAGATCAATTTCACTTGGCTCAAAAATGTGTTCGTGCCAAGCTTTGCCCCCAAAGTGGTGACAGATGGAGCCCTGTGGCACATTTGCATAATATTATAAGCAGAAAGAAAATGAGTCTATGTGAGACTATGTATCCTGACTCAAGCACTTTAATTCAAGATGTAAACTATAGGAGAGGCTAACTGATGATGATCAGTTATTTCCCTACTTCCAGAGAGGAGTTTGAGATCACAAAGTGCATGATTATCTAGTATTAGCCCAACAACTGGTTACTTTGGATGCATGTTGTAAGTTGGCAATCGAATATGAAGTCAATATGCTTGAATTGCAACAGCTTGAAGATGTCAAGGCAGCTTCAGCAGAACAACTTTGTGAGTCTCAAATCACTAAGACACAGAAACTCGGATCAAGCAAGTTGGGAACATGACTATAGAGACGAACTTAGTATGCCATATTAGACAAATTGAAGGTTAAGGATGGAAGAGAAGCATCGGGTCATGGGCATGCTCATGTCTACCCTTGAAGAGATCTAGTATGGTGTTCTATGTGTAGAATGAATCACATCACTAAATGCCCTCAATTAAGAGTAAGGCCATTACTAAATGCCCTCAATTAAGAGTAAGGACACAACTCTATTGTGCTCATTGTGTGAAATTAGGGAACCATGACACTTCCATGTGTAGGTATCCGAGATTCCAAATTGTAGCACAATTGTCAGCACTTAGAATGCCACTGGCCTTACCAGCACCACCAGTACAAAACACTATGGCTGCAGGCCAGCTAAACCCACCAAGAGGGATGTTTCAGGTATAAGACCCGTCGCCACATGTTCTACGCCACAACTACCACAGGCTAAAATCAACCAAGTGTTGATTGAGGAGCCATTAGATAAAGGTGAAATGGTGCGTGAGGTAGAAATTAATAGTGAGTACTATGAGGAAGCCACGAAGATTGTGCCAAAATTTTATGTCTTATAAAATAACACGCTAGTACCAATGTTCCAAACCACAGTACAGTGGAAAGTAAAGATATAAACTCAAATATGAGAAGGGGGCCAATACAATGTTTTGGTTGCAGTGGACCTCATCAAATAGCAGACTGTCCTAATAACAAGAATGTGGTTCATGTTGTACATCAAACTCAACCAATGGTAGCACCACCTAATGACATGCCAGTACTTACTTGTACTAAGTGTGGGATTGATCATTTGATCAAAGACTTTCCATATCGCGCAAGTGGTTATGCTTCCACTTCTAACGGCCACTGTCAGGACCATAAACATGCAGCCTGGAAACATCACGCCAATGAATGTCCTGACACGAGCCCAAGCCCAACAAGGGGACAAAGCCCAACAAGGGGACAAAGGGAAGAACCCAGCAGGTGCCACCATTTCTAGAACTAGCAGGAGAAGGAGAGTGAAAAAGTGGGTAAAGGTGACACCAAGGTCACAATCCAAGATGGATTTGAAGAAGATACTATTGACACTGAATCCACCCAATCAAAGGAAGAGAGTGATCAAGCACCAAATTAGACGAGCTTGCCAAGAGGCAGAAAGAGAGAAACTAGCAACCCCTAAGGGGATTGGTGAATACCCAAATACTAAAAAGAAGAGATAAGAAATCTTGAAGAAGCTAAGGCACTAGTGAAAGAGCGTCAATGATTTCATGAAGCCAAATTAAGAGCTAACCGGGCTAGGGATACAATGTATCCAAGAAACGAGCTGATAAGGGAAAGAGAATTGGATGTGCCTACTCCAATTCCAGAAGAGTCTGAAGGAAGATCTTAAGGAGACCTTATGGCAAGAATGTTTGAGGAGGCTAAGCAAGATGTGTCCATTCATTCATTCCCTAGGGGTGAATATGAGACACACATGGGGAAGGAGCCCTCACTTACTAGAGATCCAAGAGACATTGGCAATCTCGCAGACAGCTGTACTGTCCACTTCCGTCTAAATGTCATTGGGACAATTGCTATCCAGTTCACCAACATGGTGGGAAGACATAAAAGAATGGGTAGAGGGAGGATTAAACCCAACAACCACTGCAAAGGAGACCTAGTCACCTCTAGCAGAAAGAAACTTAAAACACGCAGGGGAAAGAACGCCTAGATTTGTCAAGATACCGGTCAATAAATTGGGATGGTATTATGAAAGTGACAACACTAATGCGACAATCCTAATTCATCATAAAGGCTACTAAGCAAATGGCTATCCTGTATAGAGGAGCGGGAGTCAGCATCATCACAAACCGATGTTGGGAGAACTGGGGAAAACCAGATCTGGAGAGAGTGAATCTTATCTTGTTAAAATGGCAAACGGAACATCTTAAAGACCCATGGGACTTTTGAAGAATGTATGACTTAAACTCTTTATGTTCTGCTATCGTCATAAATTCATGGTAATGGACTTTTTGTGCCAACCGAACTCATATGATATAATCTTGGGAAGACCCTTCATGAGGGAATCCAAATTGGTGCATGATTGGGCATTAGACCACGTGTATGTTTGAAGGGACTCACAAATCCTAAAGATAGATATGCGAACGTGGAAAGCACACCCAATGGAAGGGCAATTGTTTGGTAATGACTCGGTCACTAAGCGAACCACATCCATACAAGTATGCCAGCCAATGGAAGAATTTTCAAAGGAAAAGAAGAAGCTGAAATGTATGCACCACTTCCCCCTCCAGATTTCAGTGAAAACTAGATGCATGTACTGGGCATCATAGATGTTATGTAGCTCCGAGGAACCCAATACATTGAACCTGGGAATGTTCATCTTTGTCTATATGGTCAATTTACAACCAAGTGAAGAGGAGTCAGAGGAAGCCTCTAGCACAGAAGAGATTGGATCACAAGGCCGCACCAGTGCCCAACGCCTTAGAAGATGGCAGAAGCAGAAAAGGTATATCGCTGGACGAAATGCTCTGCTATGAAGTAAACCCACAGATGCCTAGTGGTGATTGAGATATCTCAAAGCTACTAAGGTGCATGATGATTTTTCTAAGAATTGGAGTGAGGAGTTGAGCAAGATATCCTTAGAAGGGAAACATAAGGAGGAGGCCATTCCTCAAGATCCGAAAACGCCTAAGCTTACAAAGGCAAGGCACTGAAAATGAAACAAGGCTCTAGCGGAAGCCGAGCGCAAGGCCAAGAAGGTGATGGTTTAGGCTCAAGCAAAAAGAGAGGATGAAGATAATCCAGACCCACTCTCAGTGTCGGACCATTTCAAGACATACATGATGACCAAAATAGTTAATCCAGACCCACTCTCAGTGCCATACCATTTCAAGACATACATGATTAACGAACAAAAAGTGGTCCAATTGACGACCAAAATAGTTAAGGAAGATGGTTTGTCCCCATTGACGACCAAAATAGTTAAGGAAGATGGTTTGCCCACATCATATGATGGTCCAGCTGAGGTCAAGGAAATTGATTTTGCAGAGCCAAGGGAGGAAACCAAACTTGTCTATATCACTAAGAAATTGATTCCAGTTGAGGAAAAGGAACTTATTCCTCTCCTCAAAGAATTTAAAGATTGTTTTACCTGGAACTACATAGAGATGAAGGACATACCACTTGAAGTGGTACAACACATGATCCCAATCATGGAAGAATCAAGACCTACCAGGCTTAAACCTTACCAGATGAATCCAAAATATGCAGCAATTATAAAGGAGGAAATTGACAAACTCATTGCTGCGAATTTCATCTATGAAATTGAGCACACCGATTGGCTATCACCAATCGTGATAGTGCCAAAGAAGAATGGGAAACTTAGGGTTTGTGCCAATCTCAAAAAGGTCAATGCAGCTACGAGGAAGGACCATTACCCACTGCCTTATACTAAACATGTATTGGAATGGGTAGTTGGTGAAGAAGCTTTCAGCTTCTTCTTAGACGGATTTTCAGGTCACAATCAGGTGTCTATAGCACTTGAAGACCAGCATAAAAGGCATTGGAACTAACAAACACACAATATATAATAGACACTCTAAAATACTACTAGTGTTTTAGAGTTTGACACCTCACTTTTCAGACTTGTCCTAGTAGCTAAATTAATGTTTAGACCTTGAGACCATACCCAAAATGTTGGACATCATCCAAGTTCTAATTTATCACCTAATTTATTAAAACTTGCTGCTTCAAAGTTTTACACCATCTGTGTTTCACACTCTCACTTGATACCATCCTTGTTAGAACCCATGTACCACCAAAATTTTAACACTATTTATATGATAGACTTCATGTGTTTCAGATCACTGGATTTAAAAACTAACACTCAATTTCACATCATCTCCAATGTGGTATGACATAAACTGTAGGGTTCAAACTTCAAACCCTCCACCATTAGAAATCGTTATAAAATATATTTTTCCAAAGTTGTATCTTAACACCATGTCTTTTGAACACCACTTGTGTATGACCAAGTTGTACAAATAGACCCATAAGCAAACCTTTTCTTAACCTTTTCTCATACATAAGATAACCATTCACATCATCTTGGTACGACCAAAGTTTCATGCCATGGCATAAACTTTTGGGTTATTCATGCGATCATCCATGAGTTTACAAATGGCTTTCTTGGGGTTTGCGGTCACAGGTTAATACACTATTGAGGTGGGCCATTTTGGATCTTCCCATTCTAATTGTTACTTAAGAGAGCTAGCATCAAATATGAAGAGGGGTGCCAACACTAAAATTTTGCTTGAACTACTACTCCTAAGATTGCTTTCATACCTACTCTAACAAATGGCTAATCCATCATTCCCTTTCCTACTCTAGCCAGCATTATTCCCTTTCCTACCTACTTTAGCCAACATCATTCCAAAGTCTTTTGGCACAAGTATTCGGTGAACTAAGAAGAATTCAAGAGTTGATTCCCTTTGGTTGGTACATGATGTTAATATTTGACCATGTAGAGGTGCTACTGTTGCTTCCCTTGTGTGGACAAGGATGGTTGATTGAATTTTCCTTCAAGAACTAATATAGTTGCATTATCTATTAATTTCAATGCTGTGTGGCACTTAGTATCACACATCATCACTATGTTAGAACATTGTCACACATCTCTTTACACATCCAATTCCATGGCATATGAGAATCTGTGTAGGCTTTATAATTAACACTCCTGTGTGTAGGTGGGCATTACTCTTGTGTATGCGTTGTATTGATTGTAGGTGGGCATCACTCTTGTGTACCAACACGAGTCAATCTCCCCAGCTTGTTTGCTAATCATGGTGACTAGGTGGTTGTGTTAATGTTGCCCTCTAACAATTAAGTGAAGATTTTACATTCCCTTGATCAATGGGGCATTTATCTTGTGTCCAAATCCCTTGGTGCCTATCTTGTAATTGTAAACCTTTGTGTGAGGCTTGTCTAAAGGACCTAAGTCTACTATCCCCTACATAGTGTTGCATATTGATTCATTAAAATCACCTTGGCAATACTCTTTGCTATGCACATAGAGTCACTTGTAATTATCAATCATGTGAAATCCCACTCATTAAGCCTTGCTAATAGAAATGTGACGTGATTCTTGTTCATGTGAAATCCCACTCATCAAGTTGTGCTAATAGAACAATTTGAAGTCCTAAAGCTAATGAAAAATGCACTGGCATGCTCATGTTGACGACACCATCAAAATAAGTGAGAATCGAGTTCCATGACCCTGTGAATGATTGATGTATGCTTGAAAATTAATTTAAGTTGAAAATCCAATATTGGTTTAAAGTACAAGTAAAAATAAGGTTTTCCCACCAAATTAATGCATTTAAGGGTCCAATATAGTCATTGCACTCCTTACCTTTAGTTTCTTAGTTCAAAGAGTTGCTAAGGTGAAATCATGTGTAATGAGGGCACTTTTCTTGTAATGAGGTCCAAATCTCTCCAATGCTACCATCAAAACTTTGCATGGACAAACATGCTATGCCATCACCACCATGTGGTGTAGATTATCACTCCTCTTTTTATAATGTTTTTATGTATTAAATATAATGGCATTTGGAGTCAAGGCTCCTCTCACACGAGTCAAGGAGAAATTGGACATGTAACCACTCAATGACTTGCTTCAGTGAGGACGACAAGAGTAAGTAGGTGACCTGTGAGGCTTGATGCTGCATAAAGAATAAGAGTAGGAACCTTAAGAGGGGTCATAGAGGGTTATTGAATCCAAAAGAAGTTCCAAGTCTACAAAGGGAGAAGCAACCTGAGGTACAACAACTTTCAAGCATTGACTTGACTTGGGTCCAATATTCTTGAGTGTTAAAACTTTGCCTTACTAGTGTATACATCATTGTAACCACCAAGGTACTTGCCATCTTCTTACTTTTTTGCCCGTTTTCTTATATTCTTATAATTGTTTCTCTTTTTCCTAAATTTTCTAAGCCCTCCTCTTCTCCTATGCTAATGTCCCTTCTTCTCTGATTATTGTTCTTTCCCCCAATTTTTATAAGCAGTCCTATTTTTTGGTCTCTTTTCCTTCTTTTTCTTTTACTTTCTCCCTTTTTTCCTTCTTTTTCTTTTCTTCCTATTTTCTTCAAATGTGGGCTTTCTTTCTTTTGGTATCTTTTTCTTTCCTTTTCCACTCTTATATATACATATTACATAAAATCATTTTACATCTTTGTGTGTGTGTGTGTGTGTGTGTGCATATCTTAAAAAGCACAATAGATGGATTAGAAGTGTAGGAACTGAGAGAAAAACAAGAGGGAAATAAATGAGAGGAAGATGGTAGGCATGCATTTATGTGTGTGAAATGTAGAACATACGTAGATAAGAGATAGCAGGAAAAAAGAAGTCGCAAGGGAGGAGAAAGGCAATGAGGAAGGCCATGAGGATGGAGGTTAAGTAGAGAATGGCCATGATGAATCATGGGGGAAGGAACAAGTGTTGCCAAAGATAAAGTGGTCATCCATTTTTGCACTTTTATGTGTTAACCTTTGCAAATGTTGATGTGGCCACATCTTGGACATAGGGAAGAAAGTTCATTAAGTTCTGATAGAGATCCAAGTACATTTGATGAAGGGGAGCAAATAGATAATCTTGATCCTACAAAAGAGAGAGACAATGATCAATTGGTTCAAAATTTCTTAAGTGACATTGAAGAGGATGTAGAAACATTCCTTGAAATTGATCTTTTTGGGGCCATGGATCTAGTCAAGGATGATAGAGTAGATAAAGATCTACGACTTTGCAATATTGAATCAATTTTAGTATACATATGCAAGGTTTCACTACTATCTCATCGTCGACACTCTTGCACAACATCTTTTTTTGATAGTCAATTTCCTCGTGGTGTAGAAATATTAGAATATAGTGATATTTTTTTCACATTGAAATACACATTTTTAATAATGCAGATGAGCTCAAAAGGACCAAATCTAGTAATTTTTTTTTCACATTGAAATACACATTGTTAATAATGCACATGAGCTCAAAAGGACCAAATCTAGTAATTTTGAATGTAAATATGACCATACTTGTTTATTTTTTTGTATTATTACTGGCGTGTAAACACTTGCGTTTATATTGATGCACATACCAACTCCCGAAAACTGACACCCTTTGCTATGTTTTACCACTGCATATACCAATGCCCATCATTTGTGATGGTATCTGACCATCGTCAATCCAATGATATGTAGTAGTGATAGATAGATAATGTCCTTGCCCCACAACAACCACACCCACCCAACATAATAACCCCATCCGCCTACAACTATCTCTATCCTAGCCACAACAACCACACCCAACCCAACAAAATAACCCCATCCCCCCATAACTATCTCCATCCTAGCCCTTCATGCCTCTAGCTATAATGTATCTAAAGCAAATAGACACATAACCTAGTTGCTTCTCCTCCCATCTACTAATTGCACAAGTCCCTCTATAGGTCAAAACATGCCTCTAGGAGTTGGTATTTAAAACTTGCAACACAACTTCCATTGAGTACATGCATGGTCACATACATAGTTTCAAATAAACCTTGAATAGCACTTTGTCATATAGATTTATGTCCCATTGCTCATTATCTAGGTCTTAGGAATTACCATCACACATACACCACCATCTCAACCATTATTCAAGGTCCCTATGTATATCAAATGCTTCAAAAAATAACATATAGGAATACAACATCATTGACACACCAATGGAACCAAAACCCCTTGCCCCGCCATGATTATGAGAAAAATCCACCAGAGATACCATAGAGATCCTTTGATTGGTAGGCTCTAATATGCCAATGTCTATATGAGACTGGATATCACAATGACAATGAGCAAGGCTCTAATATGCAATGTCTATATGACCTAGAAAATCCCATTGTTTAGGTGTAAGAATGAGTGCTCCAGATACCTGAAAGGCACCATGTATTTGGGCCTAGGCACTACGATATAACTACACCGATGATTGGACTTGGGATACCATATGCCATTCGACAATATGTAACAGGACTAATAGCATGATCCCTCTTTTGTCTTTTCACATAAAGTGAAAAATCTGCATTGGATATTTGAAATCCAATAGTGGCAAGATACTTCCCAATCTTGTTTGACCATGCTCTAGGTGCCTGCTTCAAGCCATACAAGGCTTTGTGTAACTTGCACACAAAAGCTGGTGGGTGTAGGTCACTTTCATAACCTAGTGGCTGCATCATGTATACTTCTTCTTACAAATCACTATGTAAGAAAGCACTATTTACATTTAGTTGATGTAAAGGCTATAGCCATAGAAATGACAACTCTCAGAGTTGCCATCCTTACAATTGGGCTGAATGTCTCCTCGTAGTTGATGCCATAGTCCACGCATAACCCTTGGCAACCAAGCTTGATTTATACCGGCTCACTGATCCATCTATGTTATGCTTGACCTTATATACACCCACTTACATCCAATTGTCTTCTTTTCCTTAGGCAAAAGCACTAACTCCCATGTTACATTTACATCTAATGCTGCCATCTCGTCATTGGCATCTTCCCATATTTTATTTCCAAGTGCCTGCTCAAAACAAGTGGGCTTCAATTCTTATATTGCTTTACCCATGTAAGAATAATGATGG
Source organism: Cibotium barometz (assembly GCF_041138505.1). Classification (NCBI taxonomy): domain Eukaryota; kingdom Viridiplantae; phylum Streptophyta; class Polypodiopsida; order Cyatheales; family Cibotiaceae; genus Cibotium; species Cibotium barometz. The sequence continues at coordinate 25,970,596 of NC_141088.1, read as the reverse complement.
GCTATATATCCATCATATCTCAACCTTTCAAAACAGGGTACCTAACCCTTATAGACCTTTGTACACCTAGATTAACCTTTCACAACATGGTACCCAACCCTTATAGACCTTTGTACACCTAGATTAACCTTTCACAACATGGTACCTAACCCTTATAGACCTCCGTACACCTAGATCATTACCAGCTATCCTCAAAATAGCCTTGGTTTTTCTTACACTGAGAGTAACCACACTATCAAAATGCTAAGATCCTCATCAAGGCTCTACTCGGAGCCACTAGAGTCACCATCCACATGTGAGCAACTTGCTGATAGATTAGGCATAAAAGGTTAATCTACCTTTTCCTTCCCTTTGTGTGATACATGTGTACCTACACATATCCTCAACCTACCGTGATTGGCATGGACTAACACTGGATCCACTGTTAGAGAACTCTCTAAGTCCATTAAGCACCTGTGAGACTGTTACTCTAAATGTGGGGTAACAACATTACTTCTTACATCTATATCTTATGTTTCCTTCACTGCTGTTGGTGTATGCCAGCTACTTATCTTATGAAAGACAACATCTCTGCTTCCTTGCATCTCACGAGTGGTAGGGTTATAACATTTATAACCATTTTGCTCCAAAGTATAACCAATGAAGATGTAATTCTCTGCCTTTGGATTCAACTTTTTTCTCACTTCATCTTGGGAACATGTACATATATAATATACCTAAACACTTTCAAGTAAGACACATTTAGTTTTATGCTTGTAAACATTTGTTAGGTGTCGTACCATGAACAACTATAGTGGGGGTCCTATTCATAATGTACCGAGGGTTGTTGCTACTGCTTCTGCCTAAAAATAATTTGGCATATTCTTTTTAACGATAGTAAGTCATGTGTCACTTCTGCAGAATGCCTATTTTTCCTTTTTGCAACACCGTTTTGTTGTTGTAGAGTGTACCTGCATGTAGACTATCTCTTTTTTGCAACACCGTTTTGTTGTTGTAGAGTGTACCCGCATGTAAACTATCTCTTAATTGCATGCTTTCTTAATAAATCACTAAACCGTTTTGTTGTTGTAGAGTGTACCTGCATGTAAACTATCTCTTAATTGCATGCTTTCTCAATAAATCACTAAACTAATCAGAGAAATAATCTCCCCCACCATTTGATCTCATGCATGTTATATGCATGCCTTTTTCCTTCTCGAACAAAGCTTTAAATCTTTGAAAGTGAGCAACTTTTCTCCTTCATGAAATAGACCCACACTTTCCTAGTATGATCATGAATGAATGTAACATATACATGTAACCTGCAATTGTTGCAGTCTTGGTTGGTCCCCATATATCCAAATGTATAACATCTAATGGCCTTACACTAAAATGCTTTTCATGTGGGAAAGCATGTTTGGCCTGCTTACTAAGCTGGCATGCTTCACATTCTTTATGCATATTGTCAGGATCCTTATGACACTTAAAGAATTCTAATTTTGAAACACAAAAATTAGAGCATAGCATAGATTTACACAAATTAAAAGTATGAATCTTAATAAACAAAATAAAATAAATAAGAGAGCTAGAAAATAAGAAAGAGATCACCGTCAACACAAGATTGGGTTGAATCTGGATGAGTGTAGCCCCTTGTACCACTCACCCATATTTATATGTATTAAAAGCTTGGTTTTCAAAAAGACAACTCTCAAAACAAGGCATAAGTGCTTTTGAGTTTATAAGAGTAAAAGATCTTACAAAAATATATAAGCTACAAATATAAAGTCTTGGGCCTACTAAAAGTATAAAATACTAATTAGTATGTACAAAGGTTTAAGACCTTGGCCTTACAAAAACATTAATGTCAAAATATGAAACCATAATAGGTGTTCACATGCCATTGAAAATATCTCATAATAGTCCACCAACATGTGTTCTACCCGGATTATACATAATCTGCCACTCAATCATCACCTGCATTTGAAATAATATTAGTCAAAGCACACATCCGACTAAAGACATTAATCCTAACTATATCATACTAGTGCCACACATAGCTAATGAAACATATTAATCCTAGTAAATGATATAAATAAAAGATGTATCCAAAATAAAATATCTCAAAATAAAATAATGGGCATCTTCATAGAGGTTATGACTAACATCCCTCTTACTTGGGTTATAATTGACCTCAATTGTATGGATAGTATGAGTGGATGAGATTAAGAAACAAAAGGACTTTTCTGGATCCATTTAATATCTTCAATGAAAAGATGCAGGGGAGAAGAGAGCTTAAGCCCTTGCAAGCACACACACACTCACAAAACCCTAAAAGAGTATACACAAGGTGATAGGCTAAAAATCTTCTTCTTCTTCACACAACACTCAACACACCGTATACAAAGATAAGAGTACACACTATAAAAGGTACTCAACCAAATACATACTAGGGTTCTCAACTAAATGAGCTGGCGCTATAACTATGCCAGTCTCTAGAATGGCTGTCACACACAGCCTGTCATCCCACTGGCCGCATTTCACCCATGATCTCACCAACCATGCTAGTGGTGTAAGTGTGGGGCCTATCCCCCAGGGTCATCAGTGTCCACCGCCTCACTAGATGAGTTCGATATCTCAACACTCCCCCTCGAGCTCAACTCCATCTCATCTCATGTACACCAAGGGAAGCCCTGAATCTGCGGAGCTTCTTTATACCCAATGCTTTGGTGAAGATGTCAACGACCTGCTCCTGTGTGCTGACATAAACAAGGTCAACGTCTCCTGCCAAAAACTTCTCTCTGACAAAATGGTAGTGGATCTCTATATGCTTCGTGCGAGCATGAAAAACTGGGTTCCTGGCCAACTGTATACTGCTGTGGGTCTTGCTTTCCAAACTAACAAGCATCATAGACATGCATATTCCCATCATACTTGAATCTAGGTAGCCCACTAACAATGCCTCTTGCCTGCATGTTCTTTAACCTTTGTATGTTCACATGTCCAATCCTTTTATGCCACATGTCAATGTCCTATACCACATTTTAGCTTTTAGAGAACATGGCTAATTTTAACTCAGGAATCCCAGCATCCAACTTAATAACCTACCTTCTTTCTTGCCTTTGGCAATGACTCTACATCCATTTTTGAAATCCTCAATGAAGCATCCATGCTCGTTGAAACGAACCTGTAAACCTTGTTCCACCATTTGACCAATTGATATAGAAGACACATACAAGACATCTGCCGGCCATAGACTTTTTTTACCATTGTGCATAACCAATGGTACACTTCCAACATGTGTGATAGCATGTTGGGAATCATCTCCTGTCTCCACATAGCCTTTCACATCCATTGGCTTTATATGCTTAAACCATTCGCCATGACAAGTCATATGGTTTGATGCTCCAGAGTCCATATACCAAGTGTCATCACTATCACCATTTGTTAGCATAGATCCCACGACATGTTTCATGGGGCAAACAAGTGATTTGCGCTGCCATCATTACTGCTTGATGTAAAATTTCCACCATTTGCATAATTTCCACCATGTTGTGCATAATTTCCACCATGTTGTGCTCTACCCCCTCTCAAATCATTTTGTTTGCGGAAATAATCATGTGCCATATGACCAAATTTCCCATAGTAATGGCATTCCACATTTTGCATAGATGTTTGTTGGCCTTGCCAACGTCCTCTACCACACGAGGATTACCTCTGCCTCTCTGAGGTGTATATCCAGGACCACCTCCGGCACCATATGAAGGCTGAAAATTCTATTGTTGTGGTGACCTATCCTGCCATCCATGACCATTACCACGGCCTCATGATGTAAATCTCCCCCTGCCTCTAAATCCCCTTTGTGAATAGAAAGCCTGATTTCTACCATTATCATCATGGTGGCTAGTAGATGCATCATGAAAAGAGTCATTGAGTTTGATTTCCTCAACAAGCAAGAGTGAAACTAACTCATCAAAATCTGGTACTCCGAACAGAAATAGATGTATCAAAAGACTTGTACTCCTTGGCCAAGACCACGCAAGGTAATGTCTACCAAATCATCATCAGGCATGGGGGCTTTGATAGTTGCCAATGCATTTGCATACTTCTTTATCTCTTGAACATAATCATGGATACTCCTTCCTTTTTTCTTCACATTATGAATCTGTTATCTCAACTGAGACTTACGAGCACTAGTATCTGTATCAAGCAGCTTTACCAATGTATCCCATCATGCATCCTTGGGATTCTCACCATCATGTATATGTATGAGTATAGCATCCGAGCTACAACCTGTTGTTCTGTAGGTTGTCGAGGTAGTTTTGGCTCTGGCTCCTGCACCTATAACAAGGTTCCAAAACCCTTTTCCTTTCAGAAAACTTTTAATCCTGTACTTCCATGCCTGGTTTCTATCCAACTTCTCACCCACAATATGTACTGGGTTGTCTTACATATTTTCTCAATACAAATGCACCTTCCGCACACGTCCAATTCTATAAATGAGCCTTCCTCAGCTCAACCACACTCTAATAAGTGTTCCAGATACTCCAAAGTACTCAATGAACTTCACTGTTGATGTAGAAAATCAAACTGATTGCATTCAAATTGAACTGGCATACTATTTTGTCACGCTTTCCAAGGCTTTAAATTGCAATGTAGTGGTTCAATCAAATGTGGATAACTTGCATTGACACCTAAACAAGCTCAATGTTGCATATCAACACCAACCAAGGTGCGTACATACCAAAAATATCAAATCTCCTTCTTTGTTTTGAGAAAAACCAGTAGTAAAAATGCTCTAATTCCTTTGATTCTTGTTCAAGTTGAGAGACCAGGCATCCATTAGCTTATCAATGACGTCTACTAACTCCATGTAAAAGGAATTAGACCAATTGTTTAAGTTGAGAGAGTAATTAGCCGATTAATCACCCTCTGTTTCACTAATCACTATAGATAGCCTATTTAATCAACTCATAATCAGCTCCATAATGCATAATTGCTTCAACCAATCATATAGCAACCTCCTCAAGTATGTGTATCACACAATTGCTAAGCAAATTCTGAATTTAATCAATCAACCAAGTAGAATTTGGCCTCCACTTTTTAAAAAGATGAGAAAATTGCTCTGTTTCTTCCCACAGGCTGCGTCGCCTACTCCTGAGGTGCTTTGAGAGGTTTATAATGGTAATTGAAGATAGATATGGGTGCCCAACACTCCTAGGCATGTACACTATCCATCAATGTAGTGATTTTTGTAAAAAACCGGCTTTAATTTCATCCACAATGGACATCACTTCTCTGTTTTTGTGAGTGGTTCAAACTAGTGAATTTCCACTCACTACTAATATGCATCAACTTTGCTCAAATTCAATGTAGGGCTTGCACATGAGTTGCCAATACATTCCCCCTTTGCCAGATACATGATTCTTTGTGAGATTTGCAATTATTTGCATTATACATTCACCACAATCAAGCTTCAATGGAGAACTTGCAAAACAGAAATTTCTCTTTGCTCAAATCTGGTGTTGTTTGTGTTTTTGCACTTGCAGTCCGCTCAAGGATGTTTAGTAGTCCTTACCCGGTAGACCAAGCTCTCAGATTTGATGGAAATCGGTGTGCTCCAAGCTTCACAGCTCCAATGGTAAGCTTCATAGCTTCTTCTCCCTCTTCTCTCACTCACTTATAAACTCTAATAGAGAGCAGCAGGCTCTGATACCATGATGAAAAACAGGTAGAGGGAGAGGAGACACACACACAAGAGCAAACCCTAACCATAGAGGGAAGCCATCTCCCTACTCACACAATGCATAAAGCCATAATCCATAATCTACAACACACTACATGTGTTGTGTCCACACACTGCTAACCCTAGCTAATGTCCACACACTATGACTAGCTGGACGCGGTCATTTATGTCTCACACATGTTACTACCTAACATGCCAGCACATAGTGCAACTGGCACAAGCTGACATCGAGCTTGAATCTCAACAGGTTAGCAGGAGAGGGTTTCAGGGAAACCATCTCTTTATATGATGCAGCTGTTTCAAACCTCGATAATGCCCTCTTGCAATCCACAAAGAAGCATGCATTCATGCATGGAAAATATCATGAAGCAGTCCCTACAATAACAAAGTTGATGGAGAAGGCCAAAACATCAAAAGCTCCAAGTCCGTTAAGCACTACCAGATTGGTGGGGGAAGCAGTGAGTGGCACACCAATGCACGTGCAACCAAACTTTTTTGGTGGTAACATTATTGTAGCCGGTGTCGAAAACCCACACTTATAAATCTTGAGGAAGATAACTCATCACATTGTCTAGAGTATGACATAGAAAACCAGCCACTTAAGAAACAAGGTAGGAGATTAAGCTTTCCACCCCCTATTCCTTCAACTATAGGTGGTCGAAAAAATGCAGAGGGAGCGACAAGTGAAGCAGAGCTGCAGGAAATTGTGGAGAGTGACATACACGATTCAATGTGGGCTATATGTCGAACGTCTCTACATAGCAAGGTAACTTTGCCAAAGATGGTTAGGTGGCCAAGATGGCAAGTGCGAAAAGAGCATCAAGAATTGTGGGTAAGGTGTTCTAGATCCTTCTTTCTATGGTATGAGAGAATGGTCTTGGGGGGGGGGAGGGGCGACAATCAGTTCATGTGGTTTTGTAACAACAGCGTGGATCATACTTGGAGAGTATGTAACACCATTTGTTAATCACTTGCTAGACCCCCGGTTGTTTGGCTAATGGGACGAGGTATAAACTTGACTGTGGATGAGATTCGAGAATTGGAGGCTGGTGGCTTTGTGTTGCAAAAGGGACAACCTCAGGAAGCAAATGATGTGGGCCAACGGCCAACAAGGTGCAAAAGTGGCATATTAGATATGGTAGCCAAGCGAATAGATTTGGTAGTCTCAAGTCCCTCAAAAATCACACTCCTTCTCCATGTGCAATAATATTTACAAGTACCAAGTTGATATCGTGTCTTTTCTTTGAGTGTGGAGTAACCTTTGGAGTTGCCATAGTAGAAAAAATGATTCAAAGAGAAAGCAAGAGATGGCGAGGAGAGAAAAAAAGACATTAAAAAAATAGAGAAAAAAACTCACGACATGTCCTATGGAAGCGAGAAGTATGTTATGGATTCAAATATTTGAAATAATCTTATTTAGAAAATGTGTACTAAAGTAGGTAAGACGGTTACCAAGAATAGGTGAATTAAAGACACTATCGATAAATGATAGATAGCGTTTTAAAGACACTCTCCTCTAAATATAGGTAAAAGAGACGTATTTAATATAACTATGTGTCTCTACTATTTTAGTTAAATCACTTTGATTAAGAAAATCTAATCCTTACATTACTCTTTTTTTTTGTGTGGCCCTAATGGAGAGTAAATGAAACAGGAAATCGTAGACCTTAGGAAAAGCAGGCAACAACAAAATACAAAAGCGAGAGAGAACACCAAATTGGTCCCTCTCCCCCCGCCCCCGGTTAAGAATACAACTATCTTTGGTTGTAAATATCAGTGCACATTAATCATTCCCACAGTGGATTCACTTATAATGTCTTTACATGCATTGCACGTGTCTTAGAATTGATCAGATTCTCTCTCTCTCTCTCTCTCTCTCTCTCTCTCTCTCTCTCTCTCTCTCTCTCTCTCTCTCTCTCTCTCTCTCTCAGTTGGTGCTGAGACAGATATGTGTGCAAGGGAGGGGTTCAAGAGAGACAGAGGTAAAGAAAGGGGTAGCTGACACGGTTGAGGAAGGTTGGATGCCCTGTCTTTGAGGTGGGGCTTGCGGTAGAAAGGATGGATGGCTTGGCCGAAACTTTGCACTCCACCTTCTTGCTGCTTTTTGTGATTTCCTACGACGTTTCTTTAAAGAGCGGAAGATTCTTTCACTGTTTCGCAGCATTGGAAGAGTTCGATTCGAACTCCATTTTGATACCCACCAGAAGGTCTTTCATTCAAAGCTTTGAAGAAAAGTCTGTCGAAATTCTTGTCCTTAAGAAGTCAACATGAAGAAGCTAAGGCTCTCAAGCTTACCCAACTTATTAGAAAAGCAAAAAGCCGTTATCCGAAGAATTCTTCTCTAAACAACCCCCCCCCCCCCCCGGGAGCACGTGTGACCAAGCTACCCAGTGCTTTATGGATCCACACTAGTTTTCAAAAAAGGATGTGCCAACCCAATACTTTTTGCCATTGAATTTCCATATTATACAAGCAATCAATTTAAATTGATAATACACCGTGTGCTGCTTTTTTCTTCTCATGCAAGTGGGTTCTTAAGGCTTTTGCAAAGAAAGACTATATCTTCTCTTCGATGTGTTTTTCTTTGCCAACTAGCTCAGCTAACCCAACAGACTAGCTAGTTTGTCACTAGGTGGGGTTTGATGTTTGGAAGAAGGTGGACGATTCTAAATAAATATGAAAATTCTAGGTTATATTTAATGTTTGGAAGGTGGACAATTCTAGATAAATATGGACAATTTTAGGTTATATTTAAGGTGGACAATTCTAAATAAATATGGAAATTTGATGTTTGGAAGTCCCTCTCCTTTTGACACTTGGTTGTACCATCCTAATAAAAATTCATTTATATCTAGAATTAGAAGCTTTATTTTGGGGAGAGGAGGATAGGCCAGTTGGGAAGAAATGGATCCTCTATCCTTATTTAGAATGTCATCACCCTCTTCAAGCTCATTTCTAATTGCAAGCTCTTCATTTGAAGGCTCCCTTCCTATGGCTATGGTTGTAAGCTCTTTATTTACATGCTTCAGTTTTTCAGGCTAACACCCGCCGCCGCTGAACAAAACTAGATAACCTCATCTTGCAACCACCCCACAATTGGTTGTCGAATAACTCGATTGAGTTCCATGAAATATATGGGAAAAGAATTAAACCTTACTATACATGTGTATGAAAAACTAATTGTTTTCACGGCTAAAACCTTAGGCCAACCCCGCTAAACAAAGTTAGATAACCTTATCTTACAGCCACCCCATAATTGGTTGTCGAATAACTCCATCGAGTTCCATGAAATTTATGTGAAAAGAATTAAACCTTATTAGACATGTGTCAATCATCTAATGTTTATATGTATAACTCAGTCGAGTTCCATTAAAAAAACAAAAAACATAAATTGAGCAACATTGCATACATGGTAACTATTCAATCAGTATTTACATAAATTATTCGATTTACATGAAAATTACATTTCTTAGATGCCTTATTAGAATTAAAATGAACACGTGTCCATCATGGGTTGGGTATCCATGTAACTCAGTTAAGTCACGTCAAAAATTAATTTGTTTGACTTTATATTCTATGAAACATCATCAAGGTACATGCTTGATGTGTATGAATGCCATGGGTTATGTAAGTAACTCAATCAAGTTACATATATTGGACATCTATATAGGCAACTCATATATCGATCAAGTTCCTATGGGGGCCAATAAGATCAATCCATGTGTGGGGAGGAGATAAATCCAATTTGTAAAAGAAAAATACCCAAAAATGAGTAAATGCTCACATAAGATGAAGAGTTGACTATGTACAAGGGTTATTAGTAAAAAACTATGAGTATTACTAAAAAAATGAGATATTTTGGGTATAATGATTCCATTTTGACACATGTGTAAGGAAGCGGAGTCCCTTCAAGGAGGCACCTACTTCACATGCTTGAATGAGTTTTAAACTAAAAAATAATGTGATATTTTTATCTCTCCTCTCTCTTGGATCAAACCAAATAAAAAAGGAACTAAACTAGGTCCAAATCTGGTCCAAATTCAACCAAACTGAATCTAGAAAATTCTAGAAATCAGTTGGTCTTGGTTAGAGCCTCCCTCTCCTATAAATAGAACCTCAGCCCTTTGTAAAAAAATAGGAGAATTATACTATGCCAGAATTATGCTGAAATAATGATAATTTTTACTATTCTCTAAAATCCTCTCCAAATTGAAGAAATTGGAGCTTCCCTCTTTCAATCTCCATTGGTGGCTCCATCAACATACTAAACCAATTGATTGGTTGGGGGCCTCTACTGTGATCAAAGAATCAAGCAATTTGTAAGGTAAAGGGTAAATTTTGATCTTTTTCTATAATTTCTCAATGTTTCTCTCTTCTCAACCCCTCTCAAGCTTGAGAAGCTTAATTGGAATGTCTTTCTAATGCTATTGAAGTTAATTGATGAATGGTAGTAAGGATATACATAAATTTCCATTTATGCTTAATTTTAATGGTTTTTTATGTACTTTTTCTCTCTCACTCAAAGAATGGTCATTCTCGACCTATTCTCAATCCAAATGAAGCTTCTCATGAAGCTTTTCCCTAATCCAAGAATAAATTCTATGCTTGTTTAATTGGAGGCCAAATTAATGGTATTTTTATGAGATTTATTAGTAATAGCAGCGGAGCTATGCCGAAATTTCTGTAAAAATTACACATAAAACATTTTCATTCAAAGTATGAAAAGAGGACTTCCTACCATATTCTAGGAATTATCATCCTAGATAAACTGATTGATTCTCATTGTAATCATAGAAATATTAGTTTTTAGGTTTATGCATAATTAATAAATTTTTAGATAAATTTATTTATCTATGAGAAATAATTAAATGTTAAAAGAGGAATTCCCATTACATTGGAATTCCATGATTGGATGGGAAAAGAGAATTTTTTATCATATTGGAATTATGGGATAATTCATTTAATTGTCAAAGATAAATTTTTAGATAAATTTATTTATCTATGAGAAGTAATTAAAAGTTAAAAGAGGAATTCCCATTACATTTGGAATTCCATCATTGGATGGGAAAAGAGAATTTCTTATCATATTGGAATTATGGGATAATTCATTTAATTTTTAAAGATGAATTTTTAGATAAATTTATTTATCTAGGAGAAGTAATTAAATGTTAAAAGAGGAATTTCCATTACATTTGGAATTCCATCATTGGATGGGAAACAAGAATTTTCTATTATATTGAAATTATGGGATAATTCATTTAATTTCAAAAATAAATTTTTAAATAAATTTATTTATCTATGAGAAGTAATTAAATGTTAAAAGAGGAATTCCCATTACATTTGGAATTCCATCATTGGATGGGAAAGAGAGAATTTCCTATCATATTGAAATTATGGGATAATTCATTTAATTTCAAAGATGAATTTTTAGATAAATTTATTTATCTATGAGGAACATTTAAATGTCAAAAGAGGAATCCTTTACGACATTTGGAATTCCATCATTTAGATGGACAAAGAGAAATTTCTAGCATATTGAAATAATGGATATTTTAAATGAATTTATTTTATAAGAAATATTTGATGGGAAAAGAGGAATTCCCATGGTAATTGGGATCCTAGAAATTAAATGGGAAGAAGAGAAATTTTTAGTATAAATTGGATTTATGATTATTTTACCATAAGAGGAAATATGGGTAGAATTGATTTCTATAAATCCCATGAATTCTTTTACTCAAAAGAAGAATATTGAATATAATTAAATTGAGGAATTGAGAAGCAATATAGAAATAGTCCTCAGAAAAGAATCTTTAATTTAAGCCAAGCAATTGGCAGGAATTTAGAAAAAAGTCCTATTATCGATATCAATCTGGAAAAAGCTATTAAATGGTAATAGCATGAAAATGGGATGTGATAAAATGTGTATGTGATGTGATAGGATGTGATAAGATGTGTAGGGGATGTGATCAGAAAAGAATGGATGTGATAAGATGAGTATGTGATGTGATAGGATGTGATACGATGAGTATGAGATGTAAAAGGATGTGATAAGATGAGTATGAGATGTAAAAGGATGTGAAAAGATGTGTATGGGATGTGATAAGATGTGATAAGATGTGTATGGGCTGTGATACGATGAGAATGGATGTGTGAATGTGAATAAGAACACGAATGTTAATGTGAATGTGGATGTGGATGTGCGAATGAGGATGTGGATGTGGATGTATGAATATGGATGTGGATGTATGAATATGGATGTGGATATGGATATATAGATGTGGATGGGGATGTGGATGTATGAATATGGATGTGGATATGAATTTATAGATGTGGATGGGGATGTGGATGTATGAATATGGATGTGGATATGGATGTATAGATGTGGATGGGGATGTGGATGTATGAATGTGGATGTGGATATGGATGTGGATATGGATGTGGATGTGGATGTATGAATGTGGATGTGAAAATGGATGTATGGATGTAGATGTGAATGTGGATGTATTAATGTGGATGTGAATGTGGATGTGGATGTATGGATGTAGATGTGGATGTGGATGTATGGATGTGGATGTGGATGTATGAATGTGGATATGGATGTATGGATATGGATGTATGGATGTGGATATGGATATAGATGTGGATGGGGATGTGGATGTATGAATGTGGATGTGGATATGGATGTATGGATGTGGATATGGATGTATGGATGTGGATGTGGATGTATGAATGTGGATGTGGATGTTTGAATGTGGATGTGAAAATGGATGTATGGATGTAGATATGGATATGGATGTGGATGTGGATGTGGATGTATGAATGTAGATGTGAAAATGGATGTATGGATGTAGATATGGATGTGGATGTGGATGTATGAATGTGGATGTGAAAATGGATGTATGGATGTAGATATGGATGTGGATGTGAAAATGGATGTATGGATGTAGATGTGGATGTGGATGTAGATGTGAATGTATGAATGTGGATGTGGATGTGGATGTGGATGTATGAATGTGGATGTGGATGTATGAATGTGGATGTGAAAATGGATGTATGGATGTAGATGTGAATATGAATGTATGAATGTGGATGTGGATGTTAAAATGGATGTAGATGTGGATAAGGATGTGGATGTGGATGTGGATATGGATGTATGGATGTGGATGTGATGTGGATGTATGAATGTGGATGTGAAAATGGATATATGGATGTGGATGTGGATGTACCAATGTGAATATGTATGTGGAATAATGAATGCGAATATGTATGTGAATGGATATGATGTCGATATGAGCAAATATGTATGTGAATGGATATGATACGAATATGTATGTGAATGGATATGATGCGAATATGTATGTGAATGGATATGATGTCGATATGAGCGAATGGATGAGATGAGATGTCATGTGAATCAGAATGTGAATGAATGATATAAGATGTGAATGAATGAATGAGATGTCATGTGAATCAGAATGTGAATGAATGATATAAGATGTGAATGCATGAGATGTAATGAGAAATGGATGTGATGAGACGTAATGTAATTTAATAAAGATAGGAATGGATGTGATGTGATGGGATGGAAAATGATGTATCTGGTTAAGAATGGATACGCATATGATTTGGATTTGGGTTAAGTAATATGGATTGATGTGGACCAATCTGGAAAGACGAGAGTTCATTATAGAAACTGTATTTGTGAATTGTTTGTAAATGACTGTTTTATGTCAAGAATGCTGGGGAAGCATTTTGACTATCTTGAGAATGTGGTCGTGGAGACCTACTTGATAAAGTTGCAACAGCTGACGGAGAGTCAACGAAGGACGTCTTGCGTAGCAAGGTCGACCGAGGTCTTGACCAGCCTCGGTTCAATTTAAATGGTGAGCTTTCGGTGTATGGTGGATGAGGGACTAAGGAAGCGGCCTATGAGTGAAGCGCCAGGGGACCTGCGAAGGATCCTAGAGGGTGCTGACTATACGGTGCTCGGGCTCTGGGTCGGCGAAGATACCCACACGTGCATCGTGGATGATATTGGAACAAGGAGTAAGAGTTGTTTTCTAAAACCGAGTATGGATTTGGTTGATTGACCTTGCTGGTCCTCAACTAATGAGTCCATAGCTCTCTTATATGGATCTGTTGGTTGATCTTGTTGATCTTCAACGAGGATTCCATCTTGATTTTTATAAGTGAATATTTGCCGGGTACTATGAGCTAGGAACTATCGAAAAGGCCCCTGAGTGAACAGGTGGTGAGTGTTCTGGTTACCAATGATGCCATAGATACTCCGATGAAGGAATGATTGGAAATTAAGATTCAACCGGATACTTGGAAGTTTATGATCAGTAACACTATGATTTCATTAAATGACTGATTTAAATACAGTTGAATCTGGGAAAAAGGCAATTTCATATTGGGCATGTAAGTGGTGTGACTGGAGTTAAATTTGCTTGGAAATCCGGCTAGGGGGCCTGGGAACTCTTTTCCTTGGTACTCGGGACAAAACCTAATCAAATTCTAATTGGATCCCATCACTACAGTGGTTGGGCGGTTGGCTAACCCATGGGACTGGATGGGGTTAGGCTGGACTGATGGATCCGTAAATCGAGACTTAATTTCTGTATAGTACGATAAATGAGGTAAATCGAGACTCAATTTTTGTATAGTACGATAGATGAGGTAAATCCTGGATAAAAAATATTATATGGAAAAGAATCAACAGCTCTGCCTCTCAATGAGGAAAAAAGCGTTGGTCTCTATGATCCAAGTACAGTCTTTTTCCCTAATCTGACTATGGGACTTACGGGTTCAGTCAGATGAGTTCAGTTATTTAAGGCTTTTGACTACGTTAGGGAAAAGTTATCGTGGTGGAATCGCCCGTGCTTTCCGGACAAAGGAAGTTTTTTTCGGGTTCAATTTTGGAAAAACCCATGGATTAGTCTCTTGTCCGGATATCCATGGGTGAGGCCCTTAGTGTGGGACCTTGCCCCGCGCAAGAAGTGCTACTTCCACTGCTAGCATCCGTGAATTTGTTGCGCGGTGGAGATAGGGATCTTACAGCTGGTATCAGAGCCAATTGGCTAAAGTGGATCAACTGAGAATGTCAAAAATTTATGAAATAACAGAGAAAAGGTTGGAATTGTGTGATGAAATTCATACAAATTGATATTCTGACTGAAATTCGTAAATTGGTAATTGGGACTTCAGATGGAAGTACCGCAATTGTATGGAATCTGTGACTTGCTTGAGGCCTTGGCATGATGGTCTTTACTTTATAATTCCAAGGACCGTGACTACCCATATATATGAGTAAATCTAAGACTTGAAATTACAAGCAAAAATGCTATCCAAATGATGAATTCGAATGTGGTTGGTATGATTTTAAAGTTCTAGTTGAGAATTGATGAGTTGAATTTGATTTTGATTGGAATAAGATAACTCCTTAATTTTGGTTAAGAAGCGTTATGCTGAACAAAAACCTCTATGAGGATGAATAGGATGAGTCCTTGTGATGGTGTTCGTAACTGGAATGATGATAGTGACTTCAGCAAATCACTATGAGATTAGTGGATTGTGCTGTCAGATTGCTACTGTTAATACTTGACCCGATGGATCAAGATAATTGGATGACAAATTAAGGACTCGTTTGACTAAAATTCCTGTGGAGGAATGGTCAGAAGGAAATCTTTTTTTTGTCTAATGGACCATTATTGTGTTAAAAATAAGAATGTTATGATTTGAATGAATTGTTATCTGATGATGAGTTCTATATAAGGGATCTTTATCCCAGGATTCTGTTGGATTGACCAGAATATAAGGAACCCTAGAATCAATTGGATCTTAAGGGAAAGAGTTGTCCTCTAGTTTGCGAGATGAGGACATCTCGCGTTTTTTAAGTGGGGTAGGATGTAAGATTCCTCCCTCCAACTTTTTGAGGTGTGCAGGTGTAGGAATCTTCCCTTCTGACTTATAATTATTCCCCTCTCTAAAATAAAAGAAAGATTCTGGTTTACCCTGTTTTGACTTAGAGAGAGAAAATGTCTAGAGGAAGGTAGTCCAAAATTGAGATATTTTTGGATATAAAAATCCTCCTAGTGTCTAAAATGAATTCCCCTAAAACAGAAATTCAAAAAGAACTTTCCAATGTGCAATTGGAATTAATTGGAAATGGGTATAAAGGACCTTAGCCTAAGGGTCTAGATTTTCAGAAATTTTTAGATTATGGTCCAATTAAGGTTCCTATGGGCCAATAAGATCAATCCATGTGTGGGGAGGAGATAAATACAATTTGTAAAAGAAAAATACCCAAAAATGAGTAAATGCCCACATAAGATGAAGAGTTGACTATGTACAAGGGTTATTAGTAAAAAACTATGAGTATTACTAAAAAGATGAGATATTTTGGGTATAATGATTCCATTTTGACACATATGTAAGGAGGGGAATCCCTTCAAGGAGGCACCTACTTCACATGCTTGAATGATTTTTAAACTAAAAAATAATGTGATATTTTTATCTCTCCTCTCTCTTGGATCAAACCGAATAAAAAAGGAACCAAACTAGGTCCAAATCTGGTCCAAATTCAACCAAACTGAATCTGGAAAATTCTAGAAATCATTTGGTCTTGGTTAGAGCCTCCCTTTCCTATAAATAGAACCTGAGCCCTTTGTAAAAAAATAAGAGAATTATACTATGCCAGAATTATGCTGAAATAATGATAATTTTTACTATTCTCTAAAATTCTCTCCAAATTGAAGAAATTGGAGCTTCCCTCCTTCAATCTCCATTGGTGGCTCCATCAACATACCAAACCAATTGATTGGTTGGGGGCCTCTACCGTGATCAAAGAATCAAGCAATTTGTAAGGTAAAGGGTGAATTTTGATCTTTTTCTATAATTTCTCAATGTTTCTCTCTTCTCAACCCCTCTCAAGCTTGAGAAGCTTAATTGGATTGGCTTTTTAATGCTATTGAAGTTAATTGATGAATGGTAGTAAGGAAATACATAAATTTCTATTTATTCTTAATTTTAATGGTTTTTTATGTACTTTTTCTCTCTCACTCAAAGAATGGTCATTCCCATGACCTATTCTCAATCCAAATAAAGCTTCTCATGAAGCTTTTCCCTAATCCAAGAATAAATTCTATGCTTGTGTAATTGGAGGCCAAATTAATGGTATTTTTCTGCTTTTAAGTTAGTTATTTCATGAAAATTTATGATTCAATCCATAATGGGTTAATGATCCAATTAGGGATCATTCTAATCATATCCATAATGATAACGTTCATTCTTTTAGAATAAATTGAGATTTATCAGTAATAGCAACAGAGCTATGGCGAAATTTTTGTAAAAATTACACATAAAACATTTTCAATCAAAGTATGAAAAGAGGACTTCCTACCATATTCTAGGAATTATTATCCTAGATAAACTGATGGATTCTCATTGTAATCATAGAAATATTCGTTTTTAGGTTTATGCATAATTAATGAATTTTTAGATAAATTTATTTATATATGAGAAATAATTAAATGTTAAAAGAGGAATTTCAATTACATTGGAATTCCATGATTGGATGGGAAAAGAGAATTTCTTATCATATTGGAATTATGGGATAATTCATTTAATTTTTAAAGATGAATTTTTAGATAAATTGATATATCTATGAGAAGTAATTAAAAGTTATCTATGAGAAGTAATTAAAAGTTAAAAGAGGAATTCCCATTACATTTGGAATTCCATCATTGGATGGGAAAAGAGAATTTCTTATCATATTGGAATTATGGGATAATTCATTTGATTTTCAAAGATGGATTTTTAGATAAATTTATTTATCTAGGAGAAGTAATTAAATGTTAAAAGAGGAATTCCCATTACATTTGGAATTCCATCATTGGATGGGAAAAGAGAATTTCCTATCATATTGGAATTATGGGTTAATTCATTTAATTTTAAACATGAATTTTTAGATAAATTATCTATGAGAAGTAATTAAATGTTAAAAGAGGAATTCCCATTACATTTGGAATTCCATCATTGGAGGGAAAAAAGAGAATTTTCTATCATATTGGAATTATGGAATAATTCATTTAATTTCAAAGATGAATTTTTAGATAAATTTATTTATCTATGAGAAACATTTAAATGTCAAAAAGAGGAATTCTTACGACATTTAGAATTCCATCATTTAGACAGACAAAGAAAAATTTCTAGCATACTGAAATAATGGATATTTTAAATGAATTTATTTTATAAGAAATATTTGATGGGAAAAGAGGAATTCCCATGGTAATTGGGATCCTAGAAATTAAATGGGAAGAAGAGGAATTTTTAGTATAAATTGGATTTATGATTATTTTACCATAAGAGAAAATATGGGTAGAATTAATTTCTATAAATCCCATGAATTCTTTTACTCAAAAGAAGAATATTGAATATAATTAAATTGAGGAATTGAGAAGCAATATAGAAATAGTCCTCAGAAAGGAATCGTTAATTTAAGCCAAGCAATTGGCAGGAATTTAGAAAAAAGTCCTATTATCGATATCAATCTAGAAAAAGCTATTAAATGGTAATAGCATGAAAGTGGGATGTGATAAAATGTGTATGTGATGTGATAGGATGTGATAAGATGTGTAGGGGATGTGATCAGATAAGAATGGATGTGATAAGATGAGTATGTGATGTGATAGGATGTGATAAGATGAGTATGAGATGTGAAAGGATGTGATAAGATGAGTATGTGATGTGATAGGATGTGATAAGATGTGTATGAGATGTAAAAGGATGTGATAAGATGTGTATTGGCTGTGATAGGATGAGAATGGATGTGTGAATGTGAATAAGAATACGAATGTTAATGTGAATGTGGATGTGGATGTGCGAATGAGGATGTGGATGTGGATGTGGATGTATGAATATAGATGTGGATATGGATGTATAGATGTGGATGTAGATGTGGATGCATGAATATGGATGTGGATATAAATGTATAGATGTGGATGTAGATGTGGATGGGGATGTGGATGTATGAATATGGATGTGGATTTGGATGTATAGATGTGGATGTAGATGTGGATGGGGATATATGAATGTGGATGTGGATATGGATGTATGGATGTGGATGTATGAATGTGGATGTGGATGTGGATGTATGAATGTGGATGTGAAAATGGATGTATGGATGTAGATGTGAATGTGGATGTATGAATGTGGATGTGGATGTGAAAATGGATGTATGGATGTAGATGTGGATGTGAATGTGGATGTGGATATGAATGTATGGATGTGGATATGGATGTATATATATGGATGTAGATGTGGATGGGGATGTGGATGTATGAATGTGTATGTGGATATGGATATATGGATGTGGATGTGGATGTATGAATGTGGATATGAAAATAAGTGTATGGATGTAGATGTGAATGTGGATGTGGATGTAAAAATGGATGTATGGATGTAGATGTGGATGTGGATGTGGATGTGGATGTATGAATGTAGATGTGGATGTGGATGTGGATGTATGAATGTGGATGTGAAAATGGATGTATGGATGTAGATGTGAATGTGAATGTATGAATGTGGATGTGGATGTGAAAATGGATGTATGGATGTAGATGTGGATGTGGATGGATGGATGTGGATGTGGATGTAGATGTGGATGTGGATGTATGAATGTGGATGTGGATGTGGATGTGGATGTGGATGTATGAATGTGGATGTGATGTGGATATATGGATGTATGGATGTGGATGTGAAAATGGATATATTGATGTAGATGTGGATGTGGATATACGAATGTGGATGTGTATGTGGAATAATGAATGCGAATATGTATGTGAATGGATATGACGTCGATATGAGTGAATGGATGAGATGAGATGTCATGTGAATCAGAATGTGAATGAATGATATAAGATGTGAATGAATGAGATGTAATGAGAAATGGATGTGATGAGACGTAATGTATGTAATGAGAAATGGATGTAATGAGACGTAATGAGAAATGGATGTGATGAGACGTAATGTAATTTAATAAAGATAGGAAGGGATGTTATGTGAAGTGAATGAATATGATGTGATGGGATGGAAAATGATGTATCTGGTTAAGAATGGATACGCATATGATTTGGATTTGGGTTAAGTAATATGGATTGATGTGGACCAATCTGGAAAGACGAGAGTTCATTATAGAAACTGTATTTGTGAACTGTTTGTAAATGATTGTTTTATGTCAAGAATGTTGGGGAAGCATTTTGATTGTCTTGAGAATGTGGTCGTGGAGACCTACCTGATAAAGTTGCAACAGCTGACGGAGAGTCAACGGAGGATGTCTCGCGTAGCAAGGTCGGCCGAGGTCTTGACTAGCCTCAGTTCGATTTAAATGGTGAGCTTCCGGTGTACGGTGGATGAGGGACCAAGGAAGCGGCCTATGAGTGAAGCGCTAGGTGACCTGCAAAGGATCCTAGAGGGTGCTGACTATACGGTGCTCGGGCTCTGGGTCGCCGAAGATACCCACACGTGCGTCGTGGAAGATATTGGAACAAGGAGTAAGAGTTGTTTTCTAAAACCAAGTATGGATTTGGTTGATTGACCTTGCTGGTCCTCAACTGATGAGTCCATAGCTCTCTTATATGGATATGTTGGTTGATCTTGCTGATCTTCAATGAGGATTCCATCTTGATTTTTATAAGTGAATATTTGCAGGCTAGGAACTTTCGAAAAGGCCCGTTGAGTGAATAGGTGGTGAGCGTTCTGGTTGCCAATGATGCCATAGATACTCCGATGAAGGAATGATTGGAAATTAAGATTCAATCGGATACTTGAAAGTTTATGATCAGTAACACTATGATTTCATTAAATGATTGATTTAAATATAGTTGGATCTGGGAAAAAGACAATTTCATATTGGGTGTGTAAGTGGTGTGACTGGAGTTAAATTTGCTTGAAAATCCGGCTAGGGGGCCTGGGAACTCTTTTCCCTGGTAGCCGGGACAAAACCTAACCAAATTCTAAATTGGATCCCATCACTACAGTGGTTGGGTGGTTGGCTAACCCATGGGACTGGATGGGGTTAGGTTGGGCTGATGGATCCGTAAATCGAGACTCAATTTCTATATAGTACGATAAATGAGGTAAATCGAGACTCAATTTCTGTATAGTACGATAGATGAGGTAAATCCTGGATAAATATTATTCTATGGAAAAGAATCAACGACTGTGCCTCTCAATAAGGAAAAAAGCATTGGTCTCTATGATCCAAGTACAATCTTTTTCCCTGATCTGACTATGGGACTTACGGGTTCAGTCAGATGAGTTCAGTTAGTTAAGGCTTTTGACTATGTTAGGGAAAAGTTATCTTGGTGGAATCGCCCGTGCTTTTCGGACAAAGGAAGTTTTTTTCGGGTTCGGTTTTGGAAAAACCGATGGATTAGTCTCTTGTCCAGATATCCGTAGGCGAGACCTCGAGTGTGGGACCCTGCCCTGCGTAAGAAGTGCTACTTCCGCTGCTAGCACCCCTGAATTTATTGCATGGTGGGGACAGGGATCTTACAGCTGGTATCAGAGCCAATTGGCTAAAGTGGATCAACTGAGAAGCCCCAAGAATGTCAAAAATTTATGAAATAACAGAAAAAAGGTTGGAATTGTGTGATGAAATTCATACAAATTGATATTCCGACTGAAATTCGTGAAATTCATACAAATTGATATTCCGATTGAAATTCGTGAATTGGTTATTGGGACTTCAGATGGAAGTACCGCAATTGTATGGAATCCCTGACTTGCTTGAGGCCTAGGCATGATGGTATTTACCTTATAATTCCAAGGACCGTGACTACCCGTATATGCCAAGTATAACTGCAGCTCTTTACTAGCAGTATATACGAGTAAATCTAAGACTTGAAATTACAAGCAAAAATGCTATCCAGATGATGAATTTGAATGTGGTTGGTATGATTTTAAAGTTCTGGTTGAGAATTAATGAGTTCAATTGGATTCTGATTGGAATAAGATAACTCTTGAATTTTGGTTAAGAAGCGTTATGCTGAACAAAAACCTCAATGAGGATGAATTGGAGGAGTCCTTGTGATGGTGTTTGTAAGTGGAATGATGATAGTGACTTCTGCAAATCACTATGAGATTAGTGGATTGTGCTGTCAGATTGCTACTGTTAACACTTGACCCGGTGGATCAAGATAATTGGATGACAAATTAAGGACTCGTTTGACTAAAATTCCCGTGGAGGAATGGTCAGAAGGAAATCTTTTTTTTTGTCTAATGGACCATTATTGTGTTAAAAATAAGAATTTTATGATCTGAATGAATTGTTATCTGATGATGATGAGTTCTATATAAGGGATCTTTATCCCAGGATTCTATTGGGTTGACCAGATTATAAGGAACCCCAGAATCAATTTGATCTTAATGGAAAGAGTTATCCTCTAGTTTGCGAGATGAGGACATCTCGCGTTTTTTAAGTGGGGTAGGATGTAAGATTCCTCCCTCCAACTTTTTGAGGTGTGCAGGTGTAGGAATCTTCCCTTCTCACTTATAATTATTCCCCTCTCTGAAATAAAAGAAAGATTCTGTTTTACCCTGTTTTGACTTAGAGAGATAAAATGTCTAGAGGGAGGTAGTCCAAAATTGAGATATTTTTGGGATATAAAAATCCTCCTAGTGTCTAAAATGAATTCCCCTGAAACAGAAATTTAAAAAGAACTTTCCAATATGCAATTGGAATTAATTGGAAATGGGTATAAAGGACCTTAGCCTAAGGGTCTAGATTTTCAAATTTTTTGGATTATGATCCAATTAAGGTTCCTATGGGTCAATAAGATCAATACATGTATGGGGAGGAGATAAATCCAATTTGTAAAAGAAAAATACCAAAAAATGAGCAAAAGCTCACATAAGATGAAGAGTTGACTATATACAAGGGTTATTAGTAAAAAACAATTAGTATTACTAAAAAAATAAGATATTTTGGGTATAATGATTCCATTTTGACACATGTGTAAGGAAGGGGAGTCCCTTCAAGGAGGCGCTTACTTCACATGCTTGAATGAGTTTTAAACTAAAAAATAATGTGATATTTTTATCTCTCCTCTCTCTTGGATCAAACCGAATAAAAAAGGAACCAAACTAGGTCCAAATCTGGTCCAAATTCAACCAAACTGAATCTGGAAAATTCTAGAAATCAGTTGGTCTTGGTTAGAGTCTACCTCTTCTATAAATAGAACCTGAGCCCTTTGTAAAAAAATAGGAGAATTATACTATGCCAGAATTATGCTGAAATAATGATAATTTTTACTATTCTCTAAAATTCTCTCCAAATTGAAGAAATTAGAGCTTCCCTCCTTCTTCAATCTCCATTGGTTGCTCCATCAACATACTAAACCAATTGATTGGTTGGGAGCCTCTACCGTGAGTGATCAAAGAATCAAGCAATTTGTAAGGTAAAGGGTGAATTTTGATCTTTTTCTATAATTTCTCAATGTTTCTCTCTTCTCAACCCCTCTCAAGCTTGAGAAGCTTAATTGGAATGGCTTTTTAATGCTTTTGAAGTTAATTGATGAATGGTAGTAAGGAAATACATAAATTTTCATTTATGCTTAATTTTAATGGTTTTTTATGTAATTTCTCTCTCTCACTCAAAGAATGGTCATTCCCATGACCTATTCTTAATCCAAATGAAGCTTCTCAATGAAGCTTTTCCCTAATCCAAGAATAAATTCTATGCTTGTTTAATTGGAGGCCAAATTAATGGTATTTTTATGCTTTTAAGTTAGTTATTTCATGAAAATTTATGATTCAATCCATAATGGGTTAATGATCCAATTAGGGATCATTCTAATCATATCCATAATGATAAAGTTCATTCTTTTAGAGTAAATTGAGATTTATCAGTAATAGCAGCGGAGCTATGGCGAAATTTTTGTAAAAATTACACATAAAACATTTTCATTCAAAGTATGAAAAGAGGACTTTCTACCATATTCTAGGAATTATTATCCTAGATAAACTGATTGATTCTCATTGTAATCATAGAAATATTGGTTTTTAGGTTTATGCATAATTAATGAATTTTTAGATAATTTTATTGAGAAATAATTAAATGTTAAAAGAGGAATTCCCATTACATTGGAATTCCATGATTGGATGGGAAAAGAGAATTTCTTATCATATTGGAATTATGGGATAATTCATTTAATTTTCAAAGATAATTTTTTAGATAAATTTATTTATCTATGAGAAGTAATTAAAAGTTAAAAGAGGAATTCCCATTACATTTGGAATTCCATCATTGGATGGGAAAAGAGAATTTCTTATCATATTGGAATTATGGGATAATTTAATTAATTTTCAAAGATGAATTTTTAGATTAATTTTTTTATCTAGAAGAAGTAATTAAATGTTAAAAGAGAAATTCCCATTACATTTGGAATTCCATCATTGGATGGGAAACGAGAATTTCCTATCATATTGGAATTATGGGATAATTCATTTAATTTTAAAAATGAATTTTTAGATAAATTTATTTATCTATGAGAAGTAATTAAATGTTAAAAGAGGAATTCCCATTACATTTGGAATTCCATCATTGGATGGGAAAAAGAGAATTTTCTATCATATTGGAATTATGGGATAATTCATTTAATTTCAAAGATGATTTTTTAAGAAAAATTTATCTATGAGAAACATTTAAATGTCAAAAAGAGGAATTCTTACGACATTTGGAATTCCATCATTCAGACAAACAAAGAGAAATTTCTAGCATATTGAAATAATGTATATTTTAAATGAATTTATTTTATAAGAAATATTTGATGGAAAAAGAGGAATTCCCATGGTAATTGGGATCCTAGAAATTAAATGGGAAGAAGAGGAATTTTTAGTATAAATTGGATTTATGATTATTTTACCAGAAGAGGAAATATGGGTACAATTGATTTCTATAAATCCCATGAATTCTTTTACTCAAAAGAAGAATATTGAATATAATTAAATTGAGGAATTGAGAAGCAATATAGAAATAGTCCTCAGAGAAGAATCTTTAATTTAAGCCAAGCACTTGGCAAGAATTTAGAAAAAAGTCCTATTATCGATATCAATCTAGAAAAAGCTATTAAATGGTAATAGCATGAAAATGGGATGTGATAAAATGTGTATGTGATGTGATAGGATGTGATAAGATGTGTAGGAGATGTGATCAGATAAGAATGGATGTGATAAGATGAGTATGTGATGTGATAGGATGTGATAAGATGAGTATGAGATGTAAAGGGATGTGATAAGATGTGATAAGATGAGTATGAGATGTAAAAGGATGTGATAAGATGTGTATGGGATGTGATAAGATGTGTATTGGCTATGATAGGATGAGAATGGATGTGTGAATGTGAATGTGAATAAGAATACGAATGTTAATGTGAATGTGGATGTGGATGTACGAATGAGGATGTGGATGTGGATGTATGAATATGGATGTGGATATGGATGTATAGATGTGGATGGGGATGTGGATGCATGAATATGGATGTAGATAGAGATGTATAGATGTGGATGTAGATGTGGATGGGATGTGGATGTATGAATATGGATGTGGATTTGGATGTATAGATGTGGATGTAGATGTGGATGGGAATGTGGATATATGAATGTGGATGTGGATATGGATGTATGGATGTGGATGTGGATGTGGATGTATGAATGTGGATGTATGAATGTGGATGTGAAAATGGATGTATGGATGTAGATGTGAATGTGGATGTGGATGTGAAAATGGATGTGTGGATGTAGATGTGGATGTGGATGTGGATGTGGATGTATGAATGTGGATGTGGATATGGATGTATGGATGTGGATATGGATGTATAGATGTGGATGTAGATGTGGATGGGGATGTGGATGTGGATGTGGATGTGGATGTGAAAATGGATGTATGGATGTAGATGTGGATGTGGATGTATGAATGTGGATGTGGATGTGGATGTATGAATGTGGATGTGGATGTGGATGTGGATATATGAATGTGAATGTGTATGAATGTGGATGTGGATGTATGAATGTGGATGTAGATGTGGATGTGGATGTGGATGTGGATGTATGAATGTGAATGTGGATGTGGATGTATGGATGTATGTATGAATGTGGATGTGGATGTGGATGTGGATGTATGGATGTGGATGTGATGTGGATGTAAAAATGGATATATGGATGTAGATGTGGATGTGGATGTACGAATGTGGATGTGTATGTGGAATAATGAATGCAAATATGTATGTGAATGGATATAACGTCGAGATGAGCGAATGGATGAGATGAGATGTCATGTGAATCATAATGTGAATGAATGATATAAGATGTGAATGAATGAGATGTAATGAGAAATGGATGTGATGAGACGTAATGTAATTTAATAAAGATAGGAATGGATGTTATGTGAAGTGAATGAATCTGATGTGATGGGATGGAAAATGATGTATTTGGTTAAGAATGGATACGCATATGATTTGGATTTGGGTTAAGTAATATGGATTGATGTGGAACAATCTGGAAAGACGAGAGTTCATTATAGAAACTGTATTTGTGAACTGTTTGTAAATGACTGTTTTATGTCAAGCATGCTGGGGAAGCATTTTGACTGTCTTGAGAATGTGGTCGTGGAGATCTACCTGATAAAGTTGCAACAGCTGATGGAGAGTCAACGGAAGACGTCTCGTGTAGCAAGGTCGGGTAGGTCTTGACCAGCCTCGGTTCGATTTAAATGGTGAGCTTCCGGTGTACGGTGGATGAGGGACCAAGGAAGCGGCCTATGAGCGAAGCGCTAGGTGACCTGTGAAGGATCCTAGAGGGTGCTGACTATACGGTGCTTGGGCTCTGGGTCGCCGAAGATACCCACACGTGCATCGTGGAAGATATTGGAACAAGGAGTAAGAGTTGTTTTCTGAAACCGAGTACGGATCTGGTTGATTGACCTTGCTGGTCCTCAACTAATGAGTCCATAGCTCTCTTACATGGATCTGTTGGTTGATCTTGCTAATCTTCAACGAGGATTCCATCTTGATTTTTATAAGTGAATATTTGCCGGGTACTATGAGCTAGGAACTATCGAAAAGGCCCCTGAGTGAATAGGTGGTGAGCGTTCTGGTTGCCAATGATGCCATAGATACTCCGATGAAGGAATGATTGGAAATTAAGATTCAACCGGATACTTGGAAGTTTATGATCAGTAACACTATGATTTCATTAAATGACTGATTTAAATACAGTTGAATCTGGGAAAAAGGCAATTTCATATTGGGCATGTAAGTGGTGTGACTGGAGTTAAATTTGCTTGGAAATCCGGCTAGGGGGCCTGGGAACTCTTTTCCTTGGTACTCGGGACAAAACCTAATCAAATTCTAATTGGATCCCATCACTACAGTGGTTGGGCGGTTGGCTAACCCATGGGACTGGATGGGGTTAGGCTGGACTGATGGATCCGTAAATCGAGACTTAATTTCTGTATAGTACGATAAATGAGGTAAATCGAGACTCAATTTTTGTATAGTACGATAGATGAGGTAAATCCTGGATAAAAAATATTATATGGAAAAGAATCAACAGCTCTGCCTCTCAATGAGGAAAAAAGCGTTGGTCTCTATGATCCAAGTACAGTCTTTTTCCCTAATCTGACTATGGGACTTACGGGTTCAGTCAGATGAGTTCAGTTATTTAAGGCTTTTGACTACGTTAGGGAAAAGTTATCCTGGTGGAATCGCTTGTGCTTTCTGGACAAAGGAAGTTTTTTTCGGGTTCGGTTTTGGAAAAACCGATGGATTAGTCTCTTGTCCAGATATCCGTCGGCGTGGGACCCTGCCCTGCGCAAGAAGTGCTACTTCTGCTGCTAGCACCCCTGAATTTGTTGCACGGTGGGGACATGGATCTTACAGGTATCAGAGCCAATTGGCTAAAGTGGATCAACTGAGAAGCCAAAAATATAAAAAATTTATGAAATAACAGAAGAAAGGTTGGAATTGTGTGATGAAATTCATACAAATTGATATTCCAACTAAAATTCGTAAATTGGTAATTGGGACTTTAGATGGAAGTACCGCAATTGTATGGAATCCTTGACTTGCTTGAGGCCTAGGCATGATGGTATTTACCTTATAATTCCAAGGACCGTGACTACCCGTATATGCCGAGGGTATAACTGGAGCTTTTTACTGACAGTATATACGAGTAAATCTAAGACTTGAAATTACAAGCAAAAATGCTATCCAGATGATGAATTCGAATGTGGTTGGTATGATTTTAAAGTTCTGGTTAAGAATTGATGAGTTGAATTAGATTCTGATTGGAATAAGATAACTCTTGAATTTTGGTTAAGAAGCGTTATGCTGAACAAAAACCTCAATGAGGATGAATAGGATGAGTCATTGTGATGGTGTTCGTAATTGGAATGATGATAGTGACTTCAGCAAATCACTATATGAGATTAGTGGATTGTGCTATCAGATTGCTACTGTTAACACTTGACCCGATGGATCAAGATAATTGGATGACAAATTAAGGACTCGTTTGACTAAAATTCCCGTGGAGGAATGGTCAGAAGGAAATCTTTTTTTTTGTCTAATGGACCATTATTGTGTTAAAAATAAGAATGTTATGATCTGAATGAATTGTTATCTGATGATGATGAGTTCTATATAAGGGATCTTTATCCTAGGATTCTGTTGGGTTGACCAGAATATAAGGAACCCCAGAATCAATTGGATCTTAAGGAAAAGAGTTGTCCTCTAGTTTGCGAGATGCGGACATCTCGCGTTTTTTAAGTGGGGTAGGATATAAGATTCCTCCCTCCAACTCTTTGAGGTGTGCATGTGTAGGAATTTTCCCTTCTGACTTATAATTATTCCCCTCTCTGAAATAAAAGAAAGATTCTGTTTTACCCTGTTTTGACTTAGAGAGAGAAAATATCTAGAGGGAGGTAGTCCAAAATTGAGATATTTTTGGATATAAAAATCCTCCTAGTGTCTAAAATGAATTCCCCTGAAACAGAAATTCAAAAATAACTTTCCAATGTGCAATTGGAATGAATTGGAAATGGGTATAAAGGACCTTAGCCTAAGGGTCTAGATTTTCAGAAATTTTTGGATTATGGTCCAATTAAGGTTCCTATGGGCCAATAAGATCAATCCATGTGTGGGGAGGAGATAAATCCAATTTGTAAAAGAAAAATATCCAAAAATGAGTAAATGCTCACATAAGATGAAGAGTTGACTATGTACAAGTAAAAAACTATGAGTATTACTAAAAAAATGAGATATTTTGGGTATAATGATTCCATTTTGACACATGTGTAAGGAAGGGGAGTCCCTTCAAGGAGGCGCCTACTTCACATGCTTGAATGAGTTTTAAACTAAAAAATAATGTGATATTTTTATCTCTCCTCTCTCTTGGATCAAACTGAATAAAAAAGGAACCAAACTAGGTCCAAATCTGGTCCAAATTCAACTAAATTGAATTTGAAAAATTCTAGAAATCAGTTGGTCTTGGTTAGAGCCTCCCTCACCTATAAATAGAACCTGAGCCCTTTGTAAAAAAATAGGAGAATTATACTATGCCAGAATTATGTTGAAATAATGATAATTTTTACTATTCTCTAAAATGGTCGTGGAGACCTACCTGATAAAGTTGCAACAGCTGACGGAGAGTCAACGGAGGACGTCTCGCGTAGGAAGGTCGGCCGAGGTCTTGACCAGCCTCAATTCGATTTAAATGGTGAGCTTCCGGTGTACAGTGGATAAGGGACCAAGGAAGCGGCCTATGAGTGAAGCGCTAGGTGACCTGCGAAGGATCCTAGAGGGTACGGTGGTCGGGCTCTAGGTCACCAAAGATATCCACACGTGCATCGTGGAAGATATTGGAACAAGGAGTAAGAGTTGTTTTCTGAAACCGAGTATGGATCTGGTTGATTGACCTTGTTGGTCCTCAACTGATGAGTCCATAGCTCTCTTATATGGATCTGTTGGTTGATCTTGCTAATCTTCAACGAGGATTCCATCTTGATTTTTATAAGTGAATATTTGTCGGGTACTATGAGCTAGGAACTATCGAAAAGGTCCCTGAGTGAACAGGTGGTGAGCGTTCTGGTGGTTGCCAATGATGCCATAGATACTCCGATGAAGGAATGATTGGAAATTAAGATTCAACCGGATACTTGGAAGTTTATGATCAGTAACACTGTGATTTCATTAAATGACTGATTTAAATACAGTTGAATCTGGAAAAAAGGCAATTTCATATTGGGTGTGTAAGTGGTGTGACTGGAGTTAAATTTGCTTTTGAAAATCCGGCTAGGGGGCATGGGAACTCTTTTTCCTAGTACCCGGGACAAAACCTAACCAAATTCTAAATTGGATCCCATCACTACAGTGGTTGGGCGGTTGGCTAACCCATGGGACTGGATGGGGTTAGGCTGGACTGATGGATCCGTAAATCGAGACTCAATTTTTATATAGTACGATAAATGAGGTAAATCGAGACTCAATTTCTGTATAGTATGATAGATGAGGTAAATCCTGGATAAAAATTATTCTATGGAAAAGAATCAATGGCTGTGCCTCTCAATGAGGAAAACAACGTTGGTCTCTATGATCCAAGTACAGTCTTTTTCCCTGATCTGACTATGGGACTTACGGGTTCAGTCAGATGAGTTCAGTTAGTTAAGGCTTTTAACTGCATTAGGGAAAAGTTATCCTGGTGGAATCGCCCGTGCTTTTCGGACAAAGGAAGTTTTTTTCGGGTTCGGTTTTGGAAAAATCGATGGATTAGTCTCTTATCCAGATATCCATGGGCGAGGCCCCGAGTGTGGGACCCTGCCTCATGCAAGAAGTACTACTTCTGCTACTAGCACCCCTGAATTTGTTGCGCGGTGGGGATAGGGATCTTACAGCTGGTATCAGAGCCAATTGGCTACAGTGGATCAACTGAGAAGCCAAGAATGTCAAAAATTTATGAAATAAAAGAAAAAAGGTTGGAATTGTGTGATGAAATTCATACAAATTGATATTCCGACTGAAATTCGTACATTGGTAATTGGCACTTCAGATGGAAGTACCGCAATTGTATGGAATCCCTGACTTGCTTGAGGCCTAGGCATGATGGTATTTACCTTATAATTCCAAGGATCGTGACTACCCATATATGCTGAGGGTATAACTGCGGCTCTTTACTGGCAGTATATACGAGTAAATCTAAGACTTGAAATTACAAGCAAAAATGCTATCCAGATGATGAATTCGAATGTGGTTGGTATGATTTTAAAGTTCTGGTTGAGAATTGATGAGTTGAATTGGATTCTGATTGGAATAAGATGACTCTTGAATTTTGGTTAAGAAGCGTTATGCTGAACAAAAACCTCAATGAGGATGAATAGGACAAGTCCTTGTGATGGTGTTCGTAACTGGAATGATGATAGTGACTTCAGCAAATCACTATGAGATTAGTGGATTGTGCTGTCAGATTGCTATTGTTAACACTTGACCTAGTGGATCAAGATTATCTTGACCCAGTGGATCAAGATAATTGGATGACAAATTAAGGACTCGTTTAACTAAAATTCCCGTGGAGGAATGGTCAGAAGGAAATCTTTTTTTTTGTCTAATGGACCATTATTGTGTTAAAAATAAGAATGTTATGATTTGAATGAATTGTTATCTAATGATAAGTTCTATATAAGGGATCTTTATCCCAGGATTCTGTTGGGTTGACCAAAATATAGGGAACCCCAAAATCAATTGGATCTTAAGGGAAAGAGTTGTCCTCTAGTTTGCGAGATGAGGACATCTCACGTTTTTTAAGTGGGGTAGGATGTAAGATTCCTCCCTCCAACTTTTTGAGGTGTGTAGGTGTAGGAAACGTTCCTTGTGACTTATAATTATTCCCCTCTCTGAAATAAAAGAAAGATTTTGTTTTACCCTATTTTGACTTAGAGAGAGAAATTGTCTAGAGGGAGGTAGTCCAAAATTGTGATATTTTTGGATATAAAAATCCTCCTAGCGTCTAAAATGAATTCCCCTGAAACAGAAATTCAAAAAGAACTTTCCAATGTACAATTGGAATGAATTGGAAATGGGTATAAAGGACCTTAGCCTAAGGGTCTAGATTTAAAAAAAAATTTGGATTATGGTCCAATTAAGGTTCCTATGGGCCAATAAGATCAATCCATGTGTGGGGAGGAGATAAATACAATTTGTAAAAGAAAAATACCCAAAAATGAGTAAATGCTCACATAAGATGAAGAGTTGACTATGTACAAGGGTTATTAGTAAAAAACTATGAGTATTACTAAAAAGCTGAGATATTTTGGGTATAATGATTCCATTTTGACACATGTGTAAGGAAGGGGAGTCCCTTCAAGGAGGTGCCTACTTCACATGCTTGAATGATTTTTAAACTAAAAAATAATGTGATATTTTTATCTCTCCTCTCTCTTGGATCAAACCGAATAAAAAAGGAACCAAACTAGGTCCAAATTTGGTCCAAATTCAACCAAACTGAATCTGGAAAATTCTAGAAATCATTTGGTCTTGGTTAGAGCCTCCCTTTCCTATAAATAGAACTTGAGCCCTTTGTAAAAAAATAAGAGAATTATACTATGCCAGAATTATGCTGAAATAATGATAATTTTTACTATTCTCTAAAATTCTCTCCAAATTGAAGAAATTGGAGCTTCCCTCCTTCTTCAATCTCCATTGGTGGCTCCATCAACATACCAAACCAATTGATTGATTGGGGGCCTCTACCGTGATCAAAGAATCAAGCAATTTGTAAGGTAAAGGGTGAATTTTGATCTTTTTCTATAATTTCTCAATGTTTCTCTCTTCTCAACCCCTCTCAAGCTTGAGAAGCTTAATTGGAATGGCTTTTTAATGCTATTGAAGTTAATTGATGAATGGTAGTAAGGAAATACATAAATTTCTATTTATGCTTAATTTTAATGGGGCTTTATGTAATTTCTCTCTCTCTCACTCAAAAAATGGTCATTCCCATGACCTATTCTCAATCCAAATGAAGCTTCTCATGAAGCTTTTCCCTAATCCAAGAATAATTTCTATGCCCGTTTAATTGGAGGCCAAATTAATGGTATTTTTATGTTTTTAAGTTAGTTATTTCATGAAAATTTATGATTCAATCCATAATGGATTAATGATCCAATTAGGGATCTTTCTAATTATATCCATAATGATAAAGTTCATTCTTTTAGAATAAATTGAGATTTATAAGTAATGCGGAGCTATGGCGAAATTTCTGTAAAAATTATGCATAAAACATTTTCATTCAAAGTATGAAAAGAGGACTTCCTACCATATTCTAGGAATTATCATCCTAGATAAACTGATTGATTCTCATTATAATCATTGAAATATTGGTTTTTAGGTTTATGCATAATTAATGAATTTTTAGATAAATTTATTTATCTATGAGAAGTAATTAAAAGTTAAAAGAGGAATTTCCATTACATTGGAACTCCATGATTGGATGGGAAAAGAGAATTTCTTATCATATTGGAATTATGGCATAATTTATTTAATTTTCAAAGATAAAATTTTAGATAAATTTATTTATCTATGAGAAGTAATTAAAAGTTAAAAGAGGAATTCCCATTACATTTGGAATTCCATCATTGGATGGGAAAAGAGAATTTCTTATCATATTGGAATTATGGGATAATTCATTTAATTTTCAAAGATGAATTTTTAGATAAATTTATTTATCTAGGAGAAGTAATTAAATGTTAAAAGAGGAATTCCCTTTACATTTGGAATTCCATCATTGGATGGGAAAAGAGAATTTCCTATCATATTGGAATTATGGGATAATTCATTTAATTTTAAAAATAAATTTTTAGATAAATTTATTTATCTATGAGAAGTAATTAAATGTTAAAAGAGGAATTCCCATTACATTTGGAATTCCATCATTGGATGGGAAAAAGAGAATTTCCTATCATATTGGAATTATGAAATAATTTATTTAATTTCAAAGATGAATTTTTAGATAAATTTATTTATCTATGAGAAACATTTAAATGTCAAAAGAAGAATTCTTACGACATTTGGAATTCTATCATTTAGACAGACAAAGAGAAATTTCTAGCATATTGAAATAATGGATATTTTAAATGAATTTATTTTATAAGAAATATTTGATGGGAAAAGAGGAATTCCCATGGTAATTGGGATCCTAGAAATTAAATGGGAAGAAGAGGAATTTTTAGTATAAATTTGATTTATGATTATTTTACCATAAGAGGAAATATGGGTAGAAATGATTTCTATAAATCCCATGAATTCTTTTACTCAAAAGAAGAATATTGAATATAATGAAATTGAGGAATTGAGAAGCAATATAGAAATAGTCCTCACAGAAAAGAATCTTTAATTTAAGCCAAGTAATTGGCAGGAATTTAGAAAAAAGTCCTATTATCGATATCAATCTAGAAAAAGCTATTAAATGCTCTCCTACTCGCTCTACTCGCCTGTGAAAATCATAGGCGACAATTGAATGCATCAATGGAAAATCTCGATCCATAGTTATTTTTAAAAAATTGTTTAAAAAATTTCTATGGAAAAAAAATAACATCATCCTTCGTCGAATTTCTATGGTCTCTCCACCCCTCTGCGAGCCCTCATTGTTCGCACGGAAAAAAAAGCCTCCTCTGCATCGTCTGCATGGAAATAAAAAAAGCCTCCTCTGCATCGTCTGCATGGAAAATAAAAAAACTCTGCATTCACAGAGGCTCCTGCCGCCAAACAGATAGCGCACAACCTGTGCATGCCCCTTTTGGCTCGCAAAGTGGATAGCTGCCATGTCATCTGTCGCAGAGGCTCCTACAGCGGCGTGCTTCTCACACAAAGTATGTACAAAAAAAAAAGACAAGACAGGCGATCGAAGAAAGAGAGAGAGAGAGGGGCGGCCAAAATTGTAAGAGAGAGAGAGGCGCAGACAGTTGCAACGTTTAATCCGACCACATTAAAACCTTAGCTTTCCACAAGATTAATTCTCTCATTATTTAATCGAATTTGTTTTTTTACTCATTGTATGCCCCTATTAGCATGAAAATCATGAAAATGGGATGTGATAAAATGTGTATATGATGTGATAAGATGTGTAGGGGATGTGATCAGATGAGAATGGATGTGATAAGATGAGTATGTGATGTGATAGGATGTGATAAGATGAGTATGAGATGTAAAAGGATGTGATAAGATGTGATAAGATGAGTATGAATGTGAATGTGGATGTGGATGTGCGAATGAGGATGTGGATGTGGATGTATGAATATGGATGTGGATATGGATGTATAGATGTGGATGTAGATGTGGATGGGGATGTGGATGCATGAATATAGATGTGGATATGGATGTATAGATGTGGATGTATGGATATGGATGTATAGATGTGGATGTATGAATATGGATGTGGATTTGGATGTATAGATGTGGATGTAGATGTAGATGTGGATGGGGATGTGGATATATGAATGTGGATGTGGATATGGATGTATGGATGTGGATGTATGAATGTGGATGAGAAAATGGATGTATGGATGTAGATGTGAATGTGGATGTATGAATGTGGATGTGGATGTGAAAATGGATGTGTGTTTTGGAGCTCTTAAAGATATGGATTATAAGCATGAAATGCCATTGTGTGTCAACCATGAAATTTTTTAACATGGTCAACGACACCCAACAATTACCTAGGATGCATCTTATTCACCAAATCAACTCTAGATCTAGGATCCCTGGTGGTCATCTAAAAAACATGGCATCTATCAAATGAAGAGAAAGATAGTTGTCATGGGAGTACAACACACTGGATGAAATCAAATTTTCTGCTTGACTTCAAGGTGAGAATACTATCCAAGCCTCTTTCTCCATCCCATCTCTCCTCTTTGTCTTCCTTCTTCCATCTTCATAATCAAGAACCATATATAAAAGCTTTAAGAAAGTAAAAACACTAAGGAACAAAATTAAAATTAAGAGCATCACCTCTTTGTGTCAAGATTAGGACTTAATCTTTAAAATAAATGTACAAGCTCATCATCAATCATTTCTCCATATTGTTCCTTTGGTCTTGACTCTGATGTGTTTGTAACCATGTTTTCAACCTTGGTCTTTAAATCGTCTAACTCTTTCCTATAGGTTCCTTCTAAAACCAAGTGCATATGGTAACCAATATGTATAGCACACCTTGTTACTCTGCGTTATTGGGGAAAAAAGATACATCATGGGTGTAGGGACACAAAGATTTACATATAGGATGGCATTTGCAGTGCAAGTATTACAATGTTCTTGAAGCTCTTTGACTAACTTTTGGCATTAAAATAAAATGACCTTCCATTGGCTCTCATTCTTTATACTTGTTCTTGCAAAACAGATGAAAAATCCTACACAAAATAGCTTTATAGCTAAGGTGTCCTTCAATAGTCCCTCTAACCTAGTGAAGTTTCAACAATCGCAACTCTTCAGTAAGATCTCAACCACTATCTACTAAGGTAATACAGTGAGTGAATCTGACCTTAAAATTTATGGCACATTTGGCAAGGATAGTGTCATAGGACTTTCTGCTCCATTATTCAGGATGACAATGGAGAAGAAATGGCTATCTACGTGAGCTAGTGCACTAGCATTGGAAGTGTTGCAGCAATCACAACTCTTAGGTAGATCTCAATTACATATGCCTAAGGCAATGTGATGAGTGAATCCGATCTTAGCATTTTTGGCATCATTACCTTAGGACTTAGTCCTCCATTGTCCATTCTATCTCAAGGATTCACCCATTAAGTGAGTGTAGATTAGTGGTGAAAACCATGAAATACATGCAGTTTATGGAGTCTCATGTGTGCGAATGAACATGTTTTGTTCATGGTTCTATTTTGAAAACTCTCAAGCACACAAACCTCACTCTTTTGCAACACAACCTCACACCATCTGCTAAAAGGTGCTAAAAGCATTGTGTCAAGTCGTCCATTAGCTATCTCCTTTCTAAGCATTGTTGAGATATTTAAAAATTTCTCTACAAAATTCTCTTCAAATTGCATATGGTCTTGTCATAGAAATACAAAATTTAATAAAGCTTCCACATAAGTATGATGGTAATATATTGTTTTTGAATTTCCCATGGTTGATGTTGGGTACAAGACTCAAGGTATGGAGGTAAAATTTGATGGTCACCTCTCGTGTGAGGATATAACCACAAACATTTCAAATTTCAGTGGACTCGTGATATTGAGAAAATGTGGCCGTGAGCAAATCAACCCCATCCTTGTCACCTAGGATGCCTACACATGTGGAAGTGGACTTGGATCTAACTCATGTTGGCAATAGAATGTTTAAGGGTGATGTTTCAATTTCACTCTTACTTTTGGGCCCCAGTCATGTGATGCTTCGAGTCCCCTTTTTTTCTACCACCACATGCATCTACATTAATGCATGTAGGTACCCCACACCATCCCACGAGGAACCCCTCGTGGGTTTTATGCCGGGCTAAGGTACAGACACTGACCAACCATGCCTTCATTCCTCCTCTCATCGAATCTGTCTATAGCTTTTCCATGGAAAAACTCTTGATCCAGTAATGCCTCATGCTCTGGTCATAGAATCCCACAAAGATAATGCTCAGATAACAAAAACGATGCCCATGCAGAAGGCCAGGCTTCCTTGCTTTGTAAATGGTTTTTGTCTGTTTGTTGCACACGCTTTGGTTTGGCTCATGGATTTATTGTTCTCTTTAGGGTGTTGTTTATGTAGGTTAATATGGAGAGTATACTGGCCATGGCCCCAAGAAGCACCCACATTCATATTTGATAGGCAAAGGTGATCTCTCTTACTCAGTACTATATATCATTTCTATCTAGAAGTGGTCAAAATTTAGGAATTACAATGGTTTTTGGCTAGAAGTGGTCATACTGTATGCAACATATGTTTTCAATGGGTGTCCTACAAAAGCTTGGCATCATACAATTATGCCTTTTGAAGCTTGGAATTGTAGAAAGCCCTCTATGGCTCACTTATGCATTTTAGATTATCTTGCTCATGTACTTATGCGTTAGCAAATTTTCACCAAGCTTGGCGATAAGGCTGTTAAATGTATTTTTGTTGGGTATAGCTCGAAAAGTAAAGGTTACTTTCTCTATCATCCTGGTACCAAGTAGATTCTTGTGAGTAGAGATGTATTTGTGGAAGCTGCAATTGATACCTTGCTTTCGTGTAAAAAAACAGCAAAATGTATGTTCACGACATATTTGACACTCTCCTTTCATTGTTACACACATTGATGTAGAGCAGTTGGGTACTCAAAGGAATGTTGAAAATCACTCCACACACAGGTTGAAAGTCAACATGTTTTTCAGCTCACAAATCAGTCTATTGTTGAGGCAAATGTGGATGATGTAGTATGAAGAAAGAAAGAAATTTGAGGAGTCAAAAAGTATACCCAAATGGTTGGTGCAAACACTACATGAGAGCTAATTGTCCACTCCTTTACCTAGAAGAACATGGTACATTCTTAACATGCATCTCATGATGTTAATGCACGTCAAGCTCTTATTCCTAGTTTATGTAACGAAGAGAAACCTATCTCCTTTGATGAAGCAAAGCAATCAGAGTAATGGATGAACGTTTGTGAGTTTTTGGATTTACCTCATAGTAAGAAGGCCATTGGCATGAAAATGGGCTTATAAGGTTAAACGTAAAGTTGATAGTAGTGTTGAGCGATACAAAACAAGGCTTGTTGCAAAGGGTTATGCACATGAAAAAGGCATTGACTATGGTAAGACCTTTGCACCCACATACCGTATGACTACCATGCAGGGTATCATTACATTAGTAGTACATAAAGGTTGGAATGTACGTCAATTAGAGATTTGCATAAGGATGTCTATGGAGTCTGAGGCTCGTGGTTTTGTTCACAAAGGTCAGGAATCAAAAGTATGAAGATTAAAAAAGCTTTGTATGTTCTTAAGCAAGCTCCCAGAGCATGGATGAGAAGATGAACGTATACTTGGTTGCACAAGGTTTTTACAACAATCCTACAAAGACAGTACCCTCTACATTAAGAGGACTAAAGATGAAATTTTGGTCATCGTGCTATACATTGATGATATGCTGCTCACACACGCCCTGATAGTAATCATATTTGAGCTTTTATGGCATTGTTAGATGT
This sequence comes from Cibotium barometz, assembly GCF_041138505.1. Classification (NCBI taxonomy): domain Eukaryota; kingdom Viridiplantae; phylum Streptophyta; class Polypodiopsida; order Cyatheales; family Cibotiaceae; genus Cibotium; species Cibotium barometz. The sequence continues at coordinate 25,931,649 of NC_141088.1, read as the reverse complement.
AGACATAATACATAGGTTCATTGTTGAAGAGGTTCAATCTTGGAGACTACAAACCTATTGTTACACCTATGGAACCTCATTTGTAACTTAGTCTTGAAGATGCAAGTGATGATTTTGATGTTGGCCCCTGTATCAAGAAGTTGTTGGATGCAAGTGATCCTTTTGATGTTGGCCTGAATTAAGAAGTTGTTGGATGCAAGTGATCCTTTTGATGTTGGCCTGAATTAAGAAGTTGTTGGATGCCTTGTCTTCTTATATAACACCAAGCTTGACATTCAGTATGGGGTCTGAGTATTGAGCAGCTCTATACATAGGCCAAGCACAAAGAATTAGCAGTCTCTATCAAACGAGTGTTTCCTTAACTATCTTAGTTGCATGCATTTACAGACTCAAACTAGGCTAGATGTTATGACACACAAGTGTCCATAATAACTGGTTTTTTCTTTCTCCTTGGTAATTCATGTATATCATGGCTCAGCAAGAAGAAACCCACTATGGCCATTTCTAGCTATGAAGCTGAGTAGGGTAGTGTTTAGAACTACAGTTCAGTGTGTTTGGCTTAGACACCTTATTGCCGATTTGGGTATTGACGAGTCCTTAGCCACTACCATCTTTAATGACAGACATGACACTATGGTCGTTTGGAAGGAATCAAGTTTTTCATGCTCGTAAAACACACATTGAGATGCATTATCATTATATAAAGGAGAGATGCCCTGCAAGGGGAAAGCAACTTAGCTTATGTGCCAACACAAGACAACATGGCATATTTATTCACATGAAGTCTCTCTCAAGAGAAAAGTTTAAAGATTTTCCAAAAGCTTTAAACTTACTTCCCTTTGGGGACTAGTTTGGGCTCCCTCTCATAGTCCAAAGGGCCTGGCACATCTCTGTACTTTTAGTGCGAGCTCACCCTTTGTTCACATCATCACTTCGAGGGGGGATTTGTAGCCATATTTGGTAGTGATGTGTATGAACACCCTAGGGCCAACCACTCGGGCACTTTTTTCCTCTTTAGGAGGTTTTTTCACCGTGCTAATATACAACCATCTTGGGCTATACTTATCATATTTGTACAACATACGTTCATTATCTATCATCTCATTATGTGCTCCCTTGAGCTTCTCGTGTGTGTGTGTGTGTGTGTGTGTGTGTGTGTGTGTGTGCACATTCCTCCAACCCTATTTCCAATAATAACGTGCAAATCTACTATCAAAGCATAGACCTAAGACAATTGATATGACACATCTAATTTAACATACTATCTGAAATTTGTGTTTAGATAACATAATTTATTGCATTCTTCCTTAAGGTGAGCATGTATCAATGTTGCTCTCTAAGTCCTCCTTAACTGTTGTTGTTGCAAGGATTTTCACAAGTTATCAAATTGAAGCACAAGGAATATTTTACAAAAAAGACCACTTGTAATTCTAATTTTAGAAAGCTTACTTGCTAATTGATTCAAGTGATGACTCCTATAGAAAATTATCTACAAATTGATTGTTTTTCTAAACTCTAGTCACCTTTGAAGGGAGAGTGAGTCAGTCCTCCTCGGATGTGGGACTACTACTACAGATTGGGTTATTGGAGTTGTCGTTTTGCTACTCGGGTCTTTTATATGGAGGCATGCCAAATGAGAAAGCATATGGATTTCTCCACATTGACAAACTTTTTTTTTCCCTTGAGAATTTAAAAGCACTGATGTGCACAAAATTCCTTCCACGACACGATGCCTTGCTACAAGGCAATCATGACACTCACATATTTCACTACCCATGCTAAACAAATTGGTTGATTAGGGTTTCTAGGTAGTCTAGGTGTAGGGAAATCTCAAACAAATCTCACATGGATCACTTTTGCATGAACATGGTAGCAAGATTTAGGCTTCGAGTAGTAGCGGTAGCATGGTCTGCATAGTTGCTATATGAAGCCTCTGATGTTTGGCACCTTTTCTATCATCAATTAGTCTAGGGAGGATCAGTACTAGTGTCTAGTTATTTTTGGCCATTAGATGAAAGGGTGATCCCTCTCGATCGTGGATTATCGTTGGAGGGAATGTTTGAGGGGGAAGGCTTAATTCGAAGCTCAAACTTGTGCAAGAGGGAATGCTTTACTCTCTGTAATCATAGAGAGTCACATGGTTTTAATTGCTAGGTATTTGAATCTCGTATTTTCATTCATCTTCGGGATTAATGGCTGCAATTGGTTGGGGACTTATTAATATTAGCCCTGTTATCTAAGTAATGCCATTGGAGCATGGGTAATGTTATTAGAAAGGTTTACTATCGAAGTGTCTTAGGCATATTGCCATTGAGATCTTGCCGAAGAGCTGTGACTCTTGTGCAACTTTCAATGTTAACGTCGCACTAGCTTGCTTTTTGACTAGCCGTTTCATCTCTGTTTGTCATCACCCGCATAATGGAGGAGCAAGTCCTGAGGCACTATCGGCGGTGGGCAGAAATGTAAAGGTCGGATTCACTAGTGGTTTCGTCTCAGCTGCTGTCATCCGGCGAGGGGCTTCCTAACTTAAAAGAAGGGAGCTTTGATAGCTTCTACCTTGCGAGTGAATCAAAGGGGAAGATCAAGCCTAGTAGAGCTAACCTATGTACTTAGCAAGATTCACCAAGCCAATAAGGAGGTAATTAGCTTGCCAGAATATATATTGTCGTAGTGTCGATGCCGGTTTGTGTTGGGGTCGGACAACATTTTGCACCCCCCTTGTTGTGTGTTGAATTTTATGATGCCAAAGGCGTTCAAGCTTTACCTGCACACAGAGAGAGAGAGAGAGAGAGAGAGAGAGAGAGAGAGGTCCTGTGTGGCTAGAGAGAGAGAGAGAGAGAGAGAGAGAGAGAGAGATTTATGAAGAACATGAGAGAGAGAGATATATATAGATAGGTCATGTGTGGCTATAGAAGAGAAATGTGAAATTGGGAAGAAAAGGCTGTAAGCTTGGTTGTACAGACGTTTTTTGCCGGATGGGCACATACTTGTCCCTTGACAGCACCTACTAGAAATTAGAGCTCAAGGCCTAGGAGCACATAATATGTTTTCTATGGAATGGGCACACACCTGTCTCTTGAGAGCACCTACTACAAATTAGAGCTCAGGGCCTAGGAGCTCATGTGTTTTTTGTCAGATGGACACGAAACTTACACTTAGACACTTTTGTAAAGTTGGGTGGCCATTTGATTCTCTTTGGTAGAAGATTTGAATGAGATGCCTGGTTTTTCAACCATACTTGTCCCCTAAGAGCACCTAGAAATTAGAGCTTAGAGCCTCAGATCACCCGTGTTTCTTGTTGGATGGCCACCAGGGAAATGATGCATTTTTGACACCTCAATGTGGGGATCTCCCCTCATGAGGGAGGCACCTATTTCACATGTGTGGAGGAGTTTTAAACTAAAAAATAATGAGTTATTTTCATCTCTCCTCTCTCTTATTTCAACTAGATCTAAAAAGTAAGCTAAACTCAACCAAAAATGGTCAACAATTGACCAAATTGATCTGGAAAATTCTAGAATCAGTTTGCTTGGTTAGAGGCTCATTTTTTCCTATAAATAGAAGCCTCCCCTTTGTAAAAGGTTAATGGTGTTTATGCACTGTTACTCTACTCCTACCCAGAGCTAATTACATTGAATTTTCTTGATAATTCAATTGTTTTTAGCTTAATCCTCTCCAAGGTAATTGGTGGCCACTCTTGATCCAAACAAGAGAAGAACCCTCAATCCCTCAAGCCAAAGGAAAGCTTACAAACTCTATGTAAGCTAAATTCTTCTTACTTTTAAATTTTAAATCTATAGTTTTCTTAATCTTATTGCTTTTTATAGTTGAATAAATTAAATTCTGATATTATGCCTTGATGAAAAGGCCATCCCCTTATCTTCCTTTCAATTCAGCCCTTCTTTATCCTAGAATGTTTAACAAAAAGATTAATTAAACTTTTCTTATTGTTACTCTCTTGAAAGTGAAAATTGAGTAGATTAGAGTCCTTTACATCTAATTGGGGTTAATTTAAATAGAAAATAGAATGTTAAAAATTGAGAAATGGTCAGCCATACAAAGGAGGTTATGGCAAAATTTTCTTGAATTTTGTGGAAAAGAAAGTTATTTTTATGTTATTCTAAAAGAGTAATTTCCACCGTTTGTGCATTCTAAAAGAAATATTCTAATTTACTCCATGTACATATTCACCTATGAATATGCATGGATATCACTGATATTAATTATAAAAAATGATTTATATGCATAGAAAGATGCATAATGGAAATTTTTATTATATAAAAGTGTAGTTTTAATTGAATTTAATTTCTATGCATAAAAAGATACATAATGAAAATTTTTATTATAAAAGTGTTTTTTTTATTAAAATTGATTTTATGCCTAGAAAGATGCATAAAAGATTTATTTTTTATTTCAAAAGTGTTATTCTCGTTAAAATTAATTTTATGCATAAAGGATTTATTTTTCTTTCAAAAGTATTATTCTCATTAAAATTGATTTTATGCATAGAAAGATGCATAAAGGATTTATTTTTATTTCAAAAGTGTTATTCTCATTAAAATTGATTTTATGCATAGAAAGATGCATAAAGGATTTATTTTCTTTCAAAAGTGTTATTCTCATTAAAATTGATTTTATGCATAGAAAGATGCATAAAGGATTTATTTTTCTTTCAAAAGTGTTATTCTCATTGAAATTGATTTTATGCATAAAAGATTTATTTTTATTTCAAAAGTGTTATTCTCATTAAAATTAATTTTATGCATCAAGGATTTATTTTTTCTTTCAAAAGTGTTATTCTCATTAAAATTAATTTTATGCATAAAAAGATGCATAAAGGATTTATTTTTTCTTTCAAAAGTGTTATTCTCATTAAAATTGATTTTATGCATAGAAAGATGCATAAAGGATTTATTTTTATTTCAAAAGTGTTAGTGTCATTAAAATTGATTTTATGCCTAGAAAGATGCATAAAGGATTTAATTTTATTTCAAAAGTGTTATTTTCCTTAAAATTAAATTTATGCATAAATAGATGCATAAAAGGATTTTTATAAAAGTGTTATTCCCACTGAAGTTGATTTTTATGCATAAATAGATGCCTAAAGAATCTTTATATCAAAATTAGAATTCTCTTAAATTCTATGTTTAAATTCTATCAAATAGATAAGATGTGAATCAGATAGATGTGAATGAATGGATGGATGTGATGTGAATCAGATAGATGTGAATGAATGGATGGATGTGATGTGAATAGAGGTGATGAGATGTGAGGTGAATAGATGTGATGTGAATCAAATAGATGTGGATTGACCTTGCTGGTCCTCAACAGATGAGTCCATGGCTGTTTTATATGGATCCGTTGGTTGATCTTGCTGATCTTCAACGGAGATTCCATTTTGATATGTGAATATATTGCCGGTTACTCTATGAGCTAGGAACTATTGAAAAGGCCCCTAAGTGGACAGGTGGTGAGCGTTCTGGTTGCCAATGATGCCATAGGTACACCGATGAAGGAAAAATTGGAAATTAGGATTCAACCAGATATTTTGGAGGATTATGATCAGTGACACTATGGTTTCATTAAATGATTATTTTAAAGATAGCTGATTCTGTGAAAAAGGCAATTTCCTACTGGGTGTGTAAGTGGTGTGACTTATTTTAAGTTTGCATGAATATCCGGCTAGGGGACCTGGGAACTCTTTTCCCTGGTACCCGGGACAAAACTGAACCAAATTCTTAATTGGATCCCATCACTACAGTGGTTGGGCGGTTGGCTAACCCATGGGACTAGATGGGGTTAGTTAGGCTGGACTGATGGATCCCTAAAATTAAGACTCAATTCTGTTATAGTACGATAGATGAAATAAATCCCGGATAAAAATTTTTCTATGGAAAAGAATCAACGGCTATGCCTCTCAATGAGGAAAAAAGTATTGGTCTCTATGATCCAAGTGCAATCTTTTCCTATCTGACTATGGGACTTACGAGTTCGGTCAGATCAGTTCAGTTAGTTAAGGCTTTTGACTGACTACGTTAGAGTAAAAATTATCCTGGAGGAATCACCCGTGCTTTCCGGGCGAGGGAAGCTTTTCCGGGTTCGGTTTTGGAAGAACCGAGGGATTAGTCTCTTGTCCGAACATCCGTGGGCGTGGCCCCGAGTGAGGGACCCTGCCCCGCATAAGAAGTGCTACTTACGCTGCTAGCACCCCTGAATTCGTTGCGCGATGGGGACAGGGATCTCACAGCTAGTATCAGAGCAAATTGGCTAATGTGGATCAACAGAGAAGCCAAAAATGTCAAAAGTTTATGAAGAAGCAGTAAAAGGTTGTAATTGTGTGATGAAATTGATACAAACTAATATTCAAACTGAAATTCATAAATTAGTAATTGGCTCTTCAAATGGAAGTACAGCAACTGCATGGAATCCCTGACTTGCTTGAGGCCTAGACATGATGGTATTTACCTTATAATTCCAAGGACCGTGACTACTTGTATATACCGAGGGTATAGCTACAGCTCTTACAGTATATACGAGTAAATCTAAGACTTGAAATTATAAGCATAAATGCTATCCAGATGATGAATTCGAATGTGGTTGATATGATTTTTAAATTCTGGTTGAGAACTGATGAGTTGATTTGGATTCTAATTGAAAAATGATGATTCTTGAATTTTGGTTGAAATGTAATAAGCTGAGCAAAACCATGAATGGGACGAGTCCCTGTGATGATGTTCATAACTGGAATGATGTTAATGACTTCAGCAAATCACTATGAGATTAATGGATTGTGCTCCACACTACTGTTAACACTTGACCCAGTGGATCAAGTTAAGGAATGTTAAATTAAAAATCTGTATAATTGAAAATTCCCATAGAGGACTGTTCAGATAGAAATTTCGGTCTAATGGACCATTATTGTGATAAGGATTTGAATGATATGATCTGAGTGAATTGTTATCTGATGATGAGTTCTATATAAGGGATCTTTTTCCCAGGATTCTGTTGGGTTCACCAGACTATAAGGAACCCCAAAATCCGTTGGATCTTAAGGGAAAGAGTTTTTCTCTAATTTTGCGAGATGAGGACATCTCGCGTTTTTTAAAGTAGGGTAGGATGTAAGATTTCTCCCTCCGACTTTTGAGGTGTGTAGGGGTAAGAACTTCTCCTTATGATCTTATAATTATTCCCCTCTCTGAAATAAAAGAAAGATCATGTTTTACACTGTTTTGGCCTAGAGAGAGAAAATATCTAGAGAGAGGTGATTCAAAATTGAGATACTTTTTGATATGAAAATCCTCCTAGTGTCTAAAATGGTTTCCCCTGAAACAGAAATTCCAAAAGAACTTTCCAATGTGCAATTGGAATTAATTGAAAATAGGTAAAAAGGACCTTAGCCTAAGGGTCCAGATTTTAAAAAAAAAATTAGATTATGGTCCAATTAAGGTTCCTATGGACCAATAAGATGAATCCAAATGTAGGGAGAAGATAAATTGAAGAATAAAAGAAAATCCCCCAAAAATGAGTAAATACTCACATATGATGAAGAGTTGACTAAGGACAAGGTTTATTAGTTAAAAAAGAAGAGATATTTAGAGGAAATGATGCATTTTTGACACCTCAGTGTGGGGATCTCCCCTCATGAGGGAGGCGCCTATTTCACATGTGTGGAGGAGTTTTACACTCATAAATAATGAGATATTTTCATCTCTCCTCTCTCCTGTTTCAACTAGATCCAAAAAGTAAGCTAAACTGACCCAAAATGGTCAAAAATTGACCAAACGGATCTCAAAAATTCTAGAATCAGTTTGCTTGGTTAGAGACTCATTTTTTCCTATAAATAGAAGCCTCTTCCTTTGTAAAAGGTTAATAGTGTTTATGCACTATTACTATACTTCTACCCAGAGCCAATTACATTGAATTTTCTTGATAATTCAATTGTTTTTCGCTTAATCCTCTCCAAAGTAATTGGTGACTACTCTTGATCCAAACAAGAGTAGAACCCTCAATCCCTCAAGCCAAAGAAAAGCTTACAAGCTCTATGTAAGCTAAATTCTTCTTACTTTTAAATTTTAAATCTATTTTTTTCTTAATCTTCTTGCTTTTTATAGTTCATTAAATTAAATTCTGATGCTATGCCGTGACGAAAAGGCCATCCCCTTCTCTTCCTTATACAATTCAGCCCTTCTTTATCCTAGAATGTTTAACAAAAAGATTAATTAAACTTTTCTTATTGTTACTCTCTTGAAAGTGAAAATTGAGTAGATTAGAGTCCTTTACATCTAATTGGGGTTAATTTAAATAGAAAATAGAATGTTAAAATTTGAGAAATGGTCACCCATATAAAGGAGATTATGGCAAAATTTTCTTGAATTTTGTGGAAAAGAAAGTTATTTTTATGTTATTCTAAAAGAGTAATTCCCACCGTTTGTGCATTCTAAAAAAAATATTCTAATTTACTTAATGTATATATTCACCTATGAATATGCATGGATATCACTTATATTAATTATAAAAATAAATTTATATGCATAGAAAGATGCATAATGAAAATTTCTATTATAAAAGTGTTGTTTTCATTGAATTTAATTTCTATGCATAGAAAGATGCATAATAGAAATTTTTATTATAAGAGTTTTGTTTTCATTAAAATTGATTTTATGCCTAGAAAGATGCATAAAAGATTTATTTTTATTTCAAAAGTGTTATTCTCATTAAAATTGATTTTATGCATAGAAAGATGCATAAAGGATTTATTTTTCTTTCAAAAGTGTTATTCTCATTAAAATTGATTTTATGCATAGAAAGATGCATAAAGGATTTATTTTTATTTCAAAAGTGTTATTCTCGTTAAAATTGATTTTATGCATAGAAATATGCATAAAGGATTTATTTTCTTTCAAAAGTCTTATTCTCATTAAAATTAATTTTATGCATAAAAAGATGCATAAAGGATTTATTTTTATTTCAAAAGTGTTTTTCTCATTAAAATTGATTTTATACATAGAAAGATGGATAAAAGATTTATTTTTATTTCAAAAGTGTTATTCTCATTAAAACTGATTTTATGCATAGAAAGATGCATAAAGGATTGATTTTTATTTTAAAAGTGTTATTATCATTAAAATTGATTTTATGCATATAGAAAGATGCATAAAGGATTTTTTTTTTCAAAAGTGTTATTGTCATTAAAATTGATTTTATGCCTAGAAAGATGTATAAAGGATTTAATTTTATTTCAAAAGTGTTATTTTCCTTAAAATTGAATTTATGCATAAATAGATGCATAAAAGGATTTTTATAAAAGTGTTATTCCCACTGATATTGATTTTTATGCATAAATAAATGCGTAAAGAATCTTTATATATCAAAATTAGAATTCTCTTAAATTCTATGTTTAAATTCTATCAAATAGATGTGATGTGAATCTGTGATGTGAATAGAGGTGATGAGATGTGAGGTGAATAGATGTGATGAGATGTGATGTGAATCAGATAGATGTGATGTGAATCAGATAGATGTGAATGTATGGATGGATAAGATGATGTGATTGAAAAGATGCAGGGGGGAAGAGAGCTTGAGCTCTTGCAAGCACACACACACACTCACAAAACCCTAATAGAGAACACACAAGGTGAGAGGCTGAAAATCTTCTTCTTCTCTACTCAACACTCAACACACCATATACAAGAATAAGAGTACACACAATATGAAAGGTACTCAACCAAATACATACACGGGTTCTCTATAGTGTGAACCCGACTAAATGAGCTGGCGCTATAACTATGCCAGTCTCTAGAGTGGCTGTCACACAGCCTGTCATCCCACTGGCCGCATATCACCCAAGATCTCACCAACCATGCCAGTGGTGTAAGTGCGGGGCCTATCCCCCAGGCGGGTCATCAGTGTCCACCGCCTCACTAGAGCTCGATATCTCAACACTCCCCCTCGAGCTCAACTCCATCTCATGTACACCAAGTGAAGCCCTGAATCTGCTGAGCTTCTCTGTACCCAATGCTTTGGTGAAGATGTCAGCTACCTGATCCTCTGTGCTGACATAAACAAGGTCAAGGTCTCCTGCCAAGACCTTCTCTCTGACGAAGTGGTAGTGGACCTCTATGTGCTTCGTACGAGCATGAAAGACTGGGTTCCTGGCCAACTGTATACTACTAATGTTGTCACAGAAAATGACAACTTGTCTATCCACTGATAGACCCAAATCTGCAAGTAGCTTTCTCAACCAAGCTACCTCACATGCTGCCATAGCAGCTCCTCTGTACTCGGCCTCTGTACTCGATAGAGCAACCGTAGGTTGCTTCTTGCTGCTCCAAGTCACAGCAGCACTCCCCAAAGAAAACATGAATCCACTGGTAGATCTTCTATCTGAGATACTACCAGCCCAATCAGCATCTGTGTACCCATGTACACATATCTCTGTCCCAGTCTCATAGAATAGTCCACAATGCAAAGTAGACCTCACATACCTCAGTATGCGTCTCACTGCATCCAAATGCGGTTTCCGTGGAACCTGCATAAACTGACTCACCAACCCAACAGCATAGCTCAAATCTGGTCTGGTGATCGTCATGTAGATCAAACTTCCTACTATGCTCCTGTACATAGTAGGATTCTCCAAGATCTCTCCTGAATCTGCACTCAACTTGCCATTCTGATCCAATGGCACAGAAATAGGCTTACAGCCTGTCATACCATACTTGGACAACATGTCCAAGCCATACTGTCTCTGCAGTAATCCAATACCATGTGGTGACTTAATCACCTCAATGCCCAAGAAATATCTGAGCTCCCCCAGATCCTTCATCTCAAACTTCTGTCTTAGCAGAATCTTTACATCAAAGATCTCTGCATCATGGTCCCCCGTAATGATCAAGTCATCTACATAGATGACAACAAGCACAACTCCTCTATCACCATGTCTCACGTACAATGAGAAATCTGCATTGGCTACATGAAAGCCAATAGTGACAAGATATTCAGAAATCTTGTCAGACCATGCTCTTGGTGCTTGCTTTAAGCCATACAAGGCTTTCTTCAACCTGCAAACATGCTCGGGGTGACCCACATCCTCATAACCAGGTGGCTGCAACATATACACCTCTTCTTGCAAATCCCCATGCAAGAATGCATTCTTTACATCCATCTGATGTAAAGACCATTGCTTTGACGCAGCCACTGCTATCACAACTCTCACCGTTGCCATCTTGGCAACTGGGCTGAAAGTTTCTTCATAATCAATGCCATATGTCTGCGCATATCCTTTGGCTACCAATCTAGCCTTGTACCTGTTTATGCTTCCATCACTGTTATGTTTGACTTTGTACACCCACTTGCATCCAATGGCTTTCTTGCCTTCAGGCAATTGCACTAAATCCCAAGTTTCATTTCCATATAGTGCATCCATCTCCTCATCCATAGCTTTCTCCCAATGCACATTTCCAACAGCCTCATCAATGCATGTGGGCTCAACAACCTGCACAACCTTTGCCATATATGCATAGTGATGTGCCACATAACCATCATATGTAAATCTCTGCACAGGGTTCTTCACTCTCCCTGATCTTCGCAGCTTTTCATTCATGGCTTCCATAGCCTTCTTTACACCAGGTGTTCTCATAGCTGGGATCCCAAGCTCCTCATCAAGGCTCATATCTGAGCCACTGGACTCTCCATCAACATGAGAATGCCCTGCAGAAATGTCAGGCATACCAAGGGGCTCAACCACTTTCTCTTTTCCTTTACGTGATGTACTAATCACATTTGCAGGGCTGGTATTATGACGCAGCCTGCCACTCCATGGTCTATCAACAGACCCACTAGATGAGGACTCTCCTGGTCCACTCAAAGACTGTGATTGCTGACCTGCATTCTGTGCAACCACACTTCCACTCAAATCAGCCCCAACAGCTTCTTTTTCAGCAGCATACCAGCTGCTCATCTCATCAAAGACAACATCCCTGCTTACCCTCAACTCACGTGTAGCAGGGTTATAACACCTGTATCCCTTTTGCTCAAGGGAATATCCAATAAACACACATTTTTCAGCTTTCGGATCCAGCTTGGTTCTCAACTCATCTGGCACATGCACATATGCAATGCATCCAAAAACTTTCAGATGAGATAAATCTGGTTTTCTGCCAGTAAACCTCTCCTCTGGAGTTACATCATGTATGGCTGCAGTTGGAGTCCTGTTCATGATGTATACTGCTGTAGAAACAGCCTCATCCCAATAGCAATGCGGCATATTTTTCTCTTCCATCAATGCCCGCGCAATCTCAGCAATGTGCCTGTTTTTCCGCTCAGCAACTCCATTTTGCTGCGGAGTGTATCTGCATGTATACTGTCTCCGAATTCCATTCTTCTTCAGAAATTCAGAGAACTCATTGGAGAAGTATTCTCCCCCTCCATCTGACCTTAGGCACTTGACATATTTTCCTGTTTGCTTTTCAACCAAAACTCTGAAATTCTGAAAGTGAGTGAAAACCTCACTCTTCTCCTTCATGAAATATACCCACACTTTCCTTGTGTGGTCATCAATGAAAGTGACATAGTACCTGCAGCCTCCCATAGACACGGTCTTCGTAGGACCCCATACATCTGAATGCACAACATCTAGTGCATTTCTGCTCACATATCTATTACGTGGAAACACATGCTTTGTTTGCTTCCCAAATTGGCATGCTTCACATATTTTCTGCATACCTTCCACTTTAAATTTTGGCAGCCCTGTCACAATTCCTTTTGTCTGCATAGACTTCAATCTCTGCACATTTACATGTCCAATTCTTTTATGCCATATGTCTGTGTCTGCAACAACTCCTGAACCATTTGCAAACATCGCAGCACTCATTTCAGGCATGTCTACATCCAACGTAAACATTCTGCCCACTCTGTTGCCTTTTGCAACCAACCTGCACTTGTCTTTGAAATCTTCAACATAACACCCATCAGGGTTAAACCGAACCTGCAACCCTTGCTCAATCATCTGGCCAACTGAAACCAGATTCTTTGTTATGTTCGGTACATGAAGTACATCTGCAAGGTACTTCACTTTGCCATCCTGCATAGATAATGGCACATCTCCAACGTGGGCAATTGGATGAGCAGTGTCATCCCCTGTTTCCACAAAACCTGGTCTTTCCGGGTTCTTCATCTCCTTGAACCACTCCCCATGACTCGTCATATGGTTCGAAGCGCCTGAATCCACATACCATACATTATCTTTTTGTGCTGCATCAGCATTTTCAGACATGGCATTCACAACATGCTGCATAACAAACAACCTTTCATTGTCCTCATTATTTCTGCTTGAGGATGCATAGTTGTTTTGCTGTACTTTCCCATTTTGCATGTCAGCCTGCTTCTTATAACATTCTGACTGCACATGTCCTGGCTTACCACAATAGTAGCATTCACGTGCATCATTATATTGCCTTTGCCAATTTCCACGGCCTCTTTGACTCCCCCTGCCTCTGAATTTGCCTCTTCCACCTGCGTGTTGTTGTTGTTGTTGTTGATTCTGGGACTGTTGTTGCTGCTGCTGCTGCTGACCATAATTCTGATTACCTGTTCGGCCACCTCCTTGACCGCGTCCACGGCCTCCTCTACCTCGTCCTCTTCCTGAACTCGTGTAGAAGGCCTGTTGCTCTGAACTGTTCTTGCTTTGTGAAGACTGTTGGTCTTCACCCAAGCTCTTCTCTTCGATAATCAGCATAGACACCAAATCTGTAAAGTTGGGAATGTTTTCCCGAGTCTGAATAGACGTCTTAAACGCCTTGTATTGTGGCCCGAGACCACGTAAACAGACTTCCACCTTGTCATCATCATCTACTGACACACCAATAGATGCAAGGGATTCCACAATGCCCTTTATCTTCAACGCATAGTCATTCACAGACATGCTCTTTTTCTCCACAGTATGAAGTTCATTCTTCAACTGTATCTTACGTGCCTTGGTATTTGTTTCATAAAGCTTTACCAAGGTGTCCCACGCCTCCTTGGGGGACTTGGCATCCTGAATGTGCCCAATCATGGTGTCCTGTATACTAATGGAAAGCCAATACATTACTTTCCTGGCTCCTTGGTTCCAATCTTTAAACTCTTTCACATCTGCAGCAGTCGGATTTATATCCGGTATCTCCGGTGCCTCTTCATGCTCACCTTCTATGTAGTCCCAATAACCTTTTCCCATCAGGAAATTCGTTAACCTGAACCTCCAAGCATGGAAGTTATTCTTGTCCAGCTTCTCAGCCACAATCTGTGTTATGCCATCATTAGACATCTTGCCAAACACACAATTTTACCAGAAACTGCACTCTGGTTTTTCTGCACAACCTGCAGTATTTTCTGCACAGCGGTACTGGAGTACTCAAATGTCACAATCAGTGACTTCAATGTGCATACATACACCCAATGGCAACTGTAGACCTCTTTGCAGCACCCACAGTGTCTGCACAGTCAATCTGTCTTCCTGCAGTTCGTAAAACAGAGTTCTGCAGAGAATCGATGACTTACCCGCAGTGCTCGAAATCGCCTGCTTTCTGAAAAACGGAGGTCCAGACGCGCCCGAAACGCGTTTTCGGCCCGAAAATTGTAGTCCGAAGGACTGTATAGTTGCCCTGTAGCTTCACTCCCGCGAAGAAAGCTCCTCAATCGGAGATCGTTTGCCGGTGCCTCCCGTAGAGCTCCCGACAAGGGTGTAGTCACCAACACAATAGGGAAGAGTAGTTGCAGCTCTTACCCTCGTACCGCTTCCTGTGGTTCTTTTGCTTGCAGCTCAGCCCTTAGCACGAACCAGGCTCTGATACCATGAAAAGATGCAGGGGGGAAGAGAGCTTGAGCTCTTGCAAGCACACACACACACTCACAAAACCCTAATAGAGAACACACAAGGTGAGAGGCTGAAAATCTTCTTCTTCTCTACTCAACACTCAACACACCATATACAAGAATAAGAGTACACACAATATGAAAGGTACTCAACCAAATACATACACGGGTTCTCTATAGTGTGAACCCGACTAAATGAGCTGGCGCTATAACTATGCCAGTCTCTAGAGTGGCTGTCACACAGCCTGTCATCCCACTGGCCGCATATCACCCAAGATCTCACCAACCATGCCAGTGGTGTAAGTGCGGGGCCTATCCCCCAGGCGGGTCATCAGTGTCCACCGCCTCACTAGAGCTCGATATCTCAACAGTGATGAGATGTGATGTGAATCACATAGATGTGAATGGATGGATGGATGTGATGTGAATAGAGGTGATGAGATGTGAGGTGAATAGATGTGATGAGATGTCATGTGAATCAAATAAATGTGAATGGATGGATGGATGGATGTGAATAGAAGTGATGAAATGTGAGGTGAATAGATGTGATAAGATGTGATGTGAATCAGATAAATGTGAATGGATGGATGGATGTGATGTGAATAGAGGTGATGAGATGCGAGGTGAATAGACGTAACAAGATGTGATGAGAATCAGATAAGTGTGAATGAATGGATGGATGGATGTGATGTGAATAGAGGTGATGAGATTTGAGGGGAGTAGTTGTGATGTAAATCAGATAGATGTGAATGAATGGATGAGATGTGATGTCATGTGAATCAGGATGTAAATGAATGATATGGGATATGAGTGGATGTTATGTGATGAAAATGGATGTAAATGTATAAGTGATGAATTGATGTGAATGTATATGTGAAAGAATTGATTTGGATATGTATGTGAAAGAATGGATGTGGATGTGGATGTGAAAGAATGTGATGTGAATGTGTGTGTGAAGAATGGATGTGAATGAGTATGTGAAAGAAGGGATATAGATGTGTATGTGAAAGAATGTGATGTAATGGAAAGAGATATGATGTGTCATAAATATATGTGGATGTGAATGTGATGGATATGATAGAATGTGAATGTGATGGATATGAATGAATGTGATGTGATGGGATGTAAATCGGGATAGATGTGAATGAATGAGATGTGAGGTAAAATGAATGAGATGTGATGTGAGTGAATGTGATGTGGTCTGAATGGAAGAGATGTGATGTGAGTGAAAGTGATGTGGTCTGAATGGAAGAGATGTGATGTGAGTGAAAGTGATGTGGTCTGAATGGAAGAGATGAATGAAAGTGATGTGGTCTGAATGGAAGAGATGTGAATGAATGTGATGTGATGAGATGTGGATATGGGTAGATGCGAGTGGATGAGATTTGATGCCGATAAATGAGAAAAGATGTGATGAAATGGAAAATGATGTGATGAGAATGGGAATACATATGAAATAAATGAGAATTGATGTGGAACAATGTGGAAAGACGAGAGTTCGTTATAGAAACTGTATTTATGACCTGTTTTTAAACGACTGTTTTATGTCAAGAATGCTGGGAAAGCATTTTGACTGTCTTGTGAATGAGGTCGTGTGGGTGGAGACCTAATCTGATAAAGTTGCAACAACAAGTGACAGAGAGTCAGTGGAGGACGTCTCGCATAACAAGGTCACCAGCCTCGGTTCGATT
This sequence comes from Cibotium barometz, assembly GCF_041138505.1. Taxonomy (NCBI): domain Eukaryota; kingdom Viridiplantae; phylum Streptophyta; class Polypodiopsida; order Cyatheales; family Cibotiaceae; genus Cibotium; species Cibotium barometz. Next base: position 25,915,111 of record NC_141088.1, on the reverse strand, counting down.
AAAAATGGTGAGCTTCCGGTACGGTGGATGAGGGACCAAGGAAGCGGCCTATGAGTGAAACGCTAGGTCACATGTGCGAAGGATCCTAGAGGGTACTGACCATACGGTGCTCAGGCTCTGGGTCGCTGAGATGATACCCACGCGTGCATCGAGGAAGATATTGGAACAAGGAGTAAGAGTTATTTTCAGAATTCGGGCATGGATTGTTGATTGACCTTGCTGGTCCTCAACGGATAAGTCCATGTCTCTTTTATATGGATCCGTTGGTTGATCTTGCTGATCTTCAACGGAGATTCTATTTTGATATTTGAATATACTGCCAGTTACTATGAGCTAGGAACTATCGAAAAGGCCCCTGAGTGGACAGGTGGTGAGCATTCTGGTTGCCAATGATGCCATAGGTACACCAATGAAGGAAAAATTAGAAATTAGGATTCAACCAGATATTTTGGAGGATTATGATCAGTGACACTATGGTTTCATTAAATGATTGTTTTAAAGACAACTGATTCTGTGAAAAAGGCAATTTTCTACTGGGTGTGTAAGTGGTGTGACTAATTTTAAGTTTGCATGAATATCCGGCTAGGGGGCCTAGGAACTCTTTTCCCTGGTACCCGCCCGGGACAAAACCTAACCAAATTCTTAATTGGATCCCATCACTACAGTGGTTGGGCAGTTGGCTGACCCACGGGACTGATGGGGTTAGTTAGACTGGACTGATGGATCCCTAAAATTGAGACTCAATTCTGTTATAGTATGATAGATGAAATAAATCCCGGATAAAAATTGTTCTATGGGAAAGAATCAACGGTTGTGCCTCTCAATGAGGAAAAAAGTGTTGGTCTCTATGATCCAAGTGCAATCTTTTCCTTGATCTAACTATGGGACTTACGGGTTCGGTCAGATCAGTTCAGTTAGTTAAGGCTTTTGACTACGTTAGAGTAAAAATTATCCTAAAAGAATCACCCGTGGTTTCTGGGCGAGGGAAGTTTTTCCGGGTTCGGTTTTGGAAGAACTGAGGAATTAGTCTCTTGTCCGAACATCCGTGGGCGAGGCCCTGAGTGAGGGACCCTGCCCCGCACAAGAAGTGCTACTTTCGCTGCTAGCACCCTTGAATTCGTTGCTCGCGGGGTGGGGATAGGGATCCAAAGAGCTGGTATCAAAGCAAATTGGCTAATGTGGATCGACTGAGAAGCCAAAAATGTCAAAAATTTATGAAGTAGTAAAGGGTAATAATTGTGTGATGAAATTCATACAAATTAATATTCAGACTGAAATTCATAAATTAGTAATTGGGTCTTCAGATGGAAGTACCACAATTGCATGGAATCCCTAACTTGCTTGAGGCCTAGACATGATGGTATTTACCTTATAATTCCAAGGACCGTGACTACTCGTATATATCGAGGGTATAGCTGCAGCTCTTTTACTGGCAGTATATACGAGTAAATCTAAGACTTGAAATTATAAGCATAAATGCTATCCAGATGATGATGAATTCGAATGTGGTTGATATGATTTTTAAATTTTGGTTAAGACATCCATCCTCATCAATCCATACGTCAATCCACATTACCCACACATCAATCCACGTCATCCATACATCCATCCACATCAATCCACATTATCCACTCATCCATCCACATCAATCCACATTACCCACACATCTTCCATACATCCATCCTCATTAATCCATATGTCAATCCACATTACCCACATATCCATCCTCATTAATCCATATGTCAATCCACATTATCCACACATCCATCCACATCTTCCATACATCCATCCTCATCAATCCATACGTCAATCCACATTACCCACACATCAATCCACGTCATCCATACATCCATCCACATCAATCCACATTATCCACTCATCCATCCACATCAATCCACATTACCCACACATCAATCCACATCAATCCACATTCATTTTATAAGTATTTCCATTCTCATCTAATCACATCTTTTTCTATCTCATCACTTATTTCCTCATTTATCCTTATCAGATCACACCTACTTGCATCTACCCTTACATCTCATCACTTCACATACATTAACATCTATCCAGTTTACATCACATCTTATCACATCCATTTCACATCACATCTCATTCATTCACATCCCGATTCACATGCTAACACATTCATTCACATCCCTTATCGTTCATTCACATCCCAATTCACATGTTATCACATTCATTCACATGTTATCACATTTATTCACATCCCAATTCACATGTTATCACATTCATTCGCATCCTATATCATTCATTTACATCCTAATTCATTTACATCCTGATTCACATGACATCACATCTCATCTATTCATTCACATTTATCTGATTCGGATCACATATCATCACATCTATTTACCTTTCATTCTCGTCACTTCTATTCTCATCACATCCATCAATCCATTCTTTTCCATCTATCTGATTCGCATTACATCTCATCACATCTATTCACCTCACATTCTCATCACTCCTATTCTCATCGCATCCATCCATTCATTCCCATCTATCTGATTCGCATCACATATCATCACATCTATTTACCTCTCATTCTCATCACTTCTATTCTCATCACATCCATCCATCCATTCTTTCCCATCTATCTAATTCGCATCCCATCTCATCACATCTATTTACCTCTCATTCTCATCATATCCATCCATCCATTCATTCCCATCTATCTGATTCGCATCCCATCTCATCACATCTATTTACCTCTCATTCATTCCCATCTATCTGATTCGCATCCCATCTCATCACATCTATTTACCTCTCATTCTCATCACTTTTATTCTCATCAAATCCATCCATCCATTCATTCCCGTCTATCTGATTCGCATCCCATCTCATCACATCTATTTACCTCTCATTATCATCACTTCTATTCTCATCACATCCATCCATCCATTCTTTCCCATCTATCTGATTCGCATTACATCTCATCACATCTATTCACCTCACATTCTCGTCACTCCTATACTCATCGCATCCATCCATTCATTCCCATCCATCGCATCCATCCATCCATCCATCCATTCATTCCCATCTATCTGATTCCCATCACATATCATCGCATCTATTTACCTCTCATTCTCATCACATCCATCCATCCATTCTTTCCCATCTATCTCATTCGCATCCCATATCATCACATCTATTTACCTCTCATTCGCATCCCATATCATCACATCTATTTACCTCTCATTCTCATCACTTCTATTCTCATCACATCCATCCATCCATTCATTCTCATCACTTCTATTCTCATCACATCCATCCATCCATTCATTCTCATCTATCTGATTCGCATCCCATCTCATCACATCTATTTACCTCTCATTCTCATCACTTCTATTCTCATCACATCCATCCACCTATTCATCCCCATCTATCTGATTCGCATCACATATCATCGCATCTATGTGATGTGAATGTGTATGTGAAGAATGGATGTTAATTTGTATGTTAAAGAATGGATATAGATGTGTATGTGAAAGAATGTGATATGATGGAAAGAGATGTGATGTGTCATAAATATATGTGGATGTGAATGTGATGGATATGAATGAATGTGAATGTGATGGATATGAACGAATGTGATGTGATGGGATGTGAATCGGGATAGATGTGAATGAATGAGATGTGAGTGAAAATGAATGAGATGTGATGTGAGTGAATGTGATGTGATCTGAATGGATGAGATGTGAATGAATGTGATGTGATGAGATGTGGATATGGGTAGATGCGAGTGGATGAGATCTGATGCCGATAAATGAGAAAAGATGTGATGAAATGAAAAATGATGTGATGAGAATGGGAATACATATGAAATAAATGAGAATTGATGTGGAACAATGTGGAAAGACGAGAGTTCGTTATAGAAACTGTATTTATGACCTGTTTTTAAACGAATGTTTTATGTCAAGAATGCTGGGGAAGCATTTTGATCGTCTTGTGAATGAGGTCGTGGAGACCTAATCTGATAGAGTCAATGGAGGACATCTCGCGTAGCAAGGTCAGCGGAGGTCTTGACCAAGCTCAGTTCGATTAAAAATGGTGAGCTTCCGATACGGTGGATGAGGGACCAAGCAAGCAGCCTATGAGTGAAGCGCTAGGTCACCTGCGAAGGATCCTAGAGGGTGTTGACCATACGGTGCTCGCGGAAGATACCCACGCGTGCGTCGAGGAAGATATTGGAACAAGGAGTAAGAATTATTTTCTGAATTCGGGCATGGATCTGGTTGATTGACCTTGCTGATCCTCAACGAATGATTTTGATATGTGAATATATTGCCGGTTACTATGAGCTAGGAACTATCAAAAAGGCCCCTGAGTGGAAAGGTGGTGAGCGTTCTAGTTGCCAATGATGCCATAGGTACACCGATGAAGGAAAAATTGAAATTAGGATTCAACCGGATATTTTGGAGGATTATGATCAGTGATACTATGGTTTCATTTAATGATTGTTTTAAAGACAACTGATTCTCTGAAAAAGGCAACTTCATATTGGGTGTGTAAGTGGTGTGACTAATTTTAAGTTTGCATGAATATCCGGCTAGGGGACCTGGGAACTCTTTTCCCTGGTACCCGGGACAAAACCTAATCAAATTCTTAATTGGATCCCATCGCTATACAGTGGTCGGACTAACCCAGGGGACTGGATGGGGTTAGGCTAACTCAGGGGACTGGATGGGGTTAGGACTGGATCCCTAAAATTGAGACTCAATTCTGTTACAGTACGATAGATGAAATAAATCCCGGATAAAAATTGTTCTATAGAAAAGAATCAACGTCTATGCCTCTCAATGCGGTTGGCTAACCCAAGGGACTGGATGGGGTTAGGCTAACCCAGGGGACTGGATGGGGTTAGGATTGGATCCCTAAAATTGAGACTCAATTCTGTTATAGTACGATAGATGAAATAAATCCCGGATAAAAACTGTTCTATAGAAAAGAATCAACGGCTATGCCTCTCAATGAGGAAAAAAGCTTTGGTCTCTATGATCCAAGTGCAATCTTTTCCTTGATTTGACTATGGGATTTATGAGTTTGGTCAGATCATTTCAGTTAGTTAAGGCTTTTGACTATGTTAGAGTAAAAATTATCCTGGAGGAATCGCACGTGCTTTCTGGGCAAGGGAAGTTTTTTTGGGTTCCGTTTTGGAAGAACCGAGGGATTAGTCTCTTGTCCGGACATCCGTGGGTGAGGCCCCGACGAGTGAGGGACCTTGCCCGCGCAAGAAGTGCTACTTCCATGCTGCTAGCACCCCTGAATTTGTTGCGCGGTGGGGACAGGGACCTCACAGCTGGTATCAGAGCAAATTGGCTAATGTGGATTAAATGTCAAAAATTTATGAAGAAGCAGTAAAAGGTTGTAATTGTGTGGTGAAATTCATACAAATTAATATTCAGACTGAAATTCATAAATTAGTAATTGCACTTCAGATGGAAGTACCGCAATTGCATGGAATCCCTGACTTGCTTGAGGCCTAGACATAATGGTATTTACCTTATAATTCCAAGGACCGTGACTACCCGTATATACCGAGTGTATAACTGTAGCTCTGGCAGTATATACGAGTATATCTAAGACTTGAAATTATAAGCATAAATGCTATCCAGATGATGAATTCGAATAATATGATTTTTAAATTCTAGTTGAGAATTGATGAGTGGATTTGGATTCTGATTGAAAAATGATGATTCTTGAATTTTGGTTGAAATGTAATAAGCTGAGAAAACCACAATGAGGATGAATGGGACGAGTCCCTGTGATGATGTTCATAACTGGAATGACGTTAATGACTTCAGCAAATCACTATGAGATTAGTGGATTGTGCTGACAGATTGCTGCTCTGTTAACACTTGACCTAGTGGATCAAGTTAAGGGATGTCAAATAAAAAATCTGTATAATTGAAAATTCCCATGGAGGACTGTTCAGATAGAAATTTCGGTCTAATGGACCATTATTGTGATAAGGATTTGAATGATATGATCTGAGTGAATTGTTATCTGATGAGGGATCTTTATCCCACCTCTCAAGATATCCCTCCTTGTCAAGCTCCCTCAGTCTCAGTCTCAAGCTCCCTCTCCCTCTTTCTTCCTTTTCTAAGCTCTCCATTGCTGCAGAAACTCCATCCCTCTCAAGCTCTCCCTCCTTCTCAAGCTCCCTCCCTCTCAATCTCCTTCTCTCTCTCTCTCTCTCTCAAGCTCCCTCCCTCTCCATTGCTGCAGAAACTCTATCCCTCTTTAGTCTACTCTAGGTTCAGGAAGCCTATTCTCAAACTCTAACCCTCTTTTACGCTTTCCATTGCTGCATTGAAGACCCTAAACTTTCTCTCCTCTCCACTCCTCTATTGTAAAACAAGCTTTTCTTTTTCCTTCTTCTCTTTTCTTACCACCATGGCCTCTTCCAGTAATGTGAGAAGACCTAGGGAGAAGGTGGAAGAGCTTGTGCTACATAACACAAGAGATGAGAATGGAGTGTGGGCTCCAACAAGATTCAGGGTTGGGGCTTGGGACTACATGCAACCAAGCTCTAAGGACCACATCGAGAGTGCGTCAACTGGGGAATATGCTACATCATTGGAAGGGGCGTCTACAAGGCTTCAAGCATACTAAGAAGGAAGGACTAGTTGCCATAGTGCAACATGTGTATACCCTTGGAGACCTGTACATTCAAGGCCAACGACCAAGGTTTCCTTCAAATTGTCAGTGTAACATAAACATAGCTTTAACAACATGCTAATATTGGATTTTTTCTTTCAAATTTTCTTATGGTTCTCCATTTTCTTATGTCTCTCTGCAGATATTTTCCCCTCTAATTATGTTGAGGAACAACCGCTCCAAAGCCTCACTCGAGTTTTCTATGCTATGCATGCATCAATGCATGCATCCATTGGAGAGGCAATGTTTGTATCTCAAAGCCCGAGTGATCTTGTACAGAACAATATCTTTTTCTTTTCTCACTCATATTTTGTAGATAAAAAACCAGGTTTATTTGGCAAGCTAGAAGAGATCCCCAACCCCCCTCTTAACAATCCCGAATGGCCCAAACCTGATGCTTGGACCATCTTATGCTTAAAGTTTAAGATGGTAAGTGATATCAAGACATCACTCAAGTTTTCAAAGGCATCTAGGTCAGTAGGGCTAAATTGGTTTTGTCCTTTACATGTTTTTGTGCACATGTTCAATTCCATGCCAATGCACCAAACAAAAACAATGTATATTTGTAAGGAGGTACGGTCTGACCTCATTCAAGGATATTACTAGGAGAGAGTTGGGAGGGTAATGAGGGGTCACATCAAGGTGATGTGTATAAGTGCAATGTAGTAGATTCTACAGTGTCTTTCAGGTTCTTGAAGGCACGCTCTATTTTGTACATGCGTGTGCACTACCAAAGATGGATGCAAAAGCAGGAGACATGGATCTCACTTCAAGCCTCAGAAGAAGAAATTATGCCTATTGAGGTAGCTGTGATGATGCAAAATGGATCGATTGAGCGAGTGGCAAGCAAGCAAGCATTGGAGCCTAGCAGATCTGCATCAACACTTTAGCATCATGGGCTTTGACAATGTGGAAGAGTCAAGTTTCAAGTTGATGAGAAGAAAGGTATATCTGTTTCCAGTACATGTCTAGAATTAATCCTTGCACTTTCTGGTTATTGTGCCACTTTCTATATTTTTACAGATTAGGAAGCATAAGGAGGGGACAACCATGGTCTCAGAGTCATGGCAAATGGGGGACCTTGAATTTTTAGCAGCAACGTGCATAGCCCTACCAACACATAGTAAGCATGTGGAAGAGCTTGAAGATGAACTGAGTATATGTGGAAGAGCTTGAAGATGAACTGAGTATATGGGAAAATAGCCTCTGTTTTGATGCACGTGAGGGGCAAGAGTTTCAGGATCGAGGTGAAGGCAATGATAAGCTTTCAAGTCAACAAGGAGACGGAGATCAACATGAAGTAAATGTCACAAGAGGGGTAAAAAATGAAGACATTATAACAATTTTAGATTAGATGACATGCTTGTAATTTTGTAGCAGGCTCTTTTTTAACCAATCTTTATTTAATTGAAATCTTAATATTTTTACAAACTGTAATTTTTTTATCTAGTGATCTAGTGTGAAAAGGCCAAACTTTAAATTTCAACTATAAATAGCCAAAGGTGCCTTCTTTCTCATTTTCACGGGATAGAAACCAAGCACGATCTCACACTATCTCTTTGCATCCACATGGTTACCCACTTTGACAGCTTCTGTGAGTTCCTGTCCACCACCCTGTGGATGGGCAAGAGCGAGCTCTTTGTCATGTTCTCTCATGAAGTCGACTTTGAAAAGTCGCTCACCCTTGCGTCCCAACATTATGAGACGCAGATTGCATACATGGAGCAATACTTGGCTCCCCACTCCATCTCCTTTCCCCATTGCCCCAATGATCGATGGGTGCCTGTTGAGCTGCTTAAGTACATTCAACAATATGCCCGCCCCTACATCCAGTGCCTTGAACGCACCAAATGTATAGTTCTGATTTAAAAATCCCTTGCCTTCGATGTTTTTGGTTCTAGATTTAGGGGTAAGCTTCTTGCTCGTATAGGTATAGCCAAAAGCATAGGTATAGAGGATCCTCAAGAAATAGCCCAATCACTCCTTGAGCACACTCTACCCAATAACAAGAGAAGGAAGCTCAATATTGTAAGAAAGCTTTTGTAAAGATGATGTATCACTTCTTATTATGAATACAATACAATTTTTGCAAACTTATTTTCATCAAGTATATCATTGTTTTTTCTAGTTTGTACCATCAATGTTTTTGTGAATGCATCAGAAATGACCCTGGGAGCCTAGGGGAGCAGTGCCAGAACAGTGCGAATTTTGAGCCTGCACCGCTGCTGTAAAGCCCAAATTCGCACTGTTTTGGCACAGCTTTCCCAGCCCTTTAGGAGCATTTTGGATGCATTGGATGACAAATAATGTATTTTTACACATGATTAAAGGTATTTTTATCTTGTAAATTACTGTTTCTCATAATCAATGTACTCAGCTTGATTATAAATGCATCAAAAATGATTTTGAGTGGCTGGGGAAGCAGTGCTAGAATAGTGCGAATTTTGAGCCTGCACCGCTGTTATAGAGCCCAAATTTGCATTGTTCTGGCATAGCTTCCCCAGCCCTCCAGGAGCAATTTTGATGCATTGGATGACAAATAATGTTTTTTACACATGATTAAAGGTATTTTTATTTTGTAAATTATTATTTTTATAATTAATGTACTCAACTTCAATGCATCAGAAATGATCTTGAGTGGCTGGGGGAGCAGTGCCAGAACAGTGCAAATTTTGAGCCTGCACCGTCGCTGCAGAGCCTAAATTCGCACTGTTCTGGCATAGCCTCCCCAGTCCTCCAGGAGCAATTCTGATGCATTGGATGACAAACAATGTAATTTTACATATGATTAAAGCTGTTTTTATCTTATAAACTATTGTTTCTCACAATTAGTGTACTCAACTTTATTATAAATGCATCAGAAATGATCCTGAGTGGCTAGGAGAGCAGTGCCAGAACAGTGCAAATTTTGAGCCTGCATCGCCGCTACAGAGCTTAAATTCGTACTTTTTTGGCATAGCTTCCCCAGTCCTCCAAGAGTAATTCTGATGCATTGGATGATAAACACTATATAAACTACTATTTCTCACAATTAGTGTGCTCAACTTCATTATAAATGCATCAAAAATGATCTTGAGTGGCTAGGGAAAAAGTGCCAAAACAGTGCAAATTTTGAGCCTACATCACCGTTGTAGAGGCCAAATCTGCACTGTTCTGGCATAGCTTCCTCAGTCCTCCAGGAGCATTTCTGATGCCTTGGGTGACAAAGTGGCACATGATAGACACTCCATGTTAAACAAACATGATGACACCGAGACATTGTAAGAGAAACTTAAAATTTTAATTATCAAAAGGTTACAAATGAAAGCCAGATAGGCTTATTTACAAAGAGGGGTTTGAAACAAAAGAGTTGCTTCAAAAAAAAGTTTAACATCTAAGATCTCTAGATCATGTCTCGCTTGCCTCAAATGTGTCGAGCTAGTTGCATGTCCTTGGCAGATATGGTAATCCTCTTTGCATATATTGCAAGGAGGTTGGTGTCTTCAAAAAGCCCAACAAGGTAAGCCTCAGAGGCTTCTTGCAATGCTTCAAGGAAAATCCCCTACACACACGGAACTCTGTTCTATATCGTTGGAGAATCTCCTTCACTGTGCGAGCGAAAGGGGCTCCTCTTATCAGCAACTCAGTGTTCCTCTAATAAAACTTGATTTCTCGTAGAGCCCTATGTCCTTGGCGCATCCTTCTCCTTGGAGCTCTCTGTGTTGTGTTAGTGCGTTGGCGAGGTTGGGACTTCCTTGGCTTGAATAGCTTGACCTTTCTACCCTTGCGCGCACTTCCAAGAACCTCCTCTTAGTCTCTCTCATAGTCTGAATCCTCCTCCTGCTGTTGATGTGGTACCTATGTATCAAGTTCCTCCCGGGTAGGTAGGGGACCCTGTCCTGGTAGTAGGGTCTTGCCACCTATGGTGCTGCGCAATGTGGGAATGTTTTCACCAACCCAGTCGAACTGCTCATCATCGGCCTCTCTCTCTTGATCTCTGGGGTGGCTGCATTGTGGGGTCTTCTTCACACGCTTGCTCCCACTAGAAGGGCCTACATGTGTGTGCGTTGGTGTTGTTGTGGGAGGAGGGTTAGACTCTGGTGATCCCATTGGGTGTGTCCTAGAATCCAAGGGGTCACTCTCTTCCATGGTGTTGCCAGTATGTGGTCGTTGGGTGCCTTGCACTGTGTTTTGTGAAGGCATGGTAACACGTGCGGTGTTCTTGGTGCGTGCCATATCCATGTACGACTATGCTAACATGGTGATGTGCTGGTGTCCTTACGTGGGTGTTTACGTAGATCTTGAGCTCAAGCTCTCTAAAAAAGTGAAATGAAAATGAAGTGAGAGAAGGAGCTGTTAATAGTTTTTTTAAGGGAAAAAAAAACCTAACTAAGCTTATTTTCTTAGCCTTATTACATCTAGATTTATGCTGGTGCGTGCACAACCCAATGCCTCCCTTGTCTCCCCATTCGTGCACGCCAAAGCACCATGCCTATGGGGAGCATTGGTCTGCAACCATTCAAACCGAGCATGACTTTTTGTAGCCTTGCGTGCCTCTTACGCAAGCTTAGATTGTTGGGCTTGCTCCCTAACCAATACCATTCCAAAGGTTGTGCGATAAAACCAATTGAACATCTCTTGTAGATAGTTTGTATGTGTTCCTCCTACAGAAGGTCCACCTCCATGTCTTGTATTTTTGAAATAAACCCCTCTTGCTTTATAATGTGATTTCTCTATCCCTTGGATACTCCACATTACTTATACTTTTTTTCTTTATTTGGTTTTATTTTATAGGTTATCGACACATAAAAGCCTCATAAGGTAAGATATCTCTTTCTTTTACATGCTTCCTCTCTTATGCTTTTACATGAACATTATAGATTGTAAGTTTTAGGGCTTTTAAGATTAGCGTCTGCTGTTTTTTCTGCTCTATATGGATAGCCTTTTGAGAGCTATGCTTCTCTCAAGAGGTGACAATATGCCTTAGCCTTATGCATGAAGCTACTGCATGAGAGTTATGCATTAACCATATGCATAAGGCTATATGCATAAGCCTCATGCATGAGGCTTATAAATAAGGTTTATGAATGAGGCTTATGAATAAGCCACATGCATGAGACTTATGCATAAAGCTTATGCATGAGGCTTATGCAATTTTCAATGAATTCTTGCTAATTTTAGCAAGAATTGCTAAAAAATTAATCTTACAGTGTCGGAACAAGACCAAATTTGGTGTGGGGGTAATCCACAGTGCCATCAACTGTGTATGCTCAGTTTCTATGAACTCCACCACCCGGACATGCAACTAGAGTAGGCATGGACAAGTAGGAAGATTCCCGTCTCATTCACACCCAACTGTCATTTTCACATAAGTGGTCGGAACTTAATTCCATTTAGACAGGGGTGTCGACCTAGGCAAGGATCACCAACATGCATAGGCTTGCCTTAACTGGTAAATATATTGCTAAATATAGCCAGTCATGGATAAGTGTCTTGCTTAGGATTAGGGGTCTATAGAACTGTTAAAAATAGCCAGTATGCAGTCTGATCAAATTTGGTTGAAGTACTAGAAGGGTATCTCACATCTGTAGTGATTTGGATTCTCTATTTGAAACTTAAGGCCAAGCATAGACAACTCATGCAATTCAACCTAGAAATGCTTAATTTTCAACCATATACCCTTGCTAATTTCCCTTTTTGGAGCTTGAATTTTTGAATTAATTAAGTGATAAAGGCTTAATTAGTTGAATACATGGCAATGTACAGTACCTTACAGAGAGCAAAAAAAAAAAAAACTTTTGACTCAAAAAAACATACTAACTAATAAAAAACACAAATCCAACCACAACATTATCAACAAAAACATTAAAATAAGTCAAAAACCAAAAAACAGACAAAATCCCACTCAAATTTCTAAGTGAACCAACCTTATCCTTTCTTTTTTCCCTAAATGCTTGGAAAGCTACTTAGAACTACCATCATGTGGGCTAGAGTAGTAACCATGCTCTAACCGTGCGTCCCCATAGCAGCATGCTAATATTAACTCTTCTCCCAAATACTCAAGCAATCATACAAAAATACATTGTAGCCACACACTTCAATAGATCAAACTTAAGATTTAGAAAAATCTATTAATGTGTCGTGGTCTTAACTCTTACATAAGGGAAGTTTCCAGCCTCCTTAGATGAGTTATCTTTTATATAAACTTAATAAGTGATCAGGCATCCAGGCACAGGTGGCCATTGAGTAAATCTCTAAACTAGTGTATGCTAGACTAATAGTATACATTTGAATTTAATGTCAGCATTACACTTACCTTGATCCAGCAATCCCTTGTTTACATTGTGTGTGGGCAGAAAAATTTGTAAGATATGCATTAAGTGTAAAACACCTTTTAGGTGGGAAATTTTACAAAGTGACCCAAATTAATAGAACATCTCCCACTTGTAATGACTGCAAATGCTTTGAAAAAAATTCAATGGGGGCCATCGAAGTTCTCCTCCTAGTTAACCACCATAAATGGGGTTAACAATTTGGATAATCTAACAAATATCGATTAAGGGGTGACCCCTAAGCTTATATAGCTAAAATACTCCTTGGTAATAAAGATACCTAAGAAATCCCTCTTAATGACTCTGAATACTTACAAGGAACAACAAGCAAGGGTGACAGGACACCGGTGGGGCAAGGAGAAAAGCAAAGAACAAAGTTAGGGTAAAAGTTAGCTCAAAGGGATAAGGATACTGTGACATACTCCACATAGGGTCAACCATTTTAGCTGTGAGTTGGGCACCATTTTGGGCTAGAAGAAAAAGACAGTATACCAATGCAAGTGGAAAATTTCTTTCCATGTGCTATGAGACAAATGTAATTCAATTTTCCTTGTATGGGAATCCAATTAAATTTAAGTTCATAGTCTTTCCCTTTAGGTGTGTATTGTGGAATTCTTGGTCTGGATTGACTCACGTTGTCGTGACGTGGACAGTGTCGCTGGGAAAGTACAGGACTTCTAGCTGTGAGAGTAGGTACCAAATTCTACAAGGAAACTTACACACAAAATTCTCCGAGAAGCATAGGACATATCCATTTTTAATTACATATTCATGTGTCGGTTCACCTCAATACATCCTTGAATTCAACCTGATGATTGCACAAAAATTGTGTTCCAAGTGCTTATCCTTTCCAAGCATAGATTCACTGGCTCCTCTTTCCAAATTCCTCAAAACCAATCACATGTAGGCATAACATAACCTTCAAATATTTCCAACATACATGTGACCATTCACATTCCATACATCCAGTGTCATCAAATTCATCATCTCATGATGTTCTTTATCACCTGAAAACCTGCTCTTAAATACTAACATCTCACAAACAAAAGATGATATATGACATAACTATTACATATTCACATGATTCTAAGAAATCCCATGACTTGCATTCCAAATCCATTTGGGTAGAAAACAAAATCAAAGTTCTAGAATCCTTACTGCATTTTTGATGTCTTGAATCCGCGTATTTTTGATGCTTCGATATCACAACACTTCATATCCAAGTTTCTCTTGATTTACAAAACCTTTAAAGGTTTTAAAGCTTTACGATTTTCCAAATCGTAAGTAGGATAGTCAAATAAAATAATAATAAAAAAGCCCACCACTTATCTGAAAGTATTTAAGTGAATTTCTCTTGAATTTTTACTAATTCCCACACGGTCGCTTTGCTGCAGACGGCGCATAGCAGAATACAAGTTTATGATGAAGCATATCATTAGGTAGTACTTGTCTTGCTCTTCAATTGTAACCCCTACATGCCATGGACAGTCGCCGCCAGCCTGGAATTAAACTCTCTGGTCGAAGGCGCCTCTGGTCTTTATTTTTTTCTGTAGACGGCTCTCTGATATGCGCCCCCCCTTCACATCTCTGGTTTTTCCTCATTTTCCCGCAAGGGAATCGGCGCCCCCACCACCTTTTGCAACTGAAAACACGTTTATTCCATTTTGAAATTCCACGCTGCGCCTACCATTCCCTGCATCTATTTTAGAGTGATAACCATAAAAAAATCAAACTCCTTCACACCACAACTTTGCTAAGGGTGTTTCCCACGCCACATCAAAAGAAGCTTCATTTGGCATCCTTATTACACATATGACCTTGCCATCAGAAGCATATGATCATGACCACGACCATTATATACCATAAAAGTTTTCTGTCTCAGTGTTAATATCAACTCAACCATGATAGACACGGCTTATGAGCATTTCACCATTTCATGGAATCAGTAAAAACAGTCAAACCCACAAGCATAATCTAGTCCTATCAAGGCACAGGGTTTCTGCTATCTCCAAAATTCTCCATAAGCATAAAAACTCCACGATTCACACCACACTGTCAGAGGCTTCGAGACCTGGCTCAGCCTCAGCTCTGCTTATTGTTCCTCATTCACAATATGAACATATATACTTGTGCATCATAAAATGACTCAAGTCATGGCACTCAATCCCATGCATCTGGATTTGCATTTAATGACCTCACATGCATGGTTTCACACCATAGGCGTGCCATGGCACGACATCCACCCCCTCTAAACTTGCACATCCTCTGGTATGTGCCAAATCATCATCAAGATCCACATATAACTGGATGTCGTCTTCATCTTCTACATTACCGGGAAGATCATCCTCTTCCTCTTCAACCATATCCATACTACCACTGTCAAGCCTCTCATCCTGAGTCTCCTGTGAATCAAAAGGATCACTATCATGCCTTCTTTTAAACATCTTGATTCTTTTGCCTGCCACAAGATTCTTTATTTCTGTTCCATCAAGCTCACACAGAGTTACGTGGCATTTCCATGCACATGCTTGACAATGTAAGGGCCAAACCATCTTTTTGCAAATTTTCTTTGAACAGTGAATTGGTTGTCAAGGCTACTATCATACATTAGAACCCAATCACCTTCTTCAATAGGTTTTGGCCGGAGTCTGTGTCTTCTATCAAATCTTTCTTTATTTTTCAACCTTGCATCTTTCAAGCGAGCTTTAGCAAGCTCTACATCTTCAGGCCTCCTCTCCAACTGCCTTATTCGCAATGCAAGGAGGTCTTCCCTGCTCAATCCTTCCATCCAGGGCAATACATTCCAAGTTGGAACTACTTCTTCAACTGGCATTACTGGCTTCTGACCATACATTAATTCTGCAGGCATGTATCCTGTCACTGAGCTATGAGTTGTATGGTCAGCCCGCAAGGCATATGGTAGCAGCCTTGGCCACTCTCTCATTCTTTCTCTGCATGCCTTAGCCAAAGCTTTAATGATTGGAGGATGTCCTCGTTCACTTTTACCATTGCCCTCAGGATTGTAAGCACATGTTAGAGACAGTTTGATGCCAATTCTAGAGAAGAATTCCCTTGCTTCTTCAACATCTAGCTCACCCCTATCAGCTGTTATTTTCCCAACACAACCATACCGACAAATCATATCTTCCAAGAGAAATTTGCATACTGTTTCCGTACTCTTTGTTCTAAGAGCACGCCCCTCTACCTGATTTGTCAAATCTTCTCTTGCAAGTGCTATGTACTGCATCTGCCAAATTCCCAAAGGCATTGTAACTAGATCCACTACCCATTTGTAGTGCATGGCACGTGGGTAGGTTGGTTGCAAGCCATCACGATGTCGCACATTTGAGTACATTTGACATATCATGCATGTTTCCACATATCGAGAAATATCCTTGTACATTCCTTTCCACCAATATTTTTCCTTTATTTTGGTAAAGGTGGCCCACACACTTCGATGTCCAGCCCAGAGACTCTCATGGAATTCTTTCACAAGCTTCCCTTGAGTCTCTTTATCACATATGACTCTCTGTGGCATAGCATTCCTCTGCTTAGGATGCTTCCAGAGGTACCCATCCTTTAGGAAATAACCATATGCTTTTCTGCGGATCCTCTTAAATTCTGAGTCAGACCAACTTCCCTGTCTTGTCAGAGTACTCAAGTATTGACCAATAAGCAACCAATCTCCTTCATACATTTCCTCAGTAAAAGACTCAAGTGTATTTGATAGGCAAATATGGTCCCCCTTTGCATATGCAGTAGTGTAGAACTTTGTACCCACATCATCAATGTCACTAATCATCTCTTTTTCATCTTCATACCTGGCTCTTGATAGCATATCTGCAACTGGATTATCTTTTCCCGCAATATGCTCAAACTCAGGATTTAGTGACTTGATATAAGCAATCCACCTAAGCATAGCAATATCTGGAGTGGTACAACTTGCTATCATCCCGAGAAGTGGCAAGCAATCAGTTTCCACAAGTACAGATGCCCTAATAAGATATTCTTTTTCACATTTTAGAGCAGTGACTATTCCCCATAACTCTCTCTTGATCTGCGGATATTTTCTTTATCGGATGCTTAATACTTTTGCTCCAAATCTGATTACATACCTGTGATCATCCTCATCATCTTGCCCTACTGCCCATCCTATCCCAGTAGGACTAGTATCAACTGTAACAATCACAGGCCTGCCACACTCATAATCTGCCTTCCTCAGAGTAGGTGATGATTGGAGCAAACATTTCAGCTTTCGCATAGCTTTAATATGTACTGCACTCCACAGAAATTTTTGATTTTTCCTCAAAAGTTGATAAAGAGGATCTGCTACATGTGCATAATGTGGGATCCAAATAACATAAAAGACACATGCTCCAAGAAATCTCCTCAGCTCTGTAACATTAATGCATGTCTCTTTCATTCCTTGTATTGCATCTATCTTGGCTAGACAAGGTCGGCGTCCACTAGTACTACAAAGATGTCCCACTATTAGCACTTCACCAACCCCAAATACTGATTTCAGTCCAGACAAAGTAAGATTCACTTCTTCAAGTCTGGATAGAATCATATCACAATCCTTTATATGATCTGCCACAAACTTGTGGCACCCCTTTGAATCCAAATCCTCATCTTTGTCTTTCTCATCACAGCCTTTTATTGGCACATCATCCAGAAATGGCATAGTTATTTGTGGTATGAAGTCTCGTAAGACTTTATTCATTCCATTCATCATATGTGCCACCGAGTTGGTGGCTCCCTGTGGTAAGGTACACATCCTTACTAATCCCAAAGGAGTTCTCATTGTGGTCAAGTCCCTGCTTTGTATATCCAGCTGGAACTGATCATATCCCGAATACAGATCACCCATAGAGTATATAGCTTTTCCTGCAAATGCTTCTGCAAACTCATCCACAATCGGACCTGCTCCCACATTCCTGATTGTGACTTTGTTTACAGGTTGCATGTCTTGAATAAAGCGCAATGTCCCATTTTTCTTTGGTACAGTAAACCATCTGTTGGAATATGGAGCGCATGATGGCTCCAAAATTCCCATCCTGATCTTTTCTTTTAGTAATTCCATCAGCTTTGGCAAGAGAGCCTTTGGTACTGGAATTGGCCGCAGGTTCCAGGGCACATGTGGAACAGTAAAGATCACCATTGGTGCTGTTACACTTGGATCAACACAGCCTATCTCATGCGGCTGAAAAGCAAAGGCTTTCCCATGTTTCACAAGCATTCCCTTAAAGCATTTCTTTTCAACTGGCAACAGAAAATCCTTCTCACCAATCTTCAGCTCTTTTAGAGTTTCCTGTGTAAACTTATGCCCAATTTTCTTCGGATCTCTAAGATTTGGTTGCATAGAAGCTTCATCTATTTTCTCCTTGCTTCCTGGTGGCAAAGGCAAGGCAACTGGTTTCACCTTCTTTGCAACTGTTTTATACTTTGTATCAACATGAGCATCCATCTCGCAATTCATGTTTTTGCATTCCACCCCCTCAAATTCCCGGATTATATCATACATCTCCACAGATGACACCTCTATCATCTCATTTCCACCCTGTAAGCATGCTCTTCCCATATCAAAAAGCACATCCATAGTATCTACAAATGACACCTCATCAAGCACCCCTGAAATAAACTCATTTTTCTCCAAAAGACCACACTGCTCAAAACTTTTTTGTTCGTTTTGTACATGTCTACGCATGCCACGCTTCAAATCCTTGCTTTCTACAAAGACCAGTGACCCATAGCTAGAGAATCCCTGAAAATTTGCTGAAAAGTTATTTACATTGATTGAGTCTTGCGAGAACTCATTTCCCCTTGTACCATTGGAATCCCGCTTTACAATGGCACCTGGCCAAAATCCCTCATCTCCCTGTAATTCATGAATTCTCTATTTATCTTTGGGAGTGACTGTGCTCGAAGAGACTCATGATTCCTTTCATGGTTAATGCAAACTGTC
The DNA here is from genome assembly GCF_041138505.1 of Cibotium barometz. NCBI lineage: Eukaryota > Viridiplantae > Streptophyta > Polypodiopsida > Cyatheales > Cibotiaceae > Cibotium > Cibotium barometz. Next base: position 25,896,154 of record NC_141088.1, on the reverse strand, counting down.
AAAAACTGAACAGCTTTTTTGCCATCTTTACTCCTTATTCTCGCATATGCCGAGCCATCATCCAAAACCTTTGTTTCCATCCTTACAGCTGTAATGTAGGGTTGCCCAAGGATGAGGGGATACGATGACATCTCCTGAACAAAGAAGTTCTGATCATCTTTCACATCTCCTATTGTTACCCTTACATTTGGACATGCTGCATAGAGCTCTCCAGATGAGTTATTAGCTGCTTTAATCATCCACCCATGATCTACATCCATTGGCCACTTACATTTGTTGTAGAGATTTTTAGCCATAAGATTTATTTCAGACCCATGATCAATTAGAGCAACGTATGGCTCTTCCAAATCTCCTATTTTGACAAGGGTTTTAGTGGTTGCTCTTGCCCAATGGCTCCTGGAGTAATGACTCTTTGTAAGAACTTCTTTTTCATCATCCTCTTCCACAAAGCGCACTTGTTGTGCCCCATCAGCAGAGTAATTACATTCCACCACATTTTCTCTCTCTTCCTTTTGTTGTACCTATACTCCATGAGTCTTGGAAGTGCTTGCCTCCCCTTGGAATAGATTCAATTATGGACTGCCTTTTCCTTCGTATAATATCAATTATCTCATCATGAAATTCTTTCTTTGCAATCCCCAAGACTTTCCCTAGTGTAAATTCCACCCTGCTGTTTAGAATCCTCTCTTCAAGCACCTTTTTGATATCTGTTGCGGCTTCAATATCAGATTGAAGCTTGTAGAGTGGACTTTTCCCTTTACCCTTCTCCTTTTCATGCTTCATTTTTGCTGGCACTTCTTCCATTGATACTTCCTGTGGAAGTCTGCTATGCAGTGGAGGCATATGTGATGGCCCAGGATCATTCTTTTCACTTCCACGTGTAACTCTTTTTGATGGCCCTCCTTCCTCATTTTCCCTTTTACGCTTCTCCTCTACCTGTGCCTCATTATTTTGGCATTTAGCAATGTAGGCATGAACAGATAAAGAATCCACAGGCTCCTCCTAGCCAGTCTCAAGACGTATACAGTCACCTGCCTCATGCAAAGCTTGCTTAGACACCTTCTTTGATGCAATTAATTCCATTGTTGATGGCCAAAAGTCTTCATTCTCATAATCTTCATCATTCTCAGATCCCTGCTTTGATTGACCAGCCTTTAATCCATAGGTTGCTGCCTCAACCATAGAGATGGCATGACTAGCAGCCACATCCTCAACCAGCTTTTTCATCCCTCCTTTCCCAAAGTTTGTACTCAATGGAAGACCAGTCTCTGTAAGGTGGATTTTCCCATCTTTGAAAAACACAAGTTGATTTTTAAGGGCTTCTTTATAGCTAGCACAATCTTTCTTTGCATGTTCTGGGTCATCACACCATATGCATCTGTATGTAAACCCTTCTTTACTTTGAGGCCTTTGCATAGAAGCCTGCCCTAATGGTAACCCCTTTTCTTCAATCCTGGACATCTTCAATTTTAGGTCACGCATACCCTTAATAAGCTCATCCATCGGCCCTTCTACCTTTGGGATTGTAGCAGCTGGTTTTGGTAGATTCTCAGGGGTAACAGCAGTTATAGGAGTTCCCAAGCTCATCACCATTTTATCCCTCCTTCGTTGCCGCTTTGCTAGCATAGTGACCGCATCCTCAACATCATTCCAATCACTCTTTAGTCCCTGCTCTGTATCCTTGTCCTCAAGGAGAATTTCCAGTTTTTCTTGGAGATCTTTCCCAGCTGCTTGTAAGAAGAGCTCTGTTTTTTCTCTGTCCAAAGTTGTGCGCTCTATCCTTGACAGCTGGGCATAGCACTTCTCAAACTCTCTTAGCAGCTCTGTGGCAGAAATTCCCATTTTAGGTTTTGTGACCCATTCCAAGAAAGTTCGTTTGGTCACTCGCTCAGAATCCTCCATGAAATATTCGTCCTTTAAAGCAAGCTTGAACTCCTCCCAATTTCTGCCACCATGTGCTGTCTGCAATCCTCTTATGCGTTCTCTTATTTCAGGAACACATACCAGCTCAAAACTTCGAACCATATCCTCCTCAGTCACCCTGTTTAGCTCCATTTCCTTTATGTAATTGCGCAGGTACTTTGTGATATCCTTTCCATCAAATTGATCCACCTTTTTCACAATTGATTGTAGTGCTTTGGTCGTGGAAATTTGTCCCCTCTCAGCAGCTTGCTGCTATTGCATGTACATAGTAAACATCTGAAACATCTGCATAACTCCGGGATCAAAATGAACCCCCTGACCCTCAGAATTCTCAGCCATATCTTCCCTGTGTATTTCACCACACTCTCACCCCAGCAGTTTCACGTCGGGTTCACCAAAGAGCTGTCGTGACGTGGATAGTGTCGCTGGGAAAGTACAGGACTTCTAGCTGTGAGAGTAGGTACCAAATTCTACAAGGAAACTTACACACAAAATTCTCCGAGAAGCATAGGACATATCCATTTTTAATGACATATTCATGTGTCGGTTCACCTCAATACATCCTTGAATTCAACCTGATGATTGCACAAAAATTGTGTTCCAAGTGCTTATCCTTTCCAAGCATAGATTCACTGGCTCCTCTTTCCAAATTCCTCAAAACCAATCACATGTAGGCATAACATAACCTTCAAATATTTCCAACATACATGTGACCATTTACATTCCATACATCCAGTGTCATCAAATTCATCATCTCATGATGTTCTTTATCACCTGAAAACCTGCTCTTAAATACTAACATCTCACAAACAAAAGACGATATATGGCATAACTATTACATATTCACATGATTCTAAGAAATCCCATGACTTGCATTCCAAATCCATTTGGGTAGAAAACAAAATCAAATTTCTAGAATCCTTACTGCATTTTTGATGTCTTGAATCCGCATATTTTTGATGCTTCGATATCACAACACTTCATATCCAAGTTTCTCTTGATTTACAAAACCTTTAAAGGTTTTAAAGCTTTACGATTTTCCAAATCGTAAGTAGGATAGTCAAATAAAATAATAATAAAAAAGCCCACCACTTATCTGAAAGTATTTAAGCAAATTTCTCTTGAATTTTTACTAATTCCCACACGGTCGCTTTGCTGCAGACGGCGCATAGTAGAATACAAGTTTATGATGAAGCATATCATTAGGTAGTACTTTTCTTGCTCTTCAATTGTAACCCCTACATGCCATGGACAATCGCCGCCAGCCTGGAATTAAACTCTCTGGTCGAAGGCGCCTCTGGTCTTTATTTTTTTCTGCAGACGGCTCTCTGATATGCACCCCCCCTTCACATCTCTGGTTTTTCCTCATTTTCTCGCAAGGGAATCGGCGCCCCCACCACCTTTTGCAGCTGAAAACACGTTTATTCCATTTTGAAATTCCACGCTGCGCCTACCATTCCCTACATCTATTTTAGAGTGATAACCATAAAAAAAATCAAACTCCTTCACACCACAACTTTGCTAAGGGTGTTTCCCACGCCACATCAAAAGAAGCTTCATTTGGCATCCTTATTACACATATGACCTTGCCATCAGAAGCATATGATCATGACCACGACCATTATATACCATAAAAGTTTTCTGTCTCAGTGTTAATATCAACTCAACCATGATAGACACGGCTTATGAGCATTTCACCATTTCATGGAATCAGTAAAAACAGTCAAACCCACAAGCATAATCCAGTCCTATCAAGGCACAGGGTTTCTGCTATCTCCAAAATTCTCCATAAGCATAAAAACTCCACGATTCACACCACACTGTCAGAGGCTTCGAGACCTGGCTCAGCCTCAGCTCTGCTTATTGTTCCTCATTCACAATATGAACATATATACTTGTGCATCATAAAATGACTCAAGTCATGGCACTCAATCCCATGCATCTGGATTTGCATTTAATGACCTCACATGCATGGTTTCACACCATAGGCGTGCCATGGCACGACAACGCAAAAGATCTCAAAGATTCTTAGCCACTTGTTGCGGTTCTATGAGAGCACCGCACTTGGTATATTTTCATGAAGACATTTCAAAGCACTATTCCTTTCCTAGCAGCCTAGTCTTAGATCATAACTTAGATTCAGACTTTAGACTAAATATGACAAAATTTCTCTACATGGCATGATCGTTGAAAAGCTCTGACATAAATGGTGGTTTGACCACACTGCCAATATTCATTCTCACAAAGGGGCCATTTCCTTTGCCAATTGGCTATTTCTTTGGTGATGACTGATCTAGTGATAAAATTATCAGAGTTTGGAAAGCCCTTCAAAGTTCTTACCGATGTTAGTGATTTGCTACTGGAGGAAAACTAATGTAGGAAGGATGTCCCATAGCTTATGAGTCTCAAAAATTAAGATTCCATAAAAGGATGTATAAGAATATGGCATAGTGGAAAGAGATAGCAAGACAAAGCACAATAGACAATGCAATAGATACACAATGGAGAGAATTTAAAATTCTGATTATACCAAAGAGGTACAAGTGATGGTGCTATCCACCCATGCACTCTCAAGTAGAGCTTAGATGGTGATCTAGACAGACTCTGGATAAAGTATGTACGAGGTGTAGAAGGGGGTGGATACTCACAAGCATTGGATACCTTACCTTATGGCAACCATGCCCATATATAGTACTATAGAGCGGTGTGGTAGGCACGTATACAATGAGGGCGGTTACACTACATAGACGTGGTCACCGCCCACGTATCAAGAACACGGCCCACCAACCACCAACCACCGCCCACTAATGATGGACCTAGTATCCGAGAAAATATTCCTCATATTCTAGGGAATATTCCCAGACTCCAGCTAACGCTCGTACCCTTGACCATCTCCTAACCATCATCAATGGTCAGAATAATGACCCCATCAACATCTAAGCTGAGGTTCGCACTAAAGACATATGCACCATGGCTACTCCTCCATAATGGGGGCCTAACAAATGTGCATTATATATCAAAGTGAGATACATGCTGAGAGGTGGGCATTGAGTGTATACTAATATGATGTTCATGATCTTGAGTTACTTGCAGTAGTGCACGCCTTGAAGCTTTGGTGACACTATCTTCTCAAGCATAAGTTTACCTTGGTTACAGCTCAAGAGAGTTTAAAGTGGATTTTCACCCACAATGATCTTAACATGGGGCAAAGAAGGTGGATACAAACTCTTCAAGAGTTTAATTTTGAGAACAAGTATAGATCAAGCAAGAAGAATGTAGTCACAGACATGCTTAGCCTTATTTGAGATTGAGAGCAAGAAGAAGATCGGATCAAATTAAATTTTCACCCCTATTAATCACCACATTGCTTAAGCAAGAGAGTAAGACTAATTAAGAAATTCAAAAAATTCAAGGATTCAGATTCAAAGTGAATGCTTGTACTTCAATAATCGATTGTGTGTTCCTGAAGATTGAGATGTTAACAAAATAATTTTAAATGAAGCTCATGATAGCCTTATAGTAAAACACCCTAGCTATATGAAGACTTTTATAGCTATAAAGAAGAGTTTTATAGCTATAAAGAAGACTTTTATAGCTATAAAGAAGACTTTTATAGCTATAAAGAAGAGTTTCTTTTAGCCTAGACTTAAGAGATATATTGTAGCATGTTCATCAATGCTTAGTCTTCTAGAAGGTAATGACAAAAATGATAAAAATTCCAAGAAAGTTGCATCCCTTAGATATTTGTAGGTGAAGTGGGAGTGCATAAGAATGGACTTTATTACTAGATTGCCTTTACTTAGCTGTGGTAGACTGATTGATATTGATAAAGGTCACTCATCTAGTTCCAATAAAGAAGATTTATATAACCCTTAACGTTACTAAAGTCTTTTTTAAGGAAATAAGTTTCAGACTCCATGGATTGCACATAAGGATTGTTAGTGATTAAGATACAAAATTTACATCCCATTTTTAGATTGCATTCTTTGCAGATGTGAGAACCTCTCAAGATCTCAGTGTTACTTATCACCTAGAGATAGATGGATAGACAGAGAGAGTGAACCAAGTGATTAAAGATATCATTTGAGCACTTTGTAGATGAGAACCCAAAAGATGGATAAACTATCTTCGTTTAATAGAGTCTGCTTATAATGCATCTCGTCTCATTGAAGCATAGGAATGAGTTCATTTAAGACACTTTACGGACAAGATTATGTAATGCCTTTGAATTAGTCTTACCCACTCATCAGAGTGAAATAAAATATTAGATGAAATAGATCATCAAATGCAGTTACTAAAGAAAGATATCAAAGCAGTTACTAAAGAAAGATATCAAAGCTACTTAGGATAGACAAAAGCAATATGCCGAAAATAAGCATACTTTTAGAGAATTATAAGAATAAGCATACTTTCAAAGAATTATAAGAACGTGATATAGTCTTTCTTCATGTGCAACCCACGAGATGTTCACTATCCTTGGAAAAGTACACAAAGGTATATATTGTGGACCCTATGTAATTACATGAAGAATTGGTGATCAAGATTATGAGCTTTTATTTCCTCCATACTCAAAGATCCAAAATGTCTTTTATGTGAGCTTATTGAAGACGTAATATGTTCCAGATCTAAGTCATATATTAGATGGTGAGCATGTTGCCTCTCTCGGAAACTAGAAGCGGTTTTAGACGTCAAACAAAATCCCCTCAAAAATTAAATTTTATTTAAAGGAATATCTAATTAAATGGAAGTTCTTCTTAGTTGAAGATGCTACCTGGTTAAAGAAAGAAGATATAACACCATATTAGGGAATTTGGGAAAATCCCAATTCCCATTTTGCAAAGACCTTACAATGGGAGTATGGTGAACCCTTTCAAGATTTTGTCTCAAAACCCCCTCATGTGACATATCATTGAAAAGCTCTTGAGAAGTAGGTTCTAAGTACACATTCTCCAACAACTTTGAAGTTTTTATACTCAAGATATACCAAAAAGTAGATTGAAAATAAAATTCCCAAAGTATTGGGATTTTTTCAAATTCTCTAATATGGTCTTATATAGTAAGAGATTATCCCCAATTCGCCAGGATGAGGACATCTCTGATTTTCAAGTGGAAGAGAATGTAAGATGCTCTACTAAGTAGAAATTTTTAATTGATTATAAAAAATTGTATGTGTACATTGTTTTGAGAAAAATGTGTAAATAAATATATTAAATCATTTTTAAAATAAATTTTTAAGGTCTACATTGGGAAGATCCTTGGGTACACATGTGCACATTAGTATGCACACACTTGCAAATTAAATTAGATAAAAAAGGAAAGATAATACATTTCAATGGGGAAAAAGAAAATAAACAACTAGAAAAAGTGTAATGATTGATTAAAATATCAGATTATTTAATTACAAGATTATCCCTTGGTAAAATAAATTAATATGCACCACTATGTGTGTGTGCACATTAATTAAATTAGTTAAGGGTAAATTTTTTGAGGTTTGAAAAATTATGGTTTAGGCAAAACCAAGGTGGATTGGGTTGGTATGTGGTGGCATGGTATTTTACAGATGGTTTATGGTAAATATTTTATGCAAAACTAGAGTCGTGCACCTTCTATTAGTTCACTTTATTTAAAGTGCATACATGTTAGTCTAAGGTTTAGTTTAGCCCCCAATTTCTATGGTGTGTATGAGTTGCATGGTAGGTATGGTATCACATTAACTCTAGAGGACTAGTAGGACTAGTAGCATGTAAAAGCTCCCAGCCATACACAATCACCTACGGTACTGTACACCTTTTATAGAGGCATTCTATGTGAACCAGTCACATCAACATACATGAACCATACATATGGAGATCCCAAAATCTATAGAGGTACTTTACATCAACGAGAATGCCCAATTGTTTGTGCGTAACAATCATTAAAGCACTACACAAGCTAAAACAGTCACATTGTCGACACTTCCACAGAGTGTCTACGAAAACCGTGCACGCCTTTAATGGGGCCCAAAAGGACTCAAAATGATTTTTCACATACTTAAAGCCCTCTCCTCTTTATGCATACCATACACTGTGCTCTTTCTTCACCGAAGAGGGCTCCCCAAGGTATGATAGTGCCTCCTCCTGGTGTGACTACTCTACTACCACTATGAGCCAAATGTAAAGATTTCCTAGGGAATCAAAGGGAAAGGGTTGGAATTTGCCTTATCGGTGTACCACTTTTCTTGATTGCCTCTTGAGCTTGTTTATGAGAACTGTCACTCTAATACCATGAGAAGAATGTGGGGGAGAGGGTGAGCTTGCGTTCCTGTAAGCAATTTTCTTCGCACAAGTGTAGATAAGCACACAAGAGAGAAGTGGATGTCTAAATTTTTTTCTATCTTCTTTCTTCTCTACAACCATAACATAAAGATAAGAGTTCATAGTGTAAACCCGACTATATATGTGGGCAATGTAACTATGATGTAAATCTAGTAAGCCAAATTAGTTGTCACACATCATGTAACCCATTGGCGACATATCAATGATAATCTCACCATTCATGCCAGTGGCATAAGTGTGGAGCTATCATCTTAGCATAAGTGTGGAGCTATCATCTTGGCACGTCATGAATATTCACACTAGTTGAGGTTGGTATCTCAACAAATCGTCCATAAAGTCTTTTACATAAGCAGAATATATGAATATGGTTTGCATTTCCTTTATATGCAAAGTACTTTGGAATAAATTTGTGAACACATTAAATAGCATCAATTGTTTAATTTACGTGTACTTTCTTGGAACCATAAGCTCATATGTTGTTTCATTTCAACCCCAAACTTTTTTTTGGAATACTTGAGAGTTTATGTACATGGATTAGTCCACTGTAGACTACTAAATTTAGGTTAAGCCGCCAGATCCTCAAGACAACCTCGTGAGGAACCTTTTGGGCACATATAAAATTTATTATAAAAGATTATTTTCTTGCCTTTTGTTTCTCTATGATTGTATATCTCTTCTCCTATTTCAACATGCCACACTTCTAGAAGGCTTGTTATACTTTTTTATTTTTCCCATTCATAAATATGGAATGGAAATAGGTATGTATGTTAAAAAAATGAAAAATGTAGTAAGTAAACTATTTGAAAGAAAAAATATATAGCTAGTTCTAAATACTCATAATTATGAGAAAACCTACCTAAACTTGTGTCACCTATTTCCTAAAATTTGAAACTTTTTGCATGCTTTCAATATCAGATGAAAAAAATGTTTGTTTTTTTCTTATTGGTCAAAAAAAATTGTACCCCTAAAATTTACAATTTGTGAAAACCTTGTCTTTTAATTTTTCAAGGTCAATTCTCCAAAACCTCCATTTTGTGTGGCATTAAACCTTCATTTTTTTTCTTAGAGACTCATATTACTAGCACTGAAAGGTACTTGTGGAAATTCTTCCACACAAAAATTCTACTTAATTCATATATGATAGGATATGACTCGCCAAGGATGTATTTAGACACACTTCATGCCCTCTTTTGACTCGCCAAGGATGCATTTAGTGCCAAGGATGCATTTAGCGCCAAGGATACATTTAGACACACTTCATGCCCTCTTTTGAGCATTTCAAACATAAAAGAACTATTAAAATTATTTCATTACGTGTCAAAAATTAGTGTTTCAAGGGCAATTCTTAAAGACCTCCATTTCGTGTGGTGTTAAACCTTTGTTTTTTTCCTTAGAGACTCATGTCACTAGCATTGAAAGGTACTTGTGGAAATTCTTCCATACAAAAATTATGCTTGATGCCTATACGATAGGATATGACTCACAAGGGGTGCATTTGGACACGTTTCATGCCCTCTTTTGAGCATTTCAAATGTCTTCAAGTGTCGAATTTTTTGCATTGCCTATCAAAAATTAGTGTTAAACTAAAAAAGAATTATTTTTCAAGGTCAATTCTCAAAGACTTCCATTTCGTGCGGCATTAAACCTTTGTTTTTTTTCTTCAGTAGCATTGAAATGTACTTGTGGAAATTTTTACATTAAAAAAATTTGCTTGATGCCTATAGGGTATGATAAAAGGATGCATTTGGACACACTTCATGTCCCCTTTTTTAGCATTTCGGACATCTTTAACTGTAAAATTTTTTTTAATTATTGTAAAAGATTAGTGTTAAACTAGAAAACAATTGCAAATCCAATTCCATCGTAGTAGGCAAGGTTGCCCATTCAAAAGGATATAATGGTGTTAAATGCTTAGGATTTAGGGCTCGTTAATCCTTGTGGCATGTGGCATGGAGTGACTTAAAAATTTTCAATTGTTGATACTGGGAGAGAGAGAGAGAGAGAGAGAGAGAGAGCTGTGTGTGTGTGTGTGAGAGAGAGATGTGTGTGTGTGAGTGTGTGAGAGAGAGAGAGAGAGAGAGAGAGAGAGCTGAGGCTTGAGCTTTGAAGTTATTAGATCAAGTTAAGGCCCTACCAACTTCTTTGGAAAGCTTTCTCGGGATGTCTTGGGACGGTTCCCCATCACACGGTGCACCCACTCAAAATGTTTGACCATTTTACCAACAGCCTTTTTCTCATCCTGTTGTTTTATGATGCCCATGGTCTGCGTGAGATACAGCTTTAAACCATTAGTTTAATCAAGAATCCCGGATTCAAGGCTGGCATGGGGGAATGTAGGTTAGCAGAATTCACGTGTAAGAGCGAAATGATAGATTGGAGTTTATTTTAATTGTTTTTAATGGATTTAAAACAATTAAATTGGGGTTTTTTTCAACTGTTTTTAATGCATTTATTCCCTGATTTCGAGCTGGTCAAGCCTTAAGAAGATCACACGCAGGTGGTGAATTTCTCGAGTTCTGGAAGGTGGCTCGATAAATCGTCGGTTTTCAATGTGAGGTCGACAGGTGAAATCCTATACTTAATTGTTAAATCATTGTACTCTTGCCAGCAGACTATGCTTACTCGTGTAATTTATGAAGAGGAGAGTGTACATTTATCCATGCTTTTCTTGAGACCCGTGGAGCTGCAGTACTCAGCAGAGATTCTTGCAATGATTAACCTTGACTCCTTAGGCCTCTCAAGAGGATTTACATTAAATGCTTAATGGAAACCAGATTGAGGACTTGACTAGCGAGGCCTTTTAAGAGGATTTGCATTGAATGCTTGGTGAAAACAACCCACTTAACATCGATAATCACTAATTAGCAAGGTACAAATATTATATATATATATATATTTAAAAGATTTGGATAATCGTCAGTCCCTTTTCTCTTTCTAATACAAAATCCCTGCTTTTTTTGAAAAAAAAAAAGATTTGGATAATTCCAATGGGGGGGGTGGTGAAATGATGCAAGGATATGGAAACCTAGCAATCATTAAACCTTCACTATATATGTGTGAATTGAACTATGATAGCAAGGGGGGGACCAGATCTGGCATTTCCATGCAACAGCATGATGATGAAAACAAGCTTTGGCAATGGTGCAAATGCGGACAGTTGGGAGAATTTCCTCAATTGAACTTTATCTTACATATAAATATAATAATCTATATTATACATGTGTGGGTGTGGGTGTGTGTGTGTGTGTGTTTTTTCTGATAGGCAACCAGTAGAGTAGTATAGTAGTAGTACATCATGAATGAGTACTGTGCTTGCCCTGTTGTGTCCAGTACCCACTCAAGTTGTGTCCACAGAAACATATGCATTTGATTCTCCATGTACAAAATGGGAGTACATACCACAGGGTACAAAAACCTACCAATTGCCCGAGAAGAAGAAAATGGGCGGTCGTCATCTCTTTGGGCGGCCTCTTCCCCCCCTTGCCTGACGTGGATTTTTTTAAAAGAATTTTAATGTGAATCTTCATTGCATGATCATGTTTACTACTAAGGCACATGACAAGGCACAAGATTAAGTGGCCTCATCTTGAGAGGGACCCAAAGGACCATTCACATGCATTGCCCACGAGTGTTCTAAAGTGGCCTTTCCATGCGAGATTATTCAGTTTCTACTGGCCAAGTTAACGATAATCTCGCCCCACGATTACATTTTCCCTCTCAAAAATTGACCATTTTTGTCATCATTACATTAGCAATTTTGCTCGAGATTGCAAACCTCAGGCCTCGGTCAACGCTCTCTCGCCATGTGAACTTGGTTGTGAGATTGCCCTTTAGGCGAAGCCATGATGGTGCTCGATTGGGGTTGGCATTGTGGTTTGACATCTTCGCCACCACATGCATGGGCCTCAGCATGGCATGTTGTTCACTGACCAGATTTCATCTTTGATATGGCCACCCCAATCGCTCTTGTGATTCATATGGCTACTAGAAATCAATTTAACCAAAGCCATGATGGTGCTCTGTTGGTTGACAATTTGGTTTGACATCTTGGCCACCACATGCATGGTATCTTGTTCATTGACCACAGTTCATCTTTGATATTTACCATATAAACATAAAAATGTGTGAATAAGAGCCCGCACCTATAGCGAAGGGTAGTATTATTGCTACCACTTCCCAACTAAGGAAAAGAAGACGCTCGGAGTAGGGGTTCATAGAGGTAGGTGAGAAATCCCATTGAATATTGTGTATGGGTTTAATTAGTTAAATTAAAACAATAATAATAACAATGGGAGAAAACAAAACACTTGCTTGTCTAGAGAGTTTATTACATGCATCTAACCGAGGCATGCAAAAATAGAATATCCGCTTACAAGTAGGATGAGGAGTGGGAGATCTAGGGCTATATTCTCAAGCTTCATGAAACCCCTTCCCTTCCAGTTTGCTCAATATTGGGAAGGGGCATGAGGCATCTATGAAGACCTCCTCCTAGGTCCCCAAACTTGCAACATTCCCCTGATCCCCTTGGTATAGGGTTGACCTATATGAACATGTTAGAACCTAATGCCCATCCCAATCTCATAGTGGCCATAAGCAAGAAAATACCTTATACGAACACCTAATGCCCACCCCAACCTCATAGTGACCACAAGCAAGAAAATACCTTATGCTTTAAAAATGAGTAAAGAGCCCTACAAAATCATCAGACCATTGCCCTATGAATCAAAACAAGGAGGTAAAACTACTTGAAATCAATTTCACCTATCCCATCACTCATACTGGGACAATATTGAATGATGTTGGTCATCTAGATTGCATTAGACTATGTGAACTATGTGAACTAATATAATGGCAATTGGTTGCCATTATATTGAATGATGTTGGTCATCTAGATTGCATTAGACTATGTGAACTAATATAATGGCAATTGGTTGCCATAATGGTGGTATTGGTCATCTAGATTGCATGAGACCACCGTGTGAACTAGTTGGTCATCTAGATTGCATTAGACCATGTGAACTAGTCGAATGGCAATCAATTTAACATCACCACCAGTATGCTCGTGTGAATAGCTCCTAACCAAGCTACAAATTTAATCTAGGGGTTTCTTCGAAAAAATTGTATAATATCATGTGTGGGCACATGAGACCATATTTTAAGAATGTACATTTGCAATGTTTACATTTAGAAGAGTTATCCTATTTATTAACTACTAGTGCATTCAACTTATAGTGGGAGGCATGTGAAATATTTATATGAGGTGGATTGTATCTTGTGTTTTGTTATTCCAATTTTGGTCAAGAATTTTACACATCTTGAACCACACTTGCACATGTTGCAAGAGTGATGGTTTAGGCACCATAAAACCTATTCACATGAGCCCTTGATTGCAACATTTTTAGTGGCTAGTAGGTTGAGTTTAAAATTCACATGATCAAATACTCCTCTACAGAAGCTTTACTTGCCGTGTATTAAATCCTCATTAAATCACAATGAGAAGCTATTATAAAAAATGTTTGGTAGTTTTATAGATTGTTTTGCTAATTTTGCAAGTTATGAGCTAGATTCACATGAGTTTCTAGGCAATTTGCAATGTCAACCCGTTGATGGTTACCTAATACAAACAAGAATTTGACTATCCATTCATAGTGATCAATGTTTAGCACCACGCACATGTTTTCTTTTGTATGTGAACAACCCCATCCTTGGTTGCCCATTGGAGCCCCGTGTGGCTATACTATTACTCTTGGGTTTGTATGAACAACCTCGATAATGCCTCTTCCCCTAGTCATTCTTGCTTTAATCAACATTAGATGGGCACATAAGAAAAGTTCCATTCTTTCCCCAATATTTCCATCATATGTGGGAATTAGTTGTCTTTTTGTGGCATTTTAGGAGCCTTTGAGAATGATGATAGGCACTTGAAAAAGGTAAAATATTTTCAAGGATCACAATTTATTATTAGGGTGATGTTCCAACCATTCATGCGCATAACTTTGGAATTAAGAGAGAGAGAGCCTTGAAAGTTGGGGGTGCTACTGGAACTGAATCATTGATGAGCACTCTATTTTAACTTTACAAGGGGAAGTCAATAAAGTATTACACATTTTGGTGCCCATGGAAAGAGTTTATAGAACCTTGAAGCTACCTTTTGAACTTCAATGTTTTAAATTTGAGGGATTCATGATGCACTTTAGACTGCCCTTTCCACCTTAAGAGGTCTTTTAATAAGTAAGATTGTGATGTAGCACACCTTTCTATCCTTAAGAGGTTGTTTACTAAGTAAGAGTGTGATATATTACATCTTGATAATGACATGTATGGTTCATTGAAAATTACTAAGGGATTTCAATTCTATTTGTTTTGATAGCAAGTCCATATCATGACAAGTGGACTACAAAAAAGAAAAGAGATGAACTTGTCAAAAATACCATATTGAAATTGTTAGCTCCCAAAAATAGAACGTGGGATTGGACCTTTCTATGGAAGTTTGAGGAGGTTCTTTTTCAATGTACATTATTACAGTAAATGTTGAGAAAGTGCTTTTTCTTGTGGTTACTACCTTGAAAGTATTGTTGTTATGTTAAGCATGCTATGTTGTAATCATACTTGGCATTAATTTAGAATGTCACAAAGATAGTTTGACAAGTTTGTATCTCATATGATAATGATTTTTTTTGCATATTGACCATGGATTCAGGCTCTTTTTACGGACACAACATAAAGGCAAGTGAATGTTTATTTTGGAAAAAGGTAATTTAGACTTTCATACCTACACATTTTGACTTTATAAAGGAGTGACATGTGACTCATGAAATTATCTTGAAATGCTGAGTCATTTTGTACACAAAAATAATAATAAGCCACACTTCCTTTTGAGGAATATTTCTTTCAAAATATATTAAAATATATGTGCATCATATTAGTCGTTGGGAGCTTTTAAAACATTGCTAGTTACAGTCACCATTAAAATAGTTATAAGGTGATACTAGATGGAAGCTTTCATTCAACTTCATTCTCAAGCATAGCTTTAAAATTGGCATTGCCTTTGTAATGACCACACTAAAATGAACAAATGAAATAGCATATGTTTATAATAAGAGTTTCCATCTTATGGAAGGGGGTTTTCTTTGAGACCACTTAGTCTAGGGTATTTGTTAAGCAATTATTTATCTTCTAAAAGGGGGCTAGCTAATTTAAAATACATTACAACTTTTATATTATTATCATGGCTCGCCAAATCTTGCTTGTGCATTATTTTAAAAAAATGTTTTCAATGTCTTCTTCCATAAATGTAATTACTAGGTTATAAAGTTAGAGGTATCAATTGTTGGTCAACAAAATCAACACATAAACATTTAAATTTGTACAGAGTTTGCATTGTCAATATATTAGCACCAAAAAAGGGAGGCTTATTATAGCTACAAACATTGAACCGGCTAATGGTTTGTTGACAAATTGAATAGAAATTTGCATCCCATTCAAAATTATTTACTAAGGGATTAATTTGATCTACCATAGCCATCATGCTCAAAGATCTATTAGTCCTTGATAAAAAATCTCCACTTATTGTAATCGATATAAAAAGAAAGGTGGCATATATGTTTCAGCTCTATGACAATAAAAGGAAAATATGATATTATAAAATAAAAATAAAGTCAATAAATGACCCCATAAAATGGAGTTATGAAAATATTTCTTGGATACATCCTTAAATAGCAAAACCAAGGATTAATAGAAGCAAAGCTTTGATAAAGGAGTTATTCTTTGGGGGGAAAATACCATTATACTAATGGAAAGAATTCAAGTGGATATGTGCATGGGACTACTCAAGCAAGAAGAGAGAAAGGGTAGAGGAGGACGATTTGAGATTAACTCCATCATAAATTTGAACAAACATCCGTATCACATATGGGTACATGTTTAATAACAAAAAAGGTTGTATGTGTGTGTGTGGCGTGCATGCACATGTGTCTCTGTGCATGCCATTTTATCCAAGTATACATACTTGTAAGGTCAATTGTTTATACTTGATACTAATAATTCAAATATGTTAACACTAATAAAAATTACATCTCTTATAACTATAAGCACTCTTAGTGGACCCATTTAAAAATAGTCTTGTCTACACTAAAGTGACATTCTATATGTTTTTAATTGATACTATGAACTACTTACTTTGTTGACGTTTTAACTCCTATGATGTGCTTCAAACACTAAGATAAGTAATGCACACTCTCTTAGTTGTAACCAATCTAATATTCTACATGTGAGCTATGAATAAGAGGCATATCTATATCTTGCTTACATTTTTGCATGCCCATGTAAAAATGTAAGCAAGATAGTGTTTTAGAAACCATTAAAATGAGGATTTTATGCACATAGTAACTGCTAGCTTGTCAAGTCATGTGTGACCTAAATTGAGGGAGAGATTGGTCTTGATTTTTCTACTTGCAAATTATGACTTACTTATGCTATTAAACTTAAGTAATAATAAATTGGAATGTCTTAAAAGTCTAACCCTTTCAAAGGGTAAATTTGTACATTCACATTTTAGCTTTGGGATGTGCATCTTATTAAAAGTCTAATCCTTTTTTTAAAATTCTTTATTATGCTATTAAACTTAAGTAATAATAAATTATTTATTATGCTATTAAACTTAAGTAATAATAAATTGGAATGTCTTAAAAGTCTAACCCTTTCAAAGGGTAAATTTGTACATTCACATTTTAGCTTTGGGATGTGCATCTTATTAAAAGTCTAATCCTTTTTTTAAAATTAGGGTCAATTTGTACATTCACATTTCATCTTTGGGATGTGCAACTTAATGAAATGTCTAATCCTTTCAAAATGTTTAGAGTCAAGTATATTCAAATTTTAGCTTTGGATGTGCAACCTACCACCTTTATTAGTATAAAGTATGGCATGTCCCAAACATTACGATAAATAATGCATGTTCTCTTAGTTGTGTCATGGAGAATATTCCAAGTTTTTAGGTATGAATGAAAGGTACTTCCATGGCAAAGGATAAGCAAGATATATTTTAAGCAATCGTTGAAATCGGAATCTCAAGTGGGTAGTGGTTGGCTTGTCACATGATGCCCTAAATTAAAGAGAAGATCATGACTCTTAATATATCTAGTTGTTGAAAAAGAGGTGAGCTCCTAAATAAGACACTTATTTAACACTTGGCTATATTTGGACTTAACGAGTGTAAAATGCTTTTGATAAATTGGGAGTTTCAACACTTACCTTATAAACTAGAAGTATCTTCAATTGAACATGGAAAGCACCCATTTAGCTTCTTGATCAAGTGCCTATTAGTTAAAACTTCATGCTCCTCATCACTAATTGGCATATATTTGAAGCTATGTTGGGTCTATGTTGTAAGTAGATCATCACTTCTCTTCTTATGCATTAGATTGTTTCTTAGCAACATTAATATACTACCATCATTTTTCCTTTGGCTACCTTTGGATTTAACGAGTGTAAAAGGCTATTGATAAATTGGGAGCTTCAACGCTTACCTTGTAAGCTAGAAGTATCTTCAACTAAACATAGAAATCACCCATTTTTCTTCTTGATCAAAACCCTATTACTTAAACCTTTATGCTCCTCAATAATTGGTATATATTTGAAGCTATAAATTGGGTCTATGTTGTAACTAGATCATCACTTTTCTTCTTATGCATTAGATTGTTTCTTAGTAACATTAATATACTACCAATACTTTGTAATAAAACAATTTTAGAGAACAGTGTCTAGAAGAGGACTCCCCTCTAAGGATATTTGAAGAAATATTTTGTAATAAAAGTTATTTAGAGAACAGTGTCTAAAAGAGGCCTCCCCTCTAAGGATATTCATTGGTAGGTTTTTATGGATATGCCACCATGTTTGCCCATCACACTATGTTGTTTGCAATCAAATAAATAATATCTCACCACCCCTCTTCCTCCTTTAATAAAATCCTAAACAAAGGCCTCTCTCTCTCTCTCTCTCTCTCTCTCTCATGCTCGAATTGTCCAAGAAAGTATTGAATTTTTCTCTTTTGGTGGTGTTTATCTATGTTGTTCACAAGTGGCATTTTGCAAGATAAGAGGAAGTGGGATGCAATAAATGCAAAGATGTGATGTAAAAGAGGTGTTCTAGGTGGAATGTTGAAGCGAAGATGTGAGTATATCTCTCAAATATGCTTAAGAGCTTGCATTTTGCAAGAAGGTAAGATGAAGTGGCCTAAGGTTAGATGCAAGGAGGCAATGCAAAAGAGGTGCTTTTAGGTTGGAGGTGAAAGTAGAGGTGAGTGCATCCTCTCTCTCTCTCTCTCTCTCTCTCTCTCTCTCTCTCTCTCTCTCTCTCTGCATGTATGTTTGGCACATGTGTAAATAGACACATACACATATGTCCTCTATGTTTTGTATGTGTGCGTGTGGTGCATATGCAAGGGTGTGTATGCATGTATACATAGTGGTAGAGACCACATAGGCACCCTATGTATATCCCTTATAAGTTAAATCCCTCTCTCTCTCTCTCTCTCTCTCTCTCCCCTTCCCCCTGGTGCACACACGTATGATACGTGTGTGCACACACGTATGTGTGTGTGTGGTGCATGCATGTATGCATATTGGTAGAGACCACATAGGAACCCTATGTACGTCCCTTATAAGTTAAATTTCTCTCCATTCTCTCTCTCTCTCTCTCTCTCTCTCTCTCTCTCTCTATTCCCCTTCCCCCTAGTGCACACACATGTGTGTGTGTGTGTGCATGCATGCACTCCTTACACACATGTGTTTGTAAAAGCTACAATTGCAAATGGAAATCTTTTGTAGGAGAGGGGAGGCTTCTTGATGGGTAGCAATCCTTGCCAATTAGTTATTTCTAATAATAGTTTTGAACAATATCAGTGGTGTTTCACAAAGATAGTTTTGAGCAATATCATTGGTGTTTCACAAAGAATGCAATCCATTTTAACAAAAGCACTTTATAGCCTCTTCATGCATGGCAAGGAGTGTGGCACTTTTGACCTCTGTGTGCATGTGCTTTTGTTCACACAAGAAAAAGTGATCCTATTTGAGTTAGGATGCTATCACGAGTTTAAGTATGACATGAAAGGATAGTCCCATGAGTAGTAATATGACGATTGCAATGTTTTGACATGTCAGATTTCAAAGAAATTCCACAACAAATGCACTACACACAACTCTTTTTGCAATTTTATGTGCTCTCACCATGGAGTTTGGCCATGAGTTTGAGCTACTGTATTGGCAATGGGGGATTCATTTAGTACAAATAAAAGACACTCCATGACCTCTTGAGATATACCCTTGTATACGTTACAAGTTTGGAGCTTCTCTAGGACCCTCTTATTTATTTGTGGAGGTTCTCTACCCTCTTATATGTGAGAACCCTTAAAGTGCATTCCCTTCTTTGCCACATATGAAAAGGCTTCCTACCTTTGGTGTATACTTCGCTTCTCCATGCTCAAAGAAACCCAGAATGTGCACCCACGTACAAACAAATCGTTGTGAGTGAGCTCGCGTAGTGAACTCGTAGCTATTCTAACAAGCAAACCCTTGGTTGCTTGAATGGCTACATCAACAAAGGTTGGGCCAAAAATAACATGGCGATATGGCAAGAGGTGACATTACACTAGTTGGGAACCCGTGCTTCGCACGTCTTTTGAGGCTTCCAAAATCAAATTCTACCCAAACCTCCTCCTCCCCTTCTCGAACCTCCAAATTCTTGCCACGTGGAAGCTTTGTGAAACTCTTCCTTAAGATAATATAGAGATAGAGAAGAGAAGAGAAAAGAATATGGCCAGTACTGGCCAGGCATGGATATGGCTTTTGGTGAATTGGATGTTAGTAGGTGGTTGAGACAAAGCTAGAAATCCATCAATGTTTAACAACAAGTAGTGTGAAACAATCTCCACCTAAAACCTCACCTAACGAAAACATGGAATTGGCACCTTACTTATGCTGCATGCACGAGGTCACTACCTTTAAAATATGAAAGCCTTGTTGTATTCCAAAAAGCCTTGTTGTATTCATCATCATGCATTGTGGTCTTTCCATCTTTCACCATATACCCACGGTGACCCAAAGCATAATTTTGACTCTTCCTGCCTCATTCCACTTACTTGCATTGACTAGGCCAGGGGTCGTCGGACTTCTTAATTTTCTACTTTCCATGGTAGTGGACCACTACCAACAACTTTTTTTTGGCAGGAGCCTCACACTCTCTTTTCCTCTCTCTACGATTTCCTCATGCTCTGTGCAACAAGCAACCAAGTGCTTGAGCTTTCACAATCAAAGCAAGGCGCGCGCGCGCGCACACACACACTCTCTCTCTCTCTCTCTCTCTCTCACACACACACATAGACAGTGCACACACTGTGCCCCTCTCTCTCTCTCTCTCTCTCTCTCTCTCTATCTATCTATCTCGCTCTGCCCCTCTTTGTTGAGGGGTAGAGTCTAGGCTTGTTGTCACTGTCGTCCCCATTGCAACCATTTTTCAATATCTGACCAAAGCTCTGGCCATGGTGCAGGACTAAAAAACCTCCTCCCGAGTCCTTTTATATGGGCTTCTCCTTACTTACCACTTATATAACAATAATCCATAGAATCCTCTCCCACCTTATAGGCTTGTTTTTCTCAACTCTTGCATCCTCAGGCTCTTGTAAGATGGCCTCCAGCTTGACCACAATCTTGGGCATGGTGATCATGTTGCTTCTTATTATGCTAGGGATTGCTACTCCAGCTTCTCTTGAAGATAATGCCCTGATTTTGCTTGAACTCAAAGCTCTTATCATGGATCCTACGGGCTCTTTGAAGAGCTGGACACAAGAGAGAGCTGCTAAGCTATGCACTGATTGGTATGGGGTCACTTGTGATACCTCGCATACTCTAATTACTGGTATTAATCTCTCTAATAAGAACCTCTCTGGCTCTCTATCTCCTGCAGTAGGCTCTCTGATGTCCCTTCAAACCTTGGACCTGGCTAACAACATGTTCACAGGCTCCCTCCCAGTTCAGATTATGGGTTGCGCAAGCTTGAGAACCATTGACCTCTCCAACAATAACTTCACTGGTGAAATCCCCACTGGCTTCTCTAAGCTCACCAACCTTGAAAGCATTAGCCTTTGGACAAACTCTTTCATTGGCCCTATCCCAAAAGACATCGTGCTTTGCTCCAAGCTTCAGCACCTTGACTTAGGAGGTAGCTACTTAGAAGGAGAAATCCCACATGCAATTGGCAACCTTAGTAATTTGGTCCACTTAACACTAGCTGGTAATGAACTTAGCGGTGAGATCCCATCCTCGCTCAAGCTTTTGAAGAAATTAGAGTGGATTTACTTAGGGTATAATCAGCTCACTGGTAGTATACCTCATGGGCTAGGAGAGATTACCAGCCTTAAGCACCTTGATTTGGTCCATAACAATCTTTCAGGACAATTTCCTTGGTCTCTCACAAATCTAACCAACTTGCAGTATTTATTTCTCTTTGATAATCAGCTCTCTGGGACAATTCCACCAGCCATAGCTAACCTCACCCAGCTATATTCTCTTGACTTGAGCAGCAACATGATGTTGGGCAGCATTCCCAGTGGCATTTCTAACCTGCAACAGCTCCAGATTCTCAATCTCTTCGCTAATAACTTCACAGGAGAAATCCCTGATAGCATTGCAGAGATGCCAAACCTGCAGGTGCTGGCCCTGTGGATGAATGAGCTGTCAGGAGGTGTCCCTGCAAGGTTGGGTATGGGAAACAATCTCACACTGTTAGACCTCTCCAGTAATCATTTGACAGGCCCTATTCCTGAGGGTATCTGTGCTTCTGGAAACCTTAATAAACTCATCTTGTTCACAAACTCCATGTCTGGCCATATTCCAGAAAGCTTGGCAAATTGCCATAGCCTTCAGAGGGTCCGTTTAGAAGGAAATCTCTTCTCAGGGACCTTGCCCCAAGCTCTTGGAAATCTTACTTATGTTTACTATTTGGATCTCTCTTCCAACAATTTCAGTGGAGAACTTGATTATTTCACTTGGAATATGCCTGCCCTTCAAGTTCTACACTTGCAAAGCAATCGCTTCACTGGAACCATTCCCTCTTCCATTGGGAACTCTAAATGCCTTGTGAACCTTGATCTCTCTCAAAATGCTTTGGTTGGAAATATTCCGTTTGAGCATGGTTCATTGCCTCAGCTGGGCCAGCTGCGTTTGAATGGGAATATGTTGTCTGGGGTAATTCAAAAAGATGGGTTCTTGATGTGCAAAAAGCTGGTTTCCCTAGATTTGAGCAATAATCAGCTAAGTGGACCCATTCCCTCTGAGTTGGCAAATATGTCAATGCTGAGCACACTTGATTTGTCCCATAATCAGCTCTCTGGCATAATACCTCCACAGCTAGGGGAAATGGAGTCTCTGGTGTATGTCAATCTGTCATTTAATCATCTTTCTGGCGAAGTCCCCCTTTCCGGTGCTTTTATAGATATCAATGTGAGCTCAATTGAGGGAAACCCAGGGCTTTGCGGTGGGAGCTTGAGGCCCTGCATCAGCTCAACAAGTTTCTCTGGGTCAGTGAAGGCAAGGGTAACTGAAGTATTGTTTTTGATAGGGTTGGTGATGGCAATGATGGGTCTATGCAATGTGATTTGGAAACTCAAGCATGGAGAGTGGGGGGCCAAAAGCTTGATGAAGCTGAGGTCCATGAAGAGCAAAGAATGGGGGGAGTGGGATCTTAAGTTATTCCAAGCAGTAAAGCCCACTGTAGAAGAGATCTTGGAAGCCATGCAGGAAGAGAATGTTGTGGAGAAAAGGGGCCCTTCTATAGTGTACAAGAGCTCAACCAAGAGGGGGGTGCCGTTTGCAGCCATGGAATTGATGACAAGCTATGGTAAGAATGATGCCATTAGTGTTAATAACGGCAAAGATGATGGATTGGAGTCTGTACTTGCAGCAATGGGGAGAGTAAGGCACCCTAATATCTTGAATGTTTATGGGATATGCTGTGGTGTGGCTAGCTCCATCATGGTGTTTGAGCTGGTGGAAGGGTCCAGGCTGAGCAGCTTGCTTCACGGTTTCCATGGGGGTTCATTGGACTGGGACAAAAGGCTAAATATTGCCGTAGGGATTGCCAAAGCCATAGTGAATTTACATAGCTTTTGTTCACCTCCAATTCTACATGGGAGTATCTGCTCCAATAATGTCATGGTGTCTACTGGATATACTGCTCGTTTACTGCCTCCTAGCACAGCGAGCGCCCACCTTGTCAACCACAGCAAATGCAAAGGTAAATTTCTTTTTAATCCATGATTATTGATTGCACGTTCTGTTAATTCATGTGCAGATTAAATCCACTCCTAGTTTGAGCTTTAACTACCACGATAATTAAATGATATGTACCCTTGCTTGATATGTACAGTTACATCCCGTTTAACAATGATTGTGATCACTGTAACATATATGTGATGAGCATAGCAATGAAGACATGGTTAATGAGCAACTGTATACATGCAGATGCACGAGAGGCTAGTCCGTTTTCCGTCGATGTACATGCCTTCGGTGTGCTTCTGCTGGAGCTGGTGACGGGGCGGCCGGCGACGGAGCTGGTTTCTGGTGACGTAGTGGAGCTAGGCGAGACGGGCGGGAACGGCAGGGTCGTGATCGACGACAGGTTGACGGCGGGAGAGGTGGCGGAGGCGGCGCTGCATTTGGCCGTTAGTCTGTGCGGTCCGCCGTCGCCGTCGAAATTATCCCACATGCGGAAGGTGCTACGCGTGCTGGAGGACTTGCGGCGCCGCCAGCGACGCAGCGCCGCAGATACTGACGGGGCGCTGCAGGTCCTCGTGAATTGAGAGATAATTATATTATCGCATGAAATGATGGAGGCCTTTTTTCCCCTTTCTTTTTGGGCTATATTGCTTATATTTATTAACATGTTTTGTAAATTATAAAAAAGGCCCCTCTCATGTATGTACCTAAAGCTGAGCCCATTTTGACCAAAATTTCCTGTCCTTTCACCACAGGAATCTACTCTTTTTACTATAGTAAATTCGAAAATTAACCATATCGAGTTTTTATTTATTTATTTAAATATAGACGCTTCCATTGTATCATGTGTGCCCCTCGCTTTCAAGCCTTCTGTAAAGTAGTTTGCCTTACATTTCTTGCTAGGACTCTCTTCAATTGGCTTAGTACTTTGTCAAACAAAAGGTTTACACCTTTTGCATCATTAATATAATGCCGTCCCCCTTCTAGAAAAATCGATTTTCTAACCGCCATACATCTTTTTTCAAAGGTGACCGACCTTAGACCTTTCAAGTTTTCTTTTGATTTTTAGCACCTTCCGGTACTTTTTTTTAAAGCTTACGACAATGTAACCACCCCTACCACAACTTTTAGAACCCACTATGTTGAAAAAAAGGCCTTGCCATGTGATAAGGTCATATTATGAGGGACAAGTTACAACCTAAAAGACTGTTGTATGCTCCAGTGACATTCATGTGATTCTTCCAACACACTTTTTATAGTTGTAGAACTTATACAAGTCCGGAGTGATTTAAGTGGACAAGCTCAAAGCCTTTGTAGATCATTGTGTGAACCATAAAGAGTGGTAGGAATCTTGATGTTTTTGCTCCATCTTGCCCACCTAGAGTCATGGACATGGAGTCTCCTCTATCCATCTCTTTGCTCGAGGGCTTTTTGGGTCCAAAAATTCCACCCTCTTCAGTCGTTTGATGTTGCACACTTGTGAGGTAGTTCCTTGGCATGAGACGCAGGTGGGTGGAATCTTCTTTCTTTGTGTCAGTGGATTTCTTACCTAAAATTTGGTTCCATCTCTTTAGATGTGTAAATCCTCTCAATGTTGGAATGTGTGTAGTTTTTAGTGCTTGTGACCTTTGGTGGGTGAACATGCTCATGCTCTCTTGCTTGCTTCTAGGGCATGGTGTTGGTACCTTGGGTTCAACGTAGCAATTTTTAGACAACACCTTCAATCTAAAATATTAGTGAGATAAATCACTATTTGTTAACTTAAAGCACTATAACAAGTGTCTTCGTAGCATGTACACTTCTCATTTGTTATTCCAAGGGTTTGATGAAAGCCAATTTTGGGAAAACGTGGGGCCTTGGTATTTACACATAATTAGAATTGCAATAAAAATCACAAATAAAATTTCAGAATAATTAAAAGTATAATGTTGGTCTTATCACCAAGGGTAACTTTGCTGAGGCTCTAGGTAGCAAGGGTTTTTACACTATAGCAATAAAGTATTGAAGTGAAACGCAAAGGTATAATATTGAGTATTATTGAAGTACTTTGAATATTTTTAAAAAAATAGACATTAAATAATATTTAAAAAAATCAGACATTAAATACAACGATTATATTTGGTTCATGTCTTAATTTTGCTAGGTTTGAAGTAGATGATATGATTCATGGTCTAGTTTCGTTTTAAAAGTACATGGTTTTGTTCAAGTACATCATTCAAAATGTGCCTTGCAATTGTTGGCATCATTTTGTCCATGTTTGTTAAGTCTCTTGTTGGCAAAGCTCACATCAGAATAAACTTGGGGAAAGATGGTCTTTATTACCCTTGCCCACTCCCCGACTCTCAAAAAACCCATGGTAGTTCTTTAGATAAAAACCGTGAAAGACTTTGAATGTTACACTAGTTTACTACTTGGCTATTATTGAGGGTGGCACCAAGACCATAGATTTGCAAGGCAAATTATTCAGTACTACAAAAGTGTTGAAGTGAGACTGGAGTACAATGCACAAGGCATGAGTAGAAGATGTTAAAGTACTTTACATTTATAATAACATTGCAATAGACATTGATAATTGATGTAAAAGCTTCATCATTGGATTGGATTTATGACTTTAATTAAGAAATTTATTCAAAATGAGACAAGTTGTTGGCATCTACATTTGCAACAATTTCAAAATCCCTTGAGCTCATAACATTTATCTCCAAACCTATAACTATTCTTGTAGTTGAGATATAGCACACATCATTATTGCCATGCAATGTTGTTACAAACGATAACACCAAGGTTATAGGTTGTAAGGGTTCTCCCTCAATGTCACTAAAATTATTGAAGTGAAATGTAAAGGTACAATATTGAGTATGAGTATTAGAAAATGAACCTAAAGCATTGCACACTTAAAATTTTACAAAAGATGATAGCTATAACAATTAGATTTAATTCTCATTAGGTTTGAAGTACATAGCTTTAGTTAAGAAAATCATTCAATATTCTACTCACAATTGTCGGCATCATTCTTTCCACATTCTTTAAGTCTCTTAGTGAAGCACTCCTCCAAATATAGCTAGTATATTTTTGGGAAAAAATGATGGGCCTTGGTAACCCATACCACTCCTACCCCTTGATATGGTAGTGAACTCTTTATAAAACCTTCAAATGCTTCAAAGATTATACTGATGATAATAA
Source organism: Cibotium barometz (assembly GCF_041138505.1). NCBI lineage: Eukaryota > Viridiplantae > Streptophyta > Polypodiopsida > Cyatheales > Cibotiaceae > Cibotium > Cibotium barometz. The sequence continues at coordinate 25,869,465 of NC_141088.1, read as the reverse complement.
TGTGGAGGAAGGCTTTTACTTAATTCTACACTTTTTTTGAAGTGACAAATAAAACACTAAGCACGGTAGGAGAAGAGGAAACTGAAGCATTTTACATGTATACTAATTTTGTAAAACATAAACTATATAATTGTTAGTTTATTGATTGATGTAAAAGTTTCATTAGGTTTGATTTTATGGATTTACTCAAGAAATCCTAAAGCATTAGGAAATTTCAAAGGTCATTTGGAGGGCCTTTTAGAGGAGAGAAATAGAGCGCAACCAATAAGGAAGGAGCAAACGTAAAGTTAAAAAATAGCTTAATTCATTGAAAAATTTCAAAAAATAGTCACGTTTACATTCAATGAGGGCATCTTTTTAAAAAATGATTGAGTACACATTCAATGCAGGTATCTTTTTCAAATGAGGTAGAGTTACTTTATTAAATACGGCTTACGTCATCATTGGATAAGAAAAAGCACTTCGAAGCTAAACTTTGTAGACACTTGAGTCTATACATTTCTTCTGATGGTATTTTGATGTAGAATTTGGTACTTTTGACATCACCATTGCATCCAGAGCGGCTAAAAACTCTCAAAAATGACTTTTGAATCACTTAAATCGGACACCTGGAGAGGCCTCCACGACCAAAAGAAGGGGAGAAGAGGCTCATGCAATTTGGCACGCATAGAGGCCTCCATGCCAAATGGAGGCCTCTATGTGCACCAAATTGCATGAGCCTCTTCTCCCCTTCTTTTGGTCGTGGAGGTCTCTCCAAGTGTCCGATATTTAAGTGATTCAAAAGTTCTTTTAGGGGTTTTTGACCACTCTGGACACAATGGTGATGTCAAAAGCACCAAATTCTACACCAAACTGCCAGTAAGTGTAGATTGTTAGTGTTGAGATATCGAGCTCATCTAGTGAGGCGGTGGACACTGATGACCCGCCTGGGGGATAGGCCCCACACTTACAGCACTGGCATGGTTGGTGAGATCATGGGTGATATGCGGCCACAGTGGGATGACAGGCTATGTGACAGCCATTCTGGAGACTGGCATAGTTATAGCGCCAGCTCATGTAGTTGGGTTCAGTCTATAGAGAACCCTAGTATATATTTGGTTGAGTATCTTTCATATGGTGTGTACTCTTATCTTTGTATATGGAGTGTTGAGTGTTAAGTGAAGAAGAAGAAGATTTTCAGCCTCTCACCTTATGTATTCTCTATTAGGGTTTTGTAAGTGTGTGTGCTTTCAAGAGCTCATGCTCTCTTCTCCCCTGCATCTTTTCATGGTATGAGAGCCTGGTTCATGCTAAGGGCTGAGTTGCAAGCAAGAGAAGCACAGGAAACGGTACAAGGGTAAGAGCTTCAACTACTCTTTCCTATTTGTGTTGGCGATTACACCCTTGTCGTCGGGAGCTCTACGGGAGGCACCAGGAAACGATCTTTGATTAAGGAGCTTTCTTCGCGGGAGTAAAGCTATAGGGCAACTATATTGTCTTATCGAACGGCATTTTTTGGCCGAAAATGCATTTCGGGCACGTCAGGACCTCCGTTTTTCAGAAAGCACGCGATTTCAAGCACTGCGGCGGGTAAGTCATCGATTCTTTGTAGAACTCTGTTTTAAGAACTGCAGGAAGACAGATTGGCTATGCAAGTTGCCATTGGGTGTATGTATGCACATTGAGGTCACTGGTTTGTGACATTTGAGTGTACTACAGTATCGCTGCAAAAAATATAATAGTTTGTGCAGGACAAACCAGAGTGCTGTTTCTAGTAAATTTGTGTGTCTAGCAAGATGTCAAATGATGGCATAAACCAAATTGTTGCTGAGAAGCTTGATAAGAATAACTTCCATGCATGGAGGTTCAGTGATTGGAAAGGGCTACTGGGACTATATAGAAGGTGAGCATGAAGAGGCACCGGAGATACCGGACATCAATCCGACTGCTGCAGATGTGAAAGAGTTCAAGGATTGGAATCAAGGAGCCAAAAAAGTTATGTATTGGCTCTCTATCAGTATACACTATCAGTATACAGGACACCATGATTGGGCACATACAGGATGCCAAGTCCCCCAAGGAGGCATGGGACACCTTGGTAAAACTCTATGAAACAAATACCAAGGCACGAAAGATACATTTGAAGAATGAACTTCATACTGTGGAGAAAAAGAGTATGTCTGTGAATGACTATGCATTGAAGATAAAGGGTATTGTGGAATCCCTTGCATCTATTGCTATTTCAGTAGATGATGATGAGAAGGTGGAAGTCTGTCTACGTGGTCTCGGACCACAATACAAGGCGTTCAAGACGTTTATTTAGACTCGGAAAAATATTCCCAATTTTACAAATTTGGTATCTATGTTGATAATAGAAGAGAAGAGCTTGGGTGAAGACCAACAGTCTTCATAAAACAAAAACAGTTCAGAGCAACAAGCCTTCTACACAAGTTCAGGAAGAGAACGAGGTAGAGGAGGCCGTGGATGCGGCCAAACAGGTAATCAGAATTATGGCCAGCAACAACAACAACAGTCCCAGAATTCACAACAACAACAACAACAGGCAGGCAGAAGAGGCCAATTCAGAGGCAGGGGGAGTCAAAGAGGTCGTGGAAATTGGCAAAGGTAGTATAATGATACACGTGGATGCTTTTATTGTGGTAAGCCTAGACATGTGCAGGCATATTGTTATAAGAAGCAGGCTGACATGCAAAATGGAAAATTACAGCAAAACAACTATACATCCTCGAGCAGAAACAATGAGGATAATGAAAGGTTGTTTATTATGCAGCATGTCGTTAATGCCATGTCTGAAAATATTGAAGCAGCACATAAAGATGATGTATGGTACATTGATTCAGGTGCTTCGAACCACATGACAAGTCATAGGGAGTGGTTCAAGGAGATGAAGAACCTTGAAAGACCAGGTTTTGTGGAAACAAGGGATGACACTGCTCATCCAATTGTCCATGTTGGAGATGTGCCATTGTCTATGCAAGATGGCAAAGTGAAGTACCTTGCAGATGTACTTCATGTTCCGAACATAACAAAGAATCTGGTTTCAGTTGGCCAGATGATTGAGCAGGGTTTGCAGGTTTGGTTTAATCCTGATGGTTGTTATGTTGAAGACTTTAAAGACAAGTGTAGGTTGGTTGCAAAAGGCAATAGAGTGGGCAGAATGTTTACATTGAATGTAAACATGCTTAAAGTGAGTGCTACAATGTTTGCAAATGGTTCAGGAATTGTTGCAGACACAGACATTTGGCATAAAAGAATTGGACATGTGAATGTGCAGAGAATAAAGTCTATGCAGACTAAAGGAATTGTGACAGGGTTGCCAAAGTTTAAAGTTGAAGGTATGTAGAGAATATGTGAAGCATGCCAATTTGGAAAGCAAACAAAGCATGTATTTCCACGTAACAGAAATGTGAGCAGAAATGCACTAGATGTTGTGCATTCAGATGTATGGGGTCCTACGAAGACCATGTCTATGGGAGGCTGCAGGTATTATGTGACATTTATTGACGACCACACAAGGAAAATGTGGGTATACTTCATGAAGAGTGAGGTGTTCACTCACTTTCAGAATTTCAGAGTTATGGTTGAAAAGCAAACAGGGAAATATGTAAAGCGCCTAAGGTCATATGGAGGGGGAGAGTACTTCTCCAATGAGTTCTCTGAATTTTTAAAGAAAAATGGTATTCGGAGACAATCCACAGCAAAATGGAGTTGCTGAGCGAAAAAACAGGCACATTGCTGAGATTGCGCGAGCATTGATGGAAGAGAAGAATATGCCGCATAGCTATTGGGCTGAGGCTGTTTCTACAGCAGTTTACATCATGAACAGGACTCCAACTGCAGCTATACATGATGTAACTCCAGAGGAGAGGTTTACTGGCAGAAAACCTAATTTGTCTCATCTAAAAGTTTTTGGATGCATTGTGTTGCATGTGCTAGATGAGCTGAGAACTAAGCTGGATCCAAAAGCTGAAAAATGTGTGTTTATTGGATATTCCCTTGAGCAAAAGGGATACAAGTGTTATAACCCTGCTACACGTGAGTTGAGGGTAAGCAGGGATGTTGTTTTTTATGAGATGAGCAGCTGGTATGCTGCTGAAAAAGAAGCTATTGCGGCTGATGTGTGTGGAAATGTGGTTGCACAAAATGCAAGTCAGTAATCACAGTCTTTGAGTAGACCAGGAGAGTCCTCATCTAGTGGTTCAGTTGATAGACCATGGAGTGGCAGGCTGCATCATAATACCAGTCCTGTAAATGTGATTAGTACATCACCACATAAAGGCAAAGAAAAAGTGGTTGAGCCTCTTAGTATGCCTGACATTTCTACAGGGCATTCTCATGTTAATGGAGAGTCTAGTGGCTTAGAGATGAGCCTTGATGAGGAGCTTGGGATCCCAATTATGAGAACACCTGGTGTAAAGAAGGCTATGGAAGCCATGAATGCAAAGCTCTGCAAAGATCTGGGAGAGTGAAGAACCCTGTACAGAGGTTTACCTATGATGGTTATGTGGCACATCACTATGCATACATGGCAAAGGTTGTGCAGGTTGTAGAGCCCACATGCATTGATGAGGCTGTTGGAAATGTGTGTTGGGAGAAAGCTATGGATGAGGAGATGGATGCACTATGGATGAGGAGATGGATGCACTATATGGAAATGAAACTTGGGATTTAGTGCAATTGCCTGAAGGCAAGAAAGCCATTGGATGCAAGTGGGTGTACAAAGTAAAACATAACAGTGATGGAAGCATAATCAGGTACAAGGCTAGATTGGTAGCCAAAGGATATGCGCAGACATATGGCATTGATTATGAGGAAACTTTCAGCCCAGTTGCCAAGATGGCAACAGTGAGAGTTTATAGCAGTGGCTACATCAAAACAATGGTCTTTACATCAAATGGTTATAAAGAATGCATTCTTTCATGGGGATTTGCAAGAAGAGGTGTATATGTTGCAGCCACCTGGTTATGAGGATGTGAGTCACCCCGAGCATGTGTGCACGTTGAAGAAAGCCTTGTATGGCTTAAAACAAGCACCAAGAGCATGGTCTGACAAGATTTCTGAATATCTTGTCACTATTGGCTTTCATGTAGCCAATGCAGATTTCTCATTGTATGTGAGACACAGTGGTAGAGGGGTTGTGCTTGTTGTCATCTATGTAGATGACTTGATCATTACGGGGGACCATGATGCAGAGATCTTTGATGTAAAGATCTTGCTCAGACAGAAGTTTGAGATGAAGGATCTAGGGGAGCTCAGATATTTCTTCGGCATTGAGGTGATTAGATCACCACATGGTATTGGATTACTGCAGAGACAGTATGGCTTGGACATGTTGTCCAAGTATGGTATGACAGGCTGTAAGCCTATCTCAGTGCCATTGGATCAGAATGGCAAGTTGAGTGCAGATTCAGGATAGATTTTGGAGGATCCTACTATGTATAGGCGCACAGTAGGAAGCTTGATCTACATGATGATCACCAGGCCAGATTTGAGCTAGTTGGGTTGGTGAGTCAGTTTATGTAGGTTCCTCGAAAGCCACATTTGGATGCATTGAGACGCATACTGAGGTATGTGAGGTCTACTTTGCATTGTGGACTATTTTATGAAACTGGGACAAAGATATGTGTAGAAAGAGCAAGAAGCAGCCTACGATTGCTCTATCCAGTACAGAGGCCGAGTATAGAGGAGCTGCTATGGCAGCATGTGAGGTAGCTTGGTTGAGAAAGCTACTTGCAGATTTGGGTCTATTAGTGGATAGATAAGTTGTCATTTTCTGTGACAACATTAGCAGTATACAATTGGCCAGGAACCCAGTTTTTTATGCTCGCACGAAGAATATAGAGGTCCACTACCATTTTGTTAGAGAGGCAAGAGACCTTGACCTTGTTTATGTCAGCACACATGATCAGGTAGCTGACATCTTCACCAAAGCATTGGGTACAGAGAAGCTCCACAGATTCAGGGCTTCGCTTGTTGGTGTACATGAGATGGAGTTGAGCTCGAGGGGGAGTGTTGAGATATCGAGCTCATCTAGTGAGGCGGTTTACACTGATGACCCGCCTGGGGGATAGGCCCCACACTTACACCACTGGCATGGTTGGTGAGAACATGGGTGATATGCGGCCAGTGGGATGACAGGCTGTGTGACAGCCATTCTGGAGACTGCTGGTATAGTTATAGCACCAGCTCATTTAGTTGCGTTCACACTATAGAGAACCCTAGTATGTATTTGGTTGAGTACCTTTCATATGGTGTGTACTCTTATCTTTGTATATGGAGTGTTGAGTGTTAAGTGAAGAAGAAGAAGATTTTCAGCCTCTCACCTTGTGTGTTCTCTATTAGGGTTTTGTGAGTGTGTGTGTGCTTGCAAGAGCTCAAGCTCTCTTCTCCCCTGCATCTTTTCAGTTAGGAGAGTAGCATCAAATTTTTTGAAAAAGGTGCCATATGATGACGTAAGTGCCTTTTGCAAACCCAAAAAGTTGAGAGCAACTTGTAGCTAGTGCACATATTTCAATATCTTGTCAGATCCTTTTTTAATAACTTGCGCGACAGTTTCTTGTCAAGTACACATTTAATGATTGAGGGTATCTTTTTTTTAAATCTAGAGAGAAAATACGAGTTTGTGAATTTCTTACAAGGCCCTAGAAATGACCTCTAAAATTTTCTAATGTGACAAAACTTAAGGCATTATCCTTTTAACATTTTCTAAATTTCTTATTCTATAATACCTATGCCCAAATCTATACAATGCTTCTTATAGTTAAGATAGTGGAGAAAAAATCATCATTATAATGAGATGTTGATGTTATCACCATGGGTAACATTACATATATATACATGCACATACATACATATATATGTACATATACAAACATATATTAATATATACGTATATATATATATATATATATATATACATACATACATACATACATACATACATACATATACATATACATATACATATACATATACATATGTGTGTGTATACATGTATATACATACATACATACATACATACATACATACATACATACATATATATATATATATATATATATATATATATATATATATATATATATAACACACACACACACACACACACATATTAATATGCACACAGAGACATGTATTTAGACCATATGTGTGTGTGTGTATGTGTGTGTCTATATATACTTTGAAGAATTTATTCAAGATTTAAGTCCATCCCTTGTTATCCCTACTAGGAAGTGGCTATGTTAAAGTGTTGTGGTAATGGCCTAGCTATTCATAGACTAGGTCATTCTAAAGGTTTAAGTCCATCCCTTGTTATCCCTACTAGGAAGTGGCTATGTTAAAGTGTTGTGGTAATGGCCTAGCTATTCATAGACTAGGTCATTCTAAAGGTTTTGCACCTTACAAAGGGGGGGTAGAAATTGGTGAAGATATTCAATCCAAAATAGCTAAAAGCCAACAATATATGCTAGGATTTTTAACTAAAATGTAAAAATTTGGCCCTTGAAAATAAATGAAAGCTAAAATTGCAACCGAGATTTTTAAATCTGAATAGGGAAAAATCACCTCGCAAATCTAGATTTTCTTACATTGCACCTAAGTGAATAACATCTACTTATAGAGAAATTCGTAATTATTATTGGACATGCCTATATATATATATATATATAACGTGGCATTTGCCACGTTTAATGCCCAAGCATGGACATTACACGTGGCATGCCATGTGTAATGCCAGCACAAGCATTCCACGTGATGCCACTTGACGTGCGCCATGTGTAATGCCAATGATGTGGCATTGCATGAGCATTACCCATGGCAAATACCATGTGGAATGCCTGCGCTCGGGCATTACATGTCATGCCACTTGACGTGCACCACATGTGTAATGCTAATGATGTGGCATTACACATGGCATGCTATGTGTATTACCCAAGCATGGGAATTACACGTGGCTTGCCATGTGTATTACCACGATGTGGAATTACATGTGTATTGCATATGAGCTTGGGCAATACACATGGTGCCTACTTGCATGACAAGTGCTCATTAAATGGCTCTCCCTCCCTCTCCTCTCTTGCATTATCCTCTCTTCTCCTCTCACCCTCTCAAACCCTTTCCTCTCTCTCCCCTCTAGCATTCTCACCCTCTCAAACCCTTTCCTCTCTCTCCCCTCTAGCATTCTCACCCTCTCAAACCCTCTCCTCCCCCCTTCTAGTGCATACTCTCAAACTCTTTCCTGTACACTCTCTATCTCTTTGATCTCACCCTTTCAAACCCTCTCCTCCCCTCTTCTAGTGCATACTCTCAAACTCTTTCCTATACACTCTCTATCTCTTCGATCTCACCCTTTCGAACAACCCTCTCCTCCCCCCTTCTAGTGCATACTCTCAAACTCTTTCCTGTACACTCTCTTTCACTCACAACCGGCATAACAAGAACATAGCATAAAGCCTCCCCAAACTCATTTACAATCTAAGGGTTCCACCGAAAATCCAAACAAGATTGCACTATCTGAGGATGTGGGCATGTTTCAAGTTGCCACATCAAGTGACATGACCAATACATATGGATTACAAGTTCCAATGAGGCCTGCTCTTGCAATGCCCGCCAACAATTATTGTGTCGCCCCCAGTAGTGTCATGATTTTCAAAGAAGAGGATCCCATAAAGGAGAGTTTCAACCAACATCTCCACAAATTGGGTGGGGATCACTCAACACCGCCTTCCTAGAGTACCTCTATGTCACCTCCTCACAAACCCTTTAATTCTCACGAATGAGGATTGCATCAAAGGGTTGATTAAAATCAGGGAAGAGAGAACCTACCAGACGACAATGGCAGCAACCCTGCAATTCTCACGAATGAGGATTGCATCAAAGGGTTGATTAAAATTAGGGAAGAGAGAAACTACCAGATGATGACAATGGCAACATTCATTGTCTTGGAGAGTTCCCCATGTAAAGATCCCATTCCATTTGATCGTCGAAGTGCAGTTGGCCCCGGGGAGTTTGATATGATACTAGAGAAGACGGACGGATGGCAACACATGGTTGGATGATAATTGTTGTCTATAGGATGGCAACCAACATGTCAATGCTTGACAAGAATGGGCAAGAACCACACGAGTTGATAGAGACAAGGTTCCAAAGGAGAATTGTAGGGTGGTTTGATTCTTGTAAGAGGAGGAGGCAGAGTTCCTAACGGTTTTACACATGATAAACAAGTAAGTGGACTTGTATTTTGTTATTCATGTGATTGAAATGAAAAAACATCCTATATGTAATCATTCTACTTATTATGCATGAAAAATTTCTAGGGGTGACTTGCATTCATGTGCTAAACACAATGGCACATGACATATTCATGATGCAGCGTGTGGACCTAGCCAATCCACAGTCGTTGTTGTCAAAGTTTAGCGGGACGAGGATCATGCATGGGCATAGAAAACTCTTACGCATCGGGGGCCTAAAAAATTTAAATGGATGAAGCTTCCCATGGCACTCCTCTCTCAATTGGTGTTCAAGGTATGTGCGTGCCTCAAAAACACCCTACAATAAAGTCATATTTTGATTTCCATAGATGTTGCACTTCTAAAATAGAAATGTATTGTAGAGTGAGTTTGATGCAAATACCAAAAGAAGGTCAGTGGCTTGCATGAGCGGGGGAATAGAGCGTACAATCAGAATGCAGACATGTTGGAATTACAAAGATGCCCTCAAGGAGACTATGGCATTATTTATAAAGAGAGGACATGAGTTGGCATAAATAGGCGACCTCGATTATGGTAAAGAATTATTCAAGAAGGTGATGTCTTACGAGGGTTGGGGTGAAACTTGTATCGACTAAGCCAATCAATTAATAAATTAATCGATTAAAAATATAAAAAAACATGCAAAACTTCATATCATCAAGACAATGTAACCAATACTCCTACGCATGTACAAATTCACCCACGTACACATAAAGTAAGCTACGATCACTCGAATTTAGAAAGGCATCCCAATATAAACCCATCTAGGAGAATTCATAAAAGTGGAAAACATGAAAATATATATTCCATGGATTAACTCCAATCCATAAACAATAGAAAACATGGGAATATATATTCCATGAATTAACTCCTCATAACAACACCAATGGAACCTGGTGTAAAGCTTAGTCTATAGGATATCGATGAACCGTTTGATATAACCACTTATGATCAAGTTGTTGGATGCCTAATATTTTTATGTACCTCACACTTAGACATCCAGTTTGGTGTGTTACAACTTAAAAAGTACATGCATTGCCTAGGCACTAAGCATGGGTAGGTAGCATTGGTGTGTCACAACTTTAAAAGTTCACGCATTGCCTAATCTTTTTATGTAACTCACACCCAGACATCCAAAAGTTCATGCATTGCCTAGGCACTAAGCATAGGTAGGTAGCATTGGTGTGCCATCGCTTTAAAAATTCATGTAGTGCCTCCTAAGCACTAAGCATTGGGTAGGTAGCTAAATGTATATTTTGATACTTGTAAGGCACTCAAGATCCTAGATTGTTCTATGCCAAGGGGGTGATGTTTTTACAAAACTATAGGCCTTTAGTGATTCTGATTTGGTAGATGATTATGATACACGTTAGTGATTTGTAGGTGAATATGATACATGTTAATACACATTTGGAAACTATTTCTTTCTTGGCAATTTATGCATATCTTGGCTAAGCAAAAATAAACCAACTATGGTAACATCGTATTTTGAGGCTAAATACCTTAAGACAACCCTACTCCTATTCTTAGTAAATACCTTTAGACACCCCTACTCCTATTCTCAGTAAGAGTCAAAGTGCAATGGCAGTTAGAAAGAATCATGTCTTTCAAGCTAAGACGACCAAGAACATTGAAGTGAATTATTACTATATCAAAGAGAGACTCCATAAAGGAGAGATAAATCGGATCTATTGCACTACACATGATAATGTGGCTGAACTTTTCACTAAAGCATTATCACATAAAAAGTTTGAGGCCTTTTGTAAGTATTTAAGCCCATTCCCTTTCAAAGACTAATCTCTATAAACCTCACATTTGTAATACAAGGGGGTTTGTTCTAATTTGGTAGTACTACACTATGTAGTAATGCCCTTATGCCATGGGAATTTTTATCCCACTAGGTTTTTCCCCATGGCCATCCAGGTGTGAAAGGGCACCTTAGGATTAGCTAGTATATAATAAACCTCATTCTCACAGTTTATCCCACTAGGTTTTTTCCAATGGCCATCTAGGTGTGAACGGGAATCTTAGGGTTAGCTAATATATAAGCAACCTCATTCTTATAGTTTAGGGTTTCTTACACATTTCTTACTTTCTCTTTATACTTGTAGAGATCTTTCATCTCTCCCCTTTGACCTTGCCATTCTCTCTCACACTGTACACCCCTGTGTTCTTGTCATTGAGCATTGTGTGTGTGTGAGAGTTCGGCTCTCCATTCTGCAAGATCCAACATTGTCTTAGGAGAGGTTCCAAATCAAACATTGTTTGATTTGGATGAAATCTAAAAGCATCTTCTACCAGTAAGATAGAGTGCAACTATAAATTACAATCGTGCATGGGAGCAACCTACTACTTCTCAAAAGTCGCTTCTTGTTGGGTGAAACCCACAAGAACCTTCCATCAAGTAATATTGAAGGCCACTTCTTGTCTTAAGAGAGGATCCAAAACAAACATTATTTGGGTGAAATCCAAAAGCATCGCAAGGAAAAAGTCCAGGTCAATTCGTTTCACAAAAGTGGGCGAAGGGTTTAACCTACCACTCTTCTTAGGAGCTACATCTTGTCTTAAGAGAGAACCCAAATAAAACATTATTTGATTTGGGTGAAAGCCAGTAGCACCTTTCATCAAGCAAGGTAGAGTGCCAATACTAGACCTTATAAAGCCACTTTAGTGGGTTGCATAGTACACAGGTCAGAACCATAATCCTTCTTGGTATTATTGCATCAAAGCTCTTCCAATGGCTACATTAGATGCATCCACAAACATATAAAATGTCGAATACTAAAGCAAGCATTCTCTTCATATTCTAAAATGCTTACTAGCACCCTTCTAACCAAGACATACTCCACATCTTTCAATGTCAAACAATATAGTGACATTGCCCCATCTACCAAATTAGCACTATGGCATTGCTAGATAACATTTAAGTCCCGCTGGCTAGCACTATTGCATTGTACCCATTAGGGGAAATATGGACTACCAACAAGGCCCTTTAGGATTAATTTTAATGACCTTTTAATCAACTTTGGACCAATGGGAGAGGGGGGAGTGCACATTCTATCCACTAGCTTTAGGACCTACAGTAGAGGTATTTATTGATATAATTTAGGCTTGTCCCCCTAGTAACCTCAATCACATCACCTTTTTTATCTAGTAGTCTGACTAGTATCATCTACTGATCTTGATATAACCTCTTTAATCCCTCTCTTACCACTTGTAAATCTTGTTACAAGGTTTAATGGCTCTCTAAGCTCTTCTAATCCTCTAGCAGCCTTCTAACCTCTCTATTTCTCCTCTAATCCCACTTAAGTCACTTTATCCTCTTGTAAGCAAGTTCTCAGCCATGGAAACATTGAATATGAGACCTAGTGATTCCATCTATGACTATGAGCAAGGTACAAGGGTTGGAGAGAGATTCAAGGTTAATGATTGGGTTTCCTTATAGCCAAGCTTAAGAGGGCCACACAGAGTCAAAGCTTGTGGTGTTTTGGAACGTCATTGGAAAGGCAAGATTGCTAGCTTTCAAGAAAACTCGAAATGAAGACATGGTGTGGCAGTGGTTCAACATGTCTACATGGCTTCAGACATTCATCTTCCTCCTCAAATGGTAAAAACCAAGTTTCCTTGTAATTGTAAGTATTTTGTTACTAATGTGGTTCTATTCAAATCATTTTGTTACTAATGTGGTTCTATTCAAATCATTTTGTTATACCTTTGTTGTTCACTTCTTTTTTTTTTGTGGTTTTGTGTATACAGACATATTCCCATCAAGTTATATAGAGGAACAACCATTGAAGAGCATAACAGGGACTTTTAGTGATTTCCATTCCACCATAGGTGAGGTTTTATTTCCCAACAAAAACCCTAGGACACTTCTTGGTAGTAGAATATTCTTTTTCACACACTCTTACATAGTTCCCTCTAGGCCTAAATACTATGGAAGACTTGAAAATATTCCATTTCCCTCATTAGGCAGAATAAAGTGGCCAATCCCAGAAAAACAGAGTGTAGATGCCTTCAAACAAAAGATGATTAGTGATATCCAATCCTCTTTAAAATTTACAAAGCCCTCTCGATCAGCAGGTCTTAGTTGGTATGCTCCCATTCATCTTTTTGTGCACGTGTTTTGTAAGATCTTGCCACAATCCACTTGAACAATGTTTATTGTGCAGATGAATGGTTTATTTGGAAATGGATGGGATATAGTGGAAGGGGTGCATAAGGGAGATGTATATTCTTGCAAAGTTGTGATTTCAAGTATCACACTTTGATACTTTAAAACCATGCTCAAATTTATACATTCGATTCCACTATGAGCGATGAATTAAGAAAAAGGGGGAGTGGATACCTTTGCAATCATTTGAGGGTGTTGATTCACCCATGGAACTACCGATCAAACTACCCAATGGCACCATTGACCTACACTAGCAAAGAATGGAGCTTAGCAGACCTTCAAGAAAACCTACTAATCATGGGATTTGAGGAAGTACAAGATGCAAGATTCGAGAGATAGAACATCGAAAGGTATTAGTTTTTTTCGAGTTGATTTTTGAGTTAATTTTTCTTAAGCTTTCATGCTCTGGTGATATTTGTTCATATGTGTTTGTGTAGATTAAGAGATGTATGCAGAAGTCTTTCATGGTTCGTGATTCTTGGAGGGATGAGGGTGTGGAATTTCAATTAGGAGTGTAATTGGATAATGTCAATATAATTATTTTTTAGTGTAATCAAACTTTTTCATGTTTGGTCAATAATGTAATGAATGGCACAAACTATTTGGATCAAGCTTGAATGAGCACAACAATAAGTTCAATTTGGATAAGTTTGTACAAACTTATTATTTAAATATGTTTGAGTAAATATATTACTTGGATTAAGTATTATAATTAAAATGACTATGTTTAATAAAGTATTTTGGGCGGTTGGTCCTTTTTTTGTTAAGTGTGAAATTGTCGATTTCAAACCCTAATTTTTTCTATAAATAGGAAACCTCCCTCATTTTTGTCATTTGTATCACCAGCACTCGCGTGCACTTTGCCCCCACAACTTGTCTTGCACTCATCTCGCGATCCTAATGGATCATTCCATGGCGTATGAGAACTTTCTTGCATTCCTAAGAGCGGAATGAGTGGGCTAGCCAACAAGAGCTATTTCACATTTTCTCTCGTGCCATTGACTTTAAAGAAACTATCCTCCTCGCCGAACATGACTACAAGGAGACCTTGAAGTACATGGAAACATACATAAATCCCTTTTATGTGATCATCCCCGATCGTAACACTGTCTTGGTCCCTTGCGAGCTTCTATGCTACATCAACAAAATTGATGCAAACTATCCTAAGAGATTGCATAGGTACCAACAAGCTGTACAAGAAGATGGGCACTTCAAGCTGTACAAGCTATATAAGAAGATGGGCACTTCAAGGTTCTCTCCACTTAGGAAATGGCTACCCTTGGTAAGGGAAACATCGGCCCCAAATTTTTGTCATGGATCTCAACATTCATTCTCATGTGGAATGAACAAGACTCCGATTATGAGATTGAGGTCGGTGATGTTGCCTTGGCCGATTTAGTTAAGGGCAAGGATGAAGATCCAAAGCCCAAGATCCTTGATCAAGTGGCAGAGCAAGCTCTGGCCTTGGTTCTTCTTCAATAACATGAAGAGACAGAAATAGCTGAAGGTGCCACGTCATGGGCCAATGGAGAAGGGTCATCGGCAATGGCGACTATGGATACATCCACGGATGAGGCCGAGATGAGATAGGGGCAGCACCAGATATGCTCGAGTTAGCACTAAGTACAATTAGCTCCGTAGTGGTAGATGGAGAGGAGTTTCTCTTCTTGCAGAGGACTTAGAAAAAATGTTTAAAGTAAAACAAGATGAGTGCTTGTCTCTCCTTGCCATTGGGCTAGATTGTCCACTTGAAAATAGATCCTGTCAATACATGATGGAGCAACTTGTACCAGTTGATGGTATGGTATTAGAGAGTGTCCAATTTGTTCAAGGGGAAATACAAGGGGAAATACAAGAAGCTGAGCAGGGTCAAGTGCTCGAGGAGGAATTCAAAGAAGTACAAACTAGCTTGCCCCAAGTTAGTGGTACATTCACAATTAGAGGAGCACAAGTCATTAATTAACATTGGGCAGCCAGATGTGAAGCATCTGATGAACTACACTTGGTAAGTTAATAATCCCCAGTTTTTTACTCCTATTCATGACATGATTGATTTCTAAAATGTGGTTTGTATGCAACATGTCATGGAGTTGGATTCCTGGGCACATCGTAGGGTGGCACAAGGGATCCCTTTGGAACTAACTCTGCATTGGCCCATTTCATGGGCCGTATTCCAACAAAAGACATTGTGGTTGTCCACAATGCTTTTAGCCCTATGGGAGGATTCCAACTTTTGGCTCTCAAGGCCTTATAAAAAAGTGTTATGCTTTTCTAGCGTCTCCAAGAATGCGGAGAAAATTATTCCCATCAGCAAGTTGGCTATTTTTGCAACCTTTCAAGGAGTCTATGCTCCTAAGGTCCTTGTCAATACAACCATCATCAAAAGTGTAGGAGAGAGAGATGCCATGTGCATTGTAGATTCCATCATGTGGCATGCACTCTTTCCCTCAACAAGAGAACACACAAGGCCTCAAAAGAAGTAATCAAAAGAATGAAAAAAATTGGGATGTAAATTGTAATGTTTATCATGTAATCCCTTGTTTTAGTAATAAAAATACACTTTTTTCTACGAGGGGCACAATTTTAATTTTTGTAGTTGAATTTTACATGAAGTGAATTTTTTTACTATGTAATTGATTATGAATTTGTAGTTTAATGGAGTGAGTCCAATTTGTAGTTGAGTTTGTACTAATTAACTAAACATTTGTAATTATATTTAAAATCAATTTTTAAAAAAACATTTTGAAACATTTTTTTAAAATCTATTTTTTCCTTAAACAATTTGTTGCACATTCAGAATTCAATTTGTTGCACATTCAGAATTCAATTTTGTAATTCAAATGAACAAAAAAATTTGTAAATCTATAAACTCTCTAGAAGAGTTTACAAAAATTACACTTATGTGTTTTATAACTTGTTGTGAGAAACATGGTGCAACTGAGTTCAATTTTGCACGTGGTATATTAATAAAATATATTTCAAACTTGCAGATTTCAAAATGTGTTCCAAAACAAAAATCCATGACTATACAAGATAAAAATATATTTCAAACTTGCAGATTTCAAAATGTGTTCCAAAACAAAAATCCATGACTATACAAGATAAAAATGAGATAAGACAAAAAAAAATGAGCTTTCTATTGATAAAGATAAGTTTTTAGCAGCATTGTTTGATTACAAGTCTTGACGACACAAAAGCCTAACTAATTTAAGATCCTTTGTCATTATAGTTACCCTCTTGGCATGAATAGCATGGAGGTTTGCATCCTCAAAAAAGGTCACCAAAAAAGATTTTGTAGCTTCTTGTAAAGCTCCCAAGGCAAGGCTGTGCACACGATAGAGGCTTGAGAGTAACTATATAGGATTTCTTTTACAAGACGTGTGAAAGGTGCCATGGGAATAAGGAGATCCACATATTTTTAAAATCTACAGATCTCCTAGAGTACCTTAACTCCATATTTCTTCCTCCTCCTCCTTGGTGCATGTCAAGGCACATTCGGGCTCTAAGGCCTTGGAGGACGAGGAGCCTTCTTCCAGTTAGGTCCCTTAGGGCGGCCACCGTGAGGCTATGGTGGAGGTTCTGCTACCTGTTGCCGTGGTGGTGCTTGTAAACATAAAAATCCCAAACGCGCACCCCTCACTTGTAGAGCCTCCTTGACTGAAAGGACCTTGAAAAAGTACTTTTAGAGGGTACATATGATTGAGGGACCCTTTTTTTATTAAAAAATGTTAAAAGTTAAAATTAAAAAAAACCCTAATTTGGTCCAAGGAATCTCACATATAAAAAATTCAAAAATGAGAATGGACTCTAGAAATAGTGGTAACTTTTTTTAAAAGTGAGTGGATCCCTAGAGTAATAATAGGAGAGGATCTAGGAGCTACTAGTCTAAAAAGGGACCCAAAAGTAGGGTATTCATTAGCTTGTCCCCTACTATGGAGCCAAGTTTACCATTCGAAACCCAAAAAAATAGCAACTTAAGCTAATCCTTCCAGGGCCCTTTTTGTAGTCCATATTTCCCCTAATGCACTACTATATAGTAATGAAGCACTACTAACTAACACTATTGCATTGCTAGATAACATTTAAGTCCTGGTAGCTAGCACTATTGCATTTTACCACTACTATATAGTAATGAAGAACTACTAACTAGCACGATTGCATTGCCAGATAACATTTAAGTCCTGCTCACGCAACACTATTCCATTGTACCGCTATTATATAGTAATGAAGCATTACTAACTAGTACTATGGAATTGTTAAATAGCTAGAAATCCCAAAACACACCACTCAAACTAGAGAGAACTAGCCAAGGGAGAAGAGTGTTTTACCTTTTGCTTGTCATGGGATTTAGGAGCTCTTCTTGCCATCTCATAAATAAGAGGCACTCACCATAACAATGCTAAATTTAAGGAGAATGCTCAATACCATTTTTGAAGCACACACACACATGCATAGAGAGAGAGAGAGAGAGAGAGAGAGAGAGAGAGAGATGGACAAAGCTCATCTCACTCATCTCACACACACACACACACACACGCTCTGCATGTTCTCAATACCTATGTTGTATTATCACACATGCACACTTTGCATGTTCTCAATACCTATGTTGTATTATCACACATGCACACTCTCTGCATGTTCCTAATCCTATATTGTAGCACACACATACAGGTGACAATGTTCAATACCTATGTTGCATTACACACACACACACACACACACATAGTGTTGTCCCTCTATCTCATTCTCATTTCAAAAAATTTGTATTATTGTATAAAAATCATGCAAATTTATGGCCTTGATGTTATTCTCCATAAAACCCCATAAAGTTAAATTTAGTATAATCTTATGAATTTGTGAAGGTTCTTTAAAGTAAATTGTCATGAATTTTATTGAGGATTAGGAGTGATAAGGATTCATACTTAGGCTATCATGTTTCCCCCAAATTTATACTAATTTTAAAGTGAGCTTCACCAAGCAAGTTAGCAAATATGGAGAGAATGATGCCAATATTTCAAGCCACATTTTCCTGAGGAAGCCATGAAACAGAGAGAGCTACTTGAAAATGTTTTTCCTTACAATTATTATGATTGGCAATAGCCCTTTATAGGCTGAATTTTTTTGGTGAGCATTTTTTAGTGAGCGCTTTTTGGTTTTAAAGCCAATGGTTTCTCTCTCTCTCTCTCTCTCTCTCTCTCTCTCTCTCTCTCTCTCTCTCTCTCTCTCTCTCTCTCTCTCTCTCTCTCTCTCTCTCTCTCTCTCTCTCTCTCTTCTGTCAATTTACTACAATTTCATAGCATAATATTTTAAAAATACACCATACAAAGATGAAACTTCCAATATATTCCAAAGAAAATTACAAGACTTTTGCATATTATGACCACCACCTACGAGATGTTGAGCACAAGTAACAATACAAGAAAGCATTTGAGACCTTGTTATACTATTGGGACTCAGCTATCATCCTTCTCTCTCTCTCTCTCTCTCTCTCAATTTACTACAATTTCATTGCTACTTTTTTACAAAGTCACCATAGAAAGATAAAACTTCCATTATATTTCAAAGAAAAATTCAAAGACTCTAGCATATTATGACAAACACCTACGAGATGTTGAACACAAGCAACAATACATGAAATCATGTGGGACCTTATAATACTATTGGCCCTCAACTATCATCTTTAAATACTCCAATAACCCCAAATTTTCAATGAAGGTGGCAACTTCTCCTCAAAGAGGAGCCTCTTTTTCCTCTTTAATAATGCCAAAGGCTCTCCACATCCCAATGGTTGTTGCTGATTTCACCTCTAGCATGTTCTTGTCTGCAAGGTCTACCACCTTCTTTGTTGTGAGCTTCTTGTACAGCTCTCATACTTCTGACGTTTTTATCCATGCCTCCAAAAGGACATACGATCTTGGTTCTTTTTCTTTGAGGTGCATGAAAGATGCAAGAGCTTTAATTAAGATGCTTGCAAAGGTCATATTATTAGAGGTATTGGTGGATGAAGCCATGAAAATAGAGTGTATGTCCAATCTATGACAATATTTAAAGAAAATAAGGGGTGGGTGGGGTGGGATGTATCGCTCAAAGAAAATAAGGTGTGGGATGTATCGCTCAAATAAGAGTAATGGTTAATGAAAAACTCTATTATATTCATAGGTTTTTGAAATATTATATATTAATAACTTTTGAAAGCATATAATAAATATCAAATGTCTACGCGGATGACTTACGGCATATAAAGACAACAACACAATCTCCCTCTCACTCAAAATTTATCCCTCTATCCCTCTCCATGGCTCTCCAATGTGCTCTATCTCTCTCTATTGTTAACTCATGGCTCTCCAATGTGCTCCCTCTCCATGGATCTCCGACGTGCTCCATATCTCTCTATTGTTAACCCAATTATGTAAGATATCATAACAACAACTACAATGTCATAGCACCAAGTTAAGTGTATAAAATTGCATCAATGATAGCATTGCATAGGTGGTCGTTTGGCCATGTTATTTAAGTCTCATCTCCACAGGGGTTGGGGCTGCTAGGTACACTAGGTACATGTGTTCTCCCTCCATCACATAGTGACTTAGGATCTAAGAGGGTGGACTTCTTGACTTAATGGTCTTAAATGTGGTATTGTTAGAGGCTTATCCCTCCTCACCTTCTTCAAAGATCTATGTCAAGGTAAATTGGTGAACAGGGGTGATTCGAGGTAATGGCAGTTGTTGCGGTGGTAGACCTAGGGGGCAGTAAGGGTACTTCGGGCACCCTAAGAATTCCTCTCGGATCCACTTAATGGCCTGATTGAGGTGCATTATGTAGTGCTGGTGCTAGCAGATCTAGCAAATATCTAGGGTTTAGAGGCAAGGCTTGGTTTAGAGCTTGTTCTTGAGCGACTCTTTGGTGGTAACATTTTTTGGTTTCATGATTACCCCACCTTTAGCAGTAAAGCACAATAGAAAGTGGGTTGGGGTCTCAAATGTGGACACTCCATACTGGTGTGGTTAGCTCGACAAATCGGGCACCATACTAGTTTCCTCTTTGGGTAAAGATGGAGTTTCCCAACAACTTGATCCCTACCTTGGCATGTTCTCCAGTGCTGGGTCATTTAGGACTCTTTTCCTTTCCCTTTAGATTTTGTGCTAATAGTTTTGAAGGATGCCTCAGACATGATCTCATGCAATTCTCAGGAGCGGGTTCCCTTGAAATTGTCCTCAAAATCCATGGCCCTCCTGCATCATTGCTCAAAAGGAAGTGTGGGCTAGGGCATACAAGGAGTTGTGCAAGGGTACATCTTCAAGGCCCTCTAGTAGTAGGAATTGCCCGATCAATCTTTTATCAGAGAACTTGTCTCTATTATTTTACAGAGCAAGAATGGAGATATCTCACCTGGTTGATATAATCCCGGATGGATACTCCGTCCTTCTGTCTTACATTGTGAAAATACTCGATTAGGCTCCATCGATTTCCTTGTCGTTGTCGGGAGGCTGGAAAAAGAAAAGATACCTCTATAGCTACCTACCCAGCAGTCTTGGAAGACACAATAAACACAAGGGGCACCACCTTCCAGCACAATGCTGGAAACAGAAATTTCTCTAAATACCACACAGAGATACCCAAAGAAAGGCAATTTTTCAACAGCTCACATATCTCATTATCAAAGCCTTTTATCTGTTAGCAAGGCTAAGCCACTCACATATCATCAACACAAACCCTATTGTCCATTTACAAGGGGTGATCCATCACACATAAATTTTATCAATTGACAAGGTTCGACCACTCTTCCTTGCACTCTCCTTTATCACACACTCACAGCAAACAACTCACACACACTGCCCAAAACTTCCTCTTGGTCTCACACTAGGGGCCTCGAACCAAGGCAGTTACCACATCTCTTTCTCTGCTCTCAGTCTCGGTGTCGTCCAGCTTCTCTACAGCTGCCAGTTTCATTTGCACCACCAGCCCGTCTTTTTCCCACTGTCCAAGCGACCACAAGGCAGCCACTCCACTTTGGCTTTCTCTCCTCAGAGCCTCCCCTTGTGCCAATTTGCAGAACCCGGGGCTTCACTCTCTTTCGCCAACCTCTATATCGTGCTCCCTTCACATCAGGCGGCTGCTTCCCAGCCACTCTCTCACATTTGAGACCATCATCACATTCAAAGTTCTCGGCACACTTTCACATGCAGGCATCACCATCAGCTCGTAAAAAAACCATAAAACCACCCACTCTGTATAATTGCCAGGACATTCAGGGCAAAGTTTTATTGCACACCATGCATCCCATATGTACACCGACTCAAAACACCTTTACAGAAAAACGCCTGACATACTTTGCCCAACCCTCAGCCTGCTGAATCGTTCATGATCAGCAGTAAAAAGCATTTCAAGACCTAAATCCATATCCAAAAGCTGCCCTTCATCTGAAATCACATCTTCAGACACTGCATCCTACACAATTACCATCAGACGTGCATAATACTTCTTCAGCCTGTATCCATTTACCCTGGAAGCATGTAAAGTCCCATCTAAGTCTGCCTAGGTACCATTGGCAAATCCTTGCATCACCAAGAAAGGTCCTTCCCACTTAATTTGGAACTTCTTATGAAAGGAATTATCTAGCCTGCTATTATAACGTAATACCAAGTCATCCTTCATAATTCCTTTGCTTTTAATTTTCTTGTTGAACTTCTCCAATGTCCTTGCCTGCATATCTTCATAATGCTTCAAAGCATTATCCCTGTTTAGCTGTGCTTCTTGTAAATATAACAACTGCTCTTTAAGGGCATCTTTAGGCTCTTCCAAAAGCTTTTCCAACATTTTAACAGCTCGTATCTCCACCTCAATAGGCAATAAGGCTTCCTTCCCATAAACAAGATTAAATGGAGTGAAACCCGTACCAGTCTTAATTGCTGTCCTGTATGCCCACAAGGCAGCACAGCAGGCAACTCCAGATCCCAATTCTTGCCTTGTTGCTCTGTCACCTTAGAGAAAATCTTGATCAATTCACCATTGAAACGCTCATTCAGGCCATTACACTGTGGATAGTAAGGTGTGGTAAAACTGCGAGACGACTGATCTTCATCTTTGTACACAAATAGTCCATAAGCTCTGCTCTGAATGAAACCTGGACCCTGATCAGAAAGCAATTCCAATGGCACACCAAATTTACAACAGATATCCTGATATACAAACTTTGCCACCTCCTTAGCAGTAATTTGTTTCACTGCCTTTGCTTCCGCCCATCTAGAAAGGTAATCAACTGCAGTCAAGATGTAGCACTTCCCTCGGCTGGTAATAGGCAATGGTCCCACAGCATCAATTCCCCATTTTTCAAAAACATCATAAGCAAGAATTGTCTTCCTCATCTCAGGTTTTAATATCCGTCTACTATGAGCTTGGCATTGTTTGCATGACCTGCACCAATGATTAACATCCTTATGTACACTTGGCCATACATAACCTTCCTGCAATACCTTATGCAAGGTAATCTTTGAGGCAAAATGTCCACCGCATGCTCCTTCATGGTTTTCCTTAAGAATTTTGTAGATTTCTTCCTTCCAAGGTACCCGTCGCATTATCAAGTCAATTCCCTTCAAATACAAAGCATCACCAACCATCACATACCTTGCAGCTTTCCTGATGAAACCATATTTTTTTGATTTGTCAATACCATTAGGAATCATCCCTGTTAACAAAAACTCTTCAACATTCTGTAAATTCTCCCTGCCACAATAAAATGATGCATGAGCTTTAAGAACAAAAACTTCACCAATCATTCCCTGGGCTACTTCATGAGCCTCCTCATTATGGCCTCGATCCACATGCTTTAGACTCCAAGCTTCAAATCCCTTTAACAAACCTTTAATCTTGAAACACATTTCTTTGAGTAACATATTCTTTGACTTCCAAACTCCCAATACCTGTTTTACCACAAGCAATGTATCTCCTCGCGAATGCGAATCCTGTGTACACCATGCTTCAAGCATATTTGCAATCCAACTTCCAAAGTCAGATACTCCGCTTCATTGTTGCTATGTGCATCCACCTTAACACCCTTTTAAAAAACAAGGCAACCCTGTGGATCATAAAGCACCAAACCTCCTGAGGCTGCATCATGGCTTTTCCTGTAAGAACCATCAAAATATAATAAGTGTGCATTCACTAATTCAGCCGCATCCTCAACTGGCTTCTTGATGGTCTCCTCCTTTATAAGAAGAGGACTCTCCTTATATGTCAGTAGATCAGCTAAGGTAGCCCTGGTACTCTCCTCCACCAAGAATGAGAAGGTAAACTCCTGCAACTCAATCACCCACTTCATCATAGCCTTAGATAAATTTGTGCCATTTATCAACTGAGGCAAAAAAGTGTAGCTCGTCAAAAACACAAAGGGGCGAGGCAACAAGTAATGGCGGAACCGCCTACATGCATACATCACACTAACCATAACAAGTTCCACCTCTGATAACAACCTTTCTCTAGCAAGTTCTACTCTGCTAGCACAGTAGACTGGTTGCATATAATGTGATTCTTTCCCCTTTCTGAATAGCATAGCTCCAATAGCATCTTCACCCACTGAAGGGTTGACATAAAATACCTGTTCCCAATTAGGCGCGTGCATTGTAGGAATAGCACCCAGAATAGCACCCAACACCTCTTTCACTTTTTGGAAAACTACCTCACACTCCTCCGTCCAATGCAAAGGATCATGCTTTGCTGCTTGCTGCAAAGGATATAACAACTGTGAAGATAGAGAGATGAATCAAGCCATATACTTCACCTTTTGCACAAAAGTAGCCAGTTGCCTTGTATTCTTTGGTGTAGGAAGAAGAAGAAGAGACTTGACTTTATGAGGATCTGGATCAATACCATTCTCTGAAACAACATGGCCCAAGAGCTTCACCCTCGGTTGAGCCAAAAAACACTTTTTTGGATTTACCACCACACTCATCATAACGCTGAAAAATTGTAGCCAGCCTATCACAATGCTCTTGCCTGGAGCTGTATATACAAAAATCATCAATAAAATCTTGGACAAACTTGTTCAAAAAAGGAGATAATACCCAATTTTCCCTTTTCTGATAGTAGGCTGGCCCATTCATCAATCCAAAAGGAAGAACTTTGTAGCAGAAACACCCCCACGGTGTGATGAAAGTTGTCTTGTGCTAATCCTCTTCTACAATCTTTAATTGGAAATAACCTGAAAACCCATAACAAACACTATACCTTTCATATCCAGCTACAGTATCCAAAATCTCATCCAAAAAAGATAGGGGGTAAGAATCCTTCTTTGTAGCAGCATTCAAAGGCTTGAAATCCACACATATATGCCACCTGCCATCCTTCTTTGGACTCACCACTGTAGGACTTACCCACTCAGCTGTGTCCACTAGTGTAATGAAACCTGCACTCAACAGCTTATCAACTTCCTCTCTCAGGGCCTGCAGTTGTTCTCGTCCCATCCTGCGAAGCTTCTGCCTAACTGTTTTTACACCTTCTTTCAATTCAATCCTTAAATCTGGCCCTTTAAATCCTCGAATCTCCTTATAAGAAGTGATGAACAATTCTGGAAAATGAGACAGCATATTAACATATCTAACCTTTTCTCCACTCGAGAGATCCAGACTCAGCATTCCTTCAATCAGCTCCTCTTCTTCTTCACTTCTATCTTTGGCTGCAGTAATTCCTCAATCACTTCATACGACCCCAAGGTATCTTCTCCCTCAGCACCCACTTCATGCACTTCTTTATCTTCATTACCTTGTTACTTTGATATTAGGAAAGCCACATCTACCTCTTCTTCACTAGAAGCAGTAGTCGATGAATCCATCTCCCCGATTCAGAAGTACTGGTGGTAGTTTTCTCTTCACTCCAATCCTGTGGCCTCTCCCACACATCATTCAAAGATCTCCTCCTATGCATCTCAACAAAAGATTTTTTATTACCCCACTTATTATGTAAAGAAATGGTCCCATACCTCAAGTCTACTGCACCCACCACTCGCAACCAGGGTCGTCCAAGAATAATTGGAAAAGCACCAAGACCCGCAGGCATCACATGAAAATCTATAGTAGCTTTGACATTAAAAGCTTCAATTTCCAACTCCTTTACCATACCAAGACATTTTACCTTTTGATGATTAGCCATCCTGATTCGAAAACCAGAAACCCCAGACACCCTCAAGCCTAACTGCTCCACACATGATTGGGTAATCACATAGATTTGAGCTCCTCCATCTATATAGGCCTGACCAAGGTTCCTACCTTTACTCCACAATAGGGCAAATATCTGGAAGCTCTTCTAAAGATAGTACTTTGACTGACCTCTTCTCTGACTCCTTTTCCATTGGATTCACAAGTCCCTTCCATTGCCTTCTCAATTTTGGCACCATCTCCACCAACTGCCCAAAGGTGATGTTGGCCTTCCTGTTCACTAAATCAGATTTCAAGTCATAGCTGGTTTGCCCATCCCCCAGTGGGAAGTCTGACACCTGGAACCTTCTACGAGGCTTTCGTTTCCTTTTAGCTTTCACATCTTCTCCTTCCTGCTGCTTCCCCTTCTTACGACTGGGTCCAACCACCCCTTTTCCTTCTCTTTCATCCGTTGTGCGCTCGGCATCACATCCCCTTCTTCTCTCACCTGAACATTCTCCAGAGTAACAACATTCACGACCTTTGCCTTCCCCTTCTCCTCAACTGTGATTCCACTGGGGCTTGCTTGATCCCTGATATCAATACCATAATCATTTGACCTGTCAGGTAACTGTGAAGGTAGTGGGTACATATCACCACCCATTCGCTGAGGCTTATCACAATCTGTACTCAGATGACCAAGCTCACCACAGTTCCAGCATGTAGGGATGAAACGACGGCCCCTACCACGTCCACGTCCATACCCTGCTTGTCCATCCCCCCCTTCATGATTATTGCCTCTACCTCTACCACATCCACCACCTGTACTTCCCATTAAATTTAAGCTCAAATTCTTCATAAGATCAACCATCTGTTTCATATCCTGTCGCAATCCCTCATCAAAACCTGCAAGAACCATAGGTACTCCTTGACTAGCTTGTGGCACCATCTGCATAGCTTGGGCTTCAGTGGGCTTCATCCTCTCAATCACTGCATTCATGGGTGTAGCCTCCACTCTATGAATCTCCGGCTGTGCTACAACTGGAATCATCCTCAGCTGATTCATCCGTTGCAACTTCCAATCCTTTGATTTAGCAATTTCCACCGCATCCTCATAAGACCTAGGCTTCTTCAATTCCACTTTCCAGCGAATACTCCTCTTAAGCCCGGCTACAAACTTATTTTTCTTCATCATGTCAGGAGGTACCTGGTCTTCCCCTAAAGCCCTACATAAAGTTTCCCACAACAAAGAAAATTTCTTGACATAATCATCAATTGATTCCAACTCACCTTGTGTCAGAGCTTGCACCTCATGCCAAACCTTGTCGGGGTCTTCTACCGTCTTGAACCTATTACTAAGTGCTGTCTTTAATCCATTCTCAGTCATATCAATACGTGGAACAGCAACCCTCAATGACTCCTCATAAACTCTGTACCAGGTCCTTGCATCCCCTTTCAAGCAGATGCTCAATAGCTGCAACACCTGTACCGACTCATTGATGTGGTTGCTTATGCATGCAACCCCTTTCAAGCAGATGCTCAATAGCTGCAACACCTGTACCGACTCATTGATGTGGTTGCTTATGCATGCAACCTCATGCAATGATAGTTACAATTGATAGTTACAATGTAGGAAGTAGTCAAAAAGGTACTCTTTCAGCTAGGCTCAGACGTACTGTCTAAAAATAGACAGTCAAAATTTTTGCTTTGCAAACATGAGCTCATTGGTTTTGGATATGACATTCCTAATTATGCAAGATTTGTCCATGAGTAGGAGTAGAAACTACTTGATTTGGAAGAAAATAGTCAAAATGTCCAATATTGGCCCAAAAAAATGTATGGGGGCCTAACAAATGTGCATTATGCATCAAAGTGAGATACATGCTGAGAGGCGGGCATTGAGTGTATACTAACAGTATCACTAAAAATTAAAAATTCCACTGAATTTATAGGCTTTGCTGAAATCTGAAAAATTTTGATAGAACCTCCCTATATTTGCTATACATTGTAATTATGATTAGAATATGTAAATCTATGATCTACAAATTACATATACTTAATCTATTGACCAGCCGTGAATTTGAAATCAAAACATAGTAATTAATATGCAATTCAACTTAATTTTTGGCCCACAAACATATTTTTGCATAGAAATTTATAGAAAATGGCAAATCAAAGGCAACAGCAAATCACAAAGCATACGCAAGGCTGAAAATATGTTGAGAATTGATATTTAATTTAGGCAGCCCAAAAGCTTTCATTGAAATCAAGAGAAAATTTTAACTTTATGAGTAAAATATGCAAAAGAGAGCTTAAATCTGACTTACCAGCTTACCAAGTCTATAATTTGATGTTAATAAAGCAAATAGTTTTGCTATTCAGGGCTGAGGAGAGTGAAGAAGAAAATTGATTTGCTCTATGCAGGCTTTAGGTCGAGAATCTTCAAAAATCTTAGTATGCAAGCATGCATAGTGTGCCGGCAGTAGAGGGCAAGAATTCAAGTGTTTGAGGGCAAAAATTATGCAAAGATACAAAGGTAGGGTGAAGGGAAGCAGTCGACTTCTTTATGGCTGGTTATTGAGTAAGTTTTTAAATAAGCTCAACTCACATGCAAAAATAAGCTCAACTCACATGCAAAAATAGCTTTTTATGACCAAAAAATTGAGTAAAATTGCTGAAAACATCCTTAAAATCACCAAAATCAATCGAAAAGTGGAAAATGAAAGAAAGCCACAAATTAAACATTAGCAAGTTAGATGCCTATAACAAACTGACATGTAGAAGGCCTATTTTTTACCGTGCGTGGACAGACTGTTACATATGATGACTAATTTTCATTTGTTAT
This sequence comes from Cibotium barometz, assembly GCF_041138505.1. Taxonomy (NCBI): domain Eukaryota; kingdom Viridiplantae; phylum Streptophyta; class Polypodiopsida; order Cyatheales; family Cibotiaceae; genus Cibotium; species Cibotium barometz. Next base: position 25,841,070 of record NC_141088.1, on the reverse strand, counting down.
AGTTGTCAAACAGAGCCTGGAAAGTGGTTAGGCTAACTTCAGGTGCCCAGAATACAACCAAACTTGGTAGTCCTATGAAATCTACCTAGTGACATGGTTTTGCACAATATTCAGGTATTTGGATAAATATAAGGTCTCTTACTGGCAAGGTGTAAACTTTTTTGCTCATTGGTCAACCATGCAACCATTTGCCAAATGGCATGTTCCCCATGTCCGCAAACATAGACAATATTGTCAAAGGTTTAGTATATGGTAAGTCCATAGTATAATTTCAACATATCCCAGCTGGCATAGCTAACACATGATCCCAGATCCTTCATGTGACCAAGCGTGGACAAGTTAGTAGGCTTGTGCCTGAAATCGGTTCACACTACCCATTTCATTAATTTCTACTAGTTAGTTCACCATACATGGTTAGATTGCATCCATATTTGGTATGCATGTAGTCCGAGAAGCTGTGGACTTGTTTGCATGAGCATGCAGCACTTCAATATGTGGAAGGGGTAAAAAATACCAGGAATGGACATCTATGTGTTTTTCCTATCTTGAATGTGAAAACAGTATCAAATACCCCTTTCCAGTGCCTGAAAACATATCAGATTGATCCGGAATGACTGAGGCGTGGTATGCTTAAGGTAGTTTGTATGAAGAGCTGAAGTGCATAACCTTGCTAAATTTTGACCATGGAAGCCCCTTGTTTTAACTAGGCATGGACATATAGTTATGTATGATGACTATACTTTGCCTGTTGCATGGACATATAGTTATGTATGATGACTATACTTTGCCTGTTGCATGTACATAATGGAAAAAATGCTTAACTGATTTGTTTGGCCAACTGAAACCACTCCAAAGGACTTTAAATTTGATATTCTTGCAGGTTCCAACATGTATGAGGCCTATGAAGAAACTCTTGAACATTTGACTACCATAAGGCCATTTCTAGGCTGCGTGTATACGACTTTCCAGCTCCCAAAGGCAGTATGTGAAAACTAGCCTCTAGGCCTACTTTGGTATGCCTGAGTATCCAAACAATGCCAGATTTATTCTAGATTTGATATTCCTATAGGTTAGACCTCAAACAATATGTGTGCAAGATTTAGCAAGATTTTGGCATCCAAAAGGTAGCTTTTCATCAAGTGTGGATAGATCACTGGCCTTGATGCTTGATTTTATGCATAATCATGAATACTGCTGCGCATAAACCTACCATTGGCTGATATCTCTGTTTATAAGCACTAGATTTGAGTAAGATCCAACATCATGCAAGTTTAGGATACAGTTAAAACCTATGGAAAACCTTATCTAATTTTGGCATCAATCAACTCTTCTAAAAATAGTAGTCATAACAACTTTTGGTGTGTCATGAGTCAATGTTCCAATCTTTGTAGAGGGGGTACTTTAAGGTGCTGAAAATTGTACTTACCTTTGTCTGTTTGATAGGATATTTACAGCACATTCAAGTGATCAGGAGAGGCTTCCTACATCCCAAATATTACCCAATTTTATCAGTATTAAGGACAACAAACTGTCAAGTGGAAACCTTTTTTTATTTGTTGATGACTGGCTAAAAATAGCATTTAAGCATATCCAATGTCACCAAAAACTGATATGTGGCATCTTCATGCATTGGGGAACAGAACTTTGAAAGCTCATGTGAAATTGACATGTGCCACGCATAGAACCACATATTCACTACTTTTAGACTCAATCTAAAAATTGGTGTCAGTGTATGGACTATTAGGATAGCACATACCCCAAAGTGTCCAATGAGGTTGATATTTGACGCAAGGCTAGTTCAAGTTGATATAAACTCACATATTTAGCTGCATCTAATTTTGATACTGTTAAGGTCCTCTTTCTGCCAAGTGTGAACAACTTTCTACATGAGAATCCATCTGGAGAAACATGGCTTCTTAGTGTTTTTGAACAACTTGGGAAAATGGCATTACTTACTCAAATTGATTTGAGATTTGGCATGTGCCTATCCTGGGGGTTTATTTCTACACTTCTGAAGCCATGCAGCCAACTGAGACCATATGCCCCCTCTTTTTATCAGGCGTGGACAGACAGTAGCTTTTATGTGTTCCTGCATACCGGTTGCTACCTGGAACATGTACTTTGACCTGTTGAATTACCCAAGTTGCTTGGTGAAAACTGCCAAAATTTGGAATGCACATAGTTCCACTGCATATGAACATATGTTTATGATGAGCAGGGTAGAAACTAATGATGGGAAGGTCTAATTTTTACCATGCGTGGACTTCTCCTCCAGATTTAGCTCACCAAGTGTCCGGCACCCAGTTTGACTGCCCTAAAAACATGCTAAATTTATCCTAATTGGAATGGGGTTTGGTATGCACCGTTCAAAACTTCATTTGCTTGTGAATTATGATTAGATTGTGGATTCGGCAAAAGCTTGCTGAAAACTGAATAATTCATGCCCATCAAATGTCCAGGTGTGAATAACTTTTTGCCTTTCTGCCCTATTTTTACTCTAAGTCCCATTGTGACTTGTTAGTGTAGCCATATGTAGGCACTAAATAGTTGTGAAAATTTATGTGCCTGAGCTTTATACTAAGATAAGGTATTTTCCCAAACGAGATCAAATTTGGAGCATTAGATGACCTATTTTTGGCAGACAGCTTGGATCTTTACCTCTTGAAGTGGCTAAAATTGGCATGTAGAGCCTAATAAGTGACATGTCATTACCCAATCAAGAAATTTCTTGAACCATCGTTAGTACACATCATTTTAATGTTGTATGCAAGATTTTTATTATGTTTTTTTGCCCCTAATATGACCAAGTGTGAACTTTTTGTTGTTTAGACGACTGGACCAAAAATAGACTTTTTTGCCCGAAACTTGACATCCTTAGTTTTTTGTGCTTATTATGTGCTAAAGAATGCATGTATCAAATCTTAACTCCATGGAACCACCTAAAAATAGTAAATTTTCAAAATATTTTAGTGTATTTTGCTCTAACTCAGTCCTTCCTCCCAAGGGTAGCCCCTAGCTAGAGTTGTCTAAATGTCATGAGACTTGGTATGCATGAGCCCCGTGATGAGATAATCTGCCATACTAGTTCTTGTTTCATTTTGAGATGATTTGGTCCTTTTTTTGTCGAGGAGAGTGTAACAAGTTTTGACCCTCTATGCCAATCTGCCAAATCTTTGTCGGGTGGTCTTTTGGAGGGCTTGGAAAATATAGCAAACATACCCGAAATGAGCCAAGGTTTGGTATGCATCAACCTTAGACATTTTTCTTGCCGCATGTAACTCCTTGACTACATCTGACATTTCTAGGCCCCTTTTTGAACCAAGCGTGGACATTTGTTTGGTCCTAGACACCTGGTTGTTCCAAAAACACCCCCAACTTGCCGAGATCGTAACTTGAGTTGTACAGCTCCAATCAAGGTGTTCTTGTAGTCCAAATTTATCTGCAAGATTTCCACATTGATAAATAAATTTGTAAAACTAGGCACTTTTGCAAAAGTTATTGCTGTTTAGGGAATTTATCCAAGAATTTGGGCTCGGAGGGCCTAAATGCAACATTTGTTAAGGGGGGTTTTGGAGTGCTTCGAAAATATACCAAACATACCTGAAATGAGCCAAGGTTTCGTATGCAACAAGCTTAGGAATTTTTCTTGCCACATGTAACTCCTTGATTGCATTTGACATTGCTAGACCCCTTTTTGAACCAAGAGTTGACATCTGTTTGGTCCCAGATACATGATTGCTCCACAAACAACCCCAACTTGCTGAGGTCATAACTTGAGTTGTACAGCTCCGATCGAGGTGTTCTTGTAGTCTAAATTTATCTATTGATTCCAAGATTTCCATTGATGTAATCAGTTTGTAAAATTTCCATTGATGTAATCAATTTACCTACTGATTCCAAGATTTTTATGGTTTTTATGATTGTAACATTGTATCTACATTTATTGTTACCGGGCCTTTGGTATTACACCTATTAGACTCACATGAGTGTTGGTTATACCAAAAGTTGGTTTAGAGCTTGAGGGTAAGGCTTTATCAGCTCTTCAATGACTTGTAAATTTGCCAGAGAAAGTTCTACATCCAAAGCTCTTTTGCCTTTGTCTTTTTGAACCATGGCTGTAGTTTTGTATTCGTCAAGTGAAAGCCATGTGGGCTCACACGTCCTCCCATTGGCGGGATTAGGTAGTCTTCTCCCGACTGACCCTAGCTTTTTTGCCACTTCCCTTATCACTTCTGGCATGATTCCTATTTTGCTGATTGCATATACGTCTATATCTATGGGTTTCCATGTAACTACAACTAACTTCCCATGGGCATTCATTTTAACACTGTTTTCTAATAGCTCCTGCTATTATTAGTGATATGTATATTTTTAGTATAGCAAAGAGTAGAGTTACCTTGCTACCTCTTTTCATTTCTTTGGGGTTTTTACTGTAAGTGGGCTCCATTCATCCTTTGCTGATAAGTGATGTACTTGCTTTTTGGGAACCCAAAAAATGTACTTGCTGATAAGTGATGTACTTGCTTTTTGGGAACCCAAAAAATAAGTTTTATGCTTATGCGACTGGATTCACTGAATGTTGTTGTGCCACCCATTGGTATCCATTTACCACTACATTGGGCATGTCTACATTTAGAAGAACTGGGACTGCAAGATTTTCACTAGCAGGAACTTGGTCAGATTTCGTAAATGTTTCAGCATTAAGGGGTAACAATGTCATCCAATCTAGCTCTGGTTCTACTATACTTATTATAATCTTCCCTTATGTATCTAACATGTAGTGTTTAGGTTCCCTTACAAAGTTGGACCATACTGTTGGTATATCATTAGTTAGATATATAGTGTTTACTCCACACACAGAGTTCCAGTTAGTATCTGAACTTGGCCATCCAGTTCCGGCTCAGTACGATTGCAACATCTCACCTGCGTTCATAACATAAAAACTACCTTCCTCCAAAAGATCATTTGCAACAAGGTAGGAAGTTGTTAATATGTCAAGGCATTTGGAATCATAACTGTTAAATGAACTCAGAATAAGATTTGTTTGTTTAAGTTTTAATTTCCCCATTCTTTCCTATGTTTCGTAGGACATAAGGTTTTTATCAGCTCCTAAATCTAGAAGACCCAATGCTAAGAAAAAATTACTTTGTGTTGGAAAACCCAACCAAAGGCGGCCAGGAGCAACATACTCATCATCATCGGGATTGTGCGTTAAGAAGTCAGCTTTATTTATATATATTCTATTTCTTTTTTGTGTTGCTTTTTCAGCTCAAGCCTTGCCTTCTAGTAGCTAGGCCAGTCTTCTATTCTCTATTTCCAATTATTTCTTTTTTTGAGCTTTATGCATTTCATTCAACATGGATGCAGTTAGAATTCCATAGAATTTACGTAATTTGCTTCCATTCACGAAGGAATCAAAGGGGATTATGTCCAAGGTTTCTAGTCTTGTTGATCTAGAGGTTGTAAATTCAAAAATACGGAAAGGTCCCATATCCATCTGTTTCAATTTTCATTTGTTCTTTTTTACTACATACATAAGTACAAGATCACCTTCCTTAAAATCATATTTATTGGCATCAGTTTCAATTTTTGTTTGTTCTTTTTTACTACATACATAAGTACAAGATCACCTTCCTTAAATTCATGTTTAACCAGATGTTTGTCAAACCAAGTCTTACGACAACCTAGTTTCTTGACATAGAGGCTATATGCTGCTCTTAGCTTGGTTTCATCTAGCTACTCTAATTGGAGCAGCCTATTCTATAATTCATGTCCTTCAAGATTTTCAACGAGTGCTACCCTTAAAGATGGAATTATGAACTCCATAGGTATGATTACTTCCAAACCATATACCAAGTGAAATGGTGTCATGCCAATAGCTATTTTGTAAGCTGTTTGATAAGCCCAAAGTGCATCCGAAAGTTTCAGTTCCCAAACGTTCCGCTTTTCATTGACTATTTTAGCCATAATGGTATAAAGAATTTTGTTCGTACTCTCAGCCTGTCCATTAGCTTGAAGATAATATGGCGAAGATTTTTGATGCACAATCATGAATTCCCCCCCAAGAGGAAATTTACAACTTCATTTATGAAATGTGTTCCCCTATCACTCACTATTTCCAAAACGGGCAGCCATAATGGGTAGTAATATACTCATAAATAAACTTTGCTATACTACGAGCATCAGCTTTTACTGTGGCTTTGGCTTCTGCCCATTTTGAACAATGGTCCATGGCCACAATGATATATCTTGCCCTTGTAGATTTTGCTGTTGGACCAATAAATTCCTAACCCCATTTTTGGAATAAACCAAGAGACATGATAACAGTCAATGGCATTCTATCTTTCTTACGAGTGATGTCAAATCGTTGGCATTCATCACATCTTTTAACAAATTTTGCAGCATCTCCAAATAGTGTAGGCCCCCATAACCCAACGACGTGAAGGACTTTCTTAGTTGTGACTTCACCTTTGAAATGCCCCCTATCTAAGCTACAATGAGCTTCCTCTAAAATAGAAACATATTCAGCCTCTGGTACACATCATCAAAGAATATCATCTTTGCCAGTTGATAAAGTTGTCCAAAGATTAGTTAGAAAGGTGTTGCTAATCATATCAATTTCCTGACTCTATCTTTGGGCATAGCCCTGTCTACAAGTAATCCGTTGGTCAAGAAGCTTACTATATCAATGCTCCACTCATGAATTATATCCACTTTAAACAAGGGAGCATCAAGGAGATCATCATCTACCCCTGTAGGAGGTTCTCCATTTGTAATTCTGGATAAATAATCAACATGCACATGCGTGGATCCCTTATGTACTATAACTATAAATTCAAACTCCATCAAGATGAGTAACCATCTTGTTATGCATCTTATAGCACATGGTTTATTTACCAAGTAAAGAAGAGCTTGGTGGTCAACAAAGAACACAAATTTGTTTGCCAACAAATAGTGTCGTAACTTTTTTACTGCATAGACCATGGCTAGCCCTTCCCTCTCAATAGTTGTGTAATTTTTCCCAGCATCATTGAGTTATTAGAAAAACTAATAGGAAAATCCATATTATGTTCTCAGGGTTGAGCTTATATACATCCAATAGCAAATGCAGAGGCATCGATGTGCACATGGAAGATAACATCCCATTTTTGTGTTCTTAGTATGGGAGCTGATGCTAATGCCTTTGTGAGTGCATCATAAGATTCTTGAAATTCATCTCTCCATACAAATATAATCAAAAGTTTGTACAAAGGTCTTGAAACTTCCGCATACATGAAGATAAATCTCTTGTAATAGCCAACATGACCCATAAACCTTTGCACTACCTTAGGATTTATTGGTGGAGGTAATTCAAGGATCACTCTGATTTTGCCATCATCCGTGGAAATGCCATTTTTTGAGACTATGTTTCCCAAGATTACTCCATGCTTTACCATGAATTGAAATTTCTCTAGATTCATAGATATTTCATAGAGTCTATATCTGAGAAACACCTTTCTTAAGCAACGTAAGTGTTCCTTCCAAAGTGATGCTACAGCCAGATCATCCATAAAGATTTCAAGAAATTCTCTTAAATAGTCCTGGAAAGCCATACACATTAGCCTTTAGAACGTTGCAAGAGCATTGGTCTAACAAAAAGGCATAACCTTATAAGCAAAAGTGCCCCATTCAGTAATGAAAGTTGTCTTATGTTAATCAACAGGATCAATTTGAACTTGATTGTAGCTTGAGAAACTGTCCAGAAAGCTATAAGCCTCCTTTCCAACTACCCTTTCTAATACATGTTCAATGAATGGAAAAGGATAATGGTCCTTAATTGTGGCTACATTGACTTTCTTTAGGTCAACACACACTCTGAGTTTTCCATTCTTCTTTGGCACAACCACTATTGGTGAAACCCATTTAGTGTGTTCAATTTCATAAATTAACTCAGCCTTGATGAGCTTGTCGAATTCCTCTCGAACTAATTTTACATAATTAGGATTCATAAGACGAGACCATTGCCTTACTGGTCGGGTATCATCCATAATAGGAATAGTGTGCTTGCAAACTTCAGGTAACACTCCTTTCACATCTGTGTATTTCTAGGCAAACACATCTTTGTATTCCTTCAAAAAGATCAATTATATTCTTCTCCCCTGTTTCTATTAGTAGAAATATAAACCGGTTTAAACTCTTCACCAAGTTTAGTAAGATTAACTTGTTTGACCTCAATAGGTCCTTCATATATGAGGGTCTCGCGCTTTCTTCCTGGATATGGGATTTTCTTACTTTCTTATAAAGGATATCTTCACAACTACTTTCGTTTGCTTCATCTCACTAGCTTTATAAACAAATTAGCTTCCATGTTTTCAGCTTTCTAGAATTTGATTCCAATTTTTTGGGGTACTACATCCATGGTTGCCAATAATTGCATCCAATTTTCACACTATGTTGGATCTGAAATGGAGACTATCTCATGGTTATGATTATTGATCTCCATTGCAATTGGTTCAGATTAATGTCTAGGTCTCCATTTATAACATGTAGGGTCTAAGAAGAAAAATGGAGACTATCTCATGGTTATGATTATTGATCTCCATTGCAATTGGTTCATATTAATGTCTAGGTCTCCATTTATAACATGTAGAGTCTAAGAAGAAAAAGGACCATAGCAGAAAAAAGTCAATTAAGAATGGAAAAATAAAGAGACCAAAAAGCCTCAAGAGCTAGTCTTCATTAGGGACCTAGATGAGGACTCGGACTCCTTGGACACAAGGGTCGATTCTGAACTTGGCAAGGAAATACCACCCAAAACCAAGAGCACAGGAAAGGAGACCCCAAGGAAACCTGTAATTCTTGAAATTATATCACACATAATGAAACTTGGCTCTTCTCCTGACCCTCACAAGGAGATTAAGCAAGTCCAAGAATTTAGTGATTTAGTTACAAAAACACAAGAGGAGCTGGAATCGAATCCCAAGAAAGTGAGAGTCTCTAATACTATACACCCTAGTACCTTAAAAGCTACTATTGAGATTCACAAGCCCTAGGTGTGCCTAGTGTCATCATGGAAGAGACTGAGGCCTCCACCACTTGTAGTTTGATTCCTGATTGGTTCAAGGAGCCCATCTCGGAAATGGATTTTCAAGTCTCACTGACACCGAATGTCATGAGTTTTCCACCACCGAACATCTCCAAATTGTTGGATTTTATGGCCTCACAAACAAGTACAACAATAACCAGCCAATTGAGTGGAGATCCCAAATTTTTTGAAGCAATGAGATCTCTTCTTAATGCAAAACTCAATGTAGGATTACCACCATTTGCTAATCGGCAAATAAGGCACGTCCCCTCCAGTTGTGCTCAAATCAACAGTCCCAATGGAAGAAGAAAATGACAAATCTATGGTTAAAATTCCACTTAATAAGCTAGGACAATACTTTGAAGGTTATGAGTCTAACACATTACTTCCAGTCACACCAAAGGCATCACAATAATGGGATTCCTAGATGGTTGTGCGGGAGTGAGCATAATCTGAAGGAGGTGATGAGCCTAATGCATTATTACTAGTCATTACCAAGGGCGTCATATAGTAATGGTGGTGCGGGAGCGAGCATAATCGCCAAGAAATGCTGGGAGAAGATGGCCAAGCCACATTTGGAAATCTCAGATATCATTGTCAATATGGTTAACGGGTCGTCAAACCTATTGGGATGTTACGAGACTTAAAGATCAAGGTTCTTAAACATCGAGTTAAACATACCTTCATTGTTATGGACTTTTCCAAATAACCCGAATCATATGAGATGATCTTAGTATGCCCCTTCATGGGAGCGGTAAAGATGGTGCATCACTAGTCTACGAACCATAATTTTATGATTCCATCAACAGGATTGATCTTGTGACTAGCCCCGTACATCGTATGGGTAGTGGAGGACATTTTGAAAACTGTTTGGACACCACCACTCATTCAGCCCAATTGCAATACTACTATACTTGCAGAGAGGAGACCGATGTAGGGAAGGACCCACTCCACAAGGATGCTGAAAAACAAGTTATTGAGCTTGAAGATGATATAAATTGGATACATATGATGGCTACAATTGATAGTTGGGGAACCAGAGGATCTATATGGGTCACACCTAATGGTGAGAAGCTCCCTACGGTTTTACCATTACGAATGATTTGTGCTCTACCTTTTGGTGTCAAGGGAATCGATTATAGTAAACTTGAGTCCACATGGGATCACTCTAACACAAGAACCAATGGTGGTGAGAAGTCTGAACCAATCGTGGTGAGGAGTCTGAAGCCAGAGACTCAAAGCGACACCAACTCCTCAGTTATTACTAGAAGCAAAACAGAGCTGACAACATCAAGAGAAACAATGGGAAGTGAAATAGAAACTACAGGGAGTAGCTTTGAACGTGATACTAAGTTCTAATCTAAAGAAAGGGATGAAGTTCTTCAAAACACCAAGGATCATCTCCAAAAATGGCAGAGACGTAAACACTAGCAGAGCCAATCATCACTCATAGAAGGCTACAAGAGAGGATAACTACTACCCAATGGCTACAATATGTTGGTGCATTCAATGCACATCGCAAGCTTATTGACAACTGGGAAGAGGAATTACAAAATATTATATATTGCAACGCTCCTCCCACTGAGTTGATAACCAAAATTGATCACCCCCAATAAACCAAAGTTAAATCGTTCTGCTAGGCAAAAGAAGAACAAAGAGTTGGCCCAAAAAGAGAAGGAAACGAAAGCTACAAAGCTAAGATAGTTGAAGAAAATCAAGAGCCAACACCTAACTTGCACCTTGCCGCCCAGAGCACTATAAATCTTTTACAATTGGGGACCACAAGTTAGTTTTTGATAATGCCACATGAAAACCAAGAAGTGAGGTAGAAGGAGTCTAGTATGATGGTTTGGCTGAAGTAAAAGAAGTAGACTTGGCTGATGAACCTAGGGAAGACCCTAAGCTAGTCTTTATAGCAAAAGACCTCACTTCGAATCAAGAAGCTAAACTCATTGATCTCCTCAAGGAATATAAGGATTTCTTCGCATAGACTTACCATGATATGAAGGGAGTACCTGCTAGTGGGCTGAGGTTGTGCAGCACACAATCTCCACAGTACCAACCAAATGCTAAACATGTCCATCAACGACCTTATCCAATGAATCCAAATCATGCTAAAATTGTTAAATAAGAGATAAACAAGCTCATCAAATGGGGATTCATATATGAGATTGAATGTTCAGATAGGTGTCACCCATTGTGGTTGTGCCTAAAAAGAATGGGAAATTATGAGTATGTGTCAATCTCAAAACGTTAGTCCACATATGAAAATCACTTCCTTCTTGGCAACTCATGCATCTCTTTGCAAAGAAAGAAAACCTCAATTGTGGCAACCTCATCCTGTGAAGCTGAATGTAGACTAGCATTCATTGTGATAGTTGAATGTGTATGATTAAGAAGATTGATGAGGATCTTTATTGTCCCTTTAGACACCCGTAATCCAATTCTCAACGACGGTCAAAGTGCAAAATGGCAATATAGCCAAGAACCATGTCTTTCATACCAAGACCAAGTACATTGGAGTGTACTACCAAGAGAGACCGTGCATGTGAGATCAATCTGATCTATTGGTACACATAACAATGTGGTAGATCTTTTTACTAAAGCCCTTCAAACTCTACTTGCCTTTCCCTTGTTATATGTGGTATAACGTGAGTCTCTTATGTGCCCTCCGAAGGAGTAAGTCTACTTCACTAGCAAAATTATAGATTCTATTACTCCTAGCCCCCACATTTGTCCGACTCAAGTCAATGTTGAGATGTGGGGTTTAGGAGTTGGCATGGCAAGGAACATGCATCAAAAATTTAGGTCTATATTTTTAGTGAATAGCAAGGGTTTACTCACATGTATTGTTGTAAGGCATGGTAGTTTTTCATATTTGCAACTTGAGGGAGAATAGGTTGTCCTCCATGGTTCACACTTGAGGGGACTCTCAACGATTATGTTTATTGGATGGCTCATAGAAGCAAAGGTTATTTATATGTAAAAGGGAAAAAGATCTTGAGTAATTTATGTGACACATGGACTAGGCACATGTGCACCATTCACATGGTACAAGTGTGCATAAGATGCTCATTTTGGGCTTTATGTTTTGTTGTACTTAGGACTCTTATTTTGAGGTAAAGTTTTATTAATATATATATCTTTTATTTAGACTTTTAATATATCATTGGACTTTTGATTACTAATGGATTACATGTTATGCTTTGATCCTCCCTAGCCACCAAGAATTATATTCTCTCTCTCTCTCTCTTTACATGTGCACGTGTGCACGTGTTGTGTGTGGGAGTGGGAGTGGGAGTGGGAGTGATGTGTAGTCCCGAACTGTAACCACCCACTTTGGAAGAAAAGAGCTTCAAAGTGGAGGGTATTTTTCATCACAAGTACACTCTTATTAAAAACACCATGAATTTTACATATTCCTGTCCAATCATATCTAGAAACCAATGATTTTTAAACCCTATTCCTTCTAAGGGTATTAATCAAAAGTACGATCCAAATCAGACTTCAAGAGATTTTTCTTAAGTTTGATTATCATTACTTCCTTGCGTCATCCATCTAACCCCTTGCAAACAATGGCATATGAACTCATATAAAATTCAAGAAACAATAATTAATTTGAGTTTAAAATTGATGAATTTATTTGATGCGCAAACCGTACTTAGTAGGTGTGATTTAAAAAAACATACTTTAAGTCCTAATCAAGTCTAAACTAACATCTTTCTTCTTTTTAGATCCACATTTCTTAGTTCTAATCTACCCTTCCAGCATAGGAGCTACTGGAAACAACCATTTTGAGATTATATTACATGAAAACAGGTGCGGTTGGAGGATGGATGATAAAAGATATTATCATGAGAAACCCTCTAAAACAGGATTAGTTTATCAACAATGAATGTTCAGTGGAAGGATCAATTGAGAACTTTGAGTAAAGTTAACAAAAGTCCTAATGGCATAAATCAGTGTGTAATCCCTATTACATCTCATTAAAAAACTGAATCCAATAAATGACTACACCTTGAGAGCCCTAGTTTGGACACATCATAATGTCCAATGTCCATCATGCTAAAACACATAGCAAAGCAGTATACAAGAAAAAAAACATATCACAAAGCAGTATATATATCCATGATAAAATCACATGCATGCCCATGATAAACTCACAGCAAAAGGAGTAAACAAGATAAAAACACACTTGGAAGTGATATCAAGCTACTGCCTGAGATGCTTGATGTTGCATCTGTGAAGTGATTGATATCAAGCTACTGCCTGAGATGCTTGATGTTGCATCTGTGAAGTGATATCAAGCTACTGCTTGAGATGCTTGAGGTAGCATTTGTGAAGGGTTGTTGTTAGTGACCATGGTCTGTTGCTGATAGTTCAATGGACGTCGAAAAAGCATGATGTGAGGCTCTGGCCGGTGAATTGCATAGTGAACCCAGCCTCGAGATTGCTGTACACCAAGAGCTCTCCATTCGTTCTATGTTTTGAGACACAGAAGGATACAGAAAACAAAGTGTCAAAAAAAACAGAATTTGTACTGCAAAGTTCACCCAAACACCTAATCCGGCATACTAGAAAAAGGACATCAGATCATGCAAAACAAATCTGGTCAGCTGGTTGTCAGTAGACCCTTTGCCTAGCCTCCCATGGTACTCTAAGAAAGTCTCTACCCTCTGCGGGCAGAATATAGTAGAGAATACATCACCCAATTAACTTAGTTTTTTCATGCCAATTAGTTCTAATCTCCGACTACTTCTACCAATAATTAACAACCCCAGCCAGACCGTTTCTCGTCCACTTGAGATCAAGCATGATAACTTCTTGTGATGCTTCTAGTATGCTTCATCTTTTGCTGTTATTCAGTGCCCTTTCTCAGCTTAGGGATCATGTGACACTACAGAAACCAATGGCTCACATCGTACTACCGCTAGCTGAGGATTGTGAGCTAGAATATTCAAGGTTTGTATGATTTGCCTAACTTCCACAAGGGAGAGTTCATCAGGGATCAGCAGTACTCACCTGCAATGGGAGACTCATATCAAGAGCATGTTTGGATGAAGCCAAGACAAACAAGCCACTCACAAACCCTTTGTTTCTGGACACTTTATCTTTCTACAAGCTAGAATCGCCACCTTGGTGGTTGGCTGCCACATTCTCTTTCATGTAAGCATGATAAATTATTGTTTTGAATTAATCCTTGCCTTCCTCAATTTTCATCATGCACCTACATTCCAGAGATGGGATTCGTTTTTGGCAACAAATTTGGCAGCATCTTGCTCTTGCAGATGCACGATTTACCAGAGGTGACTTTAACATAGCTGCATTCCGTACTTGTACCTACCACGTGATCCATAAAGTAGGATGTATCGTGCTTGCGTATGTTATAGAACATTCCATACCCAGTACAAAATGCACAAGCTTCTATTAAAATTTTGGATGTCCTCTTTGTCCTAGGCCCTATTAGGCAGCCCTCTCATCAATGCAGCCTGTTAGTATTATCTATACACAATTGTTTGGAATATTACATATTTTATATTTCAACCAAACAAACTGGAAAAAGAGTGGTGTACTTCATGTACCGTATCTTGATGTGTATACTCGTATTGTACACATATTATTGTACATATCTTATCTAAGATTTTTAACCACCTTGGCATTCAATAAGGTTGAGCAACCCACAGACAAAAGAGGAAGCGAGGGAGGTGTATACTCCTCATAGAAACAGCTTGGAAGGATTCCTTACTAACTCTCACACCAGTGAGGATGAGTTCAAGACACAAGAATCAAGCTTCAACTCTAATGGTTCAACAAGACAATAATGGGTAGAATCCATCCCAAGACTAGCAAGATTTATGTGGATGAGTGGATTTATGTTAGGAGGAATGATCTATATCCCTCTAGATACTACCACTTTGTATTCTCTCTCTCTCTCTCTCTCTCTCTCTCTCTCTCTCTCTCTCTCTCTCTCTCTCTCTCTCTCACACACACACACACACACACATCCCATGAACAGAATGATTTCAATTCTGAAGTGGGAAACCTGATTCCCAAAACATAGTTTCAACCATGCAGACTTCTAAGGCTATATAGTAGATATTTTGGCTTCTCTCAACTTCAACACTGAACACAGAGGAGAGGCCCTTTCAAGTGCCTTCCAGATGATTAGTCTGCTTTTCCATAGTGTGAAAAAGGCAAGTCATACGTCAAGAGATGATGCTTATATTTCAACTCTTAACACTTAAAAAGGATGAGAAGCTCCAATGAGACCCTTGTTTCATGATAGACTATCACTTGCTGAGGAGGAGCACAGGCAAATATAAAAGTGAAAGGCAAGAAATACATGCCACGCCAAGCTGGAAGGGGAGTGAATAGGCACTTAATCTCTATTTTGAATCTTTGCCATTGCACAGACAGTGTGAGATACCTTAGAGATGCACATGGCATACTTCACTCTTATTCCACCACTGCAAGTCTAGAACAGCTCCTATTTTCAGGTCTTCCTTAGGATCGGACATCATAGATACATGACTATTGCCTTCTACCTCTCAAATGACCTTATGATGGCTTCAAAGTAAGTGGGCACATCCTTATTGACAAAGGCATCTTCTGGCTGCATAAGCCTAACCTGTGCTGGGTGTGGTAGTGGAAGCAGCCATAATTTTAATACAAGTGCTCCTTTTTGAAGTCGCTGTTACCACATTCCTAAAAGAGGAGATAGAGCTTTGATCCAATGGAGGCCATTAACCTTGCTTGGAACTGTCCACAAACACATCACCAAGTAGATTAAGATCTCTTGGAAGGCACTCTTGAGACATTCTGGATCAAAGGGGTCTTCCATTTCAAACCAGATGCTAATACAGGAAGAAGAAGCCATAGTTTTCAAATGTCTAAGTCCATAAGAGGGCTATCGCCTTGCCCTTTCATTGTATCGGTTTTTGGCTGAGGCCATGAGAGCCCTTTCAAAGCAAATGGTTTGAAAAACTGTTCCCATAAGTGGGGAGCATACAAAAGCTTCATTGAAGAAATATAACTTATGACGGCTAGAGAGCATTGGTTTACCTCAGAAAGTAGACGATTTTTAGGAAGAAGTTTGGCGACGTCAGAGGGCAACACCACATGCCTGCAGCATTCGAGACCAAAGATGCCAGAGTTGAATTAAGCTATGAAAAACACATCAAAGGATACTCACAACATTTGACTTTGTGGTTGCAAGTTATTATGAAACACATCCAACATATATGTATGTATGCACATACACATTGTGTATGTATAGCACAGATACATAATTGTGATGGAGTAAGCACATAAATATACATGATTGTGCATGTATCTGTGTATGCATTTGCATGATTGTATGTACTAAGATACATGATTGTGATTGTGTGTGAACATGAAATATGGGTGTATGTGCACGCATGTGTGTGTGTGTGTGTGTGTGTGTGTGTGTGTGCGTGTGTGTAGCAAGAGTCATGCATAAGTAGGTATGTGATGGACGCATGTATGTTACTCACCGATATTCGTAGATGTCATCGAAATACTTCTCTGAGTACTGGATTTGAGGCATGGTTGAAGGAGAGGGCGAAACTGTGTGGCGATGGGAAACCCTAATCCTACTGGGAAAAACTAACCCTGGTCGAATGCAGCAAGCAGGCCAGAAGAGAAGACGGGGACGCGAACTCTCCGGAAAAGCGTGGGTGTGTGGCAGTTAAAGAAGCACCCAATTCAAATTTTCGCAACGGAACTCATTTCCTTTCATTTCAAGTCAAACTTTCATCTCGTTTTCATTTCGTTTCATTTTGGTATAAAAACTATGAAATAGGTGAACTATGAAATAGTTGAACGTGTACAAGTCAAACTTTCATCTCGTTTTCATTTCGTTTCATTTTGGTATAAAAACTATGAAATAGGTGAACGGTGTACAAGTAGGTGACCCGGTGTGTTGTTGCGGCATGAAGTTTTGTTTGTATGATACATATGCATGTGTGAATGTGTATGCATCTATGCATGTGTATGTTTGCGCAAGCGTGAGTGTGTGTGTTTTTGTGTGCGCTTGTGTGTATTTGTGTGCACGTGTGTATATACATGTATGCCTGTACATGTGTGCATGTACATGTGCCTATGTGTGACTCTCTCACAAAGACACATATATGTGTGTGTCTCTCACATGCACTCTCTATGTCTCTGTCACATGCATAGACACAACCCTCTCACACACATACACGTGCACATGCACTCTCTTCTCACACCCGTCTGCATACACACTCTCACACACACATAGAAACTCTCTCTCTCTCTCTCTCTCTCTCACACACACACACACTCGCAGTGTGATTGTGTGTACGTGTACGTATGTGTGTGTGAATGTGTTTATATATAATAATATTAATATAATATTGTTATATATTTACTATATGTATATTGATTTATATATCATTATTATATTATATTATTATATATTTATTTTTAGTTTTCTTATTTTATATATTTTTATTTGTTAACTATATATCTATATTATATTATTTTGTACACTTATATATTTTATACTTTTTTACTATATGTCTTTATGTTTTTGTATTGTATTATATATTTTTACTTATTAACTATATATCTATACTATATTATTATGTACACTTATATATTTTATACTTATTTACTATATATCTTTATGTTTTTGTATTGTATTATTTATTTAAATTTTCTTCTCCCTACACTTCTCTCTCTCCCCCTATTTCTCTCTCTCTCTCTCTCTCTCTCTCTCTCTTTCCCCAATATGTGGCCTCTACTCCCCCTCCTCTCTCTCTCTCTCTTCTCTGCCCCAACATGTGGCTCCTCCCTTGCTCCATCATACCCCCTTTTCTCTTCCCCTACCCCAACACTCGGCCCTCTTTCAACTACCACGTGTCCCCTCCCCTCTCAAAAACTTGTGCATAATAGATAGTATAGATAGATATATTACACTCACACACACATATGTATGTATGTATGTACGTATATATGTATGTATGTATGTATGGAACATATATATGTGTATTTACAAATGTTAAATAACATATATATGTGAAGAAACATCACTTTTCTAACCCTAAAAAGGGACTTTGTGGTTATTTTATATTTCATATTTTTTGGGGATTTTGTCTTGGCTGCTGGCCTACACCATTATGGTGACCGACCAGCACCCCCCTTTACTATAAATAGCATTGCCCGTACCTCATCATAAGTGTACCACTTCAGCCATATCAGGTACCATGTGGCCGCCTACAGGTAGAGGCTCTCATTTGCGTTTTCCTCTGCTGGTCCAGGCTGCCTACTTCAGGGCTCATACATCAGCCAACATCAGGCTATATTCTAGCGCTTACATCAGGACTTCTTCTGCTCACATCTCCGTTTCACCTCAGCATATGCCAACACCTACATCAAAGCATATATCAGCGTTTATACATCAACGTTTTGCTTCAGCAGACATCTGCGTTTTGCTGCAGCTCACATCAGCCCACATCTACGCTTACATCAGGCTTACGTCAGGGTTTATATCAGCGTTTATCTCAGCCTTCTTCAGCGCATACATCAGGGATCACATCTAGCATATCTTGTGTGTTCTGGCACAGCCCTCGAGACAACGGCCCTCTCTGCTACATCGGGACAGCAACCCTCTCTGCTACTTATCGGCACAGCAGGCCTCTCTGCTACTTCGGGACAGCAGGCCTCTCTACTACACATTAGGACAGCAGCCCTCTCTGCTACACATCGGGACGGCACCCCTCTTTGCTTCAGGTACACAGCACCCGTGTCACCAGAGCTTGCACCACTCAGGACGGTAGCCCTCTCTGCTTCAGGTACGCAGCACTCGTGTCATCAGAGACTGCACCACCATCATCGTCATCGACATTACGTTTTTCCGCTGCCACTATCACCTCGGAGTGCTTTGCCTCACATCGATGCGAGCCTTCGTCATCGACGTGCTTCAGCTCTGATGTCCTTCTCTGCTTCTACACTGGTCTTCTTTTTGCTCAAAGTCACCTCTCATACGAGGGCTCTTGTACATATCTGCACTCACCTTTTTATGTACACTCCCTCTCTCTCTCTCTCTCTCTCTCTCTCTCTCTCTCTCTCTCATACACACGGATGCATACACTCTCTCTCTCTTACACACACATACGCATACACACACACTCTCTCTCTTACACACATGCATGCATACTCTCTCTCTCTCTCTCTCTCTCTCTCTCTCTCTCTCTCTCTCTCTCTCTCCGCATAGGCACACACACACACACTCCCTCTCTCTTCTCACACACACTTTCCCACACATAGAAGCTCTCTCTCTCTCTCTCTCTCTCTCTCTCTCTCTCTCTCTCTCTCACACACACACACACACACACATCGAAATATATATTATATGTAATCTTATGTTTTATTATATTTAGACACATATACATACATGTATATGTGTATTTATAAATATAAATAAATTTATGTACACACACACATACACATATAATTTCAATTAATTAAATTTTAATTTAGATTTGGTGAGGTGTGCTCACTCTTAGCATCTTGCATGTAATGTCTCTCTCTCTCTCTCTCTCTCTCTCTCTCTCTCTCTCTCTCTCTCTCTCTAACACACACACACACACACACACACACACACATACACATGTAATGTCTCTCTTTGTCTCTCTCTCTCAAACACACACACACATACACATGTAATCTCTCTCTCTCTCTCTCTCTCTCTCTCTCTCTCTCTCTCTCTCTCTCAAACACACACACACACACACACACACACACATACACATGTAATGTCTCTCTTTGTCTCTCTCTCTCAAACACACACACACACATACACATGTAATGTCTCTCTTTGTCTCTCTCTCTCAAACACACACACACATGTAATGTCTCTCTTTGTCTCTCTCTCTCAAACACACACACACACATACACATGTAATGTCTCTCTTTGTCTCTCTCTCTCAAACACACACACACATGTAATGTCTCTCTTTGTCTCTCTCTCTCAAACACACACATACACATGTAATCTCTCTCTCTCTCTCTCTCTCTCTCTCTCTCTCTCTCTCTCTCTCTCTCTCTCTCTCTCTCACACACACACACACACACACACACACATGCACATGCACATGCACCCTCCCAAAGACACACACACACTCTCTCTCTCTCTCTCAAATGTTGAAAGTCTCTCTCTCTCTCTCTCTCTCTCTCTCTCTCTCTCTCTCACACACACACACACACACACACACACACATGCACATGCACCCTCTTTCTCACACCCAGAGACACACACACACTCTCTCTCTCTCTCAAATGTTGAAATTCTCTCTCTCTCTCTCTCTCTCTCTCTCTCTCTCTCTCTCTCTCTCTCTCTCTCTCTCTCACACACACACACACACACACACACACCCACACATTCAGTACTTGCAGCATCATACAAAACTAAACAAACACACGATACACACACACACATACATACATACGTAGTAATAAACACTACCTAAATAAGCTATTATCTATTATAACTTTTTCCTATAAACTACTTTTTCCTATAAACTACTTTCAATTAACCTAGCCCTTATCTAAGTCAGTCACCCATATGAATGAGCTTTTAAAACTAAAAGGCTTTTAGCCTTTACTTAAAACCCTTTTTCTAAAATCTAACCCTAAAGCTAATAGTGTGGCCTCTCTTTACTGCCCTTCCTGCTAATCAAAAACCAACTCTCCCTAAAGCTAATAGTGTGGCCTCTCTTTACTGCCCTTCCTGCTAATCAAAAACCAACTCTCCCTAACACCCGTGTTGCATGGTTGATCCTTGTGCTTTTAGAAGACATGGATCCCCACATCAATGGGCTCTACATAGCGGCTCCCCCGCGCTTTGAAACCACTGTTGTACGGCACAACCTGGCCATGTCCATCCAAATCTGTGATACATCCTTGGTAATGAAGGCGGCCCTACTAACCCCTTCCACAAATGGAAGTGCCAACCCAGCATGATAGTAGCGCTACAAGCTTCGGTTACTATAAATGCGAAGTATGGCCTCAACCGTTCTCTCAACCACGGTTGCATCTCACCCCTCTGGAGCATATCCCTTGGACGACAACAGACTGTAAGCATCATCTCCCCAACATGGCCCAGGTACATACGTGTACTTAGAACATCAGGCTTATTGGAACTATTGGCTTGGCTTTCCCTCTTGCCTTCCCCATGGCAAGCACGGGCCCAAATAGCCATGTACATTCATGATTTTAATTAGCATTTTCCTCTTACTATGTATTAATCAAATGATTGCTGTACATAATATATGCCTTATGTTAACCTTGAGAAATACATGATTTCTTAGCTAAACAGTGCATCTATTGGCCCACATGATTTAACAATAGCTATTTTGTACGAGGGTTCAATGTTGTGTTTATCTTTAGTATTGGGAATGCATGAGTATTTGACTGTTAAGGGACTTCCATTGGACGATATTTTTATAGTATACCGAATTGATTCAACACACAATCACGAATGTTGCACACCACGACTAGATGCTTTGACTATCTAATAGATATATCAAAATAATCTACATAGCTACCCTGCTAAATCCTAACCACGAAATATACATTATAGGCATACTACCACGGTTTAAATCCTCTTCCCTATGTACATCATCAAACCGTAGATTGTAACACCCAAAATGTTATAATAATAACATACTCTCACTTAGCATGCTCTTCCGCATAATGCATACTTACCACAATTTAGAAGCATTAGCATATTACATACAAGCGACTAGCATAATTAACGTGATTCTAGCATACTAATCTATTTATGTTACAGGCACATGATGTTCACAGTTTAGTACTTGGAGTGTTAAGCTAGCAGTGATATAGGTTTCATGTTATCAACTGTTAGCATGTACGTATTGGTGAAATTCAGCCGTGGTATTCTTTGCTCTTATCAACTGTATGATAGCCTTAGTGTAATAACAATGTTTGTCTCAAATCAATATTTTAATTAGTTCCCCTCCTTCTAGTGTAATACCTACACTATAACTAAACCAATACCCTATGAGTAGTATATTACATGACCATTTAATCAATAACTAGCATTATAACATTAGTATGCTTTTCTTTCAACAGATTGATTTTAGTTAATGGAATGACATGATAATGAATTATATCTTACTAATACCCTAGCTAATCCTAGTCCTATCATGTTGTTGGATACATCTTTTTTGGTGATGATGTTTATGAATGATTGTCCTTCTAACATTAGTATAGATATTATGGTTAAGGAGTAATGGTGTTGATATCACCATTATCTAGTCCCTTGAAATATCCTATAAAGTAGTTCAATAATTTACTGGCTTTTTACCATATAATTTGAGTAGTGTTCCTTAAAAAGTATACTTTAATCTACTACGTTTTAGGTAATTTTCTTGGAATCATAACAGGTTTTCTCTTGTTATAATTGATGGTAACGTGATGGTTGACTAAAATTCACTCATGCTCCCATGGTAATTGGTTATACTACTATTTGCAACACTAAAGTACATCCTTATTTCTTGAAAAATGTCATTCTTGCATGTCATGAAAAGCATTGATGTTATCCCTTGTAATTTAGTTCTCGTCGAAGCTTACTGATTCGGTTTCTTTTCTAAATAGCTCATGGTAGATGTTTTCCTTTTAATGCACAATTTGCTAGCCACATATGCATCATTTACCATGCTAACCTTCTCAATTGCAAGAAATCTAATAATTTTGCTGCTATTTTAGTAGCTGCACGTCTTTTGCTTTGCAAATATTAGATATTGTGTATATGTGCTTGCATGACAGGTATAGTAAAACCATGCTGTAGCTCATGTTTCAAATTCTTATGCATTATATATTGTTGAGTTTACCAAAAGAATAGATACATGTCTTGCATAGATTGCATATGATCTCTAAATAGCATTAAAAGTAGCATTTTAGCTTAATCTTATAATGGTTGCGCTTGTTGCATCTTTTACATAGGGATATAATGATAGGTTGTCTAGTTGTTTAACTTTCCCACTAATGAATAGTAGCATCGCTAGGCCTTTACCATAAATGGTTCCTTACTTATATGCATACCATCACTAGATGTTATGCATAGATGTCTTCCTTTTAAAACATAGTTTTCCAACCACGTATGCATTCTTTACTAAACTAACTTTTGCAAATGCAAGAAATTGTGTAAAAGTAACAAGGCTACTGCAATTTCAGCAGCTTAATGTCTTTTGTTTTGCAAAAATTATCTTAGCTTGTACGTCGGGTATAGGACAACCATGTTGAAGCTCTGATGCATTATATTGCTGAATTTTCCAAAAGAATAGATGCATGTCTAGCATAGATATTCACATAGTTTCTAATAGCAATAAGTAGCATTTTTGCTTATTCATACAATGGTTTCCCTTGTTGCATCTTTTATATAAGGATTTAATGTCTAGTTGCTTAACTTATTAATGAGTAGTAGCATAGCTGGGCCTTTACACTTGGTAGGCCCTTGCTAACTTTAATTGAACTCTTATTCTAATATGCATGCCATAACTCGATGTATAGGTAGATGTTATGCAAGGATTGTTAGCTTTCTAAGTAATTATCTCTTGTTAATTAATTGTTTTATGTTTTTTTATCTAATACCATCGATTCACCCCTAGCTTGTGGAAATATATACTTATGAATATATTTAAGCTATCTAGCCTATGGAATTAGCATACTTGTAATAATTTCTACCTAAACTTAGCTTTATACCTCATTGCTTGCTTAGACACCCTTGCCTGTTAGTCTAGCAAACCATAACCCATTATAATTATGGTCCTATCTGCTTGCTTAAGTTTTTAGTTAAGGTAATAACACGCCGAGTTGCACAGGCATTACATGTCTTCCCCTCACAGCCTTCGATGTTCTAACACCTTGCTTATTTGGGATGGTGGTAGATCTAAAAATGGTAATAGGATAACGGATCATCCTTTTTGTTTCTGAATTATATCTTCCCTTGTACATCTTGATAATCGATACAATAATAAAAACTCTTCTTACTTTCTAGTTTGTCTATGTCTCTATGGTCTGAATGTTTACACACACACACACCAAAGCCCTGCTAGCTTTTGGCTGAGCTAGCCGCCAGCCTACTAGTATAACCACCTTTTAATCTTAGGTTGGATGGGTATCTGCTCTCGCCAAACTGGGCTTTACTGAGGTAGTTGCTCCTCCTCTAGCTAAGGGAATTCAAACCATCATTGCATGTTTCCCTGGGACCAAATTTCATCTGAGGCTCAAAGAATTTAAGCAAGAAGCAGTAGCTATCAATGGACCTTCTGCCTTGAATATTACTTCAATCAATGACTGGCTTCAACTCCTTCTAGTTTATCAAAAATATTCTCACATTTCTGATGCCTCCTTTGATGTTCTTCTTCGGCAGCTACCTGATATGAATGTAGCAGATGAACACGATAATGATTTTTATCAGAGATTGTTACCTAGCATAGTAAATAAACTTTTTCTAATTAACAATCTTCCAGTGTTGCCTCTTCCAACTCACCTAGCCATGGTGCCACTCAATCCCCTACTAGATATTGAAGGAATTGACCCCAAAGAATAGGAGGCTCTTGCTTCTCTTACTCAAACTCTTCATATCGACACTCCAAATGGAAATCCTCAATCAGAATTTGCCTTCATCATATCACTTCTCCCTCCAAGACAGCTAGAGTTGGATTCTATTGGCTTGGACCACAAGCTTTAGTCATTCGACACCTTGAATCATCGAGCGCCCTTCACAATTGAATTGTTGGCTATAATTTGTAGCCTTTCTTCCAAAGAAGTGAACCAATGTAAGTTATCCATTTGGCAACGCAAGCATTTTCTTCCTACTATTGATCATAATTTTACCTTACCTCTCTTTTCCTTACAATCTTTTGATTCATCTAAGTGACCTAGTCATAATGTTTTCTTCATAACTAAGGCCCCCTCCTTAGATAAAAGAAATCCCAAGAAATTTCTTAAAACTTAGATCAAAGAAGTTCAATGGTTTTATTTGGGATAAGGATACCTTAACTTTATCCAAACTTAAAAAACCCCAATTACCTTTAACCTTTTTTTAGAAATAAACAAATGTGTACTTTCAAATTGCTTTGTAAAAGTCAGTGACCACATCTCCAAGCAACTTTTAGGCGTCCCTATGGGGTTTTCTTGCTCCCCTAATTGGTGCAACTTTACCTTTTAAGGTATGAATTTGCATTCATAAAAAGAATAATCATTTTGAAACGTTGGGATATTACAGAAGCCTTTTTCTATTCTTTTTTATTCATTGATAATCTAAACTTTTGTATAATAACCCATTTATTACTAGTTGTCTTGACCCTACTCAACCTCGAATTGAATCCAATCCAATATGGATATTCCCTTTAGATGTAATTGGCAAAAAGCCTACTCAGGATGCATCATTTGTATATTGGTTATTACACTTCTTCCATTTCCTAGAAAAAAGAAAAATTACATGTATGCAATGTCTCCTTCATTCATCTACGTAGTAATCGCCCAATCGAACCAGTGTTACAAGGTTTGTCTTTCACAATGTTACTTGCAATCTTTTATGCTGCATCTAGTGCATGGCTGGACATCAAGAAACTTATCTTCTGTGAACATAATGGGTTTGACTCCAAACATCTTCATCATTTAATAGTTAACCACATTTCATGCAATGAATTTCCCCAGATGTCGCATATCCATTAGTGAATTACTCACACTTTTTGGTGTGGGGCAAGACCTCCCATGATGTTGATCCTGCCCCCAACATCCTGCCTCGGGTTTGGGAGGGCACACACACACACACATTTAGTACTTGCAGCATCATACAAAACTAAACAAACACACGATACACACACACACACAAATTCACATACATACGTAGTAAACAAACACACGACACACACACACACACACACACACACACACACAAATTCACATACATACGTAGTAATAAACACTACCTAAATAAGCTATTACCTATTATAACTTTTTCCTATAAACTAGTTTTCAATTAACCTAACCCTTATCTAAGTAGGTCACCCATATGAATGGGCTTTTAAAACTAAAAGGTTTTTAACCTTTACTTAAACCCTAAGTGTTTTGACTCCTATCATCCACAATGGTGTGAACTAACCCTTTTTCTAAAACCTAACCGTAAAGCTAACAGTGTGGTCTCTCTTTTTTCCAACCTTGCTGATCAAAAACTAACTCTCCCTACACACCTTTGCTGCATGGTCAATCCCTATGCTTTTGGAAGAGATGGTGCCCCACATCAATGGGCTCCACATAGTGGCTCACCCCGCACTCTTAAACCACTACTGTATGGCACAAGTTGGCCATCTCTATTATGTGAGTGAACTTTCTTGAGAATTTAATTATATTTATTCAATAAAAATTATAGTTAGAGATGAGAGTACATGAATATCTCTAAACAATTAGAGAAATATAAAGAAAATAAATTTATGATAAAAATAGCATATTTATGTGATAAAGATCCCCAAAAAGTAGGTTGATTTTTGCATACGGTTGAATTTACAAAAACGGCCCACGCTAATTTATAGACCAGGCCTATTCTCATAATTTTAAGTAGCAACTCGACTATATTCTGATGAAAAACCAACAGATACAATGGCTGCAAGTTGCAGGCCTGTACTTGGATATAGGGAGTCAAGACAGGGTGAGACAAGAAAACGTCTACAGGGAGTATTAATTCTCTTATTGTTTTCCTTATATGGTTTAATTATTTCATGAGTGAGAGTGAGAGTGAGAGTGAGAGAGAGAGAGAGAGAGAGAGAGAGAGAGAGAGAGAGAGAGAGATTAAACATGGTTTGTAAGAATTGCAAGTTCCTGGGATGAAGCTCTCTTTTCTTTCTATGTTCTCTTTTCTCCTCTTATGGAAGATGTATGATTGTATCAAATTACTTCCTACCTTAATAAATCATTGAAATACTCATATGTGAGACCGTGGGTCTCTTACATATGGGGGGTAGATTGGACCTAATGCTTTTGTCTTGTGCTCATAAATATTTTTTTCGTTTAAGTTTTTCATTTAATTCTTCTTCTAAGGTTAATGTATTAACTTGTAGTTAACTTATTTAAAGTAATTTGTAAAATTTTTTGAAATCTTGTACTTAGAGAAAAGGTCCTGTAATAGTGGTATCAGAGCTACAGGCCAAGTACAAAGATCTTTTCACATGCTTAGGGAAAGAAAATCAAAGATGTGGGTTATGGACTAACCTATTAATAATTGGACTATAGTGCTTTTGCTATTTTGTAGAACATCATTGCAATCGAATCTATGTAAGAAGGTAAGCACATATATTTAGACTTGTTGATTTGAGCCATTTCAAACCTAAGGATCGCTTTCCTCAAATTTGAGAGATTCTCGCTATAAATATCTTATAAAGGTATTTATACAAACCTCAATGAAATTATGACTTACATTTTGTACAAGTTTATTTTGTTCGGTTTAATTTAATCTATCTTTCTTTTATTTCTTGAATTTTGTTATTTTTCATTCATAAGAGTGAGTTATTATTAAATAGTTAAATTCAAGTTTTCATTTTATTAATCAAGATTGTTAGAACTGTTGCTAGTCATTCATATTTATATTTGTATTTAAACTTTCAATGTATTGAAAAGTCATTTCTATCTATTGTTTATTTATAATCTCATATCCTCTTAGATAATTTTTCAACACTCAAGGTTAGTATCTATTATCTTGTATCCATAATCAATTTATCTTTCATTGTTATGATGTTAAGTTTCTCAACGAATTATGTTCAAGAATTTTATATTGCTTATTCATAGAAACCATAACGATTCACATCTCTTGGAGTGTTAAGTTGTTTTGATAGATAATTTCAATCACACCACAACAATGGAAAACAATTATACTCTATTTGTCAATTCTTAAATGGATACCTGAACGGTTTTGTCCCACCTATCCCAACCTCACCCAATCTTACTTTTTCAAACACGGGCCAGTTGATATGATGTAACCGAGTACAGTTGCTATCCCGAGAAGGAGTGATATCACGGTTTGTCTGTCCATCTTTCTGTGGTTAATTAGGGATGCCTAATTAAAATTATGTTCATAGCATGGCACTTGGGTGATTTCGAATATTCCATCTATAGGAAATATGAAATAAGGGATAGCTGGAACTAAGTATTGGATTTATTACTTATGTGATGTCGCGGACTTTTAGCATGTGTTGCTAACTTGTGTGTTTGAATGGACAACCTTGTGTAGGTTGGTGAGATTTTTGCTCGTAAGCTGGAATGGCTGGGACATGATGGTGGTGATATGGTGTGAGTAATTACTGAGAAGGGTTTTCTCAGCCACACACTAGAGGACAGTTATTTTCTCGAGAAAGAGGCACTGATCTGATGTGTTTGATTACCCTCTGGGGGGTCATTAGGGGGGTCATTAGGGATAACCATGGCTTAGATAAAAATAAACTTTAGTATATGTTAGTACTCATGATTACTGTCGGTGTTAGTAGTTGTAAGCTGCTAACATTGTGTGATGGTGGACAACTAGTATAGTTGGAGAGAGTGTGAGCATGTGTTGCTCATTAGCCAGGGTGAATATGGCATGAATATAAGACAATGGATCGAGATGGTTGATATCTTAAAAACAATATCGGGCTTTTGGTATGACGAGCATGCTTCTTATCAACTGTTATTTTTTTTAAAAAAAAGAAATATATTTAACAACATGCATACTTTGTTATGATGGTTTTGGTAGGTCTTTCCAAACACATTTTATTGGTAATGTATGATCTAATGTACCATGTGTACAACCTTGCTGGTTTGTTGGACTTTTCTTTTGTCAAATTTCTAGGCCAGGTTTTGCAAGCTACGCAACTGAGGACAGTTACTTTCTTAACTAGGAGGACTGTTATGTGAGTAAACTTTCTTGAGAATTTAATTATATTTATTCAATAAAAATTAGAGTTAGAGATGAGAGTACATGAATATCTCTAAACAATTAGAGAAATATAAAGAAAATAAATTTATGATAAAAATAGCATATTTATGTGATAAAGATCCCCAAAAAGTAAGTCGATTTTTGCATACGGTTGAATTTAGAGAAACGGCCCACGCTAATTTATAGACCAGGCCTATTCTCGTAATTTTAAGTATTAACTCGACTATATTCTAACGAAAAACCAGACAGATACAATGGTTGCAAGTTGCAGGCTTGTACTTGGATACAGGGAGTCAAGATAGGCTTGTACTTGGATACAGGGAGTCAAGATAGGCTGAGACAAGCAAACGTCTACAGGGAGTATTAATTCTCTTATTGTTTTCCTTATATGGTTTAATTATTTCATGAGTGAGTGAGAGAGAGAGAAAGAGATTAAACATGGTTTGTAAGAATTACAGGTTCCTTGGATGAAGCTCTCTTTTCTTTCTATGTTCTCTTTTCTCCTCTGATGTGAGAAGATGTATGATTGTGTCAAATTACTTCATACCTTAATAAATCATTGAAATACTCATATGTGAGACCGCAGGTCTTACATATGGGGGGGGCAGATTGGACCCAAGGCTTTTGTCTTGTGTTCATAAATATTTTTTTCGTTTAAGTTTTCCATTTAATTCTTCTTCTAAGGTTAATGTATTAACTTGTTAACTTATTTAAAGTAATTTGTAATATTTGTTGAAATCTTGTACTTGGAGAAAAGGTCCTGTAATAATCTCCATTCAAATTAGTGGCACATCCTTGGTAATGAAGGCAGCCCTACTCACACCTTTCACAAATGGAAGTGCCAATCTAGCATGATAGTAGCCCACGAGCTTCGGCTTCTATAAATGCAAAGTACAGCCTCAACCCTGCTCTCAAACCATGTTATCTCACCCCTCTGGAGTGTATCCCCTGGACGACCGTAGACTGCAAGCATCGTCTCCCCAACACGGCCCAGGTACATACGTGTACTTAGAACATGAGGCTTATTGGAACTATTGGCTTGGGTTTCCCTCTTGCCTTCCCCATGGCAAGCACGAGCCCAAATAGACCTGTACATTCATGATTTCAATTAGCATTTTCCTCTTACTATGTATTAATCAAATGCCTGCTGTACATAATATATTCCTTATGTTAACCTTGAGAAATGCATGAATTCTTAACTAAACATTGCATCTATTGGCCCACATGATTTAACAATAGCTATTGTGTGTGGGGGATCAATGGCAAATTGTTGTGTTTTGCTTTAGTATTAGGAATGCAGGAGTATTTGGATGTTATGGGACTTCCATTGAACGATAGTTTTATGTTATACCCAATTGATTCAACACACAATCAGGAATGTTGCACACCACGACTAGATGCTTTGATTACCTAATATATATCTCAAAATAATCTACATAATTCCCTTGCTAAATCCTAACCACAAAATATACATTATAGGCATACTACCACAGTTTAACCCCTCTTTCATGTGTACATCATCAAACCATAGATTGTAACACCCAAAATGTTATAATAATAGCCTAGGCTCACTTAGCATGCTCTTCCGCATAAGCATTAGCATATTACATACAAGCGACTAGCATATTACATACAAGCGACTAGCATAATCAACGTGATTTTAGCATACTAATCTATTTATGTTACAGGCACATGATGTTCACATCATGCTTGACATGTGAATTATTTGATTTATTACTTCGAATGTTAAGCTAGCAGCGATATAAGTTTCATGTTATCAAGTGTTACCATGTATAGGGTAGTATTGGTGGAATTCAGTCATGGTATTCTTTGCTCTTATCAAATGTATGATAGCCTTAGTATAATAACAATGTTTGTCTCAAATTAATATTTTAATTAGTTCCCCTCCTTCTAGTGTAAAACCTACACTATACCTAAACCAATACCCTATGAGTAGTATATTACATGACCATTTAATCAATACTAGCATTATAACATTAGTATGCTTTTCTTTCAATAGATTGATTTTAGTTAATGGAATGACATGATAATGAATTGTATCTTACTATAATACCCTAGCTAATCCTAGTCCTATCATGTTATTGGATACATCTTTTTTGGTGATGATGTTTATGAATGATTGTCCTTTTAACATTATTATAGATATTATGGTTAAGGAATAATGGTGTTGATATCACCATTATCCAGCCCCTTAAAATATACTATAGAGTAGTTCAATAATTTACTAGCTTTTTACCATATAATTTGTGTAGTGTTCCTTAAAATCATACTTTAATCTACTACTTTTTAGGTAATTTTCCTCGAATTACAATAGGTTTTCTCTTGTTATAATTGATGGTAACGTGATGGTTGACTAAAATTCACTCATGCTCTCATGGTAATTAGTTATATTACTATTTGCAACAGTTAAGTACATCCTTATTTCTTGGAAAATGTAGTTCTTGCATGTCATGAAAAGCTGTGAGACCCCTGCCCCCTCTGTGCACCGGAATCCGGGGAGCTAGCAGCGGAAGTAGAAACCTCTCGCGCGCAGGGCAGGATTTCCCACTTGGGGCCTCGCCCACAAATGTCCGGACAAGAGACTAATCCACCGGTTCCTCCGAAACTGAGACTAGAAAAACTTCCCTTGCCCAAAAAACTTGGGTGATTCCACCAGGAAAAATCTTCTAACGAAAATTTTATCTAATGGGTCAAGGCCTTAACTATCCTTTCTATTCTGACCGAACCCGTAGATCACATGGCCAGATCAAGGAAGGGACTTACACTTGGTTCATAGAAATCATCGCTTTTTTTCCTTAAGCGAGGCATAGCCATTGATTCTTTCCCATAGAACAAGAATCTTCCTGCTGGGACTTACTCTAACTAGCGTAACTTGAACGTATCTAAATTTATTGTAGGAATCTACCGATCCAGCCCATGGGTTAGCCAACCGCCCAACCACTGAATTGGGTGGGATCCTTTTTTATAAAAATTTGGTTGTATTTTGTCCCGGGTACTAGGGAAAAGAGTTCCCAGGCCCCCTACTGGCACTCAAGCAAAATACAAAATAGACACACTACTTACACACCCAATATGAAATTGCCTTTTTCACATATTCAACTGTCTTTAAAATAGAATTGGAATGAAACCATAATGTTTCCATCATAATCCTCAAAATTCTAGTCCAATGTTTTACAATCAAAATGTCATCCGGACTCTTCGTTGAAGACCAGCTAGTCAACCAACGAGATCCTATTTCAAGTTCTAGTTCACATAGACAATTCCTTTGCTAGTCCATCCATATCTTCCTCGACATACACATGGGTGTCCTAGCAGCCGCGAGCTCATGCATCTCCTGGTCTCAGAACCAAAAGTGCACCATTTTAACCATACCGAGGCTGGCCAAGACCTTGGCAGGCTTTGCCCGAGACGTCCTTCGATGACTCCCTGCCAACTGTTACAACATAACTCTCCTTAGATTAAACCATAAACCAAATGCTTCCTCTAGCATTCTGGCATAAGACAATCCTTTTTCAAAAACAGAGTTTCTATGCAAGTAAGAATTTCTTGTTGAGTTTGATTCCACAAGACCCTTTTTCTCAGA
Source organism: Cibotium barometz (assembly GCF_041138505.1). NCBI lineage: Eukaryota > Viridiplantae > Streptophyta > Polypodiopsida > Cyatheales > Cibotiaceae > Cibotium > Cibotium barometz. Next base: position 25,808,424 of record NC_141088.1, on the reverse strand, counting down.
ATCTAGACTTTCTTAATGAAAATCACAATTCTAGTATCTCAGTAACCCACCCATCAATTACAATGAATTTTTGACTTATTTCTCAATGATTCCGAGTCTAAGGAAAACTTCTCTAAATCATCGGTAATCCATTCTTCGTATTGAAGAAATGGGAATGGTCACAAGGTTTTTCTTAATTTGTGATTCGAGAGATGGGTAAGCATCTTACTGGCCCACCTTCCTCATGCGGTCGTGGTCTAACCCTAAATTACTCGAATTTAATCCTAAAGATATTTTCTAAAGATAATTCTTTGTTTTTTTTGATAAATTAACTGTGATTTTGATTCATAAGGGAAAATCCAAAATATGAGAATTCATTCTTTCTTGGACATAATAGAATAATAAATAATTCTATTCGTGAATAATGAAATTTTATAAAGATAATTCTTTTTCCAATGAATACTATAAAAGTATTTTTTCATAAATGTAACAAAAATCATTCTTTTAGCATAAAAATGTTTATGCCTAGAATACGATGGGAATTTCTCTTTTTGTATTAACAAAATTATGCATAAAATTAAATTTATTTTTTAAAATTTTGCCATAGTTTTGCTACATTTTTTGAGAATTCTCAAAATTCTACTTTTAAATAAATACCCATAATTATGAAATGTGGTGGAAATTTATCTTTTAAACTAATTTTTTTATTATTATGCATACATAGCATAATTATAAACATAATTATAATTAAACCTCTTGATTAATCTTAAAAATATCCATTTATCATTCCTATATGAAAATACTTACAAAAATGTTAGCATAACTCTTTTTCAATCTTAAAATGAATTAATATGATTTTTCTTAATCATAAACAAGTGTAAAAGAATTAATCATCATTTTTATCTAGATTAAAATCATAAAAATACTTAATCTTCTTCTCTAGCTTGTCAAGCCTAGAGTTTTGATTAAGATAATGAGATTAGCACTAAGATCCATCCTTCTAACAAGGATCCATCCAAAAAGATGATTAATCTTTCAAAAAGAGAGATTTACTAAATAAAAAACATTAAATTTAAGCATAAAAGATTAGCATTAATCCAATTAAACATTATGAATCACTAAAAAGCTTGATTTCAAGAAAAAACCATTGATTAAAAAGCTTCCCAAGCATTAGAGAGGTTGGGAAGAAGATGACCATTGAGAAAGATAGAAAAAACACCATGGATTAAGGCTTACCCTTGGTTTTTGGCTTGATTCTTTTAAAAAGAAGTGAAGCCCACAAGGAAACTTGGCCACCAAGATGGGGAGGTTAATCTCCAAGGGAGGATGGAGATTTGTGAAGATCCAAAGCTTCCCAAAGTAGAGCCAAAAAGGCATGAGAGTGTAGACAAGAAAACGAGAGAGGGAGAATCAAAACCATCACTCACCAATACGCATACATGCAACAACAAGAAGAAGAGAAAGCATACAAGCTACTTCAATCACAAGAGCAAGAAGACTCAAACTCAATTGTGAGAATGGGATTCTATGTTTTCTCATTAGTCAAAATGAGTCCTATATACAAGATTTATTTGTACAATGCCCCATCTCATTGTCACACTGCCAAATGATGTCTGAGGGCCCAATAAGCTAGTCTAGGCTAATTTTCTAGTCTAAATATGCATTACCAGCTAATATTTTTGTAGTTAGCACCATTGATGGAGCACGCGATAGCTCATGCTATCATCATCGTGGTAACCTCCTCGTAGCTCAACCGCCTCTTACGGGCTCGATCGCTCTCTGACACTCACTCACATGCATAGACAAGCAACTAGAAGCTCAAATCATACATACAAGAAAGTAAGAGGCAAGAGAGAGAGAGAGAGAGAGAGAGAGAGAGAGAGAGAGAGAGAGAGAGAGAGAGAGAGAGAGAGAGAGAGAGAGAGAGAGAGAGAGCAAGAGCACAATTAGATTATGTATAAGAGAACACAAGAGAATGAGGGGTTGGGCTTCCATTTTGCCTTATCTCCTTCGGTTCTAGGGTTTGCACCATTTTGGATGAGTTAAAAATTAGGTCCTAGTCTTCACTAAGCTATCCCATGGCATGCCTTTTATATACAATTGGCGAGCGCTCATGTAAAATATACAATACATAACCATTTAAGTGAAATCCAACCTTTCCAATGCCTACAACCAAATGAAGTGAAAGTGAAGCGGTGGTCACGAGAGGTCTCTGGCGTATGCCCCTTTTTTAAATACAGATTTTGTCCTTGGAATATGTTTATGAAGATGAGTTGATGCCGCCTACATAGGAAGGTGATGATCGCCAAAGGCCAAGTCTTGTGATACTTGCATGTGATGATTCAACAAGTAAAATATTCCTTGTAAAAAAATATAAAACATGTAGATAAAAAACAGATATGTTCATGCATGCATGTTTTGTTTTCTATTGGTTATGACTGGGTGAACTTCAACTTATGCTATGAAGAGGAAAGGTAACACTAATTTAACTTAGACATTAGTAATAATACTATCTACACTTAAATTGGTCTCAGCCACATGCCTATGGTTATGGTTTAATCTCAAGATACTCAAAATTTTGTGTACTTAGTGGTAAGAATGAAGGTGATTAGACTTTTGTTTCTTTTTATTTATATATTTTTCTAAAGTAAATAAAGATAAATAGGGATAAGGCACTAACCCACCGGTGAAAGACCAAGGCAACGGCCCAGAGACCTCCACCAAGAGTATCTAAGGAGGACCACCAAGAATCTCTTGATTACATGACGATGGCTTATCCTCTTCCTTTTATTAGCTTATTGGTGACACAATGTCCTATCCCATGAGAACCAAAGGCATCGGCCTCAAGTACCACCACGAGTAACCAAGAGTCCTACCAGGACCTACATGGTGATAGTTATCTTCTTGGCCATTATTATTATTATTTAAACCTACAACTTACCTAAAGTTCACTAAAGGTTGAGTGGGAGTACTTGGCATACTCCATCAACATATTGTAAGGTCAGTCATGGTTAGATAGGGACAAGTGACAAAATTAAAAAGGAGTTCATTCTAGTCATAAGGTCTTTGAGTTAATTCCATAAATGCAGGTAAGTGAAGTAAAGAAAAAATTTTGAAGATGAAATTAAGTTAGGGTACACCCCTGAGCAAGTGGAAGAATTTGGTCTATACCGAGGTTGCATGTCTACTACATGGGTTTTTCAAGTCATAAAATCTAGATTTGGTGTGCAATGATGGAAATTCTTGGACTCAACTCGCATCCTATCTAGGAAGCTCATCATTAGATAACCATAGTTAATATGCAAGCTTTGGTTCGACGTCGCTAGGTTGATTGCTTGGGTTTCCTAAAACATAACCTTGTACTAGATAAGTAAGCAATGGTCTCAATGTATCCTAGAAGGGCATAGGTACTACATGTGAGTTGGTCAAGCATCTCACTCCGTGAAAATCATCGATAGGGTAATAGCATCTCATAAAGTGGTGGGATGAGTGCAAGGTAACTCTCTTGTCTCCATTGCTTGCTTGCCTCCTCTTGGGATGTTCTTACTTAGTTAGGTCCACCAAGACCACGTAAAGAAACACACAGTTCATCATGCCTTTATGCTGTCGCTCCTACCATGGATTGGAGTAATGCAATCCCATTGCATCAAAAATATATCCTACACTACCAACACAGATGGGATGCGACAAAGAGCATACGTTGTTTACATACATGACATAGAGCAATGGGATGAAATTACAATACAAACATATCAATGAAAGTGTTTCCATAACAAGTCACTCCTAAAGATGCGTAAAAGTAACAAGAGTCGGTCTAAAAATATGGTATGTTGGACATTCCCTGATAATACCATTCTTGATAGTCCATATGCTTCCTAACGTTGTTGTTGTTTGATTTGTCTCTCTCATGCTTCCTTTTTTGGGCTTGGATCTTTTCTAATGTATCTTATTCCTTGGTAGCCAGTTTGTTATGAAAAGCGTGCAAGTGATCTTCGGTGAGAGGGCCATAGTATTTCTTAAATTTACTACCATTAAGGAAACCAATGGTTTTAACTCCGTCAAGAGTCTCAATGCATGTAGTACCTTGTGGCATAACTTCAAAAACTTTAAATGGTCCCCATACATAAGTACAAGATCTCCTACCTTGATCTCCTTGTCTTTGAGGCTTTGGTCAATGGTCTTTCTTAGTTAGCATATTCTGCATGGCAAGTAATATTTCCTCATCAAGTTGTTCCAAAACCAAAAACCATTCAACCAATTCATTACCATTAAGCTTCTCAGTCATAGCCACTCTCAAGATGGGAATCATGAACTCCCAACTACCTCCACCTATCTAATTATAACCTTGTATGAGGTGCTATAGGCCCATAAAGTTATGGTGTGAGCTTAGACTCCCAAATAGTGCATTGAACCTCCACAGTCTTAGTCATTCATTACCATCAACAAGCTTCTCAGTCATAGCCACTCTCAAGATGGGAATCATGAACTCCCAAGGCATTACTACCTCCTCCAGTCCATACACCATCTTAAAGAGTGTACATCTAATTATAACCTTGTATAAGGAGCTATAGGCCCATAAAGTTATGGTGTGAGCTTAGACTCCCAAATAGTGCGCTAAGCCTCCATAGTCTTAGTCAATATTGAAATAAGAACTTTGGCAGTGTGCAATCATGAACATAGTAGTGAGATGTGTATGCCCTTCATGTCAGTATATTTCCAAGCAAAGTAATCTTGGAATTCTATGAATAGGTTAGTGAGGTCTTTTTCCTCTTTTGGGGAGAGGTCCTTTCTAATGTATACAAGTTTAGGATCCTCATCAAGTCTTGCTATATTGAACTCCTTAACCTCAATCGGTCCATCATAAGATGTTCCAGGCTTCCCATCAACGGTTCTCTTTGCCTTCTCAAAGTGTACAAAGTCACCCACATTGTAAGTTTTGAAATGCTTAGGCACCTGTCTGAGGCGTTCTCTTATAAGACACACTTATATCTTCTTTTTCAGCCTCTGCTAAGGTTTTGTTCTTTTCCCTTCTCACTGAGTAAGAGAGGTTTATAGACTCATTCAGCCCTTCTCTCTCCATGGCCATTAACTTGATTTGAACTTCAAAAAGGTTGAGCTTCTTCTGATGTGCTAATGGGGCAAAAGTCTACATGAGAGTCTATGGCTTCGACGTATCAAAGCCAATGCTCTTCTTTCCCTCCTTGGAAAAGATATAGGTCATTCCTTTTTTATCTTTTTGGGCCTCAAGGCACCTCCTCTTGGTTGTGGGCATTGCCTTCAAGTTCTGGTGCGCACATTGCATTGTTGTTTGCAACACTCAACATATATATGGAAGTGATTTCCTTGCCATCTATTGTGGCATATCTTGTGTCTATTCTCACTAGGAGGATTTCCATAGTTACAAGAATGTGCATCCAATTTTCAGAGTCTTCTAGTTCTAGGAGTGAGACAAACTTTGAGCTCTCAGATTCCTCATCCAATGCTTTATGATCACAAGTTTGACACATGTGTAGCTCAGTGGTGTTTTTGGTGGTTATGAAGTCTTCGGGCAAAAGGTCTCATAGGATGAGTTTTCCATGTTTGTAAGTTTACCTTAAGGGTTTCATTCCTTTTCCAAACATAGATGTGGTATGTGTCCCAATCATGGGCCTCTTTCATAAAGGGTTGCCCTAGGATGTAGTCATAGGAATTAGGCAGGTGCTTGTGAAAAGTTCATCACCACAAAAGAGTGGTAGAAACTTAGGCCAAAAGTTTTAGTTCTTATATTCCACAAAAGTTTTAATTCTTAAATTCTGCACATGTGGTCAATACTACAACCTGTGCAAAGTGGTACTAAAGGCTATGGGTTGTGAAAAGTTCATCACCACAAAAGAGTGGTAGAAACTTAGGCCAAAAGTTTTAATTCTTAGATTTTGCAAAAGTTTTAATTCTTAGATTCTGCACACATGGTCAATACCACAACCTATGAAAAGTGGTACTAAAGGATATGGGTTAGGCAATGCAGTTGCCATATAACCCCGTGAGGTCCCTTGTAGTGATACCACTATAGTGGCATATGGGATCCTAAGGAATTAATTTCCCTTGCCATGTTCCATTGCACTACAACTATATATACAAGGTAGACACTATCGCCATCTTGAATGTAGTGGCTAAGGATTTAACTTGGGGGTTCTAGGTAGTTAGCATCCCCCCATTCCCTCTCCTCGGGTATTTTTATCAAGGTTAATTGGTTCATGAGGGTCACTCTAGGAATCAGTGGTTATTATGGAAATAGTGGAGGTGGTAGGGGTAGTTTTGGAGTTCTTAGAACTTCTCTTTGAGGCACATACCACCTGAGTGAGGTGCATTAGCAGCAGGGGTCTTGCCAGTGGAGTTGGCAAAGCCAGGTGTTGGGTGGGTGGAGTTGGTGTGGTAACTAGCTGCTGCTTTGCTACCTTTGAGGCTAACTTTTATAGCAATGGATAGTGTTATGGTTTCCCCTATTTGGGCTACTATCCTCAAGATATCCTCAATGGTTAGAGTAAATGGTAGTGGTGTAAGTGGAGGTTGAGGCAGTGGTTGTGGGTGATAGTACTGGTATAGGTAGGTTGGTGGATGTAGAGGCATGATATATGCTACGTGTTATTGAGGCAAGTTTGGGACTGTGAAGGATAGCCATGCAAGGCCAATTTGTACTGTGGCATGTATGATACTCCTAGAGTTGGGTCTAGGCCAAAGCACCCTACTTCATGCCGTAAGGTTCTCATAGTCGTTTATTCACGCAACAGCTTGGATTGACTCTTCAGCCTCCTTGAGTGGTGCAATAGCCTTTGCGGTCATGTTAAACCTAAATCCCCCTACATTGCTTGAACCGGGGCTAGATGCTATGAAGCCAAAAGGAACAATGGGTCTCCACTCTATCCTAAACACTCCAAGGTTTATGTTATATGAGCTAGCCAAGCCAAAAGCTGCAGATGTAACAGTTATCTTGACAACGATCGTTCCAGTTGTGGTTCTTGAAAGGATTACTCCTTCCTCTATAGGCTTCTCATTCCTGGGTTGAACTGGTTAGGATCCATGTAGGGAGCGGATGCCTCTATGCTTGGTCTTTCTAGTGGGTGGTCCCTCACACTTGTTGGACAATTTGATGAGTCTTAGACTCCCACTCCTCAGTTATACTACATGTGATAATGTTTTTAATAACATCTACAAAACTCCTTTGAGTAGGGGATTCAGTCTCTCCAGCTTCTTGGTCCATATGCATGTCTGAAGAAATAGGTTCCCAATAATAGGCCTCACTCAAGTTAGCATCCTTGCTATTGCGAATGTTCAGTTTTTAGGGTTGCTTATTGTGGTGGGATTGCAAAGTGGCCAGAGATTCTTCTTGAGAAGGTGGTCTTAATTCAACATCATTCAAGGAACTCTCCTCAAGGAACTCTCCTCAAGCGTAGGATTGAAGCCAAATCCTTCTTGACCTTGTGTACATGTAAGGATGATCAGCTTAAAGCACACCCTCCCATGACACAAGTCAAGCACACCCTCCCATGACACAAGTCAAGCAGAGTGGTCTTGAATATTCTGGATTCATCTAAATTCTTTAAGTTTTTGCCTCCCATGACACAAGTCAAGCAGAGTGGTCTTGAATATTCTGGATTCATCTAAATTCGTTAAGTTTTTGCCTCTATTGGACTTGTGAATGTACATTCACAAGTTGAGAGCGTGTATTTTGAGTAGGTGCAAGCGTGGCTAAGAGAGTTGGAAATGTGCATAGCTAGGTCCCAATTAGACTTGCAAACGTGTATTTGCAAAATGTTAAAAACATGCATGGGAAACTAAGAACATGCATGGCCTGGTATGATTTGTGAACTCGCGTTTCGAGATAAGAACATGCATGGTTGAATGCCTACAGACTTGTGAACATGCATGGTTGAATGCCTACAGACTTGTGAACATGCGTTCAGAAGTGAGAACGTGCATTCCCACTTGGGCACATATGTATGGAATTCTGACAGGTCTACCACTTGTAGTGGTGGAAATCAGGGCCAATTGATGGTAGTCAGTTTTTCCATTTTTATCATTATGAGCATTTATGGAAAGAATATTATCTGACCTTTCCCCTTAATGATAATATTATGCAGATCCTCCATGTTAGGCTTATGAATTTGCATTTAGACTTGTAAACGTGCATACCTAGGCCCAATCGAGCACGTACGTACGCAAACTAGAGAGCAGTTTTTTCTGTTTTGTCTAAAAATCTAGATTTAGCACCCTAATTTCTCCTTAATGGTGCATTTTTTTAAAATTTGATAGCATGCTTTATCTTTCCCTAACCTATCTAATGATGTGCACAATGCAACCTAATGGTTTTTCAACAAAGATTAATGGTGAGGTTAAGTCCTAAAATGAATAAAAACTTAAAAAATTGCAAATACAAGAAGGAACTAGCCAAAATCAAAGGAAATTGAATTGAGCAATTACTTGTAACCATGCAACTTGAGAAAGATTTCTTTGTGCTCCATTGCATCAAGGTGAGCAAAACAAACCATAAATTAACAATAAACAAAAGTTAAATCTAGTCACTTTGCACTCCAACCTCGCTATGCCAATACTCCAAATGCAAAGCATAGCAAGGGAATCCTAAGAAAAGGCACGCAGAGTGGCACCAAATATGTTCATGCTTGAGCATTGCAAGATAGAGAGAAGGGGGGGAGATTGCAAGGGTCTTACTAGTTTGTACCTCAAGTCACTCTCTTGATAGAGTAACTCTCTCTTGGTGGAGAGCTAGGTTCCTCAACCTTGCCTCCTTTATTGTCACCACAAAGGAGCTTTCCAAATGGGTGGGGAGCAAAGAGAGAGAGAGAGATCTATTGAAGCTCAATTTCTACTTCTATGCCATGGTGAGTGAAGGCATGAGAGAGTAGACAAGAGAAGGAGAATCAACACCATACACAATCCCTAAGTATACCAATAAGAAGAACAAGAGAAAGCGTACAAGCTACTTTAATCACAAGAGCAAGAAGACTCAAAATAAATTGTGGGAATGGGATTATGTGTTTTCTTATTAGTCAAAATGTATTATATACAAGACTCATTTGTATAATGCTCGGCTACCTAAATGATGTCTACGGGCCCGATAAGCTAGGCTAGGCTAATTTCTTAGTCTAAATGTACATTACCCGCATTACACAAGTCATAAGCTTGGTCTTTGACTATCTTTTTGCATTACACAAGTTGTGAACTTGGAGATTTTCCAGAATTGTTTTACATGCAGCACATGCATGGTGTAAAAATATGGCTTGAAGAAGTTGTCGTGCATTTTAAAGTAATGCTAGCCAATGTGGTTAATAGCCTAGCTAATATTATTTTTAAAAAAAATATTTTTCTTCAATAATCTTCATAAAGCCAAACTTTCCTGAAGCATTCATTCACAGGCCTTGATAAGGTTAGTTGTATAGAGGCTTATGGAGACTAAAACACCATTACGAAGGGAGGGTGAGAATCAAACTGTAGAGAGAGAGAGAGAGAGAGAGAGAGAGAGAGAGAGAGAGAGAGAGAGAGAGAGAGAGAGAGAGAGAGAGAGAGAGAGAGAGAGAGAGAGAGAGAGAGAGAGAGAGAGAATTTTAGAGAGAGATGGTTGCACAACTCGATGATGGCTTAGATTAATGATGTGAAAGATTAATGTATAATTTTCACTAAGTACATCCTTTTATAGCCTTATTCAGCTCTTTTGTATGACATCATCACTTATGTCAAACAGGTATAATATCTATATATTATTTGAACCACCCTAAGAGTGGGTTCACACACACACTTATACACACTTACACATAAGTGAGTATTCACATGCTGTTTAAGAAATGTTCACACACACATAGTGGACACAAATGAGAGTACACATACTAGCTCTGAAATACCCAATATTTCCTCCATAACCTAATGCTTACATTAAACAAGCTTCTATAGATATCAAGTCTCAAATAAAATGATCATGGCATTATGGCAACACCTCCTTTCCGCTCATTGTAATTTTACGATAGTTACATCCTCTTTTCCACTCATAGTTACATCCTCCAGCTCCTTTACATTGAAGGTCTAAGTATAGCCATAGTTTTCCACTGATCACAACACTCCATGTCAACTTGTTCTTGGAATGTTCAACTTCTATACTAATAAGAGAACTTGAATTGGGGGAAGGTGTGAGATTGAATGGAGACTTCTTGTGACTATTATCCCCTCTATTTGAATTTCATGCCTAGAGAGGATTAAGGTGTGTAGAAATTGGGATTAGCATCAACATTTTGGCATAGTGAGAATGCAAGAAAAGTGATCAGGGGGGCTGATGACAAAACTAGAGCATAATGACAAGATAAGAGATTTAGCAAAAAGCTCATATATAATTACATTAGATAGGGACCTTCATTATAGGCTTCATTATATCTTCATTAGCCACTTATTATGACATAAACTTGGTTAAGCCATCCCATAATCCTCCTGCCTAGATTTGAGGACCACAACTCTTCAAGTGAGCACCCACTCGGTGCCTCTTCTCACCTAATTCTAAGTGCCTATATTGGCTCAAGAGTATATCTCCATTAGCCACTAATTGTGACTCATAAACTTGATTAAGACATCCCATAATCCTCCTACCTAGATTTGAGGACCACCTCCCTTAACATGAGCACCCACTTGGTGCCTCTTCTCACCTAGTTCTAGGCGCCTCCTTTTGGACATTCTACACTCCTTTAGGATATAGAACCTTAGTCCTATGACTAGTAATTTTTTGCTTCATTTGAGGGTTACATTATACTCCCCCTTTTCTCCTAACATTCACCCAAAATCACTTGCTATTTTCAACACTCTCCCTTAAGTGATGAACTCCTACCACCATGCATACACTAGATCTACACTCTTATTCATTTTCTAGAGTGGACTATCACATGTGCCTCTTAGGATATAATGTTGGCTTAGGGCTTGAAGTTTTACACAAGGGTAGGTATACAATACAATGAGTGGGTTTAAACACAAGGTGGGAGAGTTTCCCTCTTCCATTATTTAGCAGAGATATTCCTCCATCTTGGGGAAGCCCCTTCATTTGGTCTTCTCTTTCTTCTGTTTGTTGGCTTGAGTCTTCTTTTTGTTCCAACAATCTTTATCCATGTGGCCTAGTTTGCCACAAAATTTTCACTTTACTCTGGCTCTTGGTCCTTTGGTAAAGAATGTTTTCTCCAAGATCCACCCACTTTGACTCTAAGTATTTTGTCCTCTTTGATCAAGGCTACTTCAATGTGTCGATGAAGGTGGGGTGGGGTAATATTTTTCAAGGTAGCCACCAATGCACTGGATGCTTCCAAGGTCAAGCTCTACTATGGCATCCTCCTACTTCACTAGATCTCTAACACATGCAAGTTGCTGTGTGACACTTTTTATTTTGTTTAAGTGAGCTTAAACCGACTCACTTTCTTTGACGTCCAATAAAAAAAACCAAAAATTTAAACTAACTTTTAAGTTCTTTTGGTTGGCACCAATCAATTTTTCTAGTTCATCCCATGCTCCTTTTGAGTTTTCTTTTTGTAATGAAATTTGATGGATGATACCATCTCCTAGCTCTAATGCAATGATGGCTAGAGATCTTTCATCTTTCAAGCCAAAGACTTTTCTCTTCTCTTTCCATTTTGAGACACCTCTCTCTTCCATTCACAATCCCTTCAAAGACTACTTACCCTTCATGATGAGTACAAATTTATGCTTTACTTGCCATGTCTAGAAACCATCACCATTAATTTTTTCAAAGATGAGTGGAGTTGTCATGATTTCTGTATGAGGATGGGAAGGCCTTAGCAATGGAATGACCCAATGCTAGTGTTCTAGATCCTTACAAAGAGAGCGAGAGATGAAATAGGTGTAACTTTGTTTAACTCTTCCCAATTTAAAAAAAAACCATCAAAACTAGAGAAAACCTTGTTTTAGGACAGAAAATTAGAGCACCAAAATAAAGGGGGGGGGTGATGTACAAGGCTTTAGCAACACCCCAATGGTAGAATTGAACCCTTAACCACTTATAAGACCAACTATCATTAGCACTAATCATACTATTAATAGAGATAAATTTTTACTAATAAACCAGATAATGATTTCAAGATTAAATCTCAAGAAATTGTTGTTTGAGCTCAACAAACTAACATACACATCCTTCACATGATGTATAATGAAGTAGTGGCTCAAAGCTTGGAAGATGTGATGAAAAAAGATTGAACTTACCCTCTTCTACTGTGCTTTTGCTGCCACCTGTGCAGGGTGCTTTCGGAAGCTTTAATTTGATCTCGTCAATCCTCCTTTGGTGCCTTGTAGCTACTAAAGATGTTGTAGATGCAGTGATGCCTTCTTGCTGTCGTAAATGTGCCCAAAAAAGCTAATTTTTTATGATTCAAGATCTTGAGAAAAGAGGAAAAAAATTGGATTAATGTCTAATTAGGATGTTAATGGCTTAGTGAACTAAAGTTATCCTAGGATGCATGGGTGATATGGTTGGCTCTTATATCAAGTTGAATTTCATGCCTATTGAGGATTAGTGTTAGCCTATGGGGGACATTGAGACGTATTACTTTTTACGTATTTTACGTATTCTGAGTCATGGGCCAGGCTTGTCGGCACCACATGTAAAGGGTAAGGGGATTGGGTGATCACCGATGAGAGGTGCACCTCGAATTTCATCAGGATAAGGGTTAGGATCGGCCGGCCATGTGTGGACACCCATGTGTGAATGGCCAGGTCACATATAAAAGTCAAATGTAACCTAAAACCTCTCATTCTCTAAGTGTTGATGAATACAAGGAGTGCTCTTGCTTCATCTTCTCCATCTCCTTCTCTAGCGTGTGTGTGTGTGTGTGTGTGTGTGTGTGTGTGTGAGAGAGAGAGAGAGAGAGAGAGAGAGAGAGAGTGTGTGTAGCGATCGAGCATTGCGTGGCGGCACGACGACGGCTCCTCCTTCATCGCGGCGCGAGAATCCTTTACAACGGCAGTCTGAGCGGTGAGTGACACACCATTGCTCCCTATTTTGAGCTTGCTGGTTTCTTGGTTGTGTGCTTGCAGCCATTCGTGGCTTGCACACGGTGCTTGGCAAGTCCCTAGCTCTAACACGTGTACCAAGAGCGCACATTTTTGGCGCCGCTGTCGAGGAATTGCCCTGCACTAAGCTCCAGATGCAGCGCGGGCTGCTGTTTGAAGTCTATTTTATCCTACAGAAAAGGCAAAGAGAGGCGTGTTTGTGTGTATGCTGTTGTGTGCAAGTTTGTGGAGCTGGGTGTGTTTGCTGCTGTTCTTCAGTCATTTTTCAGTTCTATTTTCGTCATTTTCTACACATTTCAGTTCTGTGTGTTAGTTGTTAGTGTGTGCATGCGCGCGTGTAGAGACAGAGGGTAGAAGAGCTGCTGCGTGCTGTGCTGCTGTGTTGGCAGCCGCCCCGCGGCGGCGGCTAGCCCTAGGTGTACATGAGCTAAAACATTATCCTTAAGATTTTTTTTTTCTAAAAATATTTTTTAAAATAATAAAATAAAAAATTTAAATCAACCCAACCCGCGTGGAAATAAATTTTTTATTGAAAAAAAAATTAAAAAAGAAAAAACCCCCAATCGACTTCGACCCCGGCCTCGGTCTTTTGATATATATATATAGGAGAGTGAGCCTCCATAGCTTTCTCTCAAGTGAAAGCTTAAGGGGAGTGAAGCTCTATATATAGCCCCCCCAAGGAGTGGAGTGGGCATGTGGGACAAAGCCTTCACCTTTCCCCCCACAGGCACCCTTGGACTTTCTAATTTAAGCCTCACACCTAGGCACAAATAGAGTGTTCTGAGGGCCACGGGAGCTTCGGATAGGCGAACACTATGCTGTAAAGCACGCTAGGACCCCTTGAGAAATACGCTCGTCTTGAGCTATCACACGCCTTAGTCTAGTTTTGACCATAAGTAAGGGGGTAAAAACGGGTTGAAAACAAGACAAAAACAAGTAAAAACGGGGTGCACACCTGAGAAACCACTTGTGTGGGCTTCAAGGGTAGTTACCAATGCCCGTAGGACACCCACATCACATGCATCTATGCTCTGGTCGGGTGCTAGAGTTTGAGCAACTAGAAAGTGTTTCAGTTTATGCAGGCTCACACCATCCCTCCAGGTTAACATCTTGGCCTTCAGTTGGAACCCAAGATCCACGACGAATAGCAGCTAGTGACTCGTCCTCTGACTCTGAAGTCATGGAAGGGCATCCTACCCAAAACTCTGAGGAAGCAAGCCAAAACGTGCCAGTTTGGGCCCCACAACCCGGATCTCGCATGTTTAGTCATCTAATAGAGACCTTTAGTAGAGCTACGCGACAAGTGAAGTAAACGAAGGAGGTGGGGAAGTAGATTCGCCATTCACATCTCATGTACCCTACCCTCCCAAAGAGTATCCATGTGGATATTCTACCCACTTCATTTAATGAAGGCCCTACTGAGCTACCACCTTTTGACGCTCTTCCTAAAGTAGAGGCCCCTAGATGTCAAACCACAAGAAGTGACATTGAGTCCACTTCGAGAGAACCTTTTGGCACGCCAAGTTTAGATGGGATATTTCTCAATGAAAATTGGGAATATGACCTACACACGGAGACTCTGATTGACCTATACACGGGTTACACATACCATGTAGGTTGGTTAGAAGTCATACGATCTACATCTAGTGCCACCAATCTAGATGAACAACAACAAATGATATGTGAAGTTATCCATAGAATTATCCAATTCGAGAGGCAGAATAGGGGAGTGAACCTAGTTTCAATTGGCCCTATGAGATTTTTGGATACGGGCAAGGCTAAACAACCAACCCTGTCACAATCGGTGAGTCCCGTAGATCCTTCGTATGTTGTTTCGCCTGGAGTCTCAATGCAAGTTGAGCCCACGAGCAGTAACTTTAGCTTTCCAACTTTGGCTCAACTTTCCATTAGGGAAACCACAATGCCTACTCCGATGATGAGCATGACGAAAAGTGCACTCGTTATCACTGTAGTTAGTACAACACTGCTACCTAGTGGTACAGTACCTACAACAGTGCATACCAGTGCATATCGACCATATGTACCTATCGTACTCATGATCATGTAGCTCCTACGCCTCCTGTTATGCCAATGGCGTATGCTCCACGAATGCCTTATTAGAACCCTTATCCAAGAGGAGCTGTGCCTAGTCACATATCATATCCTGCGTTAGCTGCATACATACCAATACCAATGCCAACTCCTGTCAACCAAACCATCCCAGAAGTTCCTCCACCAACTATGCCTGCTCATTTAGGTAATCTAGCAGCGTTTGCTCAAATGATCGGATGATCTATTGCGAAAAACATGCATGGCATACCTGAGAGAGAGAGCCTAGAAGTAAGGCGGTACAAGTTGCCAAGCTCACTTAGAACTTCAGTGGTATAACAAAGATGTTAAGAAGCACATTGAAGTTTTTGAACATGTGTGCGATTCCTTGGAAGAGCACAATGAGCTACATAAGTGTAAAGCCTTAGGCTTAACCTTGAGTGGAAAAGCCGAAGATTGGTATCGAACTTTAAGGGTTAAAGAGCGTACTCACTATCCCACTCTCAAGAGATTGTTCTTGAAATAATACATACGTGAGGGTGTGCTTTGGGTTGTAGCATCTCAACTCCAAAAAGCTGAACGCGAGGAAAGAGAGTCAGTGAGGAAGGAGAGTCAGTGAGAGACTTTATTAGTCAACTAAAGCATCTAAATTCTCGTTGTACTCCCGACGATGAGTGCTTCAATAACAACCAACTTCTTGATAGATTCATCTGAGGATTGCGCCACGAGGACATATACAATGGCCTAGTCACATTAGAGGTCTTACGCCATGGGAAGCAGTCATCACTGCCAAAATGCAATCCAGATAGAAGACAACTTGATGATTGCAAGTAAAAAGGTGTCTTCAGAGACACAGTCTATTTGGATTCCCAAACGATATCGATCGATACCACCTAGCTCAGGAAGAGGGGAGTCACAGAAAGCTTCTAGCTCCTCATGCCATTCACACGTTGATATAGAAGTTTCTGCACGCTCTACACCTACCCTTGTCAATACCCACCAAGAAACCAATGAGTCTACGTCTCCCCTTGTAAATGTATCGTCGGAAGCCATATCCTCCATTCGTTCATGGGAGCGTACATTACCATCTCTGCAACTTGATGTGGCCATAAGAGTCATAAAAAACTATCTGCCCACATCACCACCTATAACCCACTTATGGACAAATTGGTTCCAAGGGGCTACAACATCATTACAAAAAAAATGATCTACCCAAGGAAGGGGGGAGCATGTACTCACGTTTGACATTCTATTGCTTCCTCCCTAACCTTCTCCCCTGACCATGTAACTCCCAAATTCAAGGGAATGTATATATGTAGCTTCATACACAAAAAAGAAAAGAAAAGAAAAGAAAAAGTAAAAAGAGCACATTAAGAGGAGAGTTATCCGCACACAATTAGAAACAAGATTGACCTGTCTTCATGAACCTACTGATGATGATATATCTGTGTTTGCAGATATGGCAGATGCACGAGCATCACACACTTCATCCACTCCCACCTTTGGTGAGAGGTATCATCTGTACCTTTCTCAAATATTTCACATGTGCTATCCTGTAATTAAAACCGAATTGGGTCATATAGATGCACTAGCCAACGAGGGAAATGTTGAGGAATTAGAATGGCTAATTCGCCTATTGACCACGACTGACTCCTACTCCGTAGAAGACGTATCCCCGATAGCCCGTCTTTACTTTTCCACAAGATGACTATCCTTGCATAGTTACATTCTTGACGAGTCTATGTGGATGGGAGGACGAAGAATATATATCTGATGATGAATGGTCAGATGAGACTTATGGCACTACCGAGGCTGATTTTATTTATTTGGATGATGCGGATAGAGGCTTAGCCTTAGGGCTAGAGCCAGAACTCTACAACATCCTCTTACCTTGATCCTCAGTATTAGTGTGGTGACTGGTAGGTAGGTTAGTGTTTTCAAGTTGTTTCTAGTTTTGTGTCCTTCAACAAGTCCTTATTTTTTCCCACTGATGTGCCTCTCGAAGTATAGTGCTTGTTAGTTAATTGTACAGGTTGAAAAGTTTGAGGTGGGTTCGCTTTCATAGTCCTGGGACTGCCGCAATGTTCATACATGGATATCTACATCAAATTACGGGCATTTCTCATCGAATCAAGGAGATCTCCAAAGTACAGGTGTAATTCTTCCATGCCCACTCTCTTTCATTTTTAATGTTCAATTAATTGCATGAACTATAATGCATGACCACACGGAATTTGTCAAGCACTACTTAGTTTTTGAACTTGAATAAGGTGTTAGTGTAAATCATTAATTGATTTTAACCTTATTTTAGATATTCTTGGGAATGCATGATGTCTTTAGTTAACCTTGAAATATGGTTGTCTTAGGTCTAGGGTTAAAACCATCTTAATGCTTGAACAACTTGGCCGTGTGTGTTGACCTCTAAGACATAGCTTCTATCCCTTTGTCGAAAGGATGTAAGAACGCATGATAATTTGGGAGCAAAAATCCAAAGAGATAAATAAAAATAAAAAAGAAAGGCCTACAAAAAATGGCAATGTATGTCTGTTATGTGCTTTCATATCGGCCTATCGCCCTATTGACACTTGGTAGGCGAGGAGTATTCCACTCCAGCAGACCGATGCCCTGGGTTGGTAGGGGTAGCCTTGCCTAAGGTGAGCTAGTAGATTCCTGGAGAAGGCCTTGTGTGGTAAACATAGAACCAGGGTCAATGCTAGTTTTGCTTTAGGGAGGTCACCATTGTTTGTAAAAATTATCACGTGCATAAAAGAAATAAAGGCAAAAGACTCCTATGACTCTGATGTTTCTTGTGTCCTTAGGCTCTTGGGATTAGCTTGTTCTTAGAATAGACACATTGTGGTCATCTGCTTATTTATTAAGCTTGGTAATTTTCCTTGACTTAGGCCAGTTGTAGACCTTGATTAACCTCCTTCGACACCTTGCTAACTCTTGAATTACTTTCAATAATTTTAAACTCCTGTTAATTTGCTACGCTAGCTCCTTAATGTGACCTCTTAAACTAGGTTCTCATGTCATACTTCCATTGTGGTCTAACACGCTTGATTTTATTTTTGATACACTCTATATCTTTTGAAGACCAAGCATGCTTTCACTCTACTTCCCTGTTTTGCAGATACAGTCTACCACAACAAACCCTGTCGAGCTTACCATACCATAGCTTCCGAGGACAGAATCTACATCAGGAAGGGGGGCATGTTAACATATAGCGGACATTGAGACGTATTACTTTTTACGTCATATAATTATTTTATATATTCTGAGTCATGGGCCGAGCTTGTCGGCACCACATGTAAAGGGTAAGGGGATTGGGTGATCGCCGATGAGAGGTGCACCTCGAATTTCATCATGATAAGGGTTAGGATCGACCGGCCATGTGTGGGCGCCCATGTGTGAACGGCTAGGTCACATATAAAAGTCAAGTGTAACCTAAAACCTCTCATTCTCTGAGTGTTGAATACAAGGAGTGCTCTTGCTTCATCTTCTCCATCTCCTTCTCCAGTGCGTGTGTGTGTGAGAAAGAGAGAGAGAGAGAGAGAGAGAGAGAGAGAGAGAGTGTAGCGATCGAGCATTGCGTGGCGGCATGACAGCGGTGAGGCGGTAGAGCGGTGGCGGCGGCTCCTTCTTCATTGCGGCGCGAGAATCCTTCACAAAATGGCGGTCTGAGCGATGAGTGACACACCATTGCTCCCTGTTTTGAGCTTGCTGGTTTCCTGGTTGTGTGCTTGCAGCCATTCGTGGCTCGTACACCGTGCTTGGCAAGTCCCTAGCTCCGACACATGCGATAAGAGCGCACAATTAGGGTGTGTAGAAATGGACTAACATCAACATTTTAGCATAATGAGAATGCAAGAAAAGTGATTAAGATTAATGACAATACTACTGAGGATTATGGTGTGTAGAAATGGACCAACATCAACATTTTAGCATAATGAGAATGTAATTAAGACTAATGACAACACTATAACATATTGACAAGATAAGAGATTGAGCAAAAAGCTCATGTATGATTCCATTAGATAGGGGCCTTCATTTAGGCTTGAGTATATCTTAACATTACTCAAAGCATGGCTACACTTCATATAATTTATTTTTATGAAAAACCATGCTAAGCGCTTTATGTAAAAAGATATGGGATGACCGAGCTTACAACATGTGTAATGTTGGCCATAAGCAACAAAGCCTAGTGTACAAAGAGCTAGAGAATCAATCTTGGGCCCCCAATTGTTAATGGGCAGCTGGCGATTGTAAAAAGAGAGCTCATGTATATAAATGAATTATGAAATATGAAAGATATACAATCCCATTAGCACAATGGAGTCTTCTTCTTCCCTTTTACTCTCGTGTGGCTATGGTGGTGTGGTGAGCTTGTGTGTTGATGCATACTTGCTTGCTTGAGTGTGATTGTGTGCTTGTAGAGGTGATGCTTCCTTCTTCTCCTCATCTTCTCTTCCTCCCCTATCTCTCCTCATATTCTCTTCCTCCCCTCTCTCTCTCTCTCTCTCTCTCTCTCTCTCTCTTCTTGCACACATGAAGGCATTAAGTTAGGAGTTGAGATTTTCATAGCTCCTTCTCTCATTGCTCTCTACCTAGCTTAAGGAAAGCTCCACTTGGGTGACACAAGTGGTGGTGGAGTTAGTCCCTAGTGGCTTCACGTCGAGAAGTCAACCATTTTAGGGTTGGCTAAGTGCATGTTCCCGAACTGACCCTTCCATCTTCTCTTCTTCCTCTCTCATGCAAGGAGAATGCTCATTTAGGTGAACATCTTTGGTGCCACTGCGAGGGATAGCACTTGGCTTAGGGTCCTCCACAATCTCTTCCTAAGCTAGAGACTTATCTTGACTAATGTCAACGCCTCCATCAAGCTCACCGTACCCCGTGGCCTCTTTCCATACCCATATGCTTCCTCCAAATTCATTACTGCCCCTCACCTACTTGGAATGACAAGGATGAATAGATGTTTACATGGCCTACAAATCCCTTCTTTGCCGTGCCATGAAACCATACTCCCCCCAAGGCCTCTTTGTACTCTATAGCAGGATCTACCACCACCAACTAGAAATCATTGTGCAGCCACCGCCAAATCCAAATTGATGACTCACCTTTGGCTTTCCCCCAAGATTTCACCATCAAAGTGGCTCGATAGGCCAAAGCCCTCTTTTTCTGATGAAAAGACCTAATGGGGCCCCTATGGGAGATGATGGAGATGACATAGAGGATGATGATGACAACACCAATGATTCTCCCACGTGTCAACCCACCTTGACCACAAAGGCTCCCCCTCTCAACCACTCCACCCAACCCACCCCCAACTGGTGACCACGAACATCCCGTTAAACCCCCCACCCTATGCCAAACTTCTCTCTAGCACTAGTTTTCTCCCTCTAACCTCCTCCCCAACCACGTTTCCCCTATTTCCCTCACCACATTCCACCCCGTCTCCTGTAACCTCGCCACCCCCTTCATTAACACGACCCTCGCCACCTTCCTCCCTCTTTCTTGGATTGGGCCCGTCGCTCGCTGCTCCCCCTAATCAAGCTTTGTCATTGGCATGCCTACCCATCCTCCTTGCTACCTCCATTGACACCACACCCTTTAGATTGAAAACCCCAACCCTTTGCCCTCTTTACCCCATTCTCCTAAAAGAAGGAGAAAGTCCTTCCTAATCCCCACAGGAAAAGGATGAGATGGATCCTCCACTTAATCCCCTCAATTAGCACGACCCTTTGGATTGCATGGAATTGGAATAGGTTATCCAAATCTTGCTTGGCCACCAACTCTAACATGCACCATTGACAAAGTTCATTGACCGTATGGACATTCATGTCCTTCGACTTTACATTAACACCAAGCAGGATGCCTGGAAAAGATAACTCCCGCATCCATGCTTGACCCATCATGTTTTATCTTATGGGCAAAAAACCTGTCTAGCGGCGCCCCTTTATCTTCAAGCCTCACATCTAGGAAGAATGCTACAAGGCCCCATGTCACCTCCACATCAACCCAACAGATCTCCCCATCCATTGTTGCTAGGCATGGGACTTGTTCTATAATGAACAATAGTATTACCGAAAGCTTCAATTTAACTTCACTTGGTTCAACCTACCCACTTCCAGCAATCCATACATAGAAGAACACATGATCACCCGGATGACCGCGTTCAATGCCAAGTATGAGCAGGTGCCCGACCCCACCATCATCGCCACCATCCTCCTCTTCCACTTGATCATCTCCCTCTTAGCAGAGTTCCCTACTTGGCACCACTATGATGAAGGAGCCCAAGGACTTTCCTTCGACATTAACAAAGTCCCCACACTCAAGAAACTATTTAGCTATTATGAGCGCATACAGTGGATGCCTGCCTAGCGCCTCCAGACCTTTGAAGACATGATGGAGAGAGCCTTATGGAAAAGCTACAAAGCTTTCCATCATTCCCCCAATACCTCAAAATGCGGTATGATTTTGTTTGTACCTACTCCCTCTACTACTGCCACACTGAACTTTCTTGCCAGTTCCGAGGACAGACTTGAATTAGGGAGGGGGCTATGTTAACCACAATGGTTAACATTACTCAAAGTGTGGTTACACTTCATGTAATTTATTTTTATGCAAAACCATGCTTAGCGCTTCGTGTAAAAAGATATGGGATGATTGAGCTTAACGATATGTGTAATGCCAGCCCCATGAGCAACAAAGCCTAGGTGTACATAGAGCTAGAGAAACAGTTTTGGGCCCCCAATTGTCAATGGGCGGTCAACCATTGTAAAAATAGAGCTCATATATATAAGTGACTTATGAAATGTGAAATATATATAATCCCATTATCACAATGGAGTCTTTTACTTCTTCCCTCAATGGCTATGGTGGTGAGCTTGTGTGTTGATGCATGCTTGCTTGCTTGATTGTGAGTGTGTGCTTGTAGGTGATGCTTCCTTCTTCTCCTCATATTCTCTTCCTCTCCTCTCTCTCTCTCTCTCTCTCTCCCCCTTATTATTGTGCACATGAAGGCATTGAGTTAGGAGTTGAGCTTTCCATTGCTTGCTTGATTGTGAGTGTGTGCTTGTAGGTGATGCTTCCTTCTTCTCCTCATATTCTCTTCCTCTCCTCTCTCTCTCTCTCTCTCTCCCCCTTATTGTGCACATGAAGGCATTGAGTTAGGAGTTGAGCTTTCCATAGTTCCTTCTCTCATTGCTCTCTACCTAGATCAAGGAAAACTCCACTTGGGTGACACAAGTGGTGGTGGATTGAGTCCCTAGCACCTTAACATCGGGGAGTTAACCCTTTTAGCTCCTTCTCTCACTTCTCTCTACCTAGCTCAAGGAAAACTCCACTTGGGTGACACAAGTGGTGGTGGAGTGAGTCCCTAGTGGCTTCACATCGAGGAGTTAACCCCTTTAGGGTTGGCTAAGTGCGTGCTCCCGAACCAACCCTTGTATCTTCTCTTTTCTCTTCTCTTCTTTCTCTCTCATGTAAGGAGAATGCTCAAGTAAACAATCTCCATTAGCCACTAATTATTACTCATAAACTTGATTAAGCCATTCCTTGATCCTACCTAGATTTAAGGACCGCCTCCCTTGAGGTGAGCACCCACTTGGTTTGGTGTCTCTTCTCACCTAATTCTAGGTGCCTTCTCTTGGGCACCCTTTGGGCTAGACATTCCACGTTCTCCTTCACATTCGATTCTCCTTTGGACCTTACCTTAGTCCTATGACTAGTAAATCTGTTGCTTCATTTGAGGGTCACATAACACTCCCCCTTTCTCCAAACATTCACCCGACATCACTTGATATTTTCAAGAGGGAAGTTGCTCCCCCTTTGTCCAAACATTCACCCATCCTAGTTGCATGCATTGTAATAGGGAAGTTTTACCAAATCCCCTTCCCTTAAATTCAAGCTTCTTGCTCTCGACTCAAATCAATTTTCTCTCATGGTCACTATCATATAATAAATGATAACAATTGCTAGGTTAGAATTGATGTTGCTAACCTAACATCAATGCCATGTTAGCATTGATCTTGCTAGGTTAGCATTGGTGTTGCTAACCTAAAATCAATGCTAGGTTAGCATTGGTGTTGCTAACCTAAAATCAATGCTAGGTTAGCATTGATGTTGCTATTTCTATAATATCCATTGTATCTTACACAATTACAACAAGATTTCTATCATCACCAATGCTAACCTAAAATCAATGCTAGGCTAGAATTGATGTTGCTATTTCTATAATATCCATTGTATCTTACACAACTAGACTAGGATTCCTATCATCAAATAGAAAAATGATTAGCAAACACACCAAAAAACTCAAAAAGTGAAGATACCTGTATATGGATACATACACATCAAACACATGCACTTGGTGCCTCTTCTCACCTTAATCTAGGCGCCTTGTTTTCTTGCTCTCGACTCACGTCAACTCTCATGGTCACTATCATATACTAAATGATAACAATTGTTAGGTTATCATTGATGTTGCTATTTTTACAATATCCATTGTATCTTACACAACTAGACTAGGATTCCTAACATCAAATAGGTGAATGATTGCTAAAGTAGTATATAGACATCAAACACACCAAAAGACTCAAAATGTGACGATATTTGTATATGGACACATACATATCAAAAACCGATGTGCATATTACACAATGTTAATGACTAGAATACATGAAATATCTAGATCTCATAAATTTCTTTAAAAATACACAATTCCAACATAAATCATGTTTGTTGTTTGGTACTTGTAGTAGCTAGGAAGCCCATCTTGGAGCACACATGCACTTTCTTTCTTTTTTTTCTTTTTTTTTTTGGCTCCAATGCCATCTTGGAGCACACATGCAATTTTGCTTGCTTGTTTTTTTTTTGGGCTCCAATACTTCATTATATTAAATTTAATGACCTTTTTCCACGAGATTTGTTTTATGAGTAGCATAAGATAAGAAGTTGACCCATGGGTGGGAGGAAGAGTTGTGTGTTAGAGTGTGTGGGTGGGGGGGGGGGGGGGGGCGGGGGGTTCAAAATTATTTTCTCCTTGGCAACCTTACTAGGGGTTCTTATGGTTGCATAGTAACCAAGTTAAATTTGTAGATTTAGGTAGTATCAAATTGTTTACAAGAAGACATTGTGTAAGGCATTAGGCAAGCTTGATCTAAATTAAAACTTTATCTAAAATTAGGATTTTGCGAGTATGACACAATTTTTAATTAAGGATACTTATTGTATTCAAAATATGCATTTGAAAGTGCTTATTTCCACAACTTTGACACTTACACACTAGCTCATGCACCACACATATGTTCTAGCTAGCCTTTTTCTATGCTTGAAACTTGCTAGCTCTTTTATGCATAACACATTTGTACCATTTGACGTTTAGAAAAAATGCAACCACTCCTAGACCCAAGGTTTAAGCTCACCCACATATAAACATAGGATTCAAGATCACATTATTTTCATCAGCACCCTCCTTGATCTCATAATCATAGACCACATCCTAACATATAGGGTCAAAGAGTAATGGACTTTACTTGCAAGACAAGACTCCAAAGCTCATGGCTTTAATCTCCATGGATATACAAGATCTCCTAAAATAAGCGTTCATTCCCATGTTATGATGGTGAGGCTTCAAGATCTCTAGTCTATATGCTATTGGTGGGTTGCTTCTTATTCTTCCTTTTTGTCTAGTATTCCTTAACCCAATGGCTAACCTTGTGATAGGAGGACCACTTCTGGATTCCTTTAATCTCATTAACCTAAGATGACCTAGATGAGCTTATATAAGGTAAATCAATACTCTACATCCCCATCAAAAATGCCAATATCAATGCATATTTAGATGCATAGTATAATCATTTGAATAATATCCCATTGATGAAGAATATATTATGTCAATGAACAACAAGCGGATGTTGCTACCAACGTGAATTACCAAGTGGTGGGACAAAAACTACATAAAAAAAAGAATGTTTTTTGGAAGCTTTAAAAGCCCCTTATTGGTTTTTTTTAAGCTTTAAAAGCCTAAATGATAATTTGTTTCCAAGCAAAAATAAAATAAAATCCCTTTGATGTTGTAGTGATTTTGGTGATAATTGGGGGGATACTTACTACTCCTACTAGTCCACAAATATTAGCCTTTAAGTCTTAACATCTTACACCATTAGGTTTTACTCAAAGTAAGGTACTTTAGATGTATACTTAACGAGCCCTTAAAAATAGTAAAAATTCCTATCTCCAGCTTGCCATAATGGCTACGTGAAAATAATTGATTGATTTACTGCTTATTAATAGCAATCTACAAAAAATCTGCTTATTAATGGCCATTTCCGATTCCTTTTGTTTCATTGTGCACCGATTCCTTTTGTTTCATTGTGCACCTGTGAGATGGCCATCTTTTTGATGTTACAGTACTGTAGCTTATCTCTCTTATGTGATGACTATAGTCTACATGGCAATTAGCTTGCATGAGTCTGAAATTCTCGTTCGCCTATTCTTCTTGGACTTAAGAAAATTGGTTGAGAGACCCATTTTAGCATTTCTTTCGTAAATCATGAAATTGTCTATTTTTCTCTCATATTAGCATAAATTTTGCCATAATTTTACTAGACGTTGAGAAGCATAAATTCCGTGCCTCTTTAACAAATGAAAAGTGTTTTCTCAGGAAAAAATTATTCGCAACATTTTCCTAAATCTTTGGATTATTAATACATGATTCTCATAATGACTCGTCTCTTTCTAGTGGCTTCTCTTAACGGTCTTTGTTCTTTGCAACTGCATGTAGTATTTCCCAACACTATGATGCATATCCAAAGTGATTTAGTTCGTCCTAATATCTAAAACCTTTGGATGGATGTCTTTTGTGTAAACTTTTAAATGAAGTAAAATGTGAAGTGTAGGGGACCGCACTAGTAAGGAAAGAGTTGTCTTTTGTCATGTAGTGTACATGGTCCTTTTCTGTTTATATATATATAAATAATTATTATTGTTCCCAAAAAAAACCTTTGGATGCATGTAGGTGAGGAGTTTCTCCTTGGTTTGCATGATATTATCTTCGAATTTAACAATACTTGTGTTATGATGCTTCTAACTTTTTGTCTTT
Source organism: Cibotium barometz (assembly GCF_041138505.1). Taxonomy (NCBI): domain Eukaryota; kingdom Viridiplantae; phylum Streptophyta; class Polypodiopsida; order Cyatheales; family Cibotiaceae; genus Cibotium; species Cibotium barometz. Next base: position 25,782,245 of record NC_141088.1, on the reverse strand, counting down.
AATGCCATTATAATTACTCTTATGAAGATTGAAACTCCACTCCTATTCTAATTAGTTTCCTATGAAAACCCACTTAAATGGAAATTGTAATTTTTAGAAAATTTTCGAGCAATTACACATAAGTACAATGACACAAAATTGAAGCCTCTATCCTTTACATATCTTCTTGATTTTCTATCATTTCAACTTGCCTTCTACTTGGCATCAAGACCCATGCATTGGGCTATAATGAAAATCTCATTGTACCACTTATCATTGTGCAAGGGATCCTATGTTACATTGGGCTATAATGAAGATCTCATGGTACTGGGATCCTATGTTGCATTGCTAACACAAACTTCTCCTCATTGTGCAAGGGATCATCCTATGCTGCATTACGAACACAAACTTCCATGTATTGGCCTTGATCCCTCTCGAATACGATTTCCTCCTTGTAGAATTTGCAAGGCGCTTGTGGCTGATCCACTTAGAGGAGGGAGAGCCCACCAATGGCCTTTGCTTGTAAATTAAGGACCCCAATGCCACACCCTCTTCCTTAGTGCGTACTCCCATGAAATAGAATGCCACCTATGACAACATCACTATTAGCTTATAGAAAATCTCTAAAAAGTTTCTCCACTTTAGCTTTATGATCTTTTTGCCAAACGTGCACATAGAGGCAATAAACACCATAGGGACCATGCGGATGTGCGAATGACTATGATTCTTCTTGATAAAGATAGATGAATAGTGTGGCTCGGAGATGTATGTCCCTTTCTTCGTTAGACTTATGTGTGTAGTCTAGTTACTTAGTACAAAAATTCCTTCCTAGCCTGGGGGATTCACTCACAATAAAGGGGGACGTCACTTGCATGCATGAACCTCAAGAAAACCCACTATATATGATGCTCATAAGATGATAACATCCCCGTATTTAAGCTTATAAGGATACCTTTAAAAATGACTATGTTACTCCCCTTCCTTATATCTATGTTTTTTCTCTTGTAGTTACACACCCCCTCTCCTTAGATTAAAGTATGTTACTTTGAACCTATTGAGTGAACATAAGTACTTCATGCATGCTACCAAGAAATAGATGTTAAGTACTAGTAAATCATTACTGTAAATCAACCCCCTCAGAGGCCCCCTCCCCCTAACTTAAATTTAAGATTTAGTATTCACCTAAATACATGGCCTTACCCCTACCTTATAAGCTTATGCCTCATTTCATAAAACCCCCCTCTTGTACACTCACATGATATCATATGTTTTCTAAGAGTGAATCACCCGCGCTTTCTAGTAGCGAAGCCATGCTGGGAAGTGCCATTATACCTAGCCTTTCCTAATAGCCAGCTTGAACTTGAGGAGGGGTGCCACTAATAGAGGACAAGAAAGCCTCGGATGAGATCTATCTTCTGCATGTACTACCATATTAAAGTCCCCTGCAATGACTACATCTCTTCCCTCTATAACTTTATTCCATAAACTTGTATGGGCATGAGAATCATCAGGAGCATAAACACACCCAACCGTCATAATCCTTCCACACTCCTAGGTTCAATAAAGACGAAGTTACCATGATCATCACATATAGTATTGGACATGGACCACATTTCTTTGACCCAAATAACAATTCCTCCTTCCCCTTGTTTGGGGTATGGGTGGCCAATGCAGTAGCTCCATCCTGGCATGGGTTGATGCAATATCGTCCCCCCTTTTTCAGTCTCTCCAAAGCATATAAAGTTAACATTGTGACACTTTTAGTTGTTAATGCAAGCATTTCTCTTTCTTTGAGAGCACATGACTCACACATTCCATGCCAAAATTGTAAACACATCCTTGTTTATGTAAATAAGATTTAATGCATGGGGTCCTCCCTCACATCACTAAGCATGGAAAATTTGTTGTTTTCTTTAAGGCCCTTGTTTCGTGCCTCCTTCTTCTTGAGGGAAACACGTGCAGGGTTATGATCATCCACATTAACATCCCTAGGTAGTAACTAGAACCACGAGGAAAGTGGATTAGCTTAGAGGATGGGCCATCATTGCCTTCCTTTGGAATGTGCTTAATCTTGCTTTCAAGAAGTTATTGCCCTTGAGGTTGCCATAGCTTTCACAAGATGAGTTCTTCTTCGTGATACCTGAGGCTTGGGAGGCTCGTCGACTGAGAAGGGTCATTGTTGCTACTCTTGACTTTTTTAATGTTTTTTCTTCACTTGCCTTGTGTGGGCAATCTTAAAGTGGTCCTCTTATATAGTGCATGCCAAGGAAAGGGCTGAACTTAACTATGAGACATATATCCATTCCATCTAGCATAAGTAGTTCAACAATCACAGAATGCATCATGCCCTCTTGCTTGGGGGGGGGATTTTTTTTCCCAAAGTGCCAACTAGGAAAGTATAACCAAACATGGCATTGGTGGTGCATGGTATTTTTTGGCAAAAAAGAGGGAGACAATGGGGATTGAATAGACGAGCCCTCTTTTGTAGCTTGGAACACAATGTCACTTGTGAGGTTCATGTCTTATTTTGTGCTATCATATGGGTCACATGTGGTTTACTTGACTACGATATGCTCTTTCTCTCACATTCATCTCCCAAATTTTCTATATAATGAGTGAATAATTTTCTTTGTAAGATTAAAGGAAAGTTCCATAGATTAATTTTTATATAAAAAATGAATCAATAAGTTCTTATAAAAAGTTGACGATTTTTTTCCGTCGAGACAGACTAAATTTTTCGCCCAACAAAAGTGAAAATTTTGTTCATTATGGACCAAAATTTCTATTTTTTTGGATGAAAATTTAACTGTCACGATAGAAACGTCAGTCTACCACATAGAAATTTGGATTGAAGAATCCACTTTGTTAGAATCCAAACTAAAAACTGTGTTTTTGCAAAGACTATAAGTCTAAATCGAACTGTTAGATCAAAACAAAGTAAACTAATAGATTGTAGTACTCACTATCGTCTAAAATTTGATCGTTTGGATCATTGGATTTCTATCTAAATCTAGAAACATCTTTGCTTTCAATAAACCTCTTCTATGGCCATGGACTCCATATTCATACCTGTCTTAATATCAAAATGTGCTCTTTTTTTCCGCCAAAAAGTAAGAATCCCAAGTTTCCCACTTTCATCTTGCCCACCCAAATGCATGGATTTAAGACCCTTGTCAGACAGGATTAATGGTTGTGAAATCACATGAGATTTGCCACCATTTTTGGTGCGTTGGATCGAAATATAAAACTAGCAAACTAGGACGACAACCAGCCACCATTTTTCGGCATCCCTAGTTTACTTTCCCCCCCCCCTAGTTTACCCATAAGTCCCACATTTCAAAAATGGTTTACTTTTTGGTAGAGGTAGGCGAAGCTTGGAATCGAGCCAGAGACCTCTAGTTTAAAGAGTTAAGCTCTAACCACTAATACACTATTACCACCACGTTGGCAACCCTCTCCTTTTTTTTTGTTTGTTTTGTTTTAACACATCCTAGTTTAAATCTTAGGTCCCTAGTTTACTTCCTTAGTTTTCCATCTCCTAGTTTTCTTCCCTAATTTACCCTCATCTCCCTAGTTTATTTCCTTGGTTTACCTTTTTCCTAGTTTATTACCTTGCTTTACCCTCTCCCTAGTTTACACTCGTCCCCTTGTTTAATTGCATGCAAGGCCCTAGTTTACTCAACATGTCCGAAAGTTATGGTGGCAAATTGGCATCCTTAGTTTACTTTTTTTTTCGATCCAACATGCCGAAAAATTGTGGCTAGTGTCATCCCTAATTTACTTTTCGATCTGGTGGCACACCAAAAAGGATTGTGCGTGATTCCACAACCATTGATCTTATGTGACGGGTAGTAAGACTTCAGGCCATATAGTGCTAAGGGGGAGTTTTTCCCGTCCCTCTCGCCCCCGCCCGCAGTGGGTTTGTGGGTAGGAGATATGAGATTGTGAAATTGAGAGTCCTTAGGTGATGGGTTCAAATCTCGCTCTTGTGCATGTGTGGTGTACGTAAAACACGTGGCAAAGGCGTACCAGGTGACCAAGTGGCATTTTTTTAAAGGAGAAATAGGCTCTAGAAAATGCTGGCGCCCTTCTGGTTGTTTCTGGGTTCTTCTGTGTGCGCGTCCGTGTCTTCAAAAAGCAGTCGGCCCGGTATCTTCTTAACAGTTCTCTTTCAGCGTTACTATCACAATCCTCTTGGCAGGATACCCTTGTAGAACCCCATCACCATGAACCCCGAGAAATTCACTCACAAGACCAATGAGGCCCTCGCCGAAGGTCACGAACAAGCTTCCAACTCCGGACACGCTCAATACACACCCCTCCATCTCGCCCTTGCCCTCATCTCCGACGCCGGAGGCCTTTTCCGCCAAGCTATCGCTTCCGCAGGCGGCGGAGACGAGGCTGTGAAGTCGTTCGAGAGGATATTACGGCAGTGCCTGAAGAAGATTCCGTCGCAGGATCCAGCACCGGACAATGTTCCCGCGAATACGGCATTGGTGAAATGCATAAGGAGGGCACAGACTGCGCAGAAGAAGACGGGGGACTCCCATTTGGCTGTGGATCAGCTCATTTTGGGCCTACTGGAGGATTCACAGATTGGGGACTGTCTCAAAGAAGCGGGCCTGAGCCCGGCTAGGGTAAAATCAGAGATAGAGAAAACCAGAGGCGAAGGGAAGAAGGTGGAGAGCGCTTCTGGCGATACAAATTTTCAAGCTCTGAAGAGCTATGGTGTTGATTTGGTTGAGCAAGCGGGCAAGCTTGATCCCGTGATCGGTAGGGATGATGAAATACGCAGGGTCATACGCATATTGTCCAGGCGGACCAAGAACAATCCTGTGCTGATTGGGGAGCCTGGAGTTGGAAAGACGGCTGTGGTGGAAGGTCTTGCTCAAAGGATTGTCCGAGGAGATGTTCCAAGGTAAGCAAACTTCGTCATTATAATTATTTTGCATCCTTGTGCGTTTCATGCTGTTGACATGACATACCCAATCTCCAAGTCTTATTGTCTTTGGATTAGCATGCATCTCTTTCTCTCTCTCTCCTCCTCTTTTCCCTTGTTTTTCCATGCATTTCCTCTTGTTTTTCTAACCCTTAACCTAACTCACCCTCTAGTAGTATGCAATCCCATTTGCTCAAGATGCAATTTAAGTGTTTCTGTCATCTCAATAGAAATGAAATTGTCAGTAGAACCTGGATCAAACAAAAACAAAGCATTTTTATCTTGCAATTTACCCCAAGCACTTTAGCAAAGTGCGGCTATTTGGATCAGATGAGGTATTGCCTTGAACATTAGGTACTGCATTAGAAGAGGGTGGGGGCTGCATGGGTGCCTTCATCATTAACAAGTTGAGGACATCCCGTCTGCATATGGTCTTTGCTACCACATTGAAAACATTTACCTTGCTCTTGGTACTCCTTAACTTAAGTTGTTCAGAACTAAGGTTGTTTGATTTGTTTTTACCTCTCGTCTTCTTTTTGTTAAACCCCTTGTTCTTTTGCTCTCTTTCTCCACTTCTAGCTTGCTGTCCACCCTTGGACAGCTCTTGATTTGCCCTTTGTTTAGCTTTGTACCAGCTAAACTCTTGCTTTTTGGGGTTGCCTTTTGAATGCAAACTTTTGGCAATAATTGCCGACTCTATCATGTGTTGTAAAGTACTATTAGGATAGAGTTTTAGGTTCATCCTAATAATAGGGTGGAGACCACTTTCAAACTTCCGCATCTTCTCATCATTAGCAATCTTCATAAAGGGGGTTACTTTAAGCAAAACAGCCCAAAACTTATCTACATATGCAGATACACTTTCATGCTCTTTTTGTGACAACCAATCTCACTCTTTCTTTACATATTTCTCAAAGTCAGGTGGAAGAAACTGCTCATAAAACTGAATTTTAAAGTCTTCCCAAAACAGCCCAAAACTTATCTACATATGCAGATACACTTTCATGCTCTTTTTGTGACAACCAATCTCACTCTTTCTTTACATATTTCTCAAAGTCAGGTGGAAGAAACTGCTTATAAAACTGAATTTTAAAGTCTTCCCAAGACTTTGGATCGTTGTTCTCAAGAATCTTGGCTAGCCACCAATTGCTAGCCGTTCTTCAAATTACATGCCCACATGACGAAGTTTAGAATTTTCAATAAAATTGCCATTCACAAATGCAACCTCAAACTATCTAATAAAAGAAAGAGCTTTAGTAATATCCCGTTTTCCATCATAAGATTCAAACTTAACATCTTTGAGGATTTTTCAGTGGGAGAAGGAGAACGGGCTTTGGGTTTAGCATGGCTTTTGTGATGGCGAGAATGGCTTTTACGAGGAGAAGAATTGTGGCTAGGTAAAGAAGAACAGTTATGGGTATGAGAGTGAGAGCGGGTATGGGATCTTGAAGAGACTTCTTGAGAGGCATGAAGTGTTGGCTCTCTATGCCTCTTCTTTAGAGACTCAAGAGTATGCTGAATTTTTGGGATGGCCAAAATAGACTTCAATTCAGCCACTTCGGACTGTAATGGTTGCAACATTAACCTCACTATGATGTGGAGAACTGCTCATGATGGCTGTTGGAGTTGCCCTTCCCTTAGCAGAGCAAGGGAACACAACTCAAAAATACTGTCAAAGCTGTCTACTAAAACAATTCTTTGCTTGCAATTCAATTCTGTATATCCAAGACCAGTCATTACTTGCGTCTAAATATGATGCGGAATAGACCGCAAGAGTACAACAGTGTCCCTACACGGACAGGAGGGCCACAAGGTCTTTCAAACATGCTCGCTATCACCAAAACCGTTGGTATCTCCTTTTGGAGTGTGACAATAAGACGAGGGCTATCTTAGAATCCCAACCTTCCCTCATGGATAGTGACTCCTTCACGGTCTTATCTAGTATCATAAAAAGATTTATGCAGAGTAAGAGAACTGAAGGTTTGATACCACTGTCACAAACGGGTGCGTGGTCATACAGAATTTAATAAAGATTTATCATTCTTTGATCACTGCCATATCCCATATACATAGCCATAACAATTGATTATACAATGTGAAAGTACTGAAAATAATGATATTGCACTAGAGACCAGAAGATGGGTTGGTTCCCCCCTCCCTTGAAGGGAATTTACAATACGAATCCTGAGAAATTAAGGAGTAGTTACACGTAGTTATAAGTCTACAAAAACTGGTAAGTTATTATTGAACATTCAGCATGGGTTTAGCAAGCCTTGATCCTAGATCAACAATTCTCAAGTTTGCAGGAGGCAGCTTCCTAACAGTAGTAGTTATGTCATAGAGGGCGCTTGGCTTGGGCTTTTTTGGGTGCCTTTGTGGAGTGATTGGCATGTCCATGTTACACCCACCTATGGTGTGCATGACATGCCTCTTGCTGAGGTTGGAGCACGAGGAACGCTTACCTTCACTTCAACTCCACCGGCTCATCCACTCCTCGCTTGTGTCCGACGTTTGATCTTTTGTCGTAAAACATTATGTATCACTAGATTGGCTGCCAAGACGGTCATCATGTAGACATCACTGCAGCCCTACTAGCACTTATTCTGTTGGATCATATCATCTCTAGAGGGTCTACATCATCTTTTTCATGCTTGTATTGGCTATTTATGAGGCTTTGCATTGGCATATCTTAGTAGAGATTATTCAGCATTTTTTCTACCATATTTTGGTATTTTTGGCATTTTATGTAGCATTTAATGCTACAGCCATGCTATCGGCCTGCTATAGCTAGCCGACCAGCATGCATCCTGAGGTAGTATATGAGGGCTGGCTCCCTTTCCCTCAGTCCATCTCATTTTTCAGCATTCAGTTGAGGTCATTAGCAGTTGCTAGTGCTTCTCATCATTGTATAGCACCTACGGGCTTCCCTTGTGCTCAGATTTCAGCAATAAACATCAGTTTCTAGCATTTACAGGTCTTGTACCTGGGCATACATCTGTGTTTTATATTTGCCTCACTTTCTTTCATGGTGTTAGAGCTCAGCTTGTGTGGTCTTGGCACCTTGTCATAGATATCTCCTCTGGCCAGGTTTTTTGAGGGGGAGCAACGGCTAGGAGATGGGAGCCTAGCCACCAACGTTGCTCAGTGCCCTAGGGTGGTGTGCATGCTGTTGCTGCGTGACTTTGACATATTTCGCTGCGATGGGAACCACTACAGAACTCACCCTGTTCTCTACTAAAATGAACTCAGCGAAGGAATTCTGATGATGAACTTGTGTTGGTGGTGTTGATTACTATAGGTGCTGTTGGAACTTCGACACTGGTTCTTGTACTCCCGTGTGAACCTTCAACAACACATCTGTTCTTGAAGAAGCTGTCTTCGTCCCTTTATCTAAACCTTGTTGGTGGAAAGCTTTCTTATTCTTTGATCTTTCCTTTCTGCTTTGATTCTGGCAGTAACCTTTCTGAGGTGAGGGTCATAGCACTTGACATGGGAGCTTTAGTGGCGGGTGCCAAGTACCGTGGAGAATTTGAGGAACGGTTAAAATCTGTCTTGAAAGAAGTGGAGGAGGCCGAAGGCAGAGTTATTTTATTCATTGATGAGATCCATCTTGTGCTTGGTGCTGGTGAGTTGTGATTTCTTCAAGCTGTTTCATATCAATAATGTTTTTGTGTTTCGTCAAGGTGTTGTGACGTGGTTGTCTGCTGCTTTGCCATAGGCCGCACAGAGGGATCTATGGATGCAGCCAACCTGTTCAAACCAATGCTTGCCAGAGGCCAGTTGAGGTGTATTGGAGCTACAACACTAGAAGAGTACCGTAAATATGTTGAGAAGGATGCTGCGTTCGAAAGGCGCTTTCAACAAGTATATGTGTAGTGAGGATAGTAGTTTTTATAGGTCATGTAATCTCTAGGACTATCAAAGCACGTGTTGAAGGATTTGTTTCCCGATTTTGTAGGTTTACGTAGCAGAGCCAAGTGTAGCTGACACTATCAGTATTCTTCGTGGACTCAAAGAAAAGTACGAAGGCCATCATGGTGTACGCATCATGGACAGAGCCCTGATTGTTGCTGCACAACTGTCTAGCCGTTATATCACATGTAGGTTTTCTCTTGTGTGTCTTCTGGTTAGTGGTCATTGAAAATTTAGGTTATGTAACTTGCCAAGTTTGTTACATGAGGGTTGCAGAGAGTTTTTGCTCTTGTTGCTTTAAGGGTGCTCAAACTGATGCGTGCTTTTAAAATCTGATGCAATGTGATGGCAGCACGTTTTCTTCCCGACAAAGCTATCGATCTGGTAGATGAAGCGTGTGCTAATGTCCGTGTCCAACTTGATAGCCAACCGGAGGAAATGGATGCACTTGAACGCAAAAGAATCCAACTGGAAGTTGAGTTGCATGCCTTAGAAAAGGAGAAGGACAAAGCAAGCAAGGCAAGACTAGCTGAGGTAACAATTCATTCTACCCAAATTTACATTATTGAAACAGTGCTACCGAGTTCCCGAGTTCATTAACTGATGGAATCTTCTTGTGAAATGATCTCTGCAGGTGCAAAAGGAGCTTGAGGATTTGAGGGACAAGCTTCAGCCACTGAAAATGAAGTATCAGAAGGAAAAAGAGAGACTTGATCAGATTAGGCGCCTCAAACAAAAGAGAGAGGAGATTTTGTTTAGTTTGCAAGAAGCAGAGAGGAGAATGGACCTTGCAAGAGTTGCTGACTTGCGGTATGGAGCTCTTCAAGACATTGAAGCCACCATTCAAAGGTTGGAGTCTGAGACAGATGAAAACAGTATGCTAACAGAAACTGTTGGGCCAGAACAGATAGCAGAGGTAAACTTGATTCTTCCTTGTTTGAACGTTGGAATATTATTGGAGTAAAACAACATTTTCAATGCGATCTTTTCTTGTCTGATTGATTTTGAGATGTTTCTTTCCTTGCTTTTGAGTAGGTGGTGAGCCGGTGGACAGGCATACCGGTCACTAGACTGGGGCAAAATGAGAAAGAACGACTGATTGGCTTGGCAGATCGATTACACCAGCGTGTTGTTGGCCAGGATGAAGCAGTCCAAGCTGTGGCTGAAGCTGTTCTGAGGTCCCGAGCAGGACTGGGCCGGCCTCAGCAACCTACTGGTTCCTTCTTGTTTTTGGGACCCACAGGAGTTGGCAAAACTGAATTAGCCAAAGCTCTTGCCGAACAGCTATTTGATAATGAAAATCAGCTTGTCAGGATTGACATGTCTGAGTACATGGAGCAACATTCTGTTGCCAGGCTTATTGGAGCACCGCCAGGGTAAGCGAGGAGCTTACATAAGCACTCTCATTATGTAGAGAACAGGCTGTGTATGTTTAATAGACGTTCATGTAGGTAGTCAGTTGGAATGCTCATCGATTTGCACATGTTTCAGGTATGTTGGACATGAGGAGGGTGGACAGCTAACAGAAGCTGTAAGACGCCGCCCGTACAGTGTGGTATTGTTTGATGAAGTGGAGAAGGCACACCTTTCTGTCTTCAATACCTTGTTACAAATACTTGATGATGGTCGGCTGACTGATGGTCAAGGGCGGACCGTGAACTTTTCCAACACGGTAGTGATCTTGACATCAAATCTTGGTGCTGAACAACTACTCGCAGGGCTTACTGGCCAGCAAAATATGGAAGTGGCTAAAGAGAAAGTATTGGCTGAGGTGAGTGCGCTGGCGCTGTTTTGGACAGTTGCATTGACTCATCCAAGTTTTTGGAGGCTTCTTGCTGAAACTGTGATGTTTTGGTCTTGAATCATTGATGTCTTTGACTGACTTGATGCTGGCTGCCTCTTTTGAGCAGTGACAATGTTAATCGGGGCATGGTTTTTGCAGGTTAGGCAGCACTTTAGACCAGAGTTATTGAACAGGCTTGATGAAATAGTTGTGTTCAAGCCTTTAACTCTTGATCAGCTTCACAAAGTTGCCCGTTTGCAAATGAGGGATGTTGCCCTTCGTCTAGCAGAAAGAGGTGTTGCCTTAGGTGTTACTGATGCAGCTTTGGATCTTGTCTTGTCTGAAGCTTATGATCCGGTGAGCCACAGTTTCTGTATAATTTTTCCCCTTTTTATGTTTTATCTTATCTTCTAATATCTAATTAGCTCCATCTATTTCTGATGTTGTGTGTTGATGGTGGGTTTTGGTTCAGGTTTATGGTGCTCGACCACTTCGTCGGTGGCTAGAGCGTAGGGTTGTGACCCAATTGTCACGCATGCTGATCAATGATGAGATAGATGAGAATTCTACTGTTTACATTGATGTGAAGCCAGGTACCAATGAGCTTTGCTACCAAGTGCAGAAAACAGGTGGGTTTGTTGGTAAAAAATCTGACGTCCTGATAAGTATTCCAGATGGTAAGCTTGATCCTCAATTAACCAAGAAGCTGAAAATTGAGGAGATTGAGGGCGATGATGAAATGGAAGATTAAATGCGAGGAAGAGAGTGAGCAGGAATTGACTATGAAAATTTTATTAGCTTGTAAGCAACGAACAGGAACTGGTAGTATGCCTGGGCTGAGAAAGAGCCTTTACATCCTTTGGTTATCTTCATGAAGTCATCATGAAGAGTCCAGAAATGGTGAAGTGTTGTTAAAGGAACCGAGAATGATCTATAGGAGGAAGCTGATACACAGGCATTTGATGGAAAGTCAATAGACAGCCATTAATCTAAGTAGCCTGATCTAAACTACAGGCATTTTGTAGTAAAGCCACTTGAGAAAACACTGTTTTGTGCAAAACTTACCTATGTTTACATAAACGTATGTTTTATAGACTGTGTCACATGCAGAAGTCTTTCTACTTAATTACTAGGTTAACTATGCAATTATATTGTTTTAACTTGAGAATACTATTATAGAATTGAGATATGTACACGAGATCTTTTACCTTAACGTTTTGATGTCTCCTTCCTTCTCGTGGCATCCGGCGTGGTATTTGGACGGGAGTGCCTTGGTTTGTTGTGAAGTGGAGAACGGTTGTCTTCCATAGATGTGTTACAGTAATTTACATTCTTCTTGAAATGTAATATGCGGAAGCTTCGGAGAAGAATCGGTAACTTCAAAACTAAGAAAATTCAGCACTCTTTTCGCGACGAAAATTAACGCACAAACTGAAAGGAGAAGTGCTGAAAATAGAGAGAGAGAGAGGGAGAGGTGGAGAGGAGACAGTATTGGGTCCCAATTACCCTCTGTAGGGCCCCCCACCACGGATGGTCTATTTGTGCTTTATTAGAATGATGAGAAATCTGAAAGAAAATACAGCAATCTTGGGACCTTTTCTTGGCGGGGAATACCCTGCCCTTGACCTGAATCCTTCACCCCTTTGCTTACCACCCTCTTGGCTTTGTCTAGCCTTTTATGCTTGAGCTCTTGGTGGAGAATGAGATGAATGAATGGGATTGTGGGCTCTCCCTTATATAGTACTCCTATTGCAGCAGTTGGCCAGGCGGCCAGCATTTAATGTCCCACGATTGTGAATATTCAGCAATAAATGTTGAATAAAATCCCATAAAATGCTGCGTTTTTTCTTATCAAGCTGAAAGGTGATGCATGCTTCCAGAGGGTTGGGCATAGCTTTTGCCCACAATCCAAGGGCTGGGCAGCCTGTATGGGCTGGCTGCCCCATACTTGCCCTACAGCCATGTAAAGGCTGTAATCTCCTGGAATCTGCCTTATTCTTGCCCTAGGGCTGTCCTACAGTCCCTCCATGGCTGGTGAGTTCAGCCTGGGCCCTCCTGGCCCTCATGGGGGTCGTTCTACACCATTCCCATGCCCAGACTAAGATCCGGGGTAGCCCTATGGGCTGGCCCCTTGTCCTAAACACTAATTACTCAGTGATCTAGCATCCGGTACCATACCAGATAAACAGAATCACTGACATCATTGTAGAGGGAGACTCACAGCGCGGACTGGCACTGTTCTACACCATTCCCATGCCCACACTAAGATCCGGGGTGGCCCTATGGGCTGGCCCCTTGTCCTAAACACTAACTACTCAGTGATCTGGCATCCAGTACCATACTAGATACAGAGAATCACTGACATCATTGTAGAGGGAGACTCACAGCGTGGACTGGCACTGCTTCATGTGCAGGACAGTGCACACTTGACCTTAGACTCATGTGCAGGACAATGCACACCTGACCTCGGACGACTGAGATGGATCCTTGGTTGACTCGTCCCGGACTGGGCTCACATGGGACCAGTTCACCATCCCAGGTCCTGCACCTTCTGTACATAAATGTCTACGTGGCATCCAAGTGTGGGATGCACGTAACATCCCCTTCTGCTTAACTTGACGGAAGCTGCATAGCCTCCAAATAATCCGTCAATAACGTCGGATAGTCTTCGAAAAACTCTTTGTCGAGCCATACCGCTTCATGAGTTCCTTGGTCCTGAAACTTCGTGAGGAACTGTCGTAGTCTTTGGCCTGAGCCATGCTTGAAACGGTACAAAAGGATGTGTTCTGGAATCATAACTTTTGCTTCATCCACAATGTCTGGTTCCGCTTTGTCTTTGACCTCTGAAGGGGTTGGGACCTGCATATAGCTTTAACCAATTGACATGAAATACATCGTGCATAGTCCAACTCGGAGGTAGCTTTAACTGCATAGACACCTCATTAATCTTTTTCCTGATGGGAAAAGGTCCGAAGCTCCTGAAAGATAACTTTGGGCATTGCTTGTCCACCTGCTTCAATCTTTGCTTCATAATCCGAAGATAAACCCAATCCCCTTTCGAAAACTTCATATCCCTTCAGTCTTTATTGGCCTGTTGAGTGTAGGCCTCTTGCGCTTTGGCCAATCTGTCCTTTACTGACTCTAAAATCTTCTGGTAAGACTCCGTCACTCTGTTCGCCTCCGGTACTGAAGACGAAGTCCTGGTTAACAATGACTGGAAAGGTCTTCCAAACGCTGCCTCATATGGAGTCCTGCCAATAGTTGAAGAAAAAGAATCATTCAAAACAGCTTGAACTAAAGGCAAATACGATTCCCACTTACCTTGTTGATTGTGGACATAACACTTTAGCATATCAAAGGCCAAATGGTTTTATATCTCTGTCTGGCCGTCTGACGGTGGGTGGAATGCACTAGAAAAATTCAACTAAGTACCAAAATTATCAAACAATGTCCTCCAAAAATGGTTGGTAACCTTGGCATCTCGGTCTGACACTATTGTCCTAGGAATCCCGCCAATCGGGTACCAATGCCGAATGAACAACTGGGCAACATCCTCGGCGGTCACATTGGCCCTGCAAGGAATAAGCATAACAAATTTGCTAAACCTATCAACAATAGTTAAGCACTGCGTATTACGCTTACTCGGACTGGGAGGCAGATTCGTAACAAAGTCCATGGAAATGTCTTGGAAAGGACCCTCAAGAATTGGCAAGGGCTGTAACAACCCTATCTTCTTTCCACGAGGAGGTTTCACCTTTTGATAAATGTCACAGCGTTGTACATATGTAAACACATCACGTCTTATCTTTGGCCAATAGTATTGCCGTTCCAATTTCTCCAGAGTCGAATATATGCCCTTATGACCACCTGTAATGGCGTCATGCACATCATGGAGAAGAGCTGCCCTGAACGACTTCATGACACACAGTCGGCCTTTGTAAAAAAGCCAACCATTGCGTATCAAAAAGTGGCATGGTCCTGTGGCATCCAATGCCTGTTCCCACTGTGTATCGAATTCCTCGGAATCCGCGTACGTGTGCTTCATGTCCTCTAGTCCTGTACCAACAAGATCAAGTCTAGTGGTCTGAATTGTAGACACTTGTCCCTTCCTGCTCAAAGCGTCAGCCATTGGATTGGCCTTTCCTGGAAGGTACTCAATCATACCACCGAACTGCTAGAATATATCCGACTCCAGCGGTGTTGTCGATCACTCCACTGTGCACTTGGCATTGTCTGAATCCAGCGTAATGCCTGATGGTCAGTGCGAACCTTGAAGTCACGGCCATGCAGGAAATGTTTCCAATGTTTCAAGGCCTGTATCACTGCTAGGAGTTCACGATCATAAACTCAGTAGTTCTTCTCAGCAGGCAGTAACTTACGAGACATGTAAGCTACTGGATGACCATTCTGTTGTAAAACACCTCTAATTGCGATGTTACTCGCATCGGTGATCACTTGAAATGGTTCGTCCCACGAGGCAAGTGCTAAACAAGGCGCTTCTGACAAAGCCACCTTGAGGTTCTGGAATGCCTCCAACGCTCATGGAGTCATTCGAATCTTTTGCCGTCTTGTCTTCACTCCCTTTAGCAGATCGGTGAGATCTGTCGAGAGGTCAGAAAACTTGTCGATGTGAGTGGAGTATGCTTGGAATATACCCACAAAAGATCTAATGTCATAGGTTGTCTGAGGTACTTCTCAGTTGACAATCTCGGCCACTTTAGCCGGATCAAGTCGAATGCCTTCAGCACTAATTATATATCCCAAGTAATGCACCTGGAACATATAAAATTCGGACTTCTTTTCATTGATGTAGAGCTCGTTGCTTTCCAGCAACTTAAGGACTTCCAGCAACTTAAGGACTTTCTCCACATCAATGTCATGCTGCTCAACCGTAGCTGAAACTACTAGTATGTCGTCCAGAAATATGAACACACACTTTCCAATCAAATCTCGAAAAACACGCATCATCATGAGGTTAAATGTAGCTGGGGCGTTCGTCAAGCCAAATGGCATGACCACAAATTCATAGTGGGCCCGTTCTGTACGGAAGGTTGTCTTGGGAATGTCCCCCTCCACAATCCGCACCTAGTGGTACCCACTCTTTAAATCCAGTTTTGAGAACACCTTTGCTCCATTCAGTCTCTCGAGAATATAATCAATTCGAGGCATCGAGAATCTGCTCTTGATAGTTAGCTTGTTGAGTGCACGATAATCGACACACGAACGGGAAGACCCATCTTTCTTCTTGACAAATAAGATCGGTGCTGCAAATGGCAACACGCTGGGCTGGATGAAGCCAGATTGCAACAATTCTTGGAGTTGGCGGTCCAACTCCGATTCCATTGCCTTGGAAAGACGATACGGACACTTGCTCAGGGGGGGTTCCGAGCCTGGGAGGAGGTCAATCTTGTGGTCCTCCGGTCTGGACGAGGGGAGCTGGGGAGGGAGGCTGTCCCGAATAAAAATCTTTTGGAACTTTCCATGGAGAACCAAGTACTTCTCGGAAGCACTGGCCACCATTTGGGCTGTTTGGATATAAATCATCGCACACTGTGCGCCTTTCCTGACTGCTTGCTTAGCCTGTAAGTGGCTTATGAGCGGAAAGTTCGGAATTCTTGGCTCACACTTACTGGTCACCAGGGCGTTTGACACATTCCGATCGATCTGGAACGTGTGCTTGTCCCACTTGACATCAGGAAGAAACTTGTGAAACCACTAAACATCCAAAATTATGTCTGCTCCTACAAGAGGGGCAACCATAAAATCACGCACAAACCCTATGCCCTGAATCACTAATTTAGTACCTAGAGCTTCATACTTGATGCTCGTTGTCATGCTTGTGCTAAAACCCTCAACTTGTTTGTCCATCGAAGTCAGCTCGAAACAGGCATGCCTAGCGGCCTGTTCCGTGACCACATCCTTCGTGATGCCGTTGTCAAACAAGACCGACTCTCTGGCCACCTATGTAGCCAAAGGACTTGAGCAATTCGTTGTGCTCATACTCCTGGTCATGGGCGCCCTTCTGCTTATCTTTGAGCCCCCGGCTAATAATTGCTCCAACTGAAGCACAGGGGTTTGAAGAACTAGGGATAGCCCGCTGGGGTCTGTGTGGGAGCGGAGCTCACCACGGAAGCTGTGGAGGCGGCGGCAGGCTTTGGAGGCTTCTTCGGACAATCTTGAGAAGTATGTCCTTTTGTATGACAAAAGAAACATCTACCCTCCTCCTTGTACTGAGAAAGCTCCTCAGCACTCAACTTGCCACTTGTCTTGCTTGCCTTCCCTTTCTGGTCAGAGGCATTGTTCGAGTTCTTGGAGCCAGAGGCTCCCGGGATCTGTCCTGGGGAAGACACCGTTTGGTTCTGGCTTTTGTCCCCTGAGGAGGCGGTAGCCCTGGGAGAAGCCTACTGGGAAGTCTTGGGCTTGCCCCACCATTGTGTATCATTTCTGCACTCGCGCAAGCGAGAGTGCATCTTCAAAGGTGGCTGGCCTAAACATACACACCTCCCATTGGATTTGTGTGTCCAGGCCATACAAAATTTGCCCTTTCTTGTCCGTATTAGATAAGCCTAATTGCATACATAAGGTTGAAATTTTATTGGCAAACTGAAGGACTGGTTGCGCGACCCTCGTAGACCTGCATACACCTAGATCACTGCTAGGTGTCCTCTCATAATAGCCATGGTTCTTCTTCCCATACATAAGCTGCCATACCTGCTTTGGTGTGGGTATGAGCCCACTGAGTCCACCAAGGAATGGCCTCACCTTCCAAGTACCAACTGGCTAAGATCACTCTGTCAGTATCTGTTTTCCTAACTGCACCAAAGTAAGCTTCAAATTGATGTAACCATGAATAAAGAGTTGTGGGATCGAGTTTACCATTATACTTACTAAAGTTCATTTTCTCGAGAAAATGATTCGAGGGTGCCGCCGGTGTTAATCTGGCGTCCAAGGCTCTGAGGTAACGCTCGTGTTCCATGCGTCGCATGGCTTCGTCTTCTCATTGTCGGATCTCCAATGCACGCATCTGCAACTCAAGCAAAGAGCTTGGCTGCAGCTGTGGCCCTGCGAGAGGGTCCCTGTGTCGAGGATCTGGTATCTGCGATATGGAAGGAGAGGGAGAAGGAGATGGAAAACACGACGCTGGAGAGCGGGTACGCTCCTCCTCCAGAGCCAAGATCTGCGCCTTTTGCTCATCCAACTTGGCTGTCTGTTCTGCGATTGCTCACATAATTTGCTGGAACATGTCTGTGACACTCAAGCGTGGTGCCCTAGCTAGGCTGCCTGGTGCACTCTGGTCCCATGGTTCTTGGTCTCTCTCGTCGTCGAAGCTCGCCATAGCAGGAAAATGCAATTTCTTTTCGGAACGCAATTTGACCATCCACTATCTGTGTGGGAGACGTCCGGAGGCTTCCAAAGGCTAAAAACCAACCGTCCTTCGAGGGGACAGGAGTCACTCCGAAAGGGATAGTCCACCGGCGTCGAAATACCAACCACACGAGTGAGAAAAAATTTTGGTTTCTTTGCTGAATCTTTGTACTTGAAGTAGGCTTTGATACCACTGTAATATGCGGAAGCTTCAGAAGAATCGGTAACTTCAATACTCAGAATTCAGCACTCTTTTCGCGACAGAAATTAACGCACAAACTGAAAGGAGAAGTGCTGAAAATAGAGAGAGAGGGGGAGAGGACACAGTATTGGGTCCCAATTACCCTCTGTAGGGCCCCCACCACGGATGGTGTATTTGCTTTATTAGAATGATGAGAAATCTCAAAGAAAATGCTTGCGAGCCATACCGCTTCATGAGTTCCTTGGTCCTGAAACTTCGTGAGGAACTGTCGTAGTCTTTGGCCTGAGCCATGCTTGAAACGGTGCAGAAGGATGTGTTTTGGAATCATAACTTTTGCTTCATCCACAATGTCTGGTTCCGCTTTGTCTTTGACCTCTGAAGGGGTTGGACTTGCATATAGCTTTAACCAACTGACATGAAATACATCGTGCATAGTCCAACTCGGAGGTAGCTTTAACTGCATAGACACCTCATTAATCTTTTTCCTGATGGGAAAAGTTCCGAAGCTCCTGAAAGACAACTTTGGGCATCGCTTGTCCACCTGCTTCAATCTTTGCTTCATAATCCGAAGATAAACCCAATCCCCTTCCGAAAACTTCATATCTCTTCGGTCTTTATTGGCCTGTTGAGTGTAGGCCTCTTGCGCTTTAGCCAATCTGTCCTTTACTCACTCTAAAATCTCCTGGTAAGACCCCGTCACTCTGTTCGCCTCCCGGTACTGAAGACGAAGTCCTGGTTAACAATGACTGGAAAGGTCTTCCAAACGCTGCCTCATATGGAGTCCTGCCAATAGCTGAAGAAAAAGAATCATTCAAAACAGCTTGAACTAAAGGCAAATACGATTCCCACTTACCTTGTTGATCGTGGACATAACACTTCAGCATATCAAAGGCCAAATGGTTTTATATCTCTGTCTGGCCGTCTGACTGTGGGTGGAATGCACTGGAAAAATTCAACTAAGTACCAAAATTATCAAACAATGCCCTCCAAAAATGGCTGGTAACCTTGGCATCTTGGTCTGACACTATTGTCCTAGGAATCCCGCCAATCGGGTACCAATGCCGAATGAACAACTGGGCAACATCCTCGGCGGTCACATTGGCCCTGCAAGGAATAAGCATAACAAATTTGCTAAACCTATCAACAATAGTTAAGCACTGCGTATTACGCTTACTCGGACTGGGAGGCAGATTCGTGACAAAGTCCATGGAAATGTCTTGGAAAGGACCCTCAAGAATTGGCAAGGGCTGTAACAACCCTATCTTCTTTCCACGAGGAGGTTTCACCTTTTGATAAATGTCACAGCGTTGTACATATGTAAACACATCACGTCTTATCTTTGGCCAATAGTATTGCCGTTCCAATTTCTCCAGAGTCGAATATATGCCCTTATGACCACCTGTAATGGCGTCATGCACATCATGGAGAAGAGCTGCCCTGAACGACTTCATGACACACAGTCGGCCTTTGTAAAAAAGCCAACCATTGCGTATCAGAAAGTGGCATGGTCCTGTGGCATCCAATGCCTGTTCCCACTGTGTATTGAATTCCTCGGAATCCGCGTATGTGTGCTTCATGTCCTCTAGTCTTGTACCAACAAGATCAAGTCTAGTGGTCTGAATCGTAGCCACTTGTCCCTTCCTGCTCAAAGCGTCAGCCATTGGATTGGCCTTTCCTGGAAGGTACTCAATCATACCACCGAACTGCTAGAATATCTGACTCCAGCGGTGTTGTCGATCACTCCATTGTGGCATTGTCTGAATCCAGCGTAATGCCTGATGGTCAGTGCGAACCTTGAAGTCACGGCCATGCAGGAAATGTTTCCAATGTTTCAAGGCCTGTATCACTGCTAGGAGTTCACGATCATAAACTGAGTAGTTCTTCTCAGCAGGTAGTAACTTACGAGCCATGTAAGCTACTGGATGACCATTCTGTTGTAAAACACCTCTAATTGCGATGTTACTCGCATCGGTGATCACTTGAAATGGTTCGTCCCACGAGGCAAGTGCTAAACAAGGCGCTTCTGACAAAGCCACCTTGAGGTTCTGGAATGCCTCCAACGCTCATGGAGTCATTCGAATCTTTTGCCGTCTTGTCTTCACACCCTTTAGCAGATCGGTGAGATCTGTCGAGAGGTCAGAAAACTTGTCGATGTGAGTGGAGTATGCTTGGAATATACCCACAAAAGATCTAATGTCATAGGTTGTCTGAGGTACTTCTCAGTTGACAATCTCGGCCACTTTAGCCGGATCAAGTCGAATGCCTTCAGCACTAATTATATATCCCAAGTAATGCACCTAGAACATATAAAATTCGGACTTCTTTTCATTGATGTAGAGCTCGTTGCTTTCCAGCAACTTAAGGACTTTCTCCACATCAACGTCATGCTGCTCAACCGTAGCTGAAAATACTAGTATGTCGTCCAGAAATATGAACACACACTTTCCAATCAAATCTCGAAAAACATGCATCATCATGAGGTTAAATGTAGCTGGGGCGTTCGTCAAGCCAAATGGCATGACCACAAATTCATAGTGGGCCCGTTTTATACGAAAGGTTGTCTTGGGAATGTCCCCCTCCACAATCCGCACCTGGTGGTACCCACTCTTTAAATCCAGTTTTGAGAACACCTTTGCTCCATTCAGCCTCTCGAGAATACAGTGATTAGTACTGATTAATCACTGATTAGCAAATTAATGCTCTGGTTTGTGTGCAGAAAACAGAGTATGCGGGGAGTCCAGATCTGGTGCCTTCAACTTCAAATGAGCTCAAATGCTTTCAAAGGAGCTCAAATGCTTTCAAAGGCATCAATAGCAATGAGTCTAGTAGAGGATTAAGCCAAGAAACACAAGATTTGACCAAATATTGAAAGCTTAATCTCTGTTTTACCAAAGTCACCTGCAGATTTGATGAAGAGCTTTGATCTCAATGTAGACTTGATGAAATTAAATTCTGTCTTCACCAGCTTGTAGAGCATGCTTGAAAACCCCCGGGGCTAAGAGGAATTAGCTTAATTTGATTTGATGAGCTCAAGATTTGCAGATTACTCCCAGAAACAGGCACCTGCGAAAATGACAATTTCTCCCAAACGCGCTGGCGGTTTGCTGCGCCGTTTTGATGAGCATGAAGAGCTTAGGGTTGGCTATTATGTGCTAGAAGGGCTTGCCCTAATTTTGAGTGTGCAAGATGCTAGAGATCCTCCACTAGCTGGGGGTGAAGGAGAGAAGTGAAAACTCACTAAAAAAATTGATTTTTTGCTAATCTTCTACTAATCCTAATTAATTAACTAATGGGCTCATAAATCTGATAGATTCTAGGCATGGCTCTGATACCATGTTTAAATTTGAGCATAATGATGAGCTAAACACTAGAATCAACATCATTAACAAAGTGATTATGATTAAGACATAATTAGTGAATAATTAGCAAATAGATTAATGTAGGCATGGATACTCAAAAACCAGCAAATTCTCATTAGGGCTATGCCTCAATTTATAGAGTTTACATCAAGCATCAAATCCCATTGATTTCTCCATGATTCACTTCCAGAATATCTCCACCTCTTGCCTGATTCTCTCCACCTCTTCTCTTTTCCCTGAATATCTCCCAGAATATCTCCACACTCCTAAATTCCCTCATGCTACCCATTATTCTCTCCCAGTAGATTCTTCTCACCTTTTCACAGGTTCTTTCACAATTACATCTCCTCTTTTACAGCCTCTATCCAAGAGCTTGTTCCCACACACACCCTATTCACTTGTATATTTCAACAACATAGAGAGAGAGAGAGAGAGAGAGAGAGAGAGAGAGAGAGAGAGAGATAGAGACATCAAGAAATGAAACGAAATGTCATTTTAATGTCTTCAAAAAACCAGATGACCTATGAGACAAAGGTCCAATAAATAAAGCTGAAATAACTGAAGTAAATCCTCAAAGAATATATGGGGGAAGAGCACTTAAACTAAAAAGGGGTACAAACAAATGAGTGATAGCATTTGGGGGGAGGGCCATCGGAGAAACTCTCACATGGGACGATGTATAACAGGTAGACAATCTCATCCGAGGTAAAGTGCTTGGTAGCCCTCTGCTGATGCATGGCTATGATTAGCTATATCCTTTGGTGCATATGAGATCTCTTGCTGGGTCCTCTAGGCCTCTCAGACGTCTGGCTCTACTAAGCTGTAGTGCCCGATCATGTGTCACTCCTCGAGAGGCGGCTCTCGGTGCAGATGCTAAGGGAGCCTAGGATTGAGCGGTGACCTATAAAGTAATATTGAAATAGTAGATTAAATGTCTCTGTACTGGTCCTCTGATCATCGGTTGGTTGAGAGAGAGAGAGAGAGAGAGAGAGAGAGAGAGAGAGAGAGAGAGAGAGAGAGAGACGACAGAGAGTGAGAGACATCAAGACACAGAGAGTAAGAGACATCGAGAGAGAGAGAGAGAGAGAGAGAGAGAGAGAGAGAGACATCAAGAGAGAGAGTAAGAGACACCGAGAGAGATAAGAGAGAGAGAGAGTGAGACATCGAGAGAGAGAGAGAGAGAGAGAGAGAGAGAGAGAGAGAGAGAGAGAGAGAGAGAGAGAGAGAGAGAGAGAGAGAGAGAGAGAGAGAGAATTAAAGAAAGGTAGAGAGTGTGTTGGAGAGAGAGGAGTGTTAGAAAGAGAGGAAGTGTCAGAGGGTTAGAGAGAGAGAGAGAGAGAATTAAAGAAAGGTAGAGAGTGTGTTGGAGAGAGAGGAGTGTTAGAAAGAGAGGAAGTGTCAGAGGGTTAGAGATTGAGAGAGTTAAAGTGATAGAGAGAGAGAGAGAGAGAGAGAGAGAGAGAGAGAGAGAGAGAGAGAGAGAGAGAGAGAGAGAGAGAGAATTAGAGAAAGGTAGAGAGTGATGAGTGTTGGGGAGAGAGAGGAGTGTTATAAAGAGAGTAAGTGTTATAGGGTTAGAGATTGAGAAAGTTAAAGTGATATATATATATATATATATATATATATATATATATATATATATATATATATAGAGAGAGAGAGAGAGAGAGAGAGAGAGAGAGAGAGAGAGAGAGAGAGTTAGAGAGAGAGAGTGTTAGAAAGAGAGAGTTAGAGAAAGGTAGAGAGAAAGTTAAAGAAAGCGAAAGAGTGAGTTGGAGAGAGAGAGAGAATTAGAGAAAGAGAGGTGGCGAATTCAAGAGAAATAGAGAGTCAGAGAGAGTGTCAAGATCTTTATACAACTTGAAAAATTAATCCCTCACAATAATGTATCAATAGAACTAAACCTTTGACTTATAACAAATTGACAAGTTCAAACATAGCATAAAGTGATGAGAGAGAGAGAGAGAGAGAGAGAGAGAGAGAGAGAGAGAGAGAGAGAGTGTTGGAGAGAGAGAATTAGTGTTAGAAAGAGAGAGTTAGAGAGTGAGGTATAGATAAAGTTAAAGAAAGTGAAAAAGTGAGTTGGAGAGAGAGAGAAGTAGAGAAAGAGAGGTGGCCAATTCAAGAGAAATAGAGAGTTAGAGAGAGTGTCAAGATCTTTATACAACTTGAAAAATTAATCCCTCACAACAATGCATTATAACAAATTGACAAGATCAAACATAGCATAAAGATAGAAATTAGAGTAGACATCACCATGACAAGTATTTGGTTAAATCTATAGAACTAAACCTTTAACTGAAAGCAAATTGACAAGATCAAGCATAGCATAAAGATAGAAATCAGAGTAGACACCACCATGACAAGTATTGGGTTAAATCTCTCCCTTTGCATAAGTGGTTCCTTTTTCCTTATGAGAGTATTTTAATAATCTTCTGGCAAAAATAGCCCAAGGGCCCATTAATAGCGCACCTTTTCGAAAAGTAGGCATGTTTACACAAAAAAATGGACTGACCATAAATCTTATAACAACTAATAAACTAATGTGTGAACCCAAAAATAATGGCTAGCTCATATGTACAATACTAGCACATGTATACAAAATACTGAGCACACGAACATAGTCTAAAATAATCAAAATTGTGGTATGAACCACTTAAAATAGATATTCATCATTAAATAGAGCCATGTGTCACATGCATATACCATAAATGCAAATAATCATCCACGGGAGACTCACTTTAACTGTGCGCTAGCATTGACGGGAGACACTACAACCATGCACATACTTGCCGCCACACATACACCTACTCACAGTAAACAATGATGTTAATTGTGACACACACAAATAATCCTGCATGACAAATGCAAATAGTTAGGCTTAAAAATATAACAAGTCAGTACCAATCATGCATATACTATCCTTGCAAAATATGTGAAAATCACCTATGTACGATAAATATTACAATGGTGACAAGAGTCCTTGATCGACCGTAGAGGTATATAGCTAACATCCCTCTTGCTCAGATTGGCAACTATCCTCACTTGTGTATTTGGTTGTATGAATGGATAAGATCTAGGTAACTATGAAAAATTTCTCAAGCATCCATTTGGAATCCTCTCTTGGATTCCTAAGGGTCAAAAGATACTTGGTGTAAGTGTTGCCAATGTGTGTAGTGGTATATTTGTGATCCATAATTGCATCAAGTTACTAGCTCTTTCTAATTATCAACTAGTTGGGGTGCCTCTTCATAAATAGGATGAGTGGGGATTTGTTCTCTAAACGGCTGTAAACAAGCTAATATGAAAAGAATTGTGAATTGTCCAATGAGAATGTAAGTTTAGCTTATATGTAAGATCATTAACATTTTCAATGATTTTAAAATGGTTCATAAAATATAGAAACATGGTTTCTTTGAACACTTTTTAGCCTTCTTTTCTCAATTCTCAACGAAACAATTTCACCAATATAAAAAATAATCTTTTTTATGCTTTTTGTTTGCTTGTTTTGTGTATTTTTCTTGTGCTTTTTGTATAGCTTACATAACTTGTTCATGGATGCTTTGAAAGTCTCTACAGGCAATGCCGTGGGCGACGTGTGGACTCCCGCCAAAGTTTCTGGACTCAAACATCAACCCTTACATGGTCATGGGGAACATTCCAGTCTCCACTTAGCTGGGCAGACTTTAATCACAGTGTTTCTCAGTTCTTAGTAGTCTGCATCACTTCTTTCCATGTCACACTCATGCTCTCTCATACACAACATGTACACTCAAGTAGAAACACAACAGGTTCATACATCACAGAGTAACATGTGACATAGAAGAGAAAAGTAATGGAAAGTGTGCTCTTAGTTTCATTCCGGAAGAATTACAGAGTAACACGGAATATACATACCTAGTACAGATCACCACTTGCAAGATTCTAACATGCTATCAAGCTTCATGACATAACTGTCAACTAATACAGCTTACAAGACTACACTTCATCACACATCACTCAGACAATGAGTTGACACACACACTCTATCCTTTGCAGTAGTTGATCACCCTTTTAAAATGTGCCTTCTTGATCTTGGCAACAGCTCTACGGTGATTACAATCCACGGCCTTCACATGTGTAATACCGAGGTGGTGCTCACATTGTGCATTGTGGGTTGACCGCTCCTCCTGCTGCCACTAATCCTTTCGCTGCCACTGTACTGCTAGTAGGCGCAACACTTTGTACGCCCAGTGTTTGAGCTTCTGCTTCTGAACTGGTTCCCTTGACAAATTTTTGCTTGAATTTGAAGAACATCTCTGGGGGTGTAAGATCCAGGATGTACACCTCATCAGAGTAGGTGGCTCAATTTTGGATCCTCTTCAACTTTTCTGCATGCTCTTTTGAACAGCCTAGCTTGCTTGTGGTGTCTTTTGATCAAAACATCTCACCACTGGTCTAAGTGGAGTTTTCCCCCCAGAACCTTTTCTCTGCCACCATTGGTATGGGTCTCCATTCAACCTGGGTAGCTTTCTCATATTCTTCTAGGTTATCTGGTGGTGGTTTTTTTGCCTTTTTTGCTACAAGTTCTTCGGTGCCCCACTCCCATATACTGGTACTTGCAGGTGGTTGCATTCTGGGTGGAAGCATCCTCCTTCCCTCTGGTGTGTGAAAACCAAAATTGAGAGCACAGGTGCTCTAGGGAAAGAGGTTTTCGGGCTAGTATGGACTTTATCCTTTCTGCATTTTAAAAATATTATGGTAGTTCCATGTTCTCCTTCAAAATTCAAAAAACATCACATGTGAGGCTTCAAAAAATGGGTTGTCCAAATAAGACCATGGAGCAAAAGAGCTATTGACCAATCGGTCTTTTAGGTGTTCATTTTCCTTGAGCAAAGCTTGGTCGGCATCCTGCAGCTTCCGGACCTCAACTAGAAGTTCTCCTTGTTCTTTTCTGGGTACTTCGGGTGACAACATCTGTGTGTTTTCTGTGACTAGCTCCGCATCTTCTTTTACTTTTGAGAGCTCTACTTGGAGTCTAGAAATTTCCTCCTTTGCTTCCTTCAGCTCTAACTTCCATTGCAACCTTTTTTTCTCGGTATGTTGCGCCCTTTTAGCCACTTGATGTGCTTCTTCTATTTGTATTTGTAGGGCAGCTTTGTAATTTCCCAGTCTCGGGGCCCTTCTTTTCTCATTCTCCATACAATGTTGCATTTCTAGTTCTAGAGCATTCAGCTCATTGATGGTGTCCATTTTGAACTTTGTGCTTCTTTCAATCTTTTTCGTGTACTCCTCTACCTGGTCTTTTGCCCTGTCTCTTTCATAGAGTGCATCTCTTAATATGTCTGCATATTCTTTGGTGGGTGTGGTCTCCTGCAAACTGTTGCTACAATACTTTGTTCTTTTCAGCCAACTTCTTTGCTTCCTTTTCCCAATGCTTTACTTTCCAAGTAGTGGCCTTTAGTGCTTGCATCAGACTTTGGTCTTCACTTTCTATTTGTTTTTCTTTTCTGAAAGTGCTGGTCTTGAGAGACTCCTAGCCCACTGGCTGTTTTTGCTGTTATTGTTGCTTTTTAATACTATTGTTGATGTGGTTTCTGTTGCTCCCCATCTCCATCATCATTATCGTCCAAGTCATGGATGACCTATTGCGGTTTGCAAGACATCTGCTCATGGATTTCTACCAGAGCTGGCAGCGCATGATCCCATACTTTGCTGAGTCTGGCCTTTGCTATGTTAATTACCACTGCTTTGGCATCTAGCACAAGGCAAAGAACTTCCTCCTCTTCTAGGTTTTTCCTCACGGCTTGCATTTCAGACTTGGCTATTGCCAAAGCTGTTGTGCTGTCCAGCACTTCATCCTTTAAACCCTTGATTGTGTCGGCTCAAACTTTTGCTAGCTTTCTTTCCTCTTCTAACTCTGCTCGTAGCCTTTCTATTTGTGCTTGGAGCATTTGCCTCTCACTAATGAGAGTTTTGATCTTTCCCTCACTTATCTCTTTTTGGTCTACTATAGGGACCTTTCAGCCATGGCCATCTTCTTCTACAGCTCCTCATTTTGTTGTGCCATCAATTGTGATTTGTACTCCACCTCCTTGGTTTTGGCTGTGGCACTCATTATCATACCATACTATTTCTGATTTAGTGTACTCAACTGATTAATTGTACTTTCGGGTCTTTTTTCATACTCCTCTATTGAGAAGAGAGTGTGTGAGAGAATTTTCTAGGCCATAGACATTAGCCCTTTGTCCATGTGCAGCTGCTGCCTGAGAAGTTCCACCTCCAAGTTTCCAGGCAATTTGTCCCTGTGACTTGGACCTTCTTGTGCCTCTTGTGCCAGTGATGTTACCCAAGGTTGTAGTTCCCCTGGTGTGATGAGCTCCGTTCTTGCAAGCATCTTTCCCTTTTGGGCTGCTTCTTCCCTCTTTTTTTGTTGTTCCCCTTCTCTCTCCTCCTCCTCCTCTTCTTCCTCTCCTTCCTTTTCTTTTCTTCTTCCTTTCAATTTCCATAGTGGCTTCCTCTCCTTTTTCTTTTTCGCTTCTTCAGATTTCTTCTTCCTTTCAATTTCCACAGTGGCTTCCTGTTTCTTTCTTTCTTCTAGTTCCCTTTTCCTTTCTTCTTCTGCTCTTTGTTTCTTGACCTCTTTCGGGCAGCATTTCATTGTGTACTGTGTGCTTTCTCTTTTTGCTGGCTTTCTGGGTGATCTTTTTGCCACTCCTCCTCAATCATCCATGTCATCCTCAAACAAACTGAAGGTCACTTTGGGAGCTTGCAAGGATCCAGCCGCTTCTTTGTGTTGCTACTTTTTGGAGACGTCTCCTATCCAACGGTCCACTGATCTTGCCGCTTGGGCAACTGCCCTTAGGTGTGCATGTACCACAATGGGTTGTTTTTTCTTAGCCTAGGTGGTTGCTCTCTTGGCAAGATTCTCCTTATAAATTTCCACCCAATTTATCTTCTCTCCTACTTCCGCTGCTCTGAGCAGTCTATAATTTTTGTTAGACATGTCCTCCAGCTTCCCCATGAATATGTGTTCACGTCGAGTTTCGTCTACCACATCTTTCACTTGGTGCATGTTACCTGTTTTACGGATCTCTTCATCCACCCTTGGCTTCAAGCTAGTGTTGAGAGCTCCATCCCTAGGCAATCCTAGTGTATGATGCACTGCGTTTTCTAAAATTTTTATCGGCTCCTTCCCCTCCACATGCACATTGTTGATTTCTAAAAATTGATTAATCAATTTTCCTCCATCTTCTGGGTCGTCATGCAGCTCCTCCCACTGATAGTCGAGAAGTTTTTCAAACCCGCACCTTCTTGCCCATTCCTGATTCTCCTTTTCCTCATGTTCAGAGATGAACATGGGCATGCAGTGGCTTTTCTCTGGTTTTTTGTCGGGCTTGAGCATCTTGTTGATCTTTAGCATGGTGCTATTTTCTAAAAAAGTGTTGTAGATGGGTAAGAGTGTTTCGAGCAAGAGAGCAGAATGAGAATGTGAGTGTTTGTGTTCCTTTTTTTGGATGTTTTCTCTTTTTAGCTTCCTTTTTTGGGGTGTTGTCATTTTCAGCTTTCCCATTTTTGATGTGATGTGACCTTTGATTTACATCATGCCCGTCGCCTTGGTTTAATGGTATTAAGGCATTTTTGTCGTCTTCTTGACTTATCATTGCGGGTGGAGTTTTAATGATGTTCTGACACTTGTCCTTCATACAGTTGCTTACGTGGCCTTTTGCATTGTTGACATGGCTCGGTCTAGCACATACTTGGTCACTTGCTTTTTTGTCGTTCGGTTTGTAGCAAAGCAATAAGGGCTTTTGCGTTCTGGCCATCCTTGTGGACTGGCCACCCTTCTACAATTTTGTGATTTTTTGAATCTTCCACATTGAACTCTACTAGTGAGATTATGCCACAACATATACTCCAGAGAGACCATCTCTTGGTCTTCCGCTTCTTCTTTTTCCGGTGGGATTTCCACTAGTTGGCCTTTGTATTTCCTCATCTTGAAGCCATTGACTGTTTTTAGAAAAGGTGTACCATCCAAGTTTTCTAAGGTAGAAGCATTTTGGCTGACTGAGTCTTTCACTATGAATGGTCCTATCCACCGGATCTTGAATTTTTGAGGATGAGGTCTCAAATTATGTGCTTGAGATGCCTATAAGTCCCAACCTTTCTTCTTCATTACACTATCTCTACTTTTAAAGAGTTGATTTGCCTTTCCTTCTCTAAGGCTAGGAGTTCCTGTATTTTCTATGCTCCCGGGATTCTTCCATTGGAAGGTTCCTCCTGAATGGTCACTCTCAGATTGGGTACCACATACTCCATAGGCATGACTGCTTCCAAACCATAAACCAGTTTGAATGTTGTTTACTCGATTGCGACCTTGAATGATGTCCGGAATGCCCATAGGGCAGCATCTAACTTCTAGTCCCAATCATTTTTGTTGGCATTTATGATTTTCTTTAGAATTTTGGTCAGCACCTTGTTTGGTAGATTCCGCCTAGCCATTGCATTGTGGGTAGTAAGGTGAGGAATTCTTATGAATTAATTAGGTATATTTCCATTAATCCCTTCAATACTTTATTCATGAAATATGCCCCATGATCATTGACTATTTCCACTGGTAACCCATGCCTAGAAATGATATCTTTGAAGAGGAACTTCGCCACCTCTTCTGCGGAGTTGCTCTTCATAGCCTTAGCTTTCGGCCACTTGGTGAAGTAATCTATTGCTACAATGATGTACTCACATCTACTGCCTTTTGTGGGTGGCTTGATTAGTCCCACAAAATCCAATCCCCACTTCATGAATGATGATAACAGTAGTATGGGTGTGATGGGTAACCTATCGGAATCTTCGAGTTGACCCATTCGTTGTGAGGACAGACATCACAGTTCTTTGCTTCTATGTTGGCATCTCTCATGATAGGAAGCCACCACATGCCCGTTTGCAAAATTTTTCAAGCTATTATTTCACCACCCATGTGTCCTTCGGTGATGCCACGGTGTGATTCTCTTAACACTACTTGGCTACTCATGGTCTGGAACACATTTGTATAGAATCTGATCTATGCTTCTTTTGTAGAGCTTCTCTCGGTAATCATAGTGAAATTTCTGCTTCTTAGGGTGATTCTCTTCTTCCTATCTGCAATATATCCTTTCAGAAAAGACCCATCTTCCAGAAACTTCATCACGTCATAATACTAGTCTTCTTCTACTCTGGTTAATGCAACTGTGAACAAGTTGGCATATCTGTTAAAATTACTGCAATGTGATGAGCTATGGTGGATCAAATGCTAGAATCAACATCATTAACAAAGTAATTAGATGATAATTAAGATGTGATTAGTGAGTAATTAACTAATAGCTTAATGTAGGCATGGATAATAAAAAACCAGCAAATTCTCGTTAGGCCAATGCCTCAATTTATAGTGTTTACATCCAAGCATCAAATCCCATTGATTTCTCCTTGATTCACTCCACCTCTTTTACTTGATTCTCTCCACCTCTCCCAGAATATCTCCACACTTCCTAAATCTTCTCATGCTACCCTTTATTCTCTCCCAGTAGATTCTTCTCACCTTTTCACACAGGTTCTCTCACATTTACACATTCTCTTTTACAGCCTCTAGCCAAGGGCTTGTTCCCGCACACACCCTATTCACTTGTATATTTCAACACCTCCCCTCAAGTGAATACTCCTAGTACACCTGGACCCTATACCAAGTTTCCCTCTTACTTGATAGTCCGCGACCAGTGCCTAGCACACCTCCCCTCAAGTGAACAATCTTAGCACACCTGGACCCTATACCAAGTTTCTCTCTTACTGATAGTCCGTGACCAGTGCCTCAAGTCCCTAAACTCATAGTCCTTGACACTCTCTCTCTCTATGTGTCCAAGGCTACTACAAGTGCCCGCGACCTTGACTAAAGTGCTCACACATACATCTACCACATGGCCTACATCATCGGTGGCTCAGAGGTGGTTTTACTTCGTTGGGGCGACAGGTTACATTGGGTTGTGGGGTTTCTCTCTCTCTCTCTCTCTCTCTCTCTCTCTCTCTCAGAAAAGATGATCCGACTCCTCTTCCTTAGGAGCCTCCATGAAGTTTGTGTTGAAATTTGAGCATTGTGATGAGCTATGGTGGATCAAACACTAGAATCAACATCATTAACAAAGTGATTAGCAAATAATTAAGATGTAATTAGTGGATAATTAATAAATAGATTAATGTAGGCATGGATACTCAAAAACCAGTAAATTCTCATTAGGGCAATGTCTCAATTTATAGAGTTTACATCAAGCATCAAATCCCACTGATTTCTCCATGATTCACTCCACCTCTTTTCCCTGATTCTCTCCACCTCTTCACTTTTCCCAGAATATCTCCCAGAATATCTCCACACTTCCCAAATCTTCTCATGCTACCCTTTATTCTCTCCCAGTAGATTCTTCTCACCTTTTCACAGGTTCTTTCACATTTACACATCCTCTTTTACAGCCTCTAACCAAGGGCTTGTTCCCGCACACACCCTATTCACTTGTGTTTTCAACACCTCCCTCAAGTGAATACTCCTAGTACACCTAGACCCTATACCAAGTTTGCCTCCCCTTACTGATAGTCTGCGACTAGTGCCTACACCTCCCCTCAAGTTATCTTAGCACACCTGGACCCTATATCAAGTTTCTCTCTTACTTGACAGTCCGCGACCAGTGCCTCAAGTCCCTAAACTCCATAGTCCTTGACACTCTCTCTCTATGTGTCCAAGGCTACTATAAGTGCCTGCGACCTTGACTAAACTGCTCACACATACATCTATCTACCACGTGGCCTACATCATCGGTGGCTCTCAGAGGTGGTTTTACTTTGTTGGGGCAGGTTACATTGGGTTGTGGGGTCTCTCTCTCTCTCTCTCTCTCTCTCTCTCTCAGATTTTCACATGGCTCCTCACTCTTTGGAGCCTCACATCTTCTCTTGTCTTCAGTCTTCTTGTCGTGGTAGCTTCTCTCCACGCGTCCGTCTCTTCTTTTCGTCTTCTTGGGGCAGCTTCTCTTCTCGTGTCCATGTCTTCCTTTAGATCTTCTTGGTGTGGATCTTCCTCTTGGAAAGAGATATTCTTCTTCTTTCATGGCTGGGGCCATGAGCTCGTCCGTCAGGTCTTCTTGCTCCATGTGAGCAACATGTTTCAATGTTTTGCCGACAGATTCTTTGGGATTTTGATGTTCATCTTGTGTCATTATGCAATGCAAACCCAAATTTATGCGGGAGGTCTTACCTCTTGCCTTATTCTCTGGACAAGGGCAGTGTCTGATCCCATTTTTACACTGATGCAATGTGCCCAATACATAATGCGTATAGCATTCATTCTTATGCACGTTCCCAAATGCAACTCTGGCTATGAATAATCTTGATTTTGAGTGAGATTTACAGCCATTAACCAAGGGTTAAATGCAAAATGATGATTATCACAAATTTATCAACACAATTTTCCCAGAAATTACATTAAATCAAGGGCATTAAATCAAGGGTAACCAATTTGTACGGAATGGTTGGAGTATCAAACCAACTCTGAATTGAAATCTGAAGTTATAGGAATCTGTATCAGATACCTAATGGTTAATTTGAACCCTCAATTGTACCAAAATACAGTGATTAGCATTGATTAATCATTGATTAGCATTGATTAATCACTAATTAGCAAATTAATCCATTATTTTGTGTGTAAAAAATAGAGTATGCGGGGAGTCTAGATCTGGTGCCTTAGACTTCAAATGAGCTCAAATGCTTTCAAAGGCATCAATAGCAATGAGTCTAGTAGAGGATTAAGCCAAGAAACATAAGATTTGACCAAATATTGAAAGCTTAATCTCTGTTTTACCAAAGTCACCTACAGATTTGATGAAGAGCTTGGATCTCACTGTAGACTTGATGAAATTGAATTCTGTCTTCACCAGCTTGTAAAGCATGCTTGAAAACCCCCGGGGCTAAGAGGAATTGAAGAGATTTGATTTGATGAAGTAGCAATGGTAGAAACTCCTTAGAAAATTGGCGCCAGCGAAAATGTCGATTTCTCCTAAACGCTTCGGCGGTAGTGTTTATAATGGCTATGTTAACTCTAGTACCAACATTCAAGATTGTCGTGGCATTTTTTCCTTTGTATTAATCATATCATTTACTTTATCAACCTGCTATTTAAGTTTTGTTTATGAGAGTAGTCCATGATGTGTTTCATTGTTAAAGTGATATATTGAGTTCATCTGAAGCTCATATGGGTCTTCCACCATATCCATGCAAATTTCCATCCATCCAATCTCAAGTCCTCCATAGTCTAGCATTTTTTTGTAGTAGAGAACCTAGGGGAGTGCTCGAGTGGTAGCATGCTAAGTTGGACACAAAAGCAGTGTCCGTCGAGACATTACTTTTTGGCTACTTGAAAAGCACCTTAAATTTAAAAAGTAAATACCTCTCTTCTTCAAAGTAAAGAATTAATTGGCACCTTTTTGTAACTCCCTCACTCTCTCTTCCATGTCCATGAGTCCCCCACAATTTCATTAACCTCTCTCTCTCTCTCTCTCTCTCTCTCTCTCTCTCTCATAATGTTGTATGTAGATGATGCCAGCATGGGTTTGAAGATATCTTGTTGATTTATAGAAACATTTAGGCTAGCTTTGTTGTTGGTGCATAGGGATCATAGGAGGAATTTTAGAACAAGAATCTTTCGTTTGCCTTATACATTATTGTAGAGCTATAGTGATCTAATAGCTAAGAACCAAAGAGAAGAAGGAACACCACAACAACAAACAACATACCTCTCTTAGGTGTGCACAAATGGCTTAACTATAGGTGAAGGGCAGGTCAAGGGCCTGAGTAGTGAGGGCATTCACCTCTCTCTCTCTCTCTCTCTCTCTCTCTCTCTCTCTATATATATATATATATATATATATATATATATATATATATATAGCTTGCAACTATTTATTTAATTTGATGCTCTCTCCCCCCTTCTTGTTGTAGATAGCAGATTTGGTTTATGGAAGCTTGGTGTTTTCCTTAAAGTATAATGCTCTATTTATATTTCTTGAAGTTTATTTCATCGTTTAGTCATCAAGATTTTTACTACTTTGTGAGTACTTGTTTGTGACTACTTTGTGAGTGCTCTACGATAGATCTCAAGTCAGAATAGTAGTTGCAACTCTGGTTGAAGAAGCTTGTGATTGCTTTGTGAGTACTTGTTTGTGACTACTTTGTGAGTGCTCTACGATAGATCTCAAGTCAGAATAGTAGTTGCAACTCTGGTTGAAGAAGCTTGTGATTGCTTTTTCCATGTTTGTGATTTCTTGTCAAGAAATAATGTTTCTACTTGCAAACTAAGAAGACTTGTGTAAGTCTTGCAAATTCTTAATTGCTGCTTCGTGAGTACTTGTTGTTTGCTTTGTGACTACTTTGTGAGTGCTTTAAGATAGATCTCAAGTCAGAATAGTAGTTGCAACAACTCCAGTTGAAGAATCTTGTGATTGCTTTTTCCATGTTTGTGATTGCTTGTCAAGCAATAATGTTTCTACTTGCAAATTGAGAAGACTTGTGTAACTCTTGCAAATACTTAATTACTTCTTTGTGAGTACTTGTTGGTTGATTTATGATTACTTTCAAGTCACAAAAGTAGTTACAAACATAGTCATAAGCAATCAAAACACTTAGACAACTCTCAATAGTGATTGGCAATTCCAAGTATACCACCACTACTACTTGAAAAGAAGTCACAAGCATGAAAAACTAAGTAATAAGCACCAATTTAGCTTTGTAACTACTATATTTTGACTACTTTGTTACTCCTTTAGGATTTCTTTACATGACTGCTTTCAACCTAAAAAATAGCAACAAGCATAGAAAAAGCAACCATAAGCACTAGTGAGCATTGTAACTATTGCATTAGCTGCTTTATTTGTGGCTGCTTTGAACCGCTCTTTGAGAGTGCTTTAGGCTGCCTTGAACTTCTGTTTAAGTGTTGTGACTTCTTTGGGGGATTGCTTTGACTACTTTGGGATTGCTTTGATTGCTTATTTTAAGATTGCTTTGACTACTTTATTTAAGATTTCTTTGACTGCTTTTGACATTAGGAAAAATTTAGACTCACAAACCGACCCTGTAAGGGATTTCTCTCTCTTCCATGAATCAAGGAAAAGTGTAACAATAATGTTATAATATTGCTTCTCTCTCTTCTCTTTTTGAATCTTGTACATCTCAAAATATTAGTTTTATAATAGATTCACTTATTATTTTGATTGTCCAAGAACTGTACCAGACCTGCTCAGAACTCGAATATCTCAAAAACTATTTTTTTATTTGAGCTAGTTTCGAATATCTCAAAAGATGTGACATTCTTAAATGCCCAGATTCATTTATGACTGAAGAAATAATCATTTCGTGATTCTAGAAGGATTTTATCTTAAAAATGGAATATCTTGATTTATACTTTGTATTTCATAATTTCTTTTCACAAGTACGTAGATCTGTGCTTTATCTACATTTTGGTGCGTTTTTATGTTTTTTTAAGAGATTTGAAGAGAATAAACATTTCTTAAGAATGTGTTTATATTTATTATTTTAGAGAATAGTGCATTACGAATTTTTCTTTCTTTGTGATAGAGCTTCTTCTTCTCTTTAGGTCATTTCTTCTTTCCATAGCTCATTTCTTCTTCTACTTTCAAATTTGCATCTCCAAAACAGTTTGTATTTCCCTCCATCTCCAAAAAGTTTGTATTTCCCTCCTGTTCTATTGCACTTGTTCACTACAAAGCTAGAGAATGAAGAGTGATTTGATTTTTTGGTTGCCATTTTCTTGGAGCCAACAAACCATTTTCCTCTTCATTAATCTTTCTATCAAGGAAAGAAGCAACAAAGAGACAACACAGAGCCAATACAACAGAGAAGAAACAGAGAACAAAAATGGAGGTTAGCAATGTTTTGATGTTGGTTATGTTCAATTGAGTTCTAGAAGTTATGTTTTCCTATTGGTTATGTGCATTATTACTCATAAATAATAAAGTTAATAGTAATATATTTTTTACTATTGGTGAATAATAATAATATGTACATAACTATTGGTTAATAATAATAATATGTTAAAGTTGGTGTTAAGTTACACATACATTAGGAAAAAAGGGAGCTCATTTTGGGGCCTTTTAGAAGAGAGAGAAAATAGGCTCTCAACCGATCAAGAGTGGGCCAACGTTACGTTGAAAATTAAACAAAAGAAGATGAAAATAAGAAAAAGAAATAGTATTGTATGTTCGTAGAAGCGTGTCACATTAATAAGGTGATCCAATTTGAATCTTTAAAAAATTATTTTTTGTGCAGAATTTGGTGATTCTGACATCGCAGAAGCGTCCGAAACGGCCCAAAACCCCAAAAACGGCATTGGAAAGGCTGGAATCAGACATCCGGAGGCCCGAAAATGGACAAAAAGGCCCCAAAAATGGATTTGCTGAAAAACGCGATTTGGTACCTTCTTCCCGGCACAGTAAAGTGTTGCTCTTATATGAACATTGAATGTAAAGCATGTGAAAGAATATATTTATTCCTTTTCACACTAACATTTCTGATGCAAGTATCCATATTTTCTTGCTTTTGTAGAGAGAGAAAAGAGAAAATAGTGAATTTCTTACAGGGCCCCAAAATGAGCTTCCGTTTTTGCTAATGTGTGTTAATAATCATGAAATTTTGTGTGAGTTTTCTTGTAGGCATTGATTGTACTCAATGGAGATAGTGATGTATCTAAGTGTTTCTAGTTTTTTGATGTTTTAAGAAGCAAGAAGCTCTAAGAAGAGAAGTATACACTTCCAACTAGATGAACAGTATGCCCCATTGTACAAGAGAATTGAGGTTTCAATGATGAATCCATCGGTGATGCAATTACACAGAATAGCAGGGAAAAAACATATAGATCTTTGGGTTGATGGGTCTATATATCCACTTGATCCTATTACACAACAATCTCCCCAGTTCTCAGGACTAACATCATTCTTCAAGTATATTTATGAGGGTAATTCAGGATTATAGGGTTATACTTGGAGACTTGCAGGCCTTGTATGGGCTAAAGCAAGCTCCACAAGCATGGCATGACAAGATTGTCACTATTGCTTTTCATATGGCAGATGCAGATCACTCTTTGTATGTGTGCGAGAGTGATAAGGGTATTGTGATCATCACCATCTATGTAGATGATCTTATTGTTGGGGGTGACAACTTGGAAGAGATTGAGCATGTGAAAAGTCTTCTTAAAAGGAAGTTTGACATGAAGGATTTGGGAGATCTGCGCTAATTTTTGGGCATTGAGGTCATTCGCACACCTGATGGTATTTGGCTGTCACACAGAGACAGTATGTATTGGACATGTTGTACAAGTATGGGATGGCTAGTTGTAAGCCAATCTCGGTGCCATTGGATCAAAATGGCAAGTTCAATGTGGATACAAGTTGTGTTGGAGGACCCCACAATGTATAGGAAGTTTGTAGGTAGTTTGATCTATGTTACGATCAGTAGGCCATATTTAAGTTACACTATTGGCTTAGAGAGCCAGTTTATGCAAGTTCTACGCAAACCACATCTTGACAGTGTGTGACGCAAGTAGGCCATATTTAAGTTACACTATTGGCTTAGAGAGCCAGTTTATGCAAGTTCTATGCAAGTTCTACGCAAACCACATCTTGACAGTGTGTGACGCAAGCTTCAGTATTTAAGTGCCACTATTGATTATGCATTATTTTATGTAGCAGGTGTACCATTGGAGCTATATGGGTACACAGATTGGGCAGGTGTACACAAATGCAGATTGGGCAGGTGTACACAGATGCAGATTGGGCAGGTAACATCTCAGACAGGAGATCTACCAGTGGATTTATGTTTTCATTGGGGAGTGCTGCTGTGACATGGAGCAATAAGAAGCAGCCCACAATTGCCTTGTTGAGTACAGAGGAGCTGTGGTGGCAGCGTGTGAGGTAGCTTGGTTACACAAGCTACTTGTTGAATTACGATTGGTGTTGGGCTAGAAGGGTTTGGGCTAATTTTGAGTGTGCAAGGAGA
This sequence comes from Cibotium barometz, assembly GCF_041138505.1. NCBI lineage: Eukaryota > Viridiplantae > Streptophyta > Polypodiopsida > Cyatheales > Cibotiaceae > Cibotium > Cibotium barometz. The sequence goes on along the minus strand of NC_141088.1, from coordinate 25,743,651 downwards.
GGGAGCTCCTCCACTGGCTGGGGGTACAGAAAGCTTCTTGAAAATAACTAAAATTTTGATTATTTCCTAAATATCTACTAATCCTAATTAACTAGATAATGGGCTCATAAAGTTGATGGATTCTAGGCTAGGCTCTGATACCATGTTAAAATTACAGCAATGTGATGAGCTATGGTGGATCAAATGCTAGAATCAACATCATTAACAAAGTGATTAGATGATAATTAAGATATGATTAGTGAGTAATTAACTAATAGCTTAATGTAAGCATGGATAATCAAAAACCAGCAAATTCTCATTAGGCCAATGCCTCAATTTATAGTGTTTACATCCAAGCATCAAATCCCACTGATTTCTCCTTGATTCACTCCACCTCTTTTGCTTGATTCTCTCCACCTCTCCCAAAATATCTCCACACTTCCTAAATCTTCTCATGCTACCCTTTATTCTCTCCCAGTAGATTCTTCTCACCTTTTCACAGGTTCTCTCACATTTACACATTCTCTTTTATAGCCTCTAGCCAAGGGCTTGTTCCCGCACACACCCTATTCACTTGTATATTTCAACAAAAACACATTGAGGTACACTACCACTTCATCATAGAGAGAGTCTTGGCAGGCAACATTGACTTGGCCTATGTCAGCACATATGATTAGGTTGCTGACATCTTCACGAAGGCCTTGGGAGCCGAGAAGCTTTGCAAATTTCAAGATATGCTTGGAGTTCACAAGCTGGAGTTGAGCTCAAGGGGGAGTGTTGAGACGTCAAGCTCAACATGAGCTAACACTCATGAGGCGCATGTGTGATCATTCGACATTTACGTCACTCGCGGGCACTGACATATCTTTGCCAGAGATTCTATAGATGGACTACACTGACTAGTCCACACCTACCCACTCCACTTTAGCATGTTCACATTATGGACCACTTGTATATACTCTAGTATGTGTGTTAGTCACTTTTTCTCTTTGTGTGACCGCTTTTGTTGAAGATGAAGAAGAACAATTTTCAGCCTCTCACCTTGTGTGTTCTCTTATGGCTGGGTTTGTGAGAGTGTGTGTGCGCTTGCAAGAGCTCAAGCTCTCTTCTCCCCTGCATCTTTTTACCATGGCCGCTAATCTAAAGCCATGGGTGTACGCTTATAAGCGTACAACTATACAAAAAAAAACTAAAAAAAAAACTACGACCGTACAATCCTAAAGCCACAAGCGTACACTTGTAAGCGTATGGCTGTTAAAAAAAAACCCTTTTTTTTCTCAAATTTTTTCTTTTGCCACAGTCATTCCACACTTGCCACAGCTGTACCAACCTAAAGCTATGAGCATACGCTTGTAAGCGTACAGCCGTATAAAAGAAATTCCTAAAGAAAAAAATTTACCACGGTCGTACCAACCTAAAGCCACGGGCGTATGCTTGTAAGTGTACAGCTGTACCAAAAAAACCTTTTTTTTCTCGAAAACAATAAAATAAAATTTGCCACTGTTATTCCACACTTGCCATGGCCACACCAACCTAAAGCCATGGACGTACACTTGTAAGCGTACAACCGTACAAAATTATTTTTTTTTGCCAAAAATAAAAATTAAAAAAATTTAAAATTTCCAAATCCTTAGTGGTGCTTATGGACTACCACCCCGACTCACTACGGTCATTTTTACATGCATAAAACGCCTCAAAAGACCATTTTTAACCTTAAGGGTGCTTTCACGCGCAAGGCCACGTGCAAGGCAAAAGTGAGCTAAAACTCCTATTTTTGGCCCACGCATGCACCGTTGAAGCTTATCTAAGCTTATCTAAGCTTCCCCGAACACCATAAATACCTTTCGGTCATGGTTGCATGCCCCTAACGCCTCCATTTCATTCAGCGGCACCTCAGTCTCAATTGCACATTCACATGTGGTCACCACCCTACACATGTTTGGCCGTGAGGGTGAAATGAGTTTTGAAGAGTTCTCATCTAGTGGGGCCCCTCCATACATGCATCCCCATGTGGATAGGCGCCCCGAGCACACCCATGTATCTTCTTCTCTATCCACCATGGATCTATTCCCATCTCCCACCCTTGCACCACCTCCCCTTGCGCCACAACTTAACATTCCGAGCTTAGCACAAGCTCTAGGAAGGGGAGTGTGACAACACTTGCACCCACAAATCTTACATATACGAAACCTATGAGGGTAAAAAAGTTTAAACTTCTACCAAAATTCCACGGAGTTGGAGACCCCATATACCACATCAAGCTATTTAAGCAAATCTGTTAGGCATTTGAAATTTTTGACGATGCAACCAAAGTCCATCTCCTTGGACTCAACCTTGAAGAGGCAAGGCTATGCAATGGTTCCAATCCTTGGACCCTCGGCACGAAGGCGCTTTCAAAGCCGTGCAAGTGGCCTTCATACTTGGCTTTGCATCCTATGGGCCCAAATGGAGCCCCATCATCCAGTTGTTGCAATTGGAACAAAAATCTGAGGAAATATTATTACACGATTACATCCCACACATTAAGTACCTTGATTCGCATTGTGAAGAGAGAAAAAACTTGAGTGATAAGCACTTAATGGATCATTTCCTATTGGAGTTGCACAATCCAAGACTTCACAACCACATGTTGGTCAAGGACTCCTCCACCTTTGATGATTAGGCCTGCAAGTGGAAAATCTTTCTCGATGACAACATCCTAAGAAAGTTACTCCACACAATTGGCCACTATGCCAATGCCAAACAAAAGCTCATTTGTAGCATTACCTTCCTCGCCTCCCGGGCCCCAAGCCTTACTGGTGGCACCACCACCTTCTCAGATACCAATCTTTCCATTTCAACCGTTGCCTCTCCAGGAAAAACCTATTCATAAGGAAAGATCCCAACCATGTCCATTGCTAAACCTGTGGAGTACATGCGCTCTGCCATCCTCAAGATACCATTAACACCTCATTAACCTTTTTGAGTACCACTTGTGCACACTATAGGCACACCCATAGGGAAACCACCTCTTTTGTGTTTCCTCTACCAAGGACCCCATAAAATGGCTGAATGCCCTCAAAATAAACACCTTCTTGTGACACCCCAATGTCATAGCTGTAGCATTGACCATTATTATAAAGATTGTCCTTTGCAACCGGTTTCTCACTCCACAGTCGAAGGCATGTGTTGTGCCTAGCAGCGCAGTGGTGGCAGCGGAAGGATCAGTGGTGGCAGAAGTAGGTGGAGCGGTCAACCCACAACACATGATGTGAGCACCACCTCGGTATCACACGTGTGAAGGCGGCGGACTGTAACCACCGTAGAGAGATGTTGCCAAGATCAAGAAGGCACAGTTTAAAAGGGTGATCAACTACTGCAAAGAGGATAGAGTTTGTGTGCGGACTCATTGTCTGAGTGATGTGTGATGAAGTGTAGTCTTGTAAGCTTTCAATATTAGTTGACAGTTATGTCATGAAGCTTGACAGCATGTTAGAATCTTGCAAGTGGTGATCTATACTGGGTATCTATTCTGTGTTACTCTGTAATTCTTCCATAATGAAACTAAGAGCACACTTACCATTACTTTTCTCTTATGTGTCACATGTTACTCTATGATGTTTGAACCTATTATGTTTCTGCTTAAGTGCACATGTTATGTATGAGAGAGTAGAGAACTACCCTTGGAAGAAACAAAATTAATGACAACATACTTGCTCTTGTTTTAACACACTAGCATTATTCCACATATAGAATCTAGCAAACCAACTAAGAACCAACCTATCCAAGTTTGTTTAGACTTTCCCCTTTGTCAATAAATGGAAAGAAAAGAGACACTTCTCAGAACACATGGGTATCCCTTGGCCAACTTACTCTTGATTCTAAGTATATTTATATCTAGGTGGCCAATCAACTAAAATCTAAAAACACTGTTTGCAAGCAAAATAGGTAACTGATGAGTGTTACCTAAAAAGATTCCCTACCAAAATGCATGAAATCTCAAAAATAGCTTAAAAACATATTTTTTTGAAAACACATCTAGAATCCCATGTATACATTTATAAATTAAATGAAATTTGATACTTTTTTCAAGATTGAGAACACGTGTGACCTTTTTAGATTTATAAACTGTTGTTGTTTGTGACATAAAAATAAACTTGAATTACAAAATGGCATAGGAGTCTACACAACTTAAAGAAATATCAATCTTTTTCAAATAAAAATTTATTTTATAAATTTCATGAATGTAAGACACTTTTTTTAATGGACTTTCTTGGGACAAATTCTACCACTATGCAATAAATATGCACATTATTTGACAAGCACTAAAAAATTATTAGAATACATAACATTATAAGCTCCATAATTTATGAAAAAATCCTACAAACATTCTTGAGTCTATTCCTAGACCCAAATAACAAAGCCTTGAGTATATACTTACCTTGACAATTTGCATGACATGATAATTTCCTCTATTATTTATAAGTAGGTAGTCGGCATGATATACGACCAATGCTAAGAGTTTAAAGAGGTCAAATTATAGGTGTGCAAAGGTAGACTTATATTCATATATATGTAGAAGACGATAACTATGGAGGCTATGAGTAAACCTAAGCATGCTAAAAGAGTAGAGAATTGAAATATTTTTTCGGCACAGGACAACTTTAGAGACAGACATCATATAGCCTATGAGTGTAAATTTCGACCCACGTAGGCATTTGTTGTCTCATGAAGGAAATTCTTGTTATGCAATATGGATAATGGTGGGCAGGAAGAAATTGTAGCCTATAGCATGTAGATATGTGGTGGTGGCAAAAATTCATAGTATGCATATGTTGATGTTTGATCCAGATAGCCATTATCATGAACATAGGTGATGGTATGTCTAAGAGTAGTGTAGGAATGAGCTCTAGTTACAATTATTTATAGTACATGTGAAGGATGTTGAGAGATGGTATGTCTAAGGGTAGTGTAGAATGAGCTCTAGTTATAATTATTTTGAGGAAATGCGAAGGATGATGAGAGATGCAATCTTCACCTGTGACATTGTCTTTGTGTACAAAGAGAAAATAGAGAAGCTTAGGGCTTCTTGAATGGTGGTAGAGAGGAGCTTGTATCTTTCACGAGATGATGGTAGATTCAAGGTCCCCTATGCTAGAGAGCATACTACTGCTCATAGGCATGGCAGAGTCTAGGCTCACATGCACCCCTCCCCAACATAGATGGTCCCACCACTTGCATTTTCTTATAGTTCTTTAGTTTTAAAATTGAATTGTAGAGCAAGTAGTCAGGAGATTGGCGAATGAATCGACTCATGGTTTTCCAAATCAATGGAGCCTTGCACATCTGGATCAAAACCAATGGATTACATGTCATTGTGGATTATCTCATCTAGCTCTTCTGCTATTATGAATTTTTGGCATCTACTATGTTGCAATATTATTTATGATACAAAGGTTACATGGATACATAGACAAGCATTTTTTTAATGACCTCCTCCTAAGTTTGTAGTCAAAGGTTGCGACCATGTGTGTTTTTCAGGTCCTTAGCCCTAAACCTATGTTCTACCTATATCACCTTATCCTAGGCATATTTTTTCTTTAATTCTATGATTTATATGAATTTTTTACATTTTTTTAAGATTTTATTGGCTACTATCTGCTATTTGGAATGAGTTTTTACAGATTTGTTGGTGATAAAAATAAAAAAGATTCTCATAAAAAATGTAAAAATATTTCAAAGTTAAGAAAAATAGCCCCCTAAAACTTGATGTTTTACACCAAAGTTGATGCAAAACCTCAACTTATAGGCTAAGAGTTGATGTTTTACATCAAAGTTGATGCAAAACATCAACTCTACCACAAAACTTGATGTTTTGCATCAAGTTTCAGATGCTCTGGAGAAGAAAGTTGGAGGATCAAAGGTCGATTTTCACAAACGCCCTGTTTTAGCAATTCTGTCCACTTGGCATACTCAAATGACCTATTCCACAAATCGATCTGTGACATTTACATATTGCATAAAAAAATAGTTGTGTTGGTATATTCAAAATTTGTGGAATAGGTCATTGAGCATGCTCACATGAACGGAATTGCTAAAACAGGCTGTTTGTGAAAATTGACCTCTGATCCTTCAACTTTCTTCTTCGAAGCATCTGAAACTTGATGCAAAATATTAAGTTTTGTGGTAGAATTGATGTTTTGCATCAACTTTAATGCAAAACATCAAATTGTGTGAAAAAGTTGATATTTTGCATCAACTCGATGCAAAATATCAACTTTTAGGAGTTGATGCAAAACATTAACTTTTAGCCTAAAAGTTGATGTTTTGCATCGAGTTTATGCAAAACATCAAGTTTTATGGAAAAGTTGATGTTTTGCATCACCTTGATGCAAAACATCAACTTTTCCATAAAACTTGATGTTTTGCATCATGCAAATTAAAGACATAGTCTTTTGTGGGAAAGTTATTGTTTTGCATAACGTTGATGCAAAACATCAAGTTTTGTAAAAAAATTTGATCTTTTGCGTAGAAAGTTGATGTTTTGCATCAACTTGATGCAAAATATCAAATTTTCATAAAATTTGATGTTTTGTATCAAGTTGATGCAAAACATCAACTCTTAGTTGAGAAGTTGTTACTCTGCATTAAGTTGGCCACAAATGTTGTAGCTAAAAGATCCTTACCATGTGTAGTAACCAATAGGATTTGAACCCAAGTCCCTGCCTGATATTTTACAAAAAAGTATTTTGGAAAGTATAAACTTTTGTTTCTTAAAGTAAGACCGCAGATGATCTAATGGCCGCCCCACCTTTTCCATCAATAGGTACTTCTATTTTTTCATGCTTTCTAAACTCATTTAATAACTAAAATTACAATTTAACCCCTTTTTGCCACATCAAGGACACATCTTCTTTAAAAATGAGTGTGTAGTTATTTTTTAAAATTAGATAACTTTTAAATAGCTTATTCATGATATTTTAAAATTCATCTGTACGTAACGAGCTCTTTAAAAAAAAGTATATATTATCAATTAAGAAATTGTGATACTCAAGAGCTTCAAAATGGACTTTAATACTACTCTCATCAAGAGCTAAAATAGGGTTTTATAATTAAGGTAATACCTGTATCAAGATAACACTTTTGTAATATATTTATATAAATAAATAGTTTTTTATAGTTGCACTCTGTAGCACATCCTCAATCATGCTAACATGGTAGATGACCCAAGGAGTCCAAGCTTCAAGTGTACACATAGAAGACAAAACTGTATTTGTAGATAGTGAAGAAGAGGATGCCTCATCTACCTTCTCAGGGAAAGCCACATCAACTAGTGATGGTGTTGGTATAGATAGAAATGATTATGAGGAACCATAACTATGCCATAAGCTATATGTTTAGAAAATAGCTTCTTTTTACAGTTGTATCAATTTTTTTCTAGATTGAAGATGACAATAATAAACACTGTCACTATTTTCTCATGTTTTCTAATATATTTATATAAATAAATAGTTCTTTATAGTTGCACTCTGTAGCACATCCTCAATCATGCTAACATGGTAGATGACCCAAGGAGTCCAAGCTTCAAGTGTACACATAGAAGACAAAACTGTATTTGTAGATAGTGAAGAAGAGGATGCCTCATCTACCTTCTCAGGGAAAGCCACATCAACTAGTGATGGTGTTGGTATAGATAGAAATGATTATGAGGAACCATAACTATGCCATAAGCTATATGTTTAGAAAATAGCTTCTTTTTATAGTTGTATCAATTTTTTTCTAGATTGAAGATGACAATAATAAACACTATCACTATTTTCTCATGTTTTCTGAAACCTTATTATTAGATTTTCAATTATAATCTCAAAAAGTAAGCAAAACAAAGTCTTTTTTTTTTCATGTCAATTTTGTAAGAAACGTGTAAAATTTCTAAAATACTATCATTTTTTGGTAGTGGTGTACGCATGCATAGACCACTTTTCAAAAAGAGGTAAAAAGTGAGCCTTTTTTATGGAATCTTTGAAAGATACCAAATGTTTCTCGTTTTCAGAAAATATTACCTATTTTGTTTGTAATAGTGTTTAAAGCTTACGGTGTGTCATCATACAAAGTGTTCATACTATAGCTAACTGCTTGGCTTGCAAGTTTTATATGGTCCTTGTAGGTACCATCAAAGAAAAAGTCATTTTTGGAGGAAGTTGGGTGAGGAAAATGCAATGAAAGGTCCAATTTACTAGTAATATGGCCACTACTCTAGCTCCCTATAGGCAAGGTGACTCGATGTTTCTTTACCCAGCACTATCACTAGCATGTAAGCTAGCATGAAAGACCTCAAATTTAGTTTTTAAGCCTCTTACTACCCTTACTCAACATCCATATGACTAACACGAAGTTACAACCCCAAGGTTGTGACTTGGCTACCATGAAAAATATATTACTAAAATAAACTCTAAGAACCTATCCAAAATTAGAGCATAACTTTATATTCTTGGGGGCATCGAAATCCCATTGCACTCACTTGACCTACGAATCTTACATTTCCTTATATTGCCTTCTATTAGATTTTTTGAGAAAATAAAATAAATTGGTAATAGTTTATGGATGTGTAATTATTTCTAATGCACTTCAAGCTAGGATCGTGCTTAGAAGATAGTGGATTGAAGCCAAAAATTATCACATCAATTGGTAAGAATGCACACTATGCTAAATCTACTTATCAAAATGGTGATGAAACTAATATGGAGAGAAGAAGGACAAGCTGCTATTTTTCTCCTCCCACACAATTGATGGTCCTACTATGCAAAAAGAGGAATCGGTTGTGCTGCTATTTTTCTCCTCTCACACCAACTACATGAATTCAGAACCTTATTATTGCCTGCTTCTTGTACTCGAGTCCCATCCTCATTATCAATAGTCCTCTTTAACAAAGAATCCTCCTCATCCCCCCCATGAACCTCGACAAAAGTCCTCGCTAATGAAATTGACTACCTCAATGTTAAAACCTTCAAAATTCCTCGTGTTAACAACCTCCTCATGTATAAAAGTCCCTACCTTCACCAACCCTTCAGCACCCTCCAAAGAGCTAAATCACCATGCCAATACATCAAAGAGCATCCCAACTTGTAGCATAGGAAAAATAACCAATGGTGTGTGCCCAAAAAAATATTCAAGGCTACTTTGAAGAGAGCATCAAAATTTGTATCCCCCTAAGATCCTCATGAAGGCCCTACAAGCATGCTAAGAAGAAGACAAGGCCCAATCACATACAAAAAGGTTATAAGGTTACTAATCTTTGGAATCCTCCATTGATTACTTAGGCAAAGTGTATTATGTTCACCCTTCAACATTGCTACTTTAACCTCACAAGTCACCAATAACAAGTTCCATAATCCAAGGCACCCTTCAATAATTATAGCTAATCAATACATCAACTCACCTCCCAACCAATAGAGCATAGACACAAGACTTATTGCCTATAAAGAGGAAATACCAAAATGCAAAACTTTTGAAGTACATGAGAAACCTTGCTAAACAAGACAAGACATAAACCTCCCACCACTAGAAGCCTTATCATATTAAAGTCACCATCACAATAGTTTTTGAGGTGATAAACTCAATCAACAATAGAAACTTTCAACTTGTGGCACCTTTAAATGCCATTGGTATATCACTTCAAGCCTGAGTAAGACATTACTCTCCTACTATGCTAAATTTCTCGCAAAATAAAGCAATATTATCTAGGAGCTTTGACTTCTTCATCAAGTTGAGAGAACCAATTTCCAATCAAGCCCTTCCCACACTAACATGTGGCTCATCAATAATGCAATATCTAGGAGCTTTAACTTCTTCATCAAGTTTAGAGAACCAATTCCCAATCAAGCCCTTCCCACACTAACATGTGGCTCCTCAATAACACTTCAATTTTTAAGAAGAAACTATCTCATTTTGTGATATTTCTCACAATGTAATGTCTCTTATATCTCACCCTAGCTAGTAAAAGCTTTTACTTCTTTGTCAAGTTTAGATAACCAATTCCCAATCAAGCTCTTCCTACACGAACATGTGTCTCATCAATAACACTTCAAAAGCAACCATCTCATGTTGTGATCAACGGCTCTTCATATTGCTATCTCATATATTGACATATTTTTGGCCATCTTGTCTTTAGAACCAATTAAAAATTAGTGAATTGGGGAAGTTATTAAAAAAAAACCATAAACTTTCTTGTAAAATAGCCTAGCACTTTTTAGAGGAGCTTGTAAAACAGCCAATTGGGATAAAAAATAGCCTCTTTTTTTCCTTGAGCGAGAACATAAAGAAGGTGGATTAGACCATATACCTTGAAATTTGCAAGGCCTAACCAAGTGACATAAAAAAATGAAAGCTATTGTTGCGAGGGAGTTGCGAGGATTTGTTTCTAGGATTTTGGCTATCTTTTAAAAAACCTCATTACTTTCCCTTGCAGTAGGAGTAATCTTTCATTGTTAATCCAACTTAGCTTTTATTATGCTATTTGCCATGAGTGTGAAAGTATAAAACTTGTAGTACACCTAACCATTCTTGTGCCCATTGCTACATATTGCATATGGACATAGTTCTACCACTACAACAAACGAAGAGCACAACCACGTGAAGAGCCGCAAAAATTACAAAGGATCCGTAAATGGAAAAAAACATTCACGCGGCTATAAGTGTTAGTGTCCGACACTTGCGTGGTTCCAGACCACCTAGTCAGCTGTGAAGGAGATGCAACCATTGTTCCCAACACGATAAGACAATGCCAGCACATTGCGCTACCAGTATGCCTAGGCTAAGGGAGTTGCGATAGTGCAATGGTTAGTTCTTGCATCTAGTGAGATCCCTAATGTGGCTCCTAATCCTGTCTCTCAATGGGAGTCACTTCTGGACCAGCCCTCTATCTCTATTTTCAGCTGCTCAATCTTTGCATGCAACTCTTTTTCTGTAGTGGTCTCTCCCCTGTTGTGTCCTGCCTCCATGCCCACCTGGTTGTCTTCACCAGCAGTCCCCACAGCTCTTGTCAAGTGTGTTCTTGCTGGTTCTGTAGTGTCCAACTAGCCTTCAGCCCTTGCTTGGCTTACAATAGCCCTGTTCCCCTCCTCTTGTAGCTTCCTGTTTGTTTGTTCTGTCTCGACCAGGGCTTTCCTCCACCAGTACTGCCATTTCTTGTTTTGTTTCTTCACCTTCCTTCTAGAGCCTTACAAATTGCGTTTGCATTTCCTCCATGCGGAATGTTTATATTCTTCTTCTTCCTAGCTCCTCCTAGAGAGCGGTGCTGCCTATTAACTTCTTAATTCTTGGATGGTGGCCTCCTTTTGCTTGACTTCAACCTGTAGCATAGTTATTTCCTTTGCTCCATTTTTCATACACATCTGCAGTCTCCCCTACACCCACAGCCTGCATCAGTATTTTTTGGGAAAAATGGTAGGATTCGGTTTAGAGGGCTCTGCTTGTGGTGGTTGCTCAAGGTGGATGGGCTCTGTCACCACGATCCCCTTCTATTAAGGTTTTATGGTGGTGCTTTCATGTTGTACTAGCAGGCAATGCGTTGAGGGGGCTTCCTATTGTTGAGGGGGCTTCTTGCTGCTTTTCGATCTTTTGCGAGATGATGAACTTCCCAATCCCAGCAAAGTCCTCATTGAGTTCTCTACTGCTCTTCTCCTCTTCTCCCATCTTTCCTTTCTTCTCCTTCTTCTTTTCACCAAACTCGAATGCCCTCTTTCTTTTGGATGGCGCCTGTCTTAAGTTTCCCTCTTCCTAGGTCCTTGCAGCAGTTGCTTCCTTGTTCTCCATGCCCTTCTTTTGGCTTGCTTCCTCCTTGTTGCTCTTTTCTTCTTGCCTAGCTCCTGCCTATGATTTATATAATAATATTGTTATTATCTTCATCTTAGTGTTCGGGTGGCTGAATTTTATAATACGATCCTTTATGTTATTGTATAGGACCTCCGCCCAAGCCACCTTTGTTCTGTAAGCACCATCACGAAGCATTTGTTCCTTGCAAGTACACATTCCACACTTGCAAGTACACATCTGTTCCTTCCAAGTACACATTCCACACTTGACCAGCGAACTCTTGGAAACGCCGACGCAAGAAGATGACATCAAATCATCATCGATGTTCTAGCATGCGAGAAGTTTGTCAACTACTAAAAATGTATCTTTTCAATTGTAACATGTTGACCAATGTACAGTGCCGTATACCCCTCAGCAAAATGGTGTTGCTGAGAGGAAAAACACGTCACTTATGGAGATGGCACGATGTATGGTCAAGAGCCAAGCTTTGCCACATGTGGCTTGAGGCTGTCATGTGTGCTGCATATGTACTCAACAGGTGTCCCACTAAAGGCCTTACAGTCTGTTACTCCATACGAAGTTTGGCATGGTAGGAAGCCTTCTATTGGTCACTTGCATGTCTTTGGTTGCTTGGCCTATGCTTTAGTGCCTGTGCAACAATCACTTGTAATGAGAGGTAGAGATTGGTTTGAGGCATGGAGAAGCACTCCCAATCCACCACCAAATGGGATGTCTAGACACTCAATCTTCTTTCGACTTCCATATTGGTGTGATATAAAGATCAATCATCTCTTAGATCCCATGCATATCTTTGCCACATATTATTTGGTAAGGGGGCTTCTTCCTGATCCTGGCCGGACACAGATTCTGGGTTCCTCAATCGATTCTGGACCAGGATTCTGATTCTCTTTTGGACACTCTCTCCCTTCATCTAGCATCTTTCCATAGTAGGGCTTCAGCTTGTATCCATTTACCTACTTCCTAAGTTTTTCACCATCCAGACTCGCCCACCAGCTTAAAAGTTCCTATCCCCAGCTTCTTGACAATCTTGTATGGGCCCGTCCATCTCATTTTCAATTTTCTAGGTGGGGTCCCATTCTTGATGTCAACAACAGTACTGCATCTCCTTCCTTAATAAAGATATTGAACCTTGTGTTCCTCTCTACCTACAACATCCTGTGCATCTCTAATTATTCTAGAGAGCCCCTTTCAGCAGTCCATAAACTATACTGAATGGTTTAAGTCCTATTGCATTCTTATAAGTTATCCGAAATGCCCATAATGCTGAGTGCACTTTCGTGTCCAGTCGTTCATGTTCTCATTTATTGTCTTGATCAAGATTCCCTTGAGGATCTTGTTGGTGGACTCTTCTTACCCATTGGCTTGTGGGTAGTAGAATTTCGACTTCTTGTGTATTATCATGTGCTTCTCCATCAATTTCCTAATCACTTTATTGATGAAGTGTGTCCCTTGATCACTGACTAGAATTTCGACTTCTTGTGTATTATCATGTGCTTCTCCATCAATTTCCTAATCACTTTATTGATGAAGTGAGTCCCTTGATCACTAACTATCTCTGTAGGGCATCTAAATCTTGTCATTATGGTTTTATAAAGAAACTTGCTATAGATGATGTCTTGCAGTCTCTAAGGGCCTTGACCTCTACCCATTTTGTGCAATAATCAGTGGTGGCCACCAAGATATATTTGTTTCCTGTCCTTTAAGTAGCTGGTTTGAATGGGCCGATGAAGTCTAGACCCCTTTTCTGGAATGGCTCAAGTGGCAAGATTGGATTATAGAGCATTCTGTCTACATCACTTGGCTGCCCCATCCTCTGGCACATGTCACACTCTTTTGAGAACTTATGTGCATCTTTTAATGCGGTTGGCCACCATAGACCTGCCTAGAATAATTTTTGTCCTATGACTTCTCTGAAAAAATGCCCACCGCTTACACCTTGATGTTCTTTTGCTAACATGGCATGCTGCTCGTGCTCAGGGACACATCTCCTCAGAATTTGGTTGATGCCCATTTTGTATAGCTGCCTAGCTACTACTACCATGAATGACTTGCTCCCCGGAGAGTCAACTTCTTCCTCTGATCTCTTGACATGTACTGCGCAAAGGACAAAGCCAGACATGAATTGCAGCATTTTGTCATAACCAGCTGGGTCTTTCTCCTTATGTGAGGAAGAGCTATGCATTTGGGAAATCATCTTCCATCCCTTCTAGATCTTCTCCTATTTCTAGTCGTGATGACAAGAAGCCTGCCCACTACATGCATGTTCCCAGGGGTGTGCCTTATGTTGAACTTAAATTCCTACAACAAGAGCATGCATCTGGCCAACTTTCCTACCAACTTTGGTTTCTTTATTAATTACAATAGAGCTTTGTGATCTACATGAAACTCAAATATTTTACCCAGCAAGTAGTGCTGCCTGAACTTCTTGATGGAGTAGATCATTCCCAGTGACTCCTTCTTTGTGGTGGAGTAGTTCTTTTCCGGTCTAGAAAATCTCCTACTTGCATAGTACACTAGCGTGTACCATCTCTCATGTGCTTCCTACATTAGGGCATTGCCAATGGTTACATCCGAGGCATCGACAAACGTATGGAACACATAGTTGGGCTACTCCAGGATGGGAGTTGTTGACATTATCTTCTTTAGATTCTAGAATGCCTCGATAGGATCCAGATGACATATTCTGCGTCCTTCACCGTTAGGCTATATAAGGGCACTGCCACATTAGCTAGAAACCTCATGAATCTACTGTGTCACTTGATTAGTCCCAGGAATCTTGCAAGCTCTTTGGTATTCTTGGGGAGCTACAGCTTCACAAACAATGACTGCAACCTTGGCTGGATCCATCGCAAGCCCTTCTACTACAGACACTTTATGTCCCAAAAGAGATCCACTGGTCATAGGGAAGGCACACTTTGCTGGATTTGGGCTTAGTCTAGCCCTCCTACACTTTTCCAGGAAGCTTGTGAGGTGTCTAATGTGTTCTTATTTCTTCTCGAACACGCTAAAATCATCCACAAACACCCTCATGAAGGTGGTCTGGTATTCATAGAATATTTCCTGAACCATCCTCTCGAATGTAGCAAGAGCGTTTTTGAGCTCGAATGTTATCACATCGGAGGCAAAATCTCCATTCAATTACAAAGGTTGTCTTTTCCTTATCTTCATGGGCCATTCATACCTGATTGTACCCACTAAAACCATCTAGAAAAGAATATGTTTTATGCCCCACTACTGCATCCCTGGAAGCATTTAGCTTGCGGTAGTCACAATGCACACTCATACCTGATTGTACCCACTAAAACCATCTAGAAAAGAATATGTTTTATGCCCCACTACTGCATCCCCCAGTAAGGAATTAATGAAAGGCAATGGGAGCAGGTCGGGAGCAGGTCGGATATTGTGGAAGCATTTATGCCCCACTACTGCATCCCCCAGTAAGGAATTAATGAAAGGCAATGGGAGCAGGTCGGGAGCAGGTCGGATATAGTGGAAGCATTTAGCTTGCGGTAGTCACAATGCACACCCTAAGCTTTCCATTATTTTTTGTAATAATGACTATTGGTGATAGCCATTCTTCTCGAGCCATAGGATAGATGAACCCTACTTTCAAGAATTTGTCAATTTCTTCTTTTACTTGCTTGGCATAGTTTCGGTTCCTCCTATATCTGCTTTGCCTGATTGGAGTTACGTCTTCCTCCTTCAGGTTAATTTTGTGTGCTGATAGAAACTGGGATCAATCCCTTTCATGTCAAAATAGTTCCAAGCAAATATATCCTTATAAAAATTTAGCAATTCAAGGAGCCTCCCTCTGAATTCCTGATTCAGTTTGGCATTGATCCTGACTGTCTTGGGTTCCTCATCATCCCCTAGGTTCACCTCCTCAAGCTCGTCTTCTTGTACTCTGATATTTCTTTTCTTGAGCTCAGCTTCCTCTTGTTTTAGTCCCACCATCGCTTTTTCATGTTCTTCCTGTAGCTCGTGCACATTATCCTAAGTGTCCTCTTCCTCTTTACAAGCGATTTACTCACATTGACTACTATCACCTTAGGATGAGCTACCAGGACCTCCGGGTCATACCTTGCACAATCCTTTCTATTTCTACTTCAAACATGGAAAGTAGATCTGGATTCTCCTTCAAGATTTTCTCTTCTTCATCATCTTCTACCCCTTCTAGGTAGTTCAGACCTTTTGCATGCATTGGTCGATTTCTCGGGCTTAGCTTGTATTTTCCTACCAGTGAGATACAGACCTTCTTTTTGCCTCTTCTGATCGTGATCTTGTCCATCTCCTAGTTATGATTTATTCTTCCACTCTATAGCCAAGGCCTGATCCGTGATCTTGTCCATCTCCTAGTTATGATTTATTCTTCCACTCTAGAGCCAAGGCCTTCCTAGGAGCATGGGATATGCACCTTCTATCTCGGTCATCTTGAGAACAATGAAAACAATAGTCAAGCTTCATCTTGTCACCTCTATTTGTTCTCCCATGATTATCTCGAGAGGTCGGACCCTTCTCTGGTTAGCCATGCAAATCTGGAACAGAGGAGGCTGCATATCAGTTATCCCTAGCTTTTTTGCCATGCTATCTAATATTATGTTTACCCCCTGACCCTCCATCCAGAATAACTCTTGTCATTGTCTCACATCTGATCCTAATGATTACTTCTGGAATAGAGGTATAATAGTCCTGATGAATAGTTTCCACATTTTTGCATTCTGTCCATTGGGTTTTTTTTGTTCTTGGCAAAAGCATCTGTGCTAGTTTCTCATTTGGTATTATGGCATGCAACAACTTTTGTCTATAGTTGGGAACTAGGTTCGGCATTTGATCCAGAGTGATATTTAATTTCATCTTGTTGAGATCCTCCCACAAGTGGTATTCTTTATTGCTTTTCTTCTCCTCAGCTGACGTGCCTTGACTTCTATACATCCTTCTTTCTCTCTCCTTTTCTTCTCCTTCATGTCCCTAACTTTCTCTTGTCAGCATTCCTGACTAGATTCCTTCTAGATGGCCTTCCCTTTCTTCTTCCGTCCATACGTTTCTGCTGCTCTCTAGATTGTACTTGGTCCCAAATGGAACTTTAGTGTTCCAGATGGCCTTCCCTTTCTTCTTCCGTCCATACGTTTCTGCTACTCTCTAGATTGTACTTGGTCCCAGATGGAACTTTAGTGCATGTCTTCTGGTTGCCCCCTCGTGCACAAACCGGCTTCTTTCATGTTGCAATCTCTTCTCCCTTTTTGATCAAGTTTGTCCTGTCCAAATTTCCTTCCGAATTTCCCAAGCGTGGGCCTTCCTGTATGGTTCTCACCATTCCTTGTGCACTTTGCACAAGTTTGGTTATCTGATCATGGACTATCTGCTGTGTTACCCACTTCTCTGGCTTTTGTCTCTGTTCTCGCTCAACATTCCTTCTTGTCGGCAACTTGGCAACTCCTTCTGATCTTGTCACACGGGCTATCACTTCTGGTGGCTTTTCCTTTCCTGCCCCATGGTCTATTTTTACTATATTCACCAGCTGCATCATTTCCTGATCTCGCTCAACATTCCTTCTTGTCGGCAACTTGGCAACTCCTTGTGATTTGTCACACGGGCTATCACTTCTGGTGGCTTTTCCTTTCCTGCCCCATGGTCTATTTTTACTATATTCACCAGCTGCATCATTTCCTGATGTGTTTGCCTCCCTTGGTATCCTTACCTCCTATAGTTTCTACTGATGGCATTGAAATATGGGGCAATCATTATGCTTGTGCCCTAAACCATTGCAATAGAAGACGGCTCCCCTTGGACCGAATCTTCCACCTCCCCCAAATCTTCCACCTCCTCTTCCATATGGTCTGTTGAGTTGAGGTCCTGTGGCAACTTGGTTGACGGCGCAGGCTTGCTATTATTGCCTTTCCACCACCCTTGGGTTCCTGTTCCACGTGTTCTAGTAACATGTCTCTGTAGTGTGATTGTCCCTTCCATAGATGGTGCACACTTGTTGTGCTCCCCTTAATTGGCACTCCTCTTTTGTGTGCCCTTGATTGTTGCACCTCGTGCACCAGACATCCGATCTGAGTTCGGATCCTACATGTCCTCCGGTAATCTTGGCTAGGGTGGCCCTTAGTTCTTCCTAAACTTTCTCTGCCTCCTTCCTTCCTTTCTTTTTTTGGGGCTTCCGCTCTTCAGCATCTGACTCTTGACTGATTTCGATTTTGACGTATCTTCTCTGGAATCAAATTTTGAGGTTTCTTCCTCTTGTCCTTATTTTTCTTCTTGGAGTCTTTGTTTGTTTGCTTCAGGACTCCTTCTGCTCTGGCGTCTCTTATCACCACTTGTTGAAAGGTCAGGGCTTCTAGGTCATATGAGGCTACTCCCGTCTTGAGCTTTTCCCTTAGCCCTCTCACAAACCACTGGCTAAATGTGACTATAGAGGGAAGATTGGGCTGGTCCAAGTGCATCAACATTGCTCTGAATTCAATTGCATAGTCTTCTGTTGGCCTTGTTTTCTGTGTTATCCCCCTTGAAGCTTTTCTAGTACCTTTGTTATGGTCTTGTCTTTCCTGAATCTTCTCAGGAAAACCTTATTCAACTCTTTAAATGTCTGGAAGTGTTCAAGATCGTACTAGGCATAACAGTTGGTGGCTTTGCCACCCAACGTTGTAGTGAAATACTCCATCTTTTGCCCCAACAGAGCTCTTTTTTGGCTGGAATATGTGGTTTCAAAAGAAAAGATGTGGGCATCTAGATCCTCCTCACTCTTGCCTTTGAATTTTGGGTATTTGAGAGACATCCTACCCCCAACTACTAGTTCTTCCCCTCCCTGAGCTTCCAACCTCCTGTTTGGTAGTTCCTAATGATCTTCTTCCTAATTTCATAGTGGTTTCAAAATTAGTCGTTCCTACTGTAGTGGATTCTTGTGTGGTTCCTACTACAGTATTCCGAGATCAGTCTTTCCAGCTGCTATGGAATTTTGTTTGCCAATCTTCTTGGTCAGCGCAGAGGACGGTGCAGTGGGGTGCTCCTTGTTCTACGGCTTTGGCTTGTCTTCAATGGTACCACATTTCCTTGTTTGAGCTTCCTTTATTCTCCATTATGCTCTTATGCTGCTTTGGTTAGCATAATTGACCCTATTTAGTGTGTGCTTTCTTTCTAGGCTTCCTTTGGCGAGTTTACCCTACTGATCGTGTAAGACTTAACCTATACTAGTCTCTATCTCTCTACTCCCTACCTGGCGTGATCGCCAAAAGTTTTGGTGTCCAGTCGAGTTCCAACACTCGCGTGGTTCTAGACCACCTAGTCGGCGGGCTCCGTAGTAGTAGGAGACGCGAATAATACAACTGTGCCCAACACGATAAGCCAATGCTAGCGCATTACGCCTAGGCTAAGGGAGTTAGTTGCGATAGTGTAACGGTTAGCTCGTGCATCCAGTGAGATCCTTAACGTGGCTCCTAATCCTATTGTTGAGATGTCAAGCCCAACAAGAGCTGACACTCACGAGGCGCCTGCATGATTGTTTGACATTTACATCACTGGTGGGTTTGATAGCTGGCACCGACATATCTTCGTCGCTAAAGATTCTATAGTTGGACTACATCGACTAGTCCACACCTACCCACTCCTCTTAGAATTGTTCACATTATGGACCACTTGTATATACTCTATTATGTGTGTTAGTCACTTTTTCTTTGTAGACCTCTTTTGTTGTGTGAAGAAGAAGAAGAATTTTTAGCCTCTCACCTTTTGTGTTCTCTTCTAGGGTTTGTGTGAGTGTGTGTGTGCTTGCAAGAGCTCAAGCTCTCTTCTCCTCTGCATCTTTTCATGGTATCAGAGCCTGGTTCATGCTAAGGGATGAGCGAAAAGAAATAAAAAGCAATGAGAAGCAGCACAGGAGGAGGCGGTACGAGGGTAAGATCTTCATCTACTCTTCCCCCTTTGTGTTGGCCACTACACCCTTGTGAGGAGCTCTTCGGGAGGCACTGACAAACGAACTCCAATTGAGGAGCTTTCTTTGTGGGAGGAGAGCTATAGGACAACTATACTTTTGGTTGGATGGATTGTTTTGGCTAAAAATGCACTTCGGGCACATCTGGACCTCCGTTTTTCAGTTCGCAGGCGCTCACGAGCACTGCGGTAAGTTTTAATTCTCTGTAAAACTCTGTTTTTTGGAACTGCAGGAAGGGCAATTGGTTGTGCAGACACTGTGTGTATTGCAAAGAAGTCTTAAAGTTTCCATTAGGTGTATGTATGCAAATTGAGGTCCTTGGTTGTGACAGTTTGGGTGCAGTATAGTATTGCTAGAGAGCATACAAAAGTTTGTGCGGGTCAAACAAGAGTGCTGTTTTTGGTAAATTTGTGTTATAGACAAGACGTTGAATGATGGAATAAACCAAATTGTTGCAGAGAAGCTTGACAAAGAACAAATTCCATTCTTGGAGGTTTAGATTGACAAATTTCTTGATGGGAAAAGGTTACTGGGACTACATTGAAGGTGAACATGAGGAGGCACTAGAGATACCAGAGATTAATCAAGGATTGGAATCAAGGAGCAAGAAAAGTCATGCATTGGCTTTCTATTAGTATACAAGACACCATAATTGGGCATATATAGGATGCCAAGTCACCTAAGGAGGCATGGGACACCTTGGTGAAGCTGTATGAAACCAACACCAAGGCACGAAAGATTTAGTTGAAGAATGAGCTTCATACTGGGAGAAGAAAAATATGTCTGTGAATGATTATGCCTTGAAGATCAAGGGAATCGTGGAATCCCTTGCATCAATTGGTGTTTCTATTGATGATGATGATAAGGTGGAAGTGTGTCTACGTGGTCTCGGGCCCGCCACAATACAAGGCATTCAAGACATCTGTTTAGACTCAGGAGAACATTCCCAATTTCATAGATTTGGTGTCAATGCTAATCATTAAAGAGAAGAATTTGGGTGAAGATCAACAGTCTTCACAAAACAAAAACAGTTTAGAGCAGCAGGGCTTCTACACAAGTGCAGGTAGAGGATGAGGTAGAGGATGAGGTAGAGGTCGTGGACATGGATAAGGTGGTGGCCAAACAGGTAATCAGAATTATGGTCAGTAGAGCAACAATAGTCCCAGGATTTGCAATAACAACACACAGGTGAAGAGGACAATTTAGAGGCAGGGGGAGTCAAAGAGATCGTGGTAATTGGCAAATGCAGCATGATGATACATGAGGCCATTTTTATTGTGGTAAGCCTGGACATGCGCAGGTAGATTGGTATAATTAGCAAAGTGACATGCAAAATGGAAAAGTGCAGCAAAACAACTATGCATCCTCTAGCAGCATAAATAATGAGGATAATGAGAGGTTGTTTGTTATGCAACATGTAGTTAATGCTATGTCTGAAAATGATGTAGCAGCATGTAAGGATGATGTATGGTATATCGAATGACAATTTATGGTGAGTGGTTCAAGGAAATGAAGTCTTGAAAGACCAGGTTTTGTTGAAACAGGGGATGACACTGCGATTGCCCATGTTAGAGATGTGCCATTGTCTATGCAGGATGGTAAGGTGAAGTACCTTGTAGATGTACTTCATGTTCCAAACATTTCAAAGAATCTAGTTTTTGTTGGCCAAATGACTGAGCAAGGTTTGCACATTCAGTTTAACCCTGATGGCTATTATGTAGAAGAATTTAAAGAGATAAGTGCAGGTTGGTTGCAAAAGGTAACATAGTGGACATAATGTTTACATTGAATGTAGATATACCTAAAGTGAGTGCTGCAATGTTTGCAAATGGTTGAGGAGTTGTTGCAGATACAGACATTTGGCATAAGAAAATTGGGCATGTAAATGTGCAAAGAATAAAGTCTATACAGACTAAAGAAATTGTGACAGGGTTGCCTAAGTTTAAGGTTAAAGGTATGCAGAAAGTATGTGAAGCATGTCAATTTGTAAAGTAAACAAAGCATGTATTTCCACATGATAGAAATGTGAACAGGAATGTACTGGATATTGTGCATTCAGATGTATGGGGTTCTACAAAGACTATGTCTATGGGGGATTGCAGGTACTACGTTACATTCATTGATGACCACACGAGGAAACTGTAGGTGTATTTCATGAAGGAGGAGTGAAGTGTTCACTCATTTTCAGAATTTCAGAGTGATGGCTGAAAAACAGACAGGAAAGCATGTGAAGTGCCTAAAGGTTAGATGGAGGGGGAGAATACTTCTCCGATGAGTTCTCTGAATTCGTGAAAGAATGGCATTCAGAGATAATTTACATGTAGATACACTCTACAACAAAATGGAGTTGATAAGCGAAAAAACAGGCACATTGGAGAGATAGCATGCCCATTGATGGGGTAGAGAAGAATATGTCGCATAGCTATTGGGCTGAGGCTATGTCTATAGCAGTTTATATCATGAACAAGACTCCTACTGCAACCATACATGATGTAACACCAGAGGAGACGTTTATTTTACTGAGATAAGAAACCTGATTTGTCTCACTTGAAAGTTTTTGGATGTATTGCATATGTGCATGTGCCAGATGAGTTGCATACTAAGCTGGATCCGAAGGCAGAAAAATGTGTGTTTATTGGGTATTTCCTTGAGCAAAAGGGATATAGATGCTATAGTCCTGCTACACGTGAATTGAGGGTAAGCAGGGATGTTGTATTTGATGAGATGAGTAGTTGGTATGCTGCTGAAAAAAAAGATATTGTTGGGACTAATGTAAGTGGAAAAGTCACAGTCATTGAGTGGACCAAGAGAGTCCTCATCCAACGGTTCTATTGATAGACCATGGAGTGGCAGGCTACGTCATAATACCAGTCCTGGAAATGTAGTTGGTACATCACATAAAGGCAAAGAGAAAGTGGTTGAGCCCCTTGGTATGCCTGATATTTTTGCAGGGCATTCTCTTGTTGATGGAGAGTCTAGTGGCTCAGAGATGAGTCTTGATGGGATCTTGGGATTCTAGCAATGAGGACACCTGGTCTGAAGAAGTTTATGGAAGCCATGATTGCAAAGTTATGAAGATCTAGAAGAGTCAAAAACCCTGTGCAGAGGTTGACTTATGATGGTTATATGACACATCACTATGCTTATATGGCAAAAGTTATGCAGGTATGATAGAACCCACATGTTTTGATGAGGCTATTGGAAATGTGTGTTGGGAGAAAGCTATGGATGAGGAGATGGATGCATTGTATGAAAATGAGACTTGGAATTTGGTGCCATTGCCTGAAGACAAGAAAGATATTGGCTGTAAGTGGGTGTATAAGGTGAAACATAATAGTGATGGTAGCATAAGCAAGTACAAGGCCAGATTGGTATCCACCAAAGAATATGCGCAGACACATGGGATTGATTATGAGGAGACATTTGCCCCAGTTGCAAAGATGGCAACTGTGAGTGAGAGAGCTGTGATTGCAGTGGTTGCAGCAGCTAAAGGCTGGTTTTTACATCAGATGGATGTAAAAAATGCATTCTTGCATGGTGACTTGCAAGAAGAAGTGTATATGGATCAACCACCTGGTTTTGAGGATATAGGTCACCCGGAGTATGTATGTAAGCTTCGTAAGGCTTTGTATGGGCTGAAGTAAGCTCCACGAGCATGGCATGACAAGATTATTGAGTTTCTTGTCACTATTGGTTTTCATATGGAAGATGCATATCACTCTTTGTATGTGCATAAGAGTGATAAAGGTATTGTGATCATCACCATTTATGTAGATGATCTTATTGTTAGGGATGACAGCTTGGATGAGATTGAGCATGTAAAAAGTCATATCAAAAGGAAGTTTGAGATGAAGGATTTGGGAGATCTACGCTACTTTTTGGGAAATGAAGTCATTCGCACACCTGATGGTATTTGGCTATCACAGAGATAAGACATGTTATCCAAGTATGGGATGGCTGATTGTTGTAAGTCAATCTCGGTGCCATTAGATCAAAATGGCAAGCTTCGTATACGGATGCAGGTTATGTGTTGGAGGATCCCACTATGTATAGGAAGATTGGGGAGTTTGATCTATGTCATGATTAGCAGGCTAGATTTGAGTTACAATGTTGGCTTAGAAAGCCAGTTTATGCAAGTTCCGCGCAAACCACATATTGATAGTGTGCGACGCACACTTCCATATTTGAGGGCCACTGTTGATTATGCATTGTTTTATGCAACACGTATACCATTGGAGCTATATGGGTACACAGATGCAGATTGGAAAGGTAGCACCTCAAATAGGAGATCTACCAGTGGATTTATGTTTTCAATGGGAAGTGCTGCTGTGACATGGAGCAGCAAGAAGCAGCCCACAGTTGCCATGTCGAGTATAGAGGAGCTACGGTGGCAGCATGTGAGGTAGCTTGGTTACACAAGCTACTTGCTGGGGTTGCATGTGGAGAGAAAGGTTGCATGTGGAGAGAAAGGTTGTCATATATTGTGACAATCTTAGTAGTATACAGTTGGCTAGGAACCCAATTTTCCATGCGTGGACAAAACACATTGAGGTACATTACCACTTCATCAAGGAGAGAGTCTTGGGGCAGGCGACATCAACTTGGCCTATGTCAACACACAGGATGAGGTCGCTGACATCTTCGCGAAGGCCTTGGGAGCTGAGAAGCTCTGCAGATTTCGAGATATGCTTGGAGTTCATGAGCTGGAGTTGAGCTTGAAGGGGAGTGTTAAGATGTTAAGCTCAACATGAGTTGACACTCATGAGGCACATACATGATCGTTCGACATTTACATCGCTGGTGGGGTTGGCACCGACATATCTTCTCCAGAGATTCTATAGAGCTGGACTACACTGACTAGTCCACAACTACCCACTCCTTAGTGTTGTGTTCACATTATGGACTGCTTGTATATACTCTATTATATGTGTTAGTCACTTTATCTTCTTTGTAGACCTCTTTTGTTGTGTGAAGAAGAAGAAGAAGAATTTTTCAGCCTCTCACCTTGTGTGTTCTCTTCTAGGGTTTGTGTGAGTGTGTGTGTGCTTGCAAGAGCTCGAGCTCTCTTCCCCCTGCATCTTTTCACCTGTCTCTGGATGGGAGTCACTTCTGGATAGGATTGACTGTGGACTCAGACACAAGTAAAAATACATGTTCAAACAGAAAGCACTAACACAACTTAAGCGTTAAATAGAATTGCACAATACAGAGAATGAAGAACTATGCCAACATTCACTGTATTCCTGAGTAAAGCTTAGCCCATATAATGCCACAGTTTCCCTCACTCTCCACTCTCCTTATCTTTATATTTGTGTGGGTACTACCCGTTGGCAAGAACAGTTACAAGGTTGTTAACAATAAGAAAAATATCTAGAGGTGGTGCCCAATGGATATTCTTGGCAGAGGCAGGGATGATCGTCAACAATAAGTGTGGCTATGTCCGTGTCTATCAGCATGTGGCTACAGTAGCGCATGTAGCCACGCATATAACCGCATGTACACCAACACATATAGTTGTGCCTATAGCAACACATATAGCAACTTCTTAAGCAGCACATATAGCTACGTTTACAACAATTCACACAACAACTATGCATATAGCCGCATGCGGTGTGCCAAAAAAATGGGGATAGAATGGGTGAGATACATGTGGGGGACATGTGTCCCCTACATATCCACCCGTCCTTTCCCCTTTTTTTAATCACATTATTTAAACTTTTTTTTAAGACAAATACTTAAAACACAAATTGTTTTTATAAAACAACAATGTCATGGTTTTTATTACTTTCGAACTATATACAAAGTTAACTCAAATTTAGGAATTTTGGGAAATATGCACAATTTTGGGACAATTCTTTGTTAGATCCAATACAATGTTTACTGTGCGATATGCAAGATTTATTATTGGATGTTCTCAACAAGCATTTGAATAATGCGATATGAGTTATGTACTATTGTACATTTGTAACAAGTATATATGAATGTTGGTGGGATTCTCTCGCCAATACTTATGCTAGCAATCCTTATAAACCTCCACATCACTTGCATTCTTCTTCTTTGAAATTGGTGCCCAATATTGTATCTGAACTTGTAGGTAGTTTATCGAGTTGTTGTTTTGATCAACATCACTTGTTGTCACTCCCAACCATATTAGGTAATTTGCATCACAAGGTTGTACAAGCACAAAATCTCCTTTAGACACATCAAGAGTCGTGTTGAACTATTCAGCAGGTCTGTTGCGCATTGGACCACAATAATGGTCCTCATTTACATCAAACCTTTCATCTACATCATCCTTCACTTGAAGATTAAGAGGCTCAGCTTTTTTGCATACACTCCTTGGCCAAAAGTCATGAAATCCAATGTCTTCCCTTGCACTAGGGGTCTGCATGTTTAGCATAAGATTCTCCCAATAGGCAAGGACCGGATTGATCCACTTAGCATAATCACTTTGGTCTCCTTTCTCTTGCAAGTGCTCTTTCCACCAACAAGTGTGTCATTCACTTCACGCAATATGTCCACCTATTTGTACATTGCTGGTAGAACACGTTGGGTCTCGCGGGCTCCATGCATAGTTGTCCTTGACCTATGTGGCATTTGATCGGCATTATTATCTATGAAGCCCTGTATAATTGATTTTGCCATCTCAACATGTGTCATGCCCTTCCGTATTATCCCACTGTTGCCATGACTGACATTACATGCACCATTCAAGAACTTCTTTCTGAGCCTATAGAATATTGACTTACCAATGCCATGCATTACATACCATGCTTTACTACAAACCTTCTTCCCATCAAATGTGAACTCAAAGCACTCGTCATCTTGACCTTGTCTATAGGCCATGCCTATGCAATCTCGTACAAATGTGTATCGTGTACTATAGCTCTGGTCCCCAAAAGTGTACCCTAGCTTGCATGATTTTGGATCTGTCTCCAAATTGACAACATCGCTTCTCGACAATCAATGGTTGCGACGTTGTGAATGTTTGCAACATCACATTTTTTGCTAGCTCCATGGATTTTATCGTAATTTTTCATTACCCTTACCCTATGGACATAGCTCCTTTTCTTATTTGTCCCTTCAATGATATCATAGTTAGTGATCATGGCATCATGGTGTCTGTCTCATCAGAACTATCACCATCATTGCTCTCTACATCATCATCCTCTTTTTCATAACTTGAATTGTTTAGGCTGTCAATATTTTTTTGCATGAAGTGATCTTGAATACCCTCATCAATAGAAGAAGATTCTGTGTCCTTCACTAATGGTTCACCATTATCAAATGTGAGTTGCCTGATCCAAATTCAGACCTGAAACACAAGTTGAACTGGGATGCAAAGATCCTTCTATAATGACACCCAAGCTACTCTCCCCTAGTTCTCTATAATTTATAGCCTCGTATGGGTGGACCAGCAATACCAACTCCATTGCCAAGTTTTGTAGATCTGTTGTCATCCTAGAGGATGACACTTTTCTCTTTCCAGCTCTCCCTATCTATAAAGTGATCTTCTTGATCAACAAGAAGTTCCGCAAAATTATCCTCTTTGGTATTAGTAATGTCTTTGTCTATAACAAGGTTGACCAATGGCCATTTGATGATGCTTCCAACTGCTTGAGACATTGTTCTTGCATCCATTGTGGCAAATGGAATGAGAAATGTGTCATCAAAGCTTTGTTGAACATGTATTGCTGCACATGTCTCACCAATGAATTGAAAACCACATGTTTGAGATGCATCAATGGAATGAATAACCCCGCGTGCCTTCCTTTGCAGAACCATCAATGAGAAACACTGAAGCACCTTGTTTTAGACCCTCCAATCCCTGAGAAAATCAAGATCTCAATAAGAAAGATTAAAGCGATGTTTTTACGGTAGTACACAGAACTATAAATGTAATTCAATCTCAACATGAGTTTAGGCTCTAACCAAAGTTTGAATCTCACCTATCAATGCTAGTTTGCTAGGAGGCTAGGCTCCATCCATCTAATGCTAGCTTGTTAGTAGGAGGCTTCATGAGCCTCACCATCATATGTTAGTTTATTAGGAGGCTCGAATTAAAGTTATTATCCTCACTTGCATAATATATTAGTTTGCATATGTTAGCTAGAAGGGTAGGCTCCTCCAACAAAAGTTTGAGCCTCACCCGCGGATGCTAGTTCGCTTCTAGGAAGCTGAAAGTATATTTGGGTGTATGGGGAAAGAAGGAAGAAAAAAGAAATCTCAAGCTCAAGCTCAAGGCTCAAACTTGAGTTTGAGCCTTGTCTATTACACAAGTAGGAATAGAGAGGGAAGCTAGAAAGTATATTTGGGTGTATGGGGAAAGAGGGAATAAAGAAGAAATCTCAAGCTCAAGCTCAATGCTCAAACTTGAGTTTGAGCCTTGTCTATTACACAAGCAAGTAGGAATAGAGAGGGAAGCTAGAAAGTATATTTGGGTGTATGGGGAAAGAGGGAAGAAAAGAAGAAATCTCAAGCTCAAGCTCAAGGCTCAAACTTGAGTTTGAGCCTTGTGTATTACACAAGCAAGTAGAAATAGAGAGGGAAGCTAGAATAATCCCAGAGAACAAGTGGGGTGTGGGTGAAGAAGGGTATATAAACAAAAGTGAAACTACTTGGGCAATGAAATCGAAATCGAAATTCTGCATGACAAAGCCTGCGCCCACTCCCGTTGATTGTTAGAGGACAAGAAGTATCAATTTATCGGAGCCGTTGATGATAGTATCAATTGATCATCGCCATATCGGAGCCGTTGATTGTCTATATCAATTCAGACGACAAGAAGTTCCATCACGCAACCCCTCCCTTGCAGATCCCCCCCTCTCGCATCCATGCCATCGCCCAGACCCCCCCTCTCCCTCTCGTCTCTCGTAGCCTCGCCAGCCCCCCCCTCTCGCATCCACGCCATCGCCCAGACCCCCCCCTCTCCCTCTCGTAGCCTCGCCAGCCCCCATCCATGCCATTGCCCAGACCCCCCCTCGTCTCTCGTAGCCTCGCCAGCCCCTCCCTCTCGTCCACGCCATCGCCTAGACCCCCCTCTCGTAGCCTCGCCAGCCCCTCCCTCTCGTCCACGCCATCGCCTAGACCCCCCCTCTCCCTCTTGAAGCCTCGCCAGCCCCCATCCACGCCATCACCCAGACCCCCCCTCGTCTCTCGTAGCCATCGCCTAGACCCCCCCTCGTCTCTCGTAGCCTCGCCAGCCCCTCCCTCTCGTCCACGCCATCGCCCAGACCCCCCCTCTCCCTCTCGTAGCCTCGCCAGCCCCCATCCATGCCATCGCCCACACCCCCCCTCGTCTCTCGTAGCCTCGCCATCGCCATCGCCCACCTCTCCCTCTTGTCTCTCGTATCCTCGCCAGCCCCTCCCTCTCGTAGCCTTGCCATCGCCATCGCCCACCTCTCCCTCTCGTAGCCTTGACAGCCCCCCTCTCGCATCCACGCCATCGCCAACCCCTCTCACAGCCACGCCATCGCGAGACCCCCCCTCTCCCTCTCGTCTCTCGTAGCATCACCCTCTCGCAGCCACGCCATCGCCAGACCCCCCCTCTCCCTCTCGTCTCTCGTAGCATCGCACCCTCCCTTGTCGTCTCTCGTAGCATCGCCCCAGCTCCCCCTCCCTTGTAGATCGCCATGCCAGCCCCCCTCTCGCAAACTGCCCCCCCTTCCTCTCGCCATCACCAGCGCCCCGCCCCCCCATTTTGAAATTTGAATTTCAAATTCCCCCCCCCTCTCCATTTGTTCCACCAAATTCAAATTTGAATTTCTAATTTTCCCCCGCTCGACGCTCGTGCCCCAATTTCTCCCCTCTTCATTTGAAATTTGAATTTCAAATTTTCACCAAATTCAAATTTGAATGTCAAATTCCCCCCCACTCGGCGCCCGCGTCCCAATATTTCAAATTTCCCCCCAACTCGACGCCCGACTTTGAAATTCCATTACACTGCTGGTAATCACCATCGTATGCAATAATCATCTGTGTTTCCTGTCTCTGAAGTACTCGCTCAGCCCTGTGTCCTCCTGCGTTTCAAACAGGTTCTTCTCCTGCAACCGACACGTCTGCGTTGGTTTCGACCTCTGTTTCTTACAAAACCATCACGCCCACACGCCATCGGAGACTTCAAGCATCCGTCACGTCTGTGTGACATCGGAGACTTTCGTGCGCCTATCTACGTTTCGTGTGTTCCCTCATCTAATTAAATACTTTACGCAACAAGTAAGTCCTTCTTTAATTGATTCTTTATATCAATATAAACGCTTACTTGATTGCACGCTAAGTGTGGCATTTGTCAATCGTTGCTCGTCGTAGATTGTTTGCACTCCATGCTAGTGCACCCTTGCCTTAAGGCTCGAACTTTAGATTAAGCCTTCGTTCTCCATGCTAGTGTACCCCGGCCTTAGGCTCGACCTAGATTGAGTCTTTGTTCTCCATGTTAGTGCACCTCGGCCTTAAGGCTCGAACTTGAGTTTGAGCCTTTGCTCTCCATGCTAGTGCACCCCGACGTTAAAGCTCGAACTTGAGTTTAAGTCTTTGCTCCTTTGCTCTCCATGCTAGTGCACCCCGGCCTTAAGGCTCGAACTTCAGATTGAGCCTTCGTTCTCCACGCTAGTGCACCCCAGCCTTAAGGCTCGAACTTGAGTTTGAGCCTTTGCTCTCCATGCTAGTGCACCCCGGCCTTAAGGCTCGAACTTGAGTTTGAGCCTTTGCTCTCCATACTAGTGCACCCCGGTCTTAAGGCTCGAAATTGAGTTTGAGCCTTTGCTCTCCATGCTAGTGTATCCTAGTCTTAAGGCTCGAACTTCAGATGGAGCCTTTGTTCTCCATGCTAGTGTACCCCGGCCTTAAGGCTCGAACTTGAGTTTGAGCCTTTGCTCCTTTGCTCTCCATGCTAGTGCACCCCGGCCTTAAGGCTCAAACTTGAGTTTGAGCCTTTGCTCTCCATGCTAGTGCACCCCGGTCTTAAGGATCGAACTTCAGATTGAGCATGCTAGTGTACCCCGGCCTTAAGGCTCGGCCTTAAGGCTCGACCTAGATTGAGTCTTTGTTCTCCATGTTGGTGCACCCCGGTCTTAAGGCTCGAACTTGAGTTTGAACCTTTGCTCTCCATGTTAGTGCACCCCGGCCTTAAGCCTCGAACTTGAGTTTGAGCCTTTGCTCTCCATGCTAGTGCACCCCAGCGTTAAGGCTCGAGCTTGAGTTTGAGCCTTTGCTCCTTTGCTCCTTTGCTCTCCATGCTAGTGCACCCTGACCTTAAGGCTCGAACTTCAGATTGAGCCTTTGTTCTCCATGCTAGTGTACCCCGGCCTTAAGGCTCGAACTTGAGTTTGAGCCTTTGCTCTCCATGCTAGTGCACCCCGCCTTAAGGCTCGAACTTGAGTTTGAGCCTTTGCTCTCCATGCTAGTGCACCTTGGTCTTAAGGCTCGAAATTGAGTTTGAGCCTTTGCTCTCCATGCTAGTGCACCCTAGTCTTAAGGCTCGAACTTTAGATTGAGCCTTCGTTCTCCATGCTAGTGTACCCCGGCCCCTTAAGGCTCGACTTAGATTGAGTCTTTGTTCTCCATGTTAGTGCACCCCAGCCTTAAGGCTCGAACTTGAGTTTGAGCCTTTGCTCTCCATGTTAGTGCACCCCAGCCTTAAGGCTCGAACTTGAGTTTGAGCCTTTTCTCTCCATGCTAGTGCATCCCGGCCTTAAGGCTCGAACTTCAGATTGAGCCTTCGTTCTCCATGCTAGTGCACCCCGGCCTTAATGCTCGAACTTCAGATTGAGCCTTCGTTCTCCATGCTAGTGCACCCCGGCCTTAAGGCTCGATCTTGAGTTTGAGCCTTAGCTCTCCATGCTAGTGCACCCCAGCCTTAAGGCTCGAACTTGAGTTTGAGTCTTTGCTCCTTTGCTCTCCATGCTAGTGCACCCCGACGTTAAGGCTCGAACTTGAGTTTGAGTCTTTGCTCCTTTGCTCTCCATGCTAGTGCACCCCAGCCTTAAGGCTCAAACTTCATATTGAGCCTTCATTCTCCATGCTAGTGCACCCTGGCCTTAAGGCTCGAACTTGAGTTTGAGCCTTTGCTCTCCATGCTAGTGCACCCCGGCCTTAAGGCTCGAACTTGAGTTTGAGCGTTTGCTCTCCATGCTAGTGCACCCCGGTCTTAAGGCTCGAAATTGAGTTTGAGTCTTTGCTCTCCATGCTAGTGCACCCCAGTCTTAAGGCTCGAACTTCAGATTGAGCCTTCATTCTCCATGCTAGTGCACCCCAGTCTTAAGGCTCGAACTTCAGATTGAGCCTTCATTCTCCATGCTAGTGTACCCCGGCCTTAAGGCTCAACCTAGATTGAGTCTTTGTTCTCCATGTTAGTGCACCCCGGCCTTAAGGCTCGAACTTGAGTTTGAGCCTTTGCTCTCCATGCTAGTGTACCCCGCGGGGCCTTAAGGCTCAAACTTGAGTTTGAGCCTTTGCTCTCCATGCTAGTGCACCCCGGCCTTAAGGCTCGAACTTGAGTTTGAGCCTTTGCTCCTTTGCTCTCCATGCTAGTGCACCCTGGCCTTAACGCTCGAACTTCAGATTGAGCCTTCGTTCTCCATGCTAGTATACCCGGGCCTTAAGGCTCAAACTTGAGTTTGAGCCGTTGCTCTCCATGCTAGTGCACCCCGGCCTTAAGGCTCGAACTTCAGATTGAGCCTTTGTTCTCCATGTTAGTGTACCCCGGCCTTAAGGCTCGACCTAGATTGAGTCTTTGTTCTCCATGTTAGTGCACCCCGGCCTTAAGGCTCGAACTTGAGTTTGAGCCTTTGCTCTCCATGCTAGTGCACCCCGGCCTTAAGGCTCGAACTTGAGTTTGAGCCTTTGCTCCTTTGCTCTCCATGCTAGTGCACCCTGGCCTTAACGCTCGAACTTCAGATTGAGCCTTCGTTCTCCATGCTAGTATACCCGGGCCTTAAGGCTTGAACTTGAGTTTGAGCCGTTGCTCTCCATGCTAGTGCACCCCAGCCTTAAGGCTCGAACTTCAGATTGAGCCTTCGTTCTCCATGCTAGTGTACCCCGGCCTTAAGGCTTGACCTAGATTGAGTCTTTGTTCTCCATGTTAGTGCACCCCGGCCTTAAGGCTCAAACTTGAGTTTGAGCCTTTGCTCTCCATGCTAGTGCACCCCGGCCTTAAGGCTCGAACTTGAGTTTGAGCCTTTGCTCTCCATGCTAGTGCACCCCGGCCTTAAGGCTCGAACTTGAGTTTGAGCCTTTGCTCCTTTGCTCTCTATGCTAGTGCACCCCGGCCTTAATGCTCGAACTTCAGATTGAGCCTTCGTTCTCCATGCTAGTGCACCCCGGCCTTAAGGCTCGATCTTGAGTTTGAGCCTTAGCTCTCCATGCTAGTGCACCCCGGCCTTAAGGCTTGAACTTGAGTTTGAGCCTTTGCTCTCCATGCTAGTGCACCCCGGTCTTAAGGCTCGAAATTGAGTTTGAGCCTTTACTATCCATGCTAGTGCACCCCGGCCTTAAGGCTCGAACTTCAGATTGAGCCTTCGTTCTCCATGCTAGTGTACCCCGACCTTAAGTCTCGAACTTGAGTTGGAGCCTTTGCTCTCGATGCTAGTGTACACTAGCCTTAAGGCTCGAACTTCAGATTGAATCTCCCCTACATGGAACTTATGTGTTAAGGCTCATTCTCCATGCTTAACTTTACATGGAACTTGGCCTTAAGGCTCCAACTTGAGTTGGAGCCTTGCCTATCTATGCTAGCGTATCCCTAGCATATGAGTGCACAACTTGGATCTAGGCTCCAGCTTAAGTTCGAGCCTCTCCTACATAAAACTTGGCCTAAAGGCTCGAACTTGAGCTTGAGCCTTGTCTCTATATGCTGGTGTACCCCTGTCATATGAGTGCACAACTTGGATCTAGGCTCTAGCTTAAGTTTGGATTTTCCCTATATGGAACTTGGCCTTAAGGCTCCAATATACTAGAGTACCCTTGGCATATGAGTGCACAACTTGTATCTAGACTCTAGCTTAAGTTCAAGCCTCCCATACATGGAACTTCGCCTTAAGGCTCAAACTTGAGTTTGAGCTTGAGCTTTGCCTCTCTATGCTAGCGTACCCCTAGCATATGAGTGCACGACTTAGATCTAGGCTCCAGCTTAAGTCGAGCTTCTATATGGATTAAGTAAATGCAAGTGAGGCCCCCGCTATTCAAGAAAACTAAGTGAAGCATCAATAATTGTAGCATGCATTAAGTTTCTTAAGTTTGATAGGTTTTGATTTGATATGTAGCATTTAAATCCATTTTTTTCTAAGGTTTTGAAACTTTTTTTATGCTTCACAGGAATGGAAGCTAGCAGAGTGCCCGCTACCTCGTAACCACATGGTGCACCAATCTTTACTCTAGATGCTCTCGAAACAACAACTCAGGGGTGGATAATGTGGAGGACCTGGTGAAAGCGGTCACTTGAAGCATCTAGAAATGCTGGTGCAACTTCTTCAAAACATAAAAAGGAGGGTGACAAAACAAAAGTCCTTGATGTAAGCACAATAGCAGCTGAAGACATGGCAAGCTCTCAGGTGCAAGAAGAGGAGCAAGCACTTACAAAGAAGAGAAAGGTAGCACTCTACCATGCTCATAGCCCATCAAGCTCTCAACCAAAGAAAGGTAGAAAAGTGCATTGATAGTGCTTATGAATGTACAACGAATGGTGATCATTGAAAGGAGCTTATCAACTACTAATATTAACATCGGTCTTGTTCAAAGTATGGATTTGTTGAAATAATTATTAGTCTTTTGATTAATACATTGGCTTTTTTGGATTCACTTTTAACATTTTTCTATTAAAGTGAATATTTCTATTCTACTTATCCTTTATTTCATGCCAACGTCTGGTACAAATGATGATGCACACTTACTATTAAAATTACTCCATATCCTAGTGTAGCAGCAAGGCTGAAAATTAAGTTTGAGCCTAATACAAATGATGATGCACACTTACTATTAAGAAATTACACTTACTCCATATCCTAGTGTAGCGGTGAGGCTCAAAATTAAGTTTGAGCCGTACCTCCACTTATGTCCAACCTTGGGGATGTCTTCTAACACAAGGCACAATCTCAAGTTGAGCGATCTTTACTTTGCCCTTGTAAGTGAGGCTCAAACTCAAGTTTGACCCTTATGTGAAAGTCTTGGCATGTAATATGGTTCCTAATTCATTATGGTACATCACTCAATGTTGAGTAATCTAAGTTTGGATACAAAGTATATGTGTAGATATAAAAATGACTAGTATTATCCTTGGTGTATTATTTAAATCCTAAAAGTAATAGCATTTTATTTTAATCTTACAGATATATACAAAGAAGGGAAAGATAAAGATAACATTGCTCAACTAGAACATCATCATGAAAGCCCTACTAGAGAGATCAACTCTCATGATTCAAATGCTAGAAATAATGAAGACAACATGGTGGAGGTAGATCACATCGATGATTCAGCTTTGCAAACATCTTCAAGGTTAATGAAGAGCTTCAAGAGACTTTTGCAACCAATATTTGGTCCGCCATGCTACACACAAGAATGTTTGTGCCTATGTAAACACTCTTCAACAGTATGCACATAAGAAATATCATTTCTTTATGGTATGGGGACAAGAAGAATGTTATATCCATAATCTTTGAAAAGTGTATAGGCCAGATAAGCCTCCTGTTGAGGCTATGTTTAAACCTTTACTTAAGGTTTGAAATCAGTGTTGCCAAGATATTTGCAATAAGAAGAATACATTGCTTATTGATGATAGCCCTTTCAAGGGATGTGTTAATCCAAAAGACAACTATCTCTTCCCTGAAAGTTAATCAAGATCCTGGGAAAAAAGAGAAGTAGAATCCATAAGCAAGGATCTAGCAATGTTGGCATCCAAAGCTAGAGTACCATTACTATCCAAAGGCCAGCTAAGCTTGTTAAAAGTGTGTTACAAAAGAAGGATTTTGAGTGATCAACACGCTATTGCTTATGCTACTCGCTTGGGATATGATCGTGGTCATCTCATATAAGTGGAGTTGCAGCAAAAGCATACATATATCAAGGCTACAAAAGGCTTACTTGAGCTTATGGGTAGGATAATGTCTGGTTTCATTAAACATTGAGTGACTATATAATCAGATTCCAACCTAACTCATACTAGTTGTTGCTGCTCTGCAGGTCGAAGGAAACCATTTCTGAGGTCTAAACGTGCAGTTTGAAGTATGGGATCTGCACAAATATCAAGACTTGTTGGGTGCAGAATGTTTGGAGCCATTTTGTACTAAAAGCCCATAAGATAGACTTAGACTTTGGCCAAAACAATGTGCCTAGATGGGTTTAATTTTTGGATTATACGAGCCAAATCTTTACACTATTGTATTAAGCAATCAAATGCCTCCAAACTTACTGCTGTCATTTGATTATCTCTTTTGTCAATATTTGCAATTCGATTGCAATGAAGATGTGTTTGTTTTGTATTGAAGATATTGCCTTGTCAAGGTGTAAGGCTATGAATATTATAATTTAATTTGGATAGACTCAATTATCTCAATAGTAAAAATCTTTTATATATCATATTCAATAAATTTGATGAAATTTAGCATTGACAATATACTCGCTCTTTTATTTTTTTGGTTGAACTTCTGAGGTATTGGAGCATTTGTCTATTAAGGTTTAAGACCATCCATATCATGGATGAATTTATGTTGTTGTTGGCACATAATATATTTATTTAAAATTTTGAATGTCCATTAACCATACATTTTGTTTTCAACAGGATATGTTGAAGTATATAGCTTTGATTTCAAGTGTATAGAAAACTTGCTATTGAGGTGGCACCAATCATTGGTGACTCATGTACCTAGAAGCAAAAGAGTTCCACCACCCCCAGATACAATAAGGAAACAAAGAAGAGTATTGATACTTGAACTCAATGGTGTTTTACTTAAGATGTAAACTTGAATGTAACAATCTCATTGAAATTTGATTGCTTCTGGTGTTTTTAAACACCACACTCTTTGGAGATCCCTCAATTCTAAGGTTCCTTTTCCAAGTGTTCTTTGGCATTATTATCCCATGTTTTTACTTCAATGTCCCTCAAATTTGAGCATATATATCATAATTTATAATCTTGATATAGTGTCTAAGATGGGTTTTTATCTGTGGATCAATCGTAAACTTAGCACATTGTACTGTCATTGAGATTTACTTTTTGTTTTGTTGTTTCTAACACCACACCCTTTAGAGATCTCTCACTTCTAAGGTTCTTTTTAAGTGATATTTAGAATTCTTTTGGTAAATTAAATAAAGCCCATGTTTTTACTTCAATGTCTCAAAGTGGAGATAGTATTTAACAGGTGTTGTATAATCTCAATTAAGTTTAGTGTCATGTTTCCCTTGTGTTCTTCCAATATTGTTGCATTGACGTATGTATCTATACAACTACAAACAAATATGCCAAATAGTTGTGTCAAGATATAATCTAATGGCACAAAGAGTGCACCAACAAATAGATGTTAGCTCAAACTACACAAAAATATCGAGTTTCCAACCAATCCTATAAGAAATGGGACTCGAATAATTTCCAAAATTCCTAAATTTGTCTTAGTTGTAAAATACTAAAAGGTGTTTATGTCCCAAAAATGAATAAAGATGAAGATACTAATTAAATTAATTCATTGTCTTCGTCTTTATCTTCATCTTCAGCTGCATCTTCACCACGTGCACCACCACCTTCATCATCACCCCGTCACTTTCAGCATCTTCGTCACCTTCATCTTCTCCTGAATCTTCACCACCTGCACCACCACCTTCATCATCACCGTCACTTTCATCATCCTCGTCTTCTTGCGTTAAAAGAAAATACAATGTAAACATGTTAGCCACAAGAAAAATAAGTTGGGTGATAATTAAAATCAAGTTTAGAGTCTCACCAAGGTACCTTGCTGAGCTTGTTGGATATCTATTTCGGTGACCATCCCACTCCCAAGTGTCCACTTCGTTGTGTCGTTTAAGGTGCCTATTCTCCCCAGACATTGGGGGGCAACCTGTTACCCTTTGCTACAACAGATTTTAACATGTATGAGATATGAAAAGGGTAACGAACGATACATGAAGTAAAGTTAGTGAAAAATGGTAAAGAGAAAACTTACAAATTGTGTAAGCCAGCCTGCATTTCCTTTGGATCCATACATCGTCGTGACTCCAGCACTGCCTTTTGTTGAGGGTGTTGAGTACCCTCCCTGGCTTCCTTCTTCACCTTCTTCCAGTCTTTAATGGTGCAGTTGGCGGGTATTTGTTTTCCCTCATTCGCACACCTCCTTGCACACGAGACCTCCTATTATTGAGGATCTTAATAATGGTGTAGTTGGCGGGTATTTGTTTTCCCTCATTCGCACACCTCCTTGCACACGAGACCTCCTATTATTGAGGATCTTAATAATGTGATTCCTCATCTACACATCAGAAAAACGTGTGTGGTGGGTTTGGAAATCGTTCATGCATGCACTGCACTACATACATGAAGTCTTTATCTTTCTATTCCCCCCATGGTTTGAAGGTGTCCTTATAGGTTTGGTTGACAAAATGATGGAAGATATAATAAACCCTCCGTCCCTTGTCATACATATAAAGCCCACCCTCCTCATTTAGGGAATAGTAAATCATCCCACCCTCCTTTGGCTTGTTGCCTGTTGCCATAGGTAAAGGTGGCCGTGTTGAAATTTGAGCATAATGATGAGCTATGGTGGATCAAACACTAGAATCAACATCATTAACAAAGTGAGTAAGAAATGATTAAGATGTAATTAGTGGATAATTAGCAAATAGATTAATGTAGGCATGGATACTCAAAAACCAGCAAATTCTCATTAGGGCTATGCCTCAATTTATAGAGTTTACATCAAGCATCTAATCCCATTGATTTCTCCATGATTCACTCCCAGAATATCTCCACACTCCTAAATTCTTTCATGCTACCCTTTATTCTCTCCCAGTAGATTCTTCTCACCTTTTCACAGGTTCTTTTACAATTACATCTCCTCTTTTATAGCCTCTATCCAAGAGCTTGTTCCCACACACACCCTATTCACTTGTATTTTTCAACACCTCCCCTCAAGTGAATACTCCTAGTACACCTAGACCCTATACCAAGTCTGCCTCCCCTTACTTGATAGTCCGCGACTAGTGTCTACACCTCCCCTCAAGTTATCTCAGCACACCTGGACCCTGTATCAAGTTTCTCTCTTACTTGACAGTCCCCGACCAGTGCCTCAAGTCCCTAAACTCCATAGTCCTTGACACACTCTCTCTCTATGTGTCCAAGGCTACTATAAGTGCCCGCGACCTTGACTAAAGTGCTCACACATACATCTACCACGTGGCCTACATCATTGGTGGCTCAGAGGTGGTTTTACTTTATTGGGGCAGGTTACATTGGGTTGTGGAGTCTCTCTCTCTCTCTCTCTCTCTCAGAGATTTTCACATGGCTCCTCACTCTTTGGAGCCTCACATCTTCTCTTGTCTTCAGTCTTCTTGTCGTGGCAGCATCTCTCCACACGTCCGTCTCTTCTTTCAGTCTTCTTGGGGCAGCTTCTCTTCTTGTGGTAGCTTCTCTTCTCGTGTCCATGTCTTCCTTCAGCTTTTCTTCTTGGTGTGGATCCTCTTCTGGGGAAGAGATATTCTTCTTCTTTCATGGCTGGGGCCATGAGCTCGTCCGTCAGGTCATTTTGCTCCATGTGAGCAACATTTTTAAATGTTTTACTGACAGTTCCTTTGGGCTTTTGATGTTTATATTTTGTCATTATGCAATGTAAACCCAAAATTATGCGGGAGGTCTTACCTCTTGCCTTATTCTGGACAAGGGCAGTGTCTGTTCCCATTTTTACACTGATGCAATGTGCCCAATACATAATGCGTATAGCATTCATTCTCATGCACATTCCCAAATGCAACTCTGGCTGTGAATAATCTTGAATTTGAGTGAGATTTATAGGCATTAACCAAGGGTTAAACGTAAAATGATGATTTTCACAAATTTATCAGCACAATTTTTCCATAAATTACATTAAATCAAGGGTAACCAATTTGTACGGGATGGTTGGAGTATCAAACCAACTCCGATTTGCAATATGAAGTTATAGGGATCTGTATCAGATACCTAATGGTTAATTTGAATCCTCAATTGTACCAAAATACAGTGATTAGCATTGATTAATCACTGATTAGCAAATTAATGCTCTGTTTTGTGTGCAAAAAACAGAGTATGCGGGGAGTCCAGATCTGGTGCCTTCCACTTCAAATGAGCTCAAATTCTTTCAAAGGCATCAATAGCAATGAGTCTAGTAGAGGATTAAGCCAAGAAACACAAGATTTGACCAAATATTGAAAGCTTAATCTCTATTTTACCAAAGTCACCTGCAGATTTGATGAAGAGCTTGGATCTCACTGTAGACTTGGTGAAACTGAATTCTGTCTTCACCAGCTTGTAGAGCATGCTTGAAAACCCCCGGGGCTAAGAGGAATTAGACCCATTTGATTTGATGAAGTAGAAATAATTGATTTACTGTAGAAAAACGTAGCTTTTTAATCAGCGAAAATCGGGAGCTTCCGTGGGCGGTTTGCGCTTCTGATTTGATGGGCTGGAGCTCCTATGGGTTAGCTATCTTGGGCTAGAAGGGTTTGGGCAATGGTTGAGTGTGCAAGGAGAGGGAGCTCCTCCACTGGTGGCTGGGGGTACAGAGGCTAATTGAAAAAAGAGGAAAAATTATAATTTTTTACTAATCTTGATTAATTAAATAATGGGCTCATAAACTTGATGGATTCTAGGCATGGCTCTGATACCATGTTGAAATTTGAGCATAATGATGAGCTATGGTGGATCAAACACTAGAATCAACATCATTAACAAAGTGATTAAGAAATGATTAAGACATAATTAGTGGATAATTAGCAAATAGATTAATGTAGGCATGGATACTCAAAAACCAGCAAATTCTCATTAGGGCTATGCCTCAATTTATAGAGTTTACATCAAGCATCTAATCCCATTGATTTCTCCATGATTCACTCCCAGAATATCTCCACCTTTTGCCTGATTCTCTCCACCTCTTCTCTTTTCCCTGAATATCTCCCAGAATATCTCCACACTCCTAAATTCTCTCATGCTACCCTTTATTCTCTCCCAGTAGATTCTTCTTTACAATTACATCTCCTCTTTTACAGCCTCTATCCAAGAGCTTGTTCCCACACACACCCTATTCACTTGTATTTTTCAACAGGCCGTGCACCTCCCCCAAAGCATCTGCCACACCCACCTCCCTCACTACTCAATTCGATGATGGCTCTGAGAAGCCCTCGAGATATCACCACCTGAGTGGCATCATGATTAGGATTCCGTATGTTGGGGAGATGGCACCGTGGATGGGATAGGAGTGTGTTGAGCACTAGGAGGAGCTGAAGGTAGAGGAGTGGGAAAAGTAGAAGTGAGAGGGGTAGGGAAGGTGGTGGGAATCATGGATATGTGCGACTGTAATAAAGTTATTGGAATGAAGGGATGTAATGCATGAAAAATATGAGTAATCACCATGTAAACATGATGCCTAAGTGTGTTTAGTCTCTCACCAAGAGAATGGAAATAGCCTTCCACAAGCCAAGAGAGAAGCCATGAGCTCCAAGAAACATAAATTTCCATTTCTAAAAATGATCATCAAAAGTTACAACCATGGTCCAAGTCCCCTCTTTTATACATGGACTTGTCCCATTATTAACCCTATTGAATAAAGTTCCTACTTTATTACAAACCATCCCTTCCCAAAGATTTTATCCTCAAAATCAATAACATGTACAATCTCAAAGTATGAGACTCTAATGTAATCAATGGGAAGTGGTTAAGAGTTCTCAAGTACATTCAAAGCACATATACAATGAAAATCCGGATGTATACAAGTCCACAAAGCTTCAAGCCCAAAGTGTATGAGTGGGACTGTTATGACAGCCCTTCTAGTCGATGAAGACCCTTGAAAATCCTTCATTTAGACTCCATATATTGGGCTGAAAATGATATGTGCACTCAGCCATATGTAGCCCACATCATAATCTTTCATTAGGATACGCCATGAAGCTTGTTGGAGTAGAAAAATAGGCCCAATAGTAGACCTTCCCAAAGCTGTCCAAAAATTACAGCATGTATACTTCTCCTCATATTACCCAATTTGCTCAAGTAAACCATACCACTTGGTCACGGAAAGTCATCCACAAGTAAGCCATGTTGTTGGACATACTCCAATGATTGCCAAGTAGCCTCATCCATGGGTAATTGCTTCCATTTGACAAGGTATTCATCAATATTCCGATTCCTCAACTCTCTTGTCCTCTTGCCAATAACCCTCTCCGGCTCATAAATGATCTCACCTTCTTCATTCATGGGTGGAATCTCTTCCATCTCTTGAGGCAAAGATCCCATAAACCTCTTAAGGTTAGATACATGAAACACATTATGGATCCTTGTCGAAGAAGGCAAATCCAACTTGTAAGCCAAATCACCAACCCTCTTGATAATCAAGTATGGTCCATAATACCTATGAGCCAATTTTGAGTTGGTTACACCTTTGAGAGTGTTATGCCGACTCTTGGGAAGCTTCAATAGCACATAATCATCCTCTTGAAACTCCACATTCCTTCTATGAACATCCGCATTAGCCTTCATGACATCTTGAGCCTTCTTCATATTGTCCTTGCAAAGTTGAAGAAGTTGTCTCATTCTTTCCAACTCTTCTTTTGCCAATGGATTGACCACTTTGTCTTCATGGAAGGCTATCGATGGCACATGTACTTGATATCCATAGAGAGCCTCAAATGGTGACATGCCAATACTCAAATGCTTGCTTGAATTATGGCAAAATTCAGCAAGATAAAGCCACTCATCCCAAGATGTTTGCATGTCATGACAATAGTGCCTCAAGTACACCTCAAGCCATTTGTTTGTGCACTCCGTTTGCCCATCCGTTTGAGGGTGATAGGCCGTAGATGGAGTGATTTGAGTACCCAAGCTCTCATATAATGACCTCCAAAAAGTTCCCATGAACTTGGTATCTCGATCACAAACTATGTTGAGTGGCAAGCCATGTATCTTGAATACATGTTCCAAAAATTGCTTGGCAATATGAGATGCTCCATAAGTGGTCTTTGAAGCAATGAAATGGGCTGATTTTGTAAGCCTATCAATCACCACAAATATTTGATCCCATCCATGCTTTGTCTTTGGTAGACCCATGATGAAGTCCATAGAAATGTGAGTCCATTTACCATCCGGAATAGGTAATGGATGAAGTAAACCACTTGGGAGTTGATGGCTATCCTTATTCTTTTGACAAGAAGCACTTCCATCACAAACTTCTTCACATCTCCCCATATACCTTTCCAATAAAAACTCTTGCTCACTTTATCATAGGTTTTAAGTACACCAAGATGGCCCGAAAGTGGTGAAGAATGCATCTCATGAAGCACCTTTGGTATGTAGAATGAGGTAGGAACCAAATACACCTTATCCTTGTACCACAAGAGACCATTGTGAAGCTTGTAATGAGGAAACTCTCCACCATCACCTTGCTGTAATTTGGTATAAATATGGGCAGCACCTTCATTGATGAGGTATTCCTCTTGAATCCCCTTGATCCATTCACTATATACCTCCATGATTGAAGTTGTAGCGCATGCCCACATTCTAGACAATGCATCCGCCACTACATTGTCCTTCCCGGGTGTGTAGGATATCTCAAAATCATATCCTTGAAGTGTGGCCAGCCATCTCTTTTGCTTTGGAGAAAGATTTGGTTGGGAGAGGAAAAATTTCAGCACCCTATGATCACTTCTCACCTTGAAATGAGCACCATAAAGATAGTGATGCCACTTCTTGATGGCATGAAGTATGGCTAGCATCTCTTGCTCATAAACATGAAGCCCCATCTCCTTTTCTGTAAGCTTTCTGCTTTCAAATGCAATGACTCC
Source organism: Cibotium barometz (assembly GCF_041138505.1). Classification (NCBI taxonomy): domain Eukaryota; kingdom Viridiplantae; phylum Streptophyta; class Polypodiopsida; order Cyatheales; family Cibotiaceae; genus Cibotium; species Cibotium barometz. The sequence continues at coordinate 25,699,937 of NC_141088.1, read as the reverse complement.
ATGCTCTTGATACAAAACTGCCCCAATTCCTCTACCACTTGCATCCGCCCTCACATAAAATGTCTTTGCAAAATCCGGACATACAAGTATAGGGGCTGAAGTGAGCAACTCCTTGAGCTCATTAAAGCTCTTGTTGGCAATGGAATCCCAAAAGAAAGCCTCCCTCTTGAGCAAGTCGGTAAGAGGTGCCGCAATGGATGCATAATGTTGCATGAATCTTCTATAGAAAGAAGATAATCCCAAAAATCCTCTCAATTGAGTTGTATTGCTTGGTGTTGGCCACTCTTTGACACATGCCACTTTCTTAGGATCAGCCCTTATGCCATTCTTACCCACCAAGTGTCCAAGATATTCCACTTCATTGACCATGAATGTGCATTTGCTCTCCTTTGCATAAAGCTTGTGCTTCCTCAACACTTCAAACACTTGCTTCACATGACATAGATGTTCCCCTTTGCTCTTGCTATAGATCAAGATGTCATCGAAGAACACTAGCACAAACTTGAAAAGAAGGGGAGCCAATATCCAATTCATCAATGCTTGAAAAGTGGCCGGAGCATTTGTAAGACCAAAGGGCATCACCATGAAGTGAAACAATCCCCTTTCCGTCCTAAATGCTGTCTTCTCTTCATCACCTTCCTTCATCCTTATTTGATGATATCCCGATCTCAAATCAATCTTGGTGAAGAAATTTGCCCCTTTGAGCTCATCAAGAAGATCATCAATGCGAGGTATGGGATACCTATTCTTGATTGTGACCTTGTTCAAGTCACGATAATCAATGCACATGCGAAAGGATCCATCCTTCTTCTTCACCAAGAGAACGGGAGATGCAAATGGAGATTGTGAAGGTTGAATAAGACCCATAGCAAGCAAATCTTGCACTTGCTTAGCCACTTCCTCTCTTTCTACCTTAGACAAACGGTAAGGAGGCTTGTTGACAACCTTTGCATTCGGTTCAAGTACTATGGCATGGTCAATCTCCCTCTTAGGTGGTAGACTCTTTGGCACTTGCAAAATATCTTCATACTCCTTAAGAAGAGTTGCTATTTCCTCATCTATGTGCTGTCCACTGCCTTCCATCCCCTCTTGGGTAACATGTAACACATAGATAGTGCCAAAAGCCTTAATCTCTTTCTTGAGTCGCCTTGGAGTGATCAAAGAGAGCTTCTTAGGTGCATTTGCAGCAAGTACCACTTGTTGCCCATGATGTAGAAAGCTCATGAAACCTTGTTGAAGGTTCATGTGAATGTCACCAAGTGAAGCCAACCAATCACACCCCATGATAATGTCGATGGGACCCATATCCAAAACCACCAAATCACCTTCCCAAGTGTATGAAGAGGATAAAACCACTTTTGTAGAAGGGCAAACCAAGCTAGTCTTCTCACTTTCCCCATTTGCCACTTGCACTTGTAGGTGTCTTCTTTGTGTTGAGTTTGAGAGAGTTGATGGATTTAGAGTTGATGAAGCTATGAGTGCTCCCGGAATCCACAAGAATATGTGCAACCCTCCCATTGATGGTCCCCACCAACCTTAGTGTGCTTGGGTTCTTGCAACCCGCCAACAACTCTTGTGAGATAGAGCATATGCAAGCTGAAATTTCTGCATTGGTAGGCATAGGCTCCGTCCACAAGGCTTTCCTTAACTCCACCTCCCGGATCAAATGGAAACTCACCATCCTCCGTGATGAAAGAATGGTCTTCAAGTGACTCCTCATGTGCTTCTTCATTGCAATCCTCCCATTCCTCAATGTCATGAGAGTCATCCTTGTTCTCTTCCTCATCCATGAGGATCATAGTGGCCACAATCTTCTTTGATTTGCACACATGCCCGGGTGACCACCTCTCTTTGCACTTGAAACATAGCCCTTTGCTTCTCAACTCCTCAATCTTTGGATCATCCATTCTTTGAGTCTTCTTGAAGGGTTGAAAGGGCTTCTTCTTCATGAAGTCACTACTCTTTTTGGCATCAAATTGATGTATCCCATTCTTTGGCTGTCCACCCCCAAATGATGTAGGAGTTCTTGGATTAGAGGATGGTAATGTAGAGGTAGGACCTTTCCCAAAATTGTAAGAAGTAGTGGTTGGTTTGAGTGTGTCTTTGGTGAAGGTCATGGGCTGAGACCTCTTGTACTTTGGCTCATAGAGTTCGGCTAACCTCATAGCTTCTTTGAGAGAGCTAGGCCTTTGAGCCGACACATCCGCCTTGATAAAGTTTTCAAGCCCATGCACAAACTTTTTCATCTTCATGTCTTCACTCAAGCCTTCCATGTACATTGAAAGCTTCAAAAATCTCTTGATGTAACCTCTCACCATCATCCCCTTTTGAGAAAGCTCATACCATTCTTCATGGTATCAGTCGAGCACTAAGGGTGAAATGAAGGCCAAGTTCATCTCCCGCTTCAATCCTTCCCAAGTTGATGGCGTGTTCCCTTGTTTGACCAAGTGCCTCCACCATTGATGAGCATAATCTTCACGATGTAAGGAGGAAAATTGTACCATATCACGCTCACTTTTTGGGTAAAGTTGGAAATAGGTGTCAAGCTTGGTAGCCCACTCCTCCAACTCTTGCGGAGATGACCCGTCACCTTTGAACTTTGATAGTGAGATTTTGTCTTTGACATCCTTGGAAGATATGTGGGATGGGTTATCATGTTGGGTAGAGGGCTTGAATCTTTGCATCTTCGAGTATGACTCCATAAATTGTGCAAAGTCTTTGTAATCCCTCTTGATGATATTCGACAATTCCATCCACTTCTCGTGAGCATCCCTTTGTCTTTGGGCAAAGGACATTTGATTCCAATCGAGTGCAATCTCCTCATCATTCACAAACACCTCATCCTCTTCCCTTGAATGCATTGCCCTAGAAAAGGTAGGACCCTTTGATGCATTGAGGTGAGACAAACCCGAATGAAAAGAAGGAGGAAACATGTCCTTGACAAGAGGTCTCCGTGCATCCGCCATGAATCCCCGAGTGGATGCTCCCAATGGATCCTCTTGTACGGCCTTCATGGAATCCTCATTCAAGATGCCCTTGCCTTTTCTTTGCTCATAGTCACCATAATTCCCATGCTTTTCTTGTGCTTGAGACTTCCCAAACCTGTCCTCCATCACACCAATCCGTGAGGATAATGTTTCAAAATGAGAATCAAGCTTGGAGTCTAAGGTCTCCAACCGTTGTACAAGCATTTGCATGAGGGTGTCATGGTTAACCGCCACTTGTGTCCCTTGAGAAATTTGATTATGTACATTGCCCCCATTGTCTTCATTGATGAATGCATCCCTTGCATCCATATTACCTTTCATGTCCTCATCACCAATGATCGTTTCTTGCACAACATCCCCACCCTTGCGTGGTCTTCCCTTCGGCATAGTGAAGAAATGCAAGATGTTGGTAGAATGCCCAAATGATGTCGGAATTGGACAAAAGAAGGTTCTATGGGTAGGTAATGGTGTCTACTATCCTCCCAAATGAACACAGTAAGAATTAGGTGTGGGCAAGTACTCTTTGTTTTAGGGTTTGTGCGGGACAGCTGAAAGTAGTAATTTGGCTCTAAAACGCAAAATATATGTCGGAATTAGGATTTTGACAGCTCTATAGAAAGCTAACGGAAGATAGAACCTACCCCTAAAAGCATTTTGATTCAGTCAAAGTGGAAGTATATTCTGTTTGACTTTGACTAGAAAGTCAACATGACTACTTTGACCGAGATTGTGATATCTGATTAAGGGGTTCTATGGCTCATTTGAAAACTCTCAAGGAGTAGAATAGAGTCGTGTAATCACTCGGACCTAATTCCAAAAACCCTAGGACTGAATTAGGGTTTTGTAAAATCCCAGAAATTCCCAAAATTCGGTCCCAAAGCTCAATCCGGCTACAAATGATTGGTGTTTCTCCCCTTGGTAGTTGTGAATAACTCTTCAAGTGTATCCATGGGGTAAATCTCCAATCAATAAGCTTGTTTGGCTCCCTTGTTGGAAAAATTCCGCCAGAGTCTCCTTTGTTAATTGGAACCAAATCTCAAATGAAAATGCAACTTCTCAAATCACAATGCAATACTCTTTGTATCCCACAATGTCATGAAAGATCATATGCACTCTTTGTCCATCAAAGCATTTGCAATATCCACACAATATGACGGAAAAGGGGCCCCATTGCCCAAATGCATCCACAAAGTCGATGGTGAGGATTGTTGAGGACGCGCGTTGAAGCTTGCCGATCTCCCGGCCAAGCTCTTCTCACCCCTTCACCGAGTTTTCCTCCAAGGTGAAGGTTGAGGCCATTTCTTCACACCGGTGTACCTAATCCCCCTTTGTACCGCTTTACCAAGCAATCACGGCACAAAGAGTTCAAGCCATTCTCCCCTTGGCCTCTCCAACCAATGCCAAGGTACCCTCACACATTGCTAGATTCTATAGAAACTTGAAGTGGTAGCAATGGTGAGTGTAGGTACAAAATGATGTGGATAATATCAAATGATAGAACAAGTTTGTTGGCTTACAAGTATTGAGCATGACTCATGCCCTTTTACAATTTAGGACTCATCAATAAAGCATGGACTCATGCCTCAATCCATCATCCAAAAGCTCCAACACAAACCAACAATTCACAATGCCCTCACCATGGCATTTGCATAAGCATTTGTTAACCACAATCAAGGCATTTGCAATTGCATTCCAACAATCCCTTTCACATCATATTGACAAATGCATGCTTCCAAAACTTATGCTCTCTTATGCCCATGTGTAAAACATAGCATTGGCACGGCTATGTATAGCATCCATAGTGTCCATATGGCATCAAGATGAGCATGAGGGACTCCAAAAACATTGCATAAGCTTGCTATTCCATCAATGGCATGCCAAATAATGAAGAAAATCCCCCAAAATGTGATCTATGAATTGGCCAAGCTCATGTGGAATCAATTCCTTTCACCATTGCCATCAATAATGCATGGAGAAGCAATATTGGCATGTGAATGGTCAAGCTTTAATGGTTAATTTCTGAAAATTAGGGGAGTTTGAATGTGTCCAACCCTAATCCATTCCCAAGCTCCACCAAATGCTTCAAACTTGCAAGGGATTGATCAAACCACTCACCAATGTCATCCGGAAAGCTTCAATGGTAGAAAATGTTGAAGAAGCCTCTTGTTGAAGAAAAACGTGGCCCCTTTTTGCTCCCTGATTTGCAGCCATTAAAGACCTCCCATGTGCAAAGAAGATGGCTTGAAATAAGCTTCAAACAATGGCTAAGCTTCATAGCTTGGAGGAGGCATGGAAGAGGCGATGAAATCAGCGAAATTCAGCCACGAAATTCAGCGTGGAAGTGAAAAATCAGCCCCATTGCTAGTCTCCATGCTCATTGAGAGAAGAAATCACCATAATATGATGCTTGCAGCCATCTATGTTGAGTAGAACTTGGCAATGAAAGCTCAACTGTCAGCCATGGAGAAAGGTTCACAAGCTCCCAAATCTTGAGAAAAAATTTGCAAGAAAGAGGCTCAAATGAAAGATCTGAAGAAGCTCTACAAAAGCCCTAAGGTTTGGCATCAAAACGGGTAGAGGAAGAGCATCCCATGGCTATGGAAAGCTTGAGGAAGAAGAAGATGATTACTAAACGTGATTAGCAGAAAAGTTAATTGCAATTAGTCACTTGCCCTAAGTTTTGGCCCTACTGCCCCAAATTTTTGGTCCAGAGGTCCAAAATTTGGTCCAAAAAATGGCAAAATTGGCCAAAATCACTCAAAATTCAAGCAATTTCCATGAAATGCTCACCATCTCCATGAGATTAAGCAAGATTAGAGAAGATTTGTCAAGAATCACTCAAGGATTACAAGAAAATGAGAAAAAAAATGAAAGAAACTCAAATTTTCAAGCAAATTTTCCCAACAACCCATGCATGCCCATGATCAAAATCAAGAGCTCTGATACCAATTGGAATGAAGGGATGTAATGCATGAAAAATATGAGTAATCACCATGTAAACATGATGCCTAAGTGTGTTTAGTCCCTCACCAAGAGAATGGAAATAGCCTTCCACAAGCCAAGAGAGAAGCCATGAGCTCCAAGAAACATAAATTTCCATTTCTAAAAATGATCATCAAAAGTTACAACCATGGTCCAAGTCCCCTCTTTTATACATGGACTTGTCCCATTATTAACCCTATTGAATAAAGTTCCTACTTTATTACAGCGACTGTGGGATAGCTAGCGTGTCGGGCACATAATAGGTGGGGGATAAGCCCGAGCGACTCAATTCTTGGTTCCATACCTAGAGTTTATGCAATTCCAAGCTGCCTTTTTCTCTAAAATACGCTACGAATCTGGGTCATCTATGGGTATGGGAGTGACACTAGAGGATGCCCCTCCATATATCTGATCCTTATCCGTTGGGTGATGAACTTCATAATGGCTATGCATAAGCTTAAACCCTATGCAAAGGCTTATGCATAAAGCTTAAAGCCTATGCATAAGCTTAAAGCCTCATGCATAAAGCTTAAAGCCTATGCATAAGCTTAAAGCCTTTGTATAAGCTTATACATAAAGCTTTATGCATAAGCCCACGCATAAAGCTTAATAAAGGCTTATGCATAAAGCTTATGTATAGCTTTAAGCCCATACATAAAGCTTAATAAAGCCCATGCATAAAGTTTGAAAAAGGCTTAATGTATAAAGCTTAATAAAGGCTTATGCATAAAGCTTAAAAAAGGCTTAATGTATAAAGCTTAATAAAGACTTATGCATAAAGCTTATGTATAGCTTTAAGCCCATACATAAAGCTTAATAAAGCCCATGCATAAAGCTTATGTATAGCTTTAAGCCCATACATAAAGCTTAATAAAGCCCATGCATAAAGCTTAAAAAAGCCCATGCATAAAGCTTAAAAAAGGCTTAATGTATAAAGCATCATGCACACAGTCTTTTTCCACAAAATAATGCCAAAAATAAGATTCCGAGGAGTTGAAAGACCTGGTGCATCATTGTAAGGCTCGTGAGGAACGACATGTGTTGGTATACATGCTTATTCGCAAAAAAGTTTATACATGAATTAATTCCATACAAGCCAAATCGGCTCTCTTATTCTTTTCCTTTATACATGAATCAATTCTATACAAGCCAAACCGGCTCTCTTATACTGTCGATGATCTAGAATTCGGCCTTCCACCCTCTACATGCTGGGCAAAACCCTACGGGACCATACACCTCATCGTTGGCCGCTGGCGAGGACTCAAGCCGGCCTGTTGCCCTCTCAGGCTCCATCGCTTGATCCTCCCGTCTCTCAGAGGGATGTCTGCACACTAGGGTGGACTTATTCACCGCACTAGCCTGGGCCCTCAGAACTAGGCAGCATCATAATCTCTCGTCTCAATCGGCGAACCTTATTCTCCCAATGGTATGAGGGATACCTTGGGCCATTCCCGGGCTTTGCTAACGACGCCGCTCGGCTACACAAGTACGGAACGGAGTTAGCGTCGAAGCCAAGAAAAACTTGCACTCTTTAGAGATAACAATTTCAATGCAATTTATTGAATACAACATCACACAATTCGTAACTTCATATAATTTTATGCCATTATTTTAAAAGAAAAAGATACACATTTATTAACACTAATATAAAAAAAAATTCTTCTTTAAGAGATAACCAAACTAACATGGCCACCATTTCCTTGACGAGCTTGTAAAGGGAGGGTTGGAGTGCATCTTCTCTAATCTCGTTGTTGCGCTCCTCCCGAGGTAATATTATGACATTTTCAGGAAGGGGCCATCTTGGATGTCGTCTTGTAGGGCTCGCTGTCGCGGTTGAAACGCTCCAGTCGGATCTCAATTCTGAGATCGTTTGCTCACCGTATGAGCAAAAGACCACAGCGCATGAACCCTCTCTTCAGGCTAAAACCTCTTACTAAAGTCCACGCAAATGGGGGGGTATTGTGAGATGTCCTTAACACAAAAACGTTTTGCTAAAGGGGAGAAGGGCTGAGGGCTACTGTAAGTCTCTTCACAACGGGGGCGGGGGGGGGAGGGAGGAGAAGAGTTAAGGGGAGAAGAGTTAAGGACAATGTCTCCTAGCAAGAGGGGGATAGAGGAAAATTGCCTTATCTGAAAAGTGGCAAATGAGGGGGTGTGAGAGGGGTGGCTGTACTATAGCAAGTACACTGCACAGGGACGGACAGCGGTACTACAGAGATGAGTTGCCTTATTTGAAAAGTGGCAAATGAGGGGGTGTGAGAGGGGTGGCTGCAAGGGACGGCTGTACTATAGCAAGTGCACTACACAGGGACGGGCGGCAGTACGGAGATGAGCATAAGCTACGCAGAAATGCGCGTTGCCCATGGAGCACCGTGGGGGTTTATATAATTGTGGGGTACGGGTACGGGCGCTGCACAAAGAAAGGACGAGAGGACGGTGTACCAGCAAAGGCTATAGATCAGTGGCCTACATGGGTCGACGGGAAAGGGACGGTGTCGGCGGTTAACAGGGAAAGGAGTGGTACGCATGTACCTTATCTGGTCAGGGGCAGCATGGGTGTCCACGTAACGGTATGTGTGGACCACACAGTGGGCGGCCGTCCTTTGGTTCTTGTGCGACCATCATATGGGCACCTTGGTAAGTGTGTACGGCCTAAATTTTAGGGCAGGGTCCCCAAATTTGGGGCACCGACCTCGATTTACGTGTCGGGACCTGCCCCGGGGGGCAAAAATTTTTTTTTTATCCGGGAGGTTCTCCTAGTCGTTGGGATGCATACCGTTCATCAATCGGACGCCCGGTCGTGCAATTATTAAGGTTTAAAGGTCGTCGCTTTTTAACTAAAAATGACTGAAATTTGCATATAAGCTTGATCCGGTGTCCGTTTTGGATGCTGTAAAATCCTATACTAGGATAAAATCGTGCACAGATTCCAAATTTGGACTCGGAATTTAAAGATTCTAAGTAGAAATGACTCATTTAATAAAATCATTGATTTTTATACCATAAAAACTCATAAATTTATCTATTACATGGACATTTCTTCATTTAGTGAAGATGGGTATGTTACAAAAGCCTACGCATCATCTTAATGCATAAGCATAATGCATAGTCTTAATGCATAAGGCTTATGTATTAAACTTAAGTCCTGTGCATAAGCTTAAGGCCTATGCATAGCCATATGCATAAGCTTAAAGCCTATGCAAAGGCTTATGTGTAAGCTTAAAGTCTATGCTAAGGTTTATGTATAAAGCTTAAAGCCTATGCATAAGCTTTTCAAGACTCATGTATAAATCTTAAAGCCTATGCATAAGCTTAAAGCCTTATGTATAAAGATTAAAGCCTTTGCATAAGCTCATGCATAAAGCTTAATAAAGCTTATGTATAGCTTTAAGCCCATGCATAAATTCTTAATAAAGGCTTTATGCATAAGCCCATGCATAAAGCTTAATAAAACCCATTCATAAAGCTTAACAAAGTCTTAATGCATAAGCCTTTGCTTATGCATGCATGCTTTATTAAAGAATGCACCCATAAGCTTCAAACAAGAATGTACTAAAGAAAAAGAAAGCCCCGGTACCCAGAGGTGCTATGAAAATATGAATGAAAGAAGGGTGCTTACCTCTAATGCTTGCAAGAAGGTACCGTTGCTTAAGAGAGCTTCAAGTTGCCAAATCGTGAATTCTCTTAACCTAGCCACAATAGAAGAGATTGGTAAACTAAGCATTTATTATGTTAGGTGAAAATTAAGCATATACATTAAACTTATGCATTAATAAAGCTTACACATTAAGCATGTGCATTAAGCTTAATGCATAGTCTTAATACATTAAGCTTATACAAGCCTATGCATAAGCTTAATGCATTAAAATATTAAGGTTAAAGCATAAAGCTTATGTATAAGCTTCATGATTTAAGCTTTTGTATTAAGCTTAAAAAATTATGCTTAATGAATAATCTTAATGTATTTAGCTTATACATAAGCTTAATACATAAGGCTTGTGCATTAATAAGTCTTATGCATAAGTTTAATAATGCATAGTCTTAATGCATTAATAAGTCTTATGCTGCATTTCGACTCCCTGGTAGGTGTATCCAGTTTTCGCCTGTTTCCACAACCTCAAAAGGAGTATTACCCATTGATTCGATCGATTGGATGATAGATAGGACATGTTTTCAAGTCCCCACTACAGATGGTGGTGGCCAAGCTTATGCATAAGTTTAATAATGCATAGTCTTAATGCATTAATAAACCTTATGCATTAAGCATATGTATAAGCTTAATGCATATGCATTAAGCTTATACATATGCTTATGCATTAAGCTTAAAGCATTAAGCTTAAAGCATTAAGCTTAATGCATATGCATTAAGCTTATACATATGCTTATGCATTAAGCTTAAAGCATTAAGGTTAATGCATAGTCTTAATGCATTAAGCTTAATGAATAGGCTTTATGCATTAAGCTTATACATAAGCTTCATGAATTAAGCTTAATGCATTAATCTTTAAGCATTAAGATTAATGCATAGTCTTAATGCGTTAAGCTTGTATATATAAGCTTAATGCATTAAGCCTATGCACAAGCCTAATGCAGAGGCTTAAAGAATAAAGCCTATGCATACACTTAATGCTATAAGACTAGGCATAAGTTTAAAGCATTAAGCATACACTTAATGCTATAAGACTAGGCATAAGTTTAAAGCATTAAGCATAATGCATAGGTTTTTAGGCTTTTTGCATAAAGCCTTTGCATAAGGTCATGCATAAAGCTTTATACATAAGCCCATGCATAAAGCTTTATGCATAATCCTATGCATAAAGATTAATAAAGGCTTGTACATAAAGCTTATGTATAAGCCTTTGGTTATGCATGCATACTTTATTAAAGCATGCATGCATGCATAAAGTTTAATAAAGGCTTATGTATAAGCCTTTACTTATGCATGCATGTTTTAAGCATGCATGTTTTAAGCATGCATAAGTAAAGGCTTTACTTATGCATGCATGCATAAGCTTCAAACAAGAATGTACTAGTAGTTAAATTAAAGAAAAAGAAAAAGAAAGCCCCGGCACCCGGAGGTGCCATGAAAACATAAATGAAAGAAAGGTGCTTACCTCTAATGCTTGCAAGAAGGCACCATTGCTTGAGAGAGCTTCAAGTAGCCAAAAAATGAATTCTCTTAACCTAGCCAAAAGAGAAGAGATTAGTAAGAATTAGGTGATTTATTGTGTTCTGCATGCATTCAATCCAATAGATTTTAAAAAAACATGCATGGAGTAATGGAAAACCTTACTTTTCTTAGAAGGAGAGGCTTGCTAGAGAGGCTTATGGGGAGAGGCCTTTTCCTTGTGAGGAGAGGAGAGGCTTTGTAAGGAGGGATTTTGGCTTGCAAGGAGGAGAAGGCTTATGCTTATAAAAAGAGGAGAGGAGAAGAAGAAAGCTTGTGGGAAGGGCAAGAAGAAGGGCATCATAACAAGAACAAGGACAAGGGCAAGGGCATCATAGCAAGGAGAAGGGAGTCATAGTATCAAGGGGCAAGCGATTAGGGTACCATGGCTAGGGTTTGTAGCAGCAACAAAAATCGAGCTGCAACTTCCTTAGAAGGAGAAGATGAGATATGTGGTGGCACCATGCACAGGATTTGAAATCCTAAAATTACAGTACACAGCTATAGCCAAAGAATGAATTCTCTTAACCTAGCCCACAAGAGAAGAGATTAGTAAGTATTAGGTGATTTATTTTGTTATGCATACATTCGGTCCAATAGATTTAAAGAAAACATGCATAGAGTAATGGAAAACCTCACCTTCCTTGGAAGGAGGCTTACTTGTGAGGGTTGTGGGGAAAGGCTTTTTCCTTTTGAGAGGAGAGGAGAGGCTTAGTGAGGAGGGATTTCGGCTTGCAAGGAGGAGAGGGCTTAATGCTTGTGAAAAGGGGAGAGGAGAAGAAGAAAGCTTGTGGGAAGGGCAAGGAGAAGGGCATCATAACAAGGAAAAAGGCAAGGGCAAGGGCAAGGACAAGGGTATTATAGCAAGGAGAAGGGAGTCATAGCAAGGGGCAAGGGAGAAGGGTACCACGGCCAGGGCTTGTAGCAACAAGAATCGAGCTGCAACCTCCTTGGAGGGAGAAGATGAGATATGTGGCGGCATGGCGTACGAGATTTGAAATCCTAAAATTACAATATGCGGCTATAGTTGCGTGACCATACGCGGCTATAGTCGCATCACTGCACGTGTCTATAGCTGCACCTATAGCCGCGTACCATGTGCATGCCCTCTCTCACTCCTCTCTTATCCTTGCACGTGCAGCTATGCTCTCCCCCTCTTATAGTGTACCTAAACCTTAGGGATATAGACATAGTTGCATATGGATGTAGTTCTAGCTAGACCTTGAGGATATCTCACTTTTCACATTACTTCTATAAGTAGAGAAATCTTCATAGTTTAACAAGAAAATTTATATACAATTGTCGAGATTTCTTTCTTTTCACCTTCCACATTGCTAAGGAGCTTACTTCTATTGCACATTGTTGATATGATTTTATCACCTTTAATGCGGGTTAGAATTGAGACTAAATCTGTGTTGTAGAAAGGTTAACTCGAGATCATGGATCTGCATTCCTTTTTGAAGGTTTAGCTTGCGATCCTTATGGCTCCATACGAAGAGGTTGCACATAGTGTCTCTTTACATTCTTTTATCATTGCCCAAACTTCAATGATTTGGAATTTGCTAATTCAAATAATTTACATTGAAAAATAAGAGCTATTTTAAAATTCAACTAAAGAACAACTTCTAGTGTATCTTAAACAAAGAAGAAACAAAGTCAAAATGCTATGCTGATTTTCTTTAATACCACATTAAAATGATGCCAAAGGATTACTCAGAGTCTAACAACAAGCTAAAATATGTGCAAATGCTTCTGCCATTTTAATTTACCTAGAGCCATGATAGAGATGCATCAACCTACAAAAGGTTAGATATAAAGTTGGATATAGCTCTTTTTGCCTACCAAGAGAAGGTAAAGAGTAACCTAAAACAAGTCATATTAAGCACACATTTTGTTTTAAGATAAGATATTTAAAATCTCATTGTTTTAATCTTTAAAACTTTCAAAAGAATCAACTTTGCATGTACCAAAACAAGGAGGTAACACTTACATGTGTGGGTTGGACCAACAAAAGGGTATGCAAATACAATTCAAATTCTAGGCAAACATGTAAAGAAACAAGACCTACCAATAACTTGTCACATTAAACTTCTCTATGGCTTCTCCTTTAAATCACCTCATAAAACTTTAGTACTTTCTAAACATCACAAAGCAATCTACATTCACACCAATCCCACTAATCGAATTTGCACATTATAACAATTTAATTCTTCTACTACACATTCTTTGAATTAATACTATAACTCTACAATTAATTAGAGTATTTTCTCAATAGTTCACTATTTGCATGGCATAAAGCGGTTCCATGTACATGTAATCAAGGGTGACACTTGAATAAGAAAACATTTTGTGTTTACATATTTTGTTTCTAGGATGAGAGAGAGAGAGAGATCCGTTTGCGACCTTAATGAGACCTCTAAGGCTTAAGCCCCCCCCTTCTCTTTTTTTGGTGAGCGAGTTATCTCGAATCGTATGATGCGTTTATCGTGTGTTTGTTGGCAAAACCTTGAAGAATTGGCGCTTGGTGATTCAACTCCATGGCCCTGTCAAGCTGTTCATGTTGATGGTGATTAGCCGCTTCATGCAGCAACTGCAGGCGGGCTAAGCTGGGATTATGAGGCGCTAAGCTTTGAATCAGCGCCATGTTATCGAAATAAGCTGGGTTGGGTATCACTGATAGAGGGTGCGTTTGATATAATTGCTCTTTAATCACACTTGAAGCAGCAGCAGACATACCCGTGGATAAGGCTAGGCATTTGGGCTGATTAGCGAGGGAGAAGGGAGACTGAGGGTGGAATATAGCATTGTTAATAGACTGGTCCGATGCTAATCCGGCCATGGTTAAGTTCTGATGGGGATGATTAGCGAGGTAAGTGAGGTTAGGGAGTTTTTCGTGCAGGGTCTCTTGATGGGTTATAACTGGCTCCGGAAATCCGTGGGATGACAGAAGAGAGAGAGCACAGGTTGGACCATTAGCACTAGTGCACAATGAGAGACTTTCGCCCTGCATACAAGAGGAAACCTGCTGCTTCTGCTGCTGCTGCTGTTGTAGCAAATCAAGTAAGGATGTTGATGAAGATGAGCCCTTGTTAATCTGGTCATTAAGGATTGCAGTTAGCCTATTGTTGATTTCATTGAAATTGGCTGATAAAGTGGCCATAGCCACCTGCTGCTGCTGCTGCTGCTCATGGAGTTCAGCTGCTGGCCACTCTAGTGCATCATTATTCTGATAATTAAACTGCATGTTGGACAAGGGCATCCCCAGTTGATGGTGCTGCAGTAGGTGATCCAAACGTAGCTTGTCATAACCTGCATTGAGGTGAAATATTGATTCATTAGCGCACCATGCACACACATAGGCAAAACTAGTTAGCAAGGCAATACTAGGTTAACTGTGCTTCTAATCATATAAATTATAAAGGCCCTAATACCCTAGGATTTAACAAGGCTAAATCCATGGAGGGCGTACATGAGCAATTGCATTTTTTTAAATGATTATATTAGTTTATTCCAAAACATAACTAAGTAATGTGCTACTATACTATCAAAGTCATGCAAATATCAACAAGCTTTTGTAACTTAGTGATAAGAATGCAACAAAATCTCACTGATTGCCTTATTCAAGACTAAGGCAAACCCTTAGAAATCGATAGTTAGATTAACAATACTATTAAATGCTTTTTTGAGAATAATAATAAATTAAGCCTTGGATTAAGGCACGGAGGGTTTAAACTGCTTTAATGAAATTATATAGCAGTAAGGTAAAGCCTAGGATTAAAACATGGAGGGTTGAAATTGGTTTAGGGGTCATTCCTCCCTGAATAAAAGAGCACTTTTTTTGTGTGAAAAACATAGATTCAGAAGGTTTTTGAGTAAAAGTTATGGTGCCATAGCAATGCAGGCCCCTTGAAGCTAAGTTTCAAAAATGTAAATGCCTACCTAGAGAGACCAGAGAAAAGGATGCAGTGCCTTCGGATTGGGACTTCCTTCGCCGCTTGTTGTGACCTTCAAGGCGCCTTCTGCAGCTCCTCTTGGCATCATCAAACTCGCCCACCGCATGAAATCTTTCACACATAGAAACACCTACCTTAATTACTGTATATATTATCATTCCATTTTTAAAAAACAAAACAAACGCCAAAATTCACAACCCATTCAAAATAGGCTTCACATTTCAATTTCCAATCACCCAAAATATTTTAAAAAAAAATCCACCCTACGTTGATGATTTTTTCCCTCTTTTGTTTTCATTAAATCTTGGCTCGCCCACAAGGATATCAGCTTATGGATTTTATTTTTTCCGAATTTTGCTACTTTCGTACGATATTTAACCAGCTAGATTACATGCGGCCACCTGAAATCGAGCTTTAATCAATAAGATTTCCTAATTTAACAGGCAAGTACCCTGTCGATAGTCAGTACATTAATCAGAAGAAATCAGTAGCCCATCCAACAGTAACCATTAATTACCTGCTGCATTGTTGGCAGAAGCGTTGTTCTAAGCCGGCCTTGATGACCCTGGGTGCCTTGGCATGCATCTCACACACCTTGTGCCTACGGTGGTAGTCTTTCTTCGCTTTGCTGAGGTCTTCTTTGCAGCCGTCGATCTGGCAGCGTTGCGCCGGACGAGGCATATTCACGGCAGTTAAGGTATTGCGATGCTGCTTAATCTTCAGGTTAGCAGGATCATTCATTACACAGCTAGCTGCAATTAATCGCTTGCTTAGCGGCGAACTTTGATCTATTAGATCGATGCTGTAATTTTCTTGTGCAAATGTACGCTTGCCACAAGGGACTATGGACTTAACTGCAGTAGGAGGAGGAGGAGGAGGAGGAGGAGCTTTTGTCGTGCAGCTAAAGCCGTAACGTTCATTGCAATAGTACTGCTGCTTTTCTGGCCCATCAATATTTCCGACAATATGCTCTCCTTTTCTGCTGCAGTTTTCTGTTAGATTGATTGCCGGAATGAAGCCAGATGAAGCGGAGTCAAAAGAAGCGCCGGCGCCGGTGGCCGCTGTAGTGCCGGAGCTAGAAGGCGTTGCAGAAGAGAAGTGGGCTTCATTTTGATAATGTTTGCTGAGACATGGAAACAAAACCGCACTCCCTACATGGGTTCTTCCTGTGTTTTTCGACCCACCTTGGAATACATCAAAATCGCATGTAATTGATGGCTTCATTTGCCACTCCATGATACGACAGAATAAAAAGCTGGTCTTTTTAAGGCCTTTAATTAGCTTTGCAAAGGTGAAGGTAAGCTGCTCGCAGGGTGCGTGATAATAAGCTATTAACCCCCAAAAAAAGAAGAAGCAAAATGGGTACCAAGAGTACAATATCAGAACTGGGTACAAGATAGGGGTAAAGCATGGTCACTTTCTCAAATAATATATAATGTACTGCATTAGAATTATAGCTGGGAAGAGCTGTGGGTGGGATAAGGAAAACAGATGGAAAGGCAAGGGGGTGTGTGTGTGTGTGTACGAGAGAGAGAGAGAGAGAGAGAGAGAGCTGTTTTGTAGAAGAAGGCAAGAAGAGAGAGAGAGATCAGCTACTGTGGTAAACAAGAAGACAACGGAGATGGATCAGAGAGAGCTGCTGTGCAGAAGAAGAAGGCAATGCAGGGGTCGAGCATACTTTAAAGCTTTATACAAGCTTAACTTGTGCAGACAGTAGAGAGTGCCGGATCATACAATGCTGTGTATGCCCGCGTCCCTGTAGTCTGGGCTTCAAGCAAAGGGCGTTCTCACTGGTGGCTCCTGGGGGCAGAATCACACTCTTTGGCAAATTGGCACTCTTTTAGCACGTGAGCTTGGTCGGGCCATTCATTGACTCTGCGTCTCTTCACCTTCCCTTGAAATCATAGTCTCATGGCGGACCCAGTGCCGCCCCACCCTTACTTTTCCCCTCAAAGCATCATTCGTGGGATACCCTTATCATTCCCTTAGGTTTAATAGAGAAGCTACAACAAGGTAATTATAGCTTTAATAAACATTGATAATCGCTTTCTTAACCACGTTACACTCGCGTAATCACTTTCACTTTCAAAAAGATCGGCTTCAAGACATTGATGATGGTTAGCATTTGCAAACACACAGTAGTATAGACGTAAAATCACACGACACATTATGGTAAGCGTTAAGGTTCTGCATGCGTTTTAGCATTCCAAAGGCAATAGTAGATCACGATTATCCCGATTCATCACTTTCTTAACCACGTAAGCATGAGGTTTATGGGCGATTGTAGAAAACAATTAAGCCCTAATCATTCTCCAATCAAGCCCTAGTCATTCATCAATTAAGCCCTAGTCATTTTGGTATCAAGCCCTAGTCATTCATCAATTAAGCCCTAGTCATTCATCAATTAAGCCTAGTCATTTTGTAATCAAACCCTAATCAATCTCTCAACCACTTGACACTCACAACATTGTGGTATGTACTGAGATAAAGTAACATGAATCACTGTGTGATAACCAGAGATTAAGGATTAATCACTTTCATGTAAGGCTTTAGAAAGTGATTAAGTGCTAATCACTAGAAAGGAGACAGAAAACCCACACTCACGTCAACAACAGTCAACTCAGAATTACAAGTTTAGAGACTGTAGAGGAGCGGCAGTTGGTGGAGTGGACCCGCCTACTAGCATATATGCTTTGCAAGTTGCAAAGCCCTTCAGGTTCTCTTTTTGCAGTTCCTATTGGTGTGGTTGTTGGTGGTGATGGGAGTCGAAGTGTGAATGTGCAAGACAAGCTAAAAAAGGGAGAAAAGGAGATGAGGATGATGGTGTTGATAAGCCTTTGTATATGTGCTGTTGCGGCCTTTGTTCATCATCATTTCGTGTCAAAAGCATCACGAATCTTCAATAGCCTAGTTTCGAGCTTTGGAACTAGAGTTGCAATGTCATCACACACACTAGGTCTCTCTCGCTCTCGCGCACCAAAAAAAAAAAAAAAACACTGACCACACGCGCACACAGTCTCTCTCTTTGCTGGACAACACGAGAGTTGCAATGTCATCTCTCTATAACTCGCTCTACAAAGGCATCTTTCTCTCTCTCTCTCTCTCTCGCTTTCGTTAGAGTTACCACCTTCTGATCTCTCTCTTACTATCTACAATGCATCTCTCTCTCTCTCTCTCTCTCTCTCTCTCTCTTCAAAGTCCCCTCTCTCTCTCACACACACAATATAGAGTTACATTCCCATCTCTCTCTCTCTACCAAGTCCTCTCCCTTTCTCTCTCTCTCTCTCTCTCTCACACACACACACACACACACGAGTTACATTCCCATCTCCCCCCACACACATACACATAATAGAGTTACATGACCATCTCTCTCCCTCTCTCTCTTCCTCTCACACACACATAATAGAGTTACATTGCCATATCTCTCTCTCTCTCTCACATAGAGTTACATTGCTATCTATCTCTCTCTCTCTCTCTCTCTCTCACACACACACCCCATAGATCTCACACACACCCATAGAGTTACATTGCTATATTATATATCTCTCTCTTTGTCTCTCCCTCTCTCACCCCAATAGAGTTACATTGCCACTCACACACCCATAGAATTACATTGCGCTCTCTCTCTCTCTCTCCCCCACTGCACCTCCCAATAGAGTTACATTGCCATCTCACCCTCTCCGCCATTGGATGATGACGAGTTGGACACCCGAAATGTACACACTCCATCCAACAACAATTCGATCTCATCAAAGTACAGTAGCTATACAACCCGTGTCAAGTGCACAGGCTTTAATTCAGTTCTCTCTTTCCTTTTTTGCAGTTCGCACAAGAGTGGTACAGCTACTACGGTAGCTCCCACCATGAGCAGCTCAGAGCTGCAGATCAGGGCTTTCGAAATGGAGCGAATCTGATCATCGTCACACCTTGAGAGAGAGAGAGAGAGAGAGAGAGAGCTAGCCATAGGGACTCTAGGTAGAAGTTGTCGACGTCCGAGACAAAAGCTTGTGATCTCCATATCAAAACATGCATCCCTTTTCCCGCACAAGGGAGGCCAGTTCATGGATTCCCATTATTATTGAAAGGAGCATAGCAATCAACACATACCCTGCATGGATCCTCGAATCAAAGGAAAAGTGATCAAACCCACATCATCAGCCCCGATTCACAAATCTCCTCTTTTTTATCACATGGTAAAGAACCTTGACTCGCCTCCATGTACACCCCTTCTTTTCCCCACCCCAATCATCATTTTAGTTTAGTATTAACCTTAACACCCATTGTTTCCTTAAAGTTTGCATGCTTATCTCGGGATGTGCAAGCATTATCCAACCTAAAATGTCATCCTTGACTAATACATGTATCAATTGCCATGTCTTCCTTCATTAATACATGTATTTCCACATGGTAGACCGACATTATATCTTGTCTAATGTGAAACGTCCTTACATGTAAAAAGTTCAATCCTTATCCAAAGTAAGTAAGCTTCCAATGAAAGGTATAAAGTTACACCATCAAATCTTTAAGGCTCTAAGTTGACTAGTGCATGACAAGACTCACATCATAATACAACATTATCGCTCTAATAACTCCGGAGTCCTTGTAAAGGCATTGATTTTAGATAAGTCCCAAAAAGTCTGTTTTTCTAAGGATTGGTAGTTAAACTTTCGTTAAGAAGAGAATATTATATAGTTCAAAGAGGCTTGCCTTGAACATGATTGGGAGGGACCCACACACACACACACACACTCACACACACACAGAGTTCTATTAACATCTACGTAAGGCCAAAATGGCTTATGATACCAAATACATAAAATCAATGAAGACCATATATGAAGGTCTTATGCCAAATCTCTTGTTTGACAAAAGAAACATCAAACCAAACTAAAAAATGAGTCTTAGTGTTTGTCTACTATGCCACTAGGAGTATGCTAATAGGAGATCCAATATTTAGAGCAATGTTAGATTGACCATGATAACAACATGTCCCATTGGATGAGTGGCTTGTTTGGGTTGATTTTTTTTAATTGAGAGTTTTTTCAGTGTGCACTTACTCCCTTTGTTTGTTTTTCTCAATTTTGTTTACAAACATCAATTGTATGTTACCAAGGTCTCTTGCACATCTTCCCTTACTGTATCTTTCACCTCTTATTTTAGTTCATCCTTGAGCTCTTCCTTTACCTTGGCGATGATCTACTCTACATTTTTGCTATCTGGAGTCAGCTTGTTTTCCAAAGCTACAAGGTGATCTTTGAGCTCACAAATCCACCCTTTCAACCATGTGATTTTCGCTACCAACAAGTACTTAGTCAACTCGTTCAAGTTAGTTGTGTTGGGTTTTCTTGGTGTTGCTAAAGCAGCCACAAAGCTAGATTTTGTGATGGCTATAAATATAAAATGCTATGTACGTGGCTTTGTGTGTGTTTTATTTATGACACTCTGTATGGAGCATGCATGAGAGAGAGAGAGAGAGAGAGAGAGAGAGAGAGAGAGAGAGAGGTTTGGATATTGGAACATTAGAGAAATGTATAATTAAGGGGGATACAAGAATTTGCATGTTTTTCTAGTAGACACTTGCACCTAGAAGTCTAGAGATTAGATTAGGATTGAATAAGGTTTTGTCAATTTTATACTAGTGGAACTTGTTTCACTCTTAGTGGTTACATTTTGAGGTTAGACCAAAAAATAATTATGTGGTACCATACAAATGTCACTACAAGAGACGAGCCATCTAGTTACACCCCCAATTTGACACACATGGCCTTAAAACATTAACTTTTAGGCTAATAATTGGGCATCATTTAAATAGGTGTCATTTTGTGTTACGCATTGTGATGTTTGTTATAAAGTTAAGATTTTGCTACATAGAGTACTTTTATTGTTTGAACATACGTAAATTTGCTACGTGGTCTTGACCTTGTTTTTCATTGCAAAACAAACTTAAGATTTCTCCTTATGCAAAACATACGTAAATTTGCTACGTGGTCTTGACCTTGTTTTTCATTGCAAAACAAACTTAAGATTTCTCCTTATTCATTAGAAAAAGCTTAATATTTGTCCTTATTCATCACTCACTCTTTCTCTCACTACATAGATCTTCAAAGAAAATTCTTATTAGAATTACTTAGTAGGGTCTTATAGGATGCCTCGTTTGGTGATAAATGGAAGAACACTATGGCAACTATGTGATACCATTGTAGAAAAAATCGAATACATAATGAACATGATAAGCCATAGAACACCATATTCGATAATTTGGGAAAAATCCCATTCCCATTTGAAAAATGCCATTTGAAAAATGGGATCATGGTGAACTTGTCCAAAATTTTGTCGAACCCCCCTCATGTCACATATCATTGGAAAGATCTTGAAGAGTAAAATCTAGATCTTTTTCGACGAATTTGGAGTTGGCATGTTTAAGATATATACAAAATTAAATGGAGTGACCTTGGCAATAAGGAGAAGATGCCAAAGAGACTGTGTCTTGATTTTTTCATGCCATGCTTGCCCCCTTAAATATCAAACTTGGGTAAGAGGGTTCGAAGAGCTTAGACCAAGAGATCGGCAAGCTTCAACGTGCTCCATCGACATAATTCAGTTGGTATTGCATTGGTACAATGGGGCAAGTCGACATATGAGCTTGCATTTGATTTTTTCCATTGATATTTGGATCCATAAACAAAGGAGATTATGGCAAAATGTTTTTGGAATCTCAGTGCTTTGGTGGGGTGAATTGAGAGTTTTAACATTTTTCCAATAGTACAAAAAACCTTGATTTAGTCAAAAAGGGTTCAAGATGAATTAATTTGAGCATAGGATTGTGTTCCCCACCCCTTATGCTCCATTTCAAGCCCTTGATCTCACCATTCGGACAACCGGCCAATTGGCTACGCGAAATTTTTTACCGACGGCCTTGTTTCTATACAAATTTTGAGCTGTCTAGATTGAAGTGAAATTGGAACCATGGTTGGATAGCATTATCTTAAGGCTCTCTAAAGAGCTAAAGAACTCCAAATTTGGACTCTGTTTTGACGGTCAAAAGGGGAAAATACTTATTGGTTGACTTTTTATAAAAGTCAAAATATATAATACTTTCACATTTGACCAAGGTCAAAGTGATCACATGGGTGGATTCTACACTCCACTACCTCTCTATAGAGATAAGGAGCACACAAATTGGAGTTCCGGAGCATATCCAACTAGAATTTGATCAATTTTCATGTGATGGCATCAAAGTCAAAGGGCAAAGACACTTACAAAGAGGTTGTTGAGAATGATGGTGGCACATCAAAAAGGCAAAGCAAGAGGTGAGGAAATATGCTCGAGGGTAAATCAATGCACGAGTAAATGTGGAAAGGAACCAAGTCATACCTATGTCACAAGGGTCTAGTGGTGGTGGTGATCAAAGGACACTTTTCCTACTACAACATTTTCTTGAGAAAATGCAACGAGATGAGCAAAACAACATGCTAAGATTTGAAATGATTTGGAAGGATTAAATCAAAGAACCCAAGTTAGTGTTTGTGATGATAAATTCTTTGATCATTTGGATTAACAATTCAAATCCATGGATCAACACTTTCAAAGAATTGGAAATACATTGCATGAGGGAAGGGTTGAGTGGTTTAAGGCAAGATATGGGCAAAGACAAGGAAGTTCAAAATGGACCGATGGTGTCTCAAGTTTTGGGACCAGAACTGATTGGGCGTTCCATTAGTACTTCAAATGCCAATGCAAGACACTCATCTCAGGCTATTCCACATCAACATGAACAAAATCAAGGGCCCTTGCTAGGGAAGGAGACTTTGCCTCCTCCTAGGATGCACCAAGGTGGAACAAGCACATTTGGAATGTTAATGCACAACAAGGTGGCTATGGGAACAAATGTGCCAAACATACCTATACACCAATTGAGTGCTAATATGCCAAATACATCGGTGCATGGTTTGTCTCCACCAATGCAAGGGAGAAGTTTGGAAAATGGAAAAGGTATTTCATTAGGTGAACCATCTCTACATGGAAATTGGAATGCCTCTCCAAGATTGCATGATCGTTATTCCAATGACTTGGGTGGCCACTTCGTCAATGATTTGGGCCATCATTTCAATGGTTTGGGACCCCATCATATTAGGCCACATCAATTTAATGACACGAGTGCTCTTCATCCTAGGCCACATGATCATCTTGTTCGTTTCCTTACATTTGGAAGGTTATGCTCATGCATGGTGGAGACACTTGAGTGCACAAGGTTATAAAATCACTACTTAGGAGGATTTCAAAGGTGATATGAGAAGTATTTCAAAGGTGAGATGAGAAGGACATTCATTTCAGCCCTCAATCAATTAAAGATGGTGGAAAAATGGGATAACCTTACTCAAACAAGCAATGTCAAAGACTATATGCACAAGTTCATGAAGCTTTCACTTCATGTGGAGGGTTTGAGTGAGGGTTACAAATTGAAGAAGTTCATCAAAGGGTTATAAAATAGCATAAGAGTTGATGTGAAAGGTCAAAGACCCGATACCATCAAGGAGGCTATGCTCTTAGCGGAGATCTATGAAGCAAAGTATGCAAAGCAAAAAAAATAGGGCTAAATTTGGTACTTCAAATGTGGGCAAATCTTCAAGCGGTTTTACTCCTTATTCCACTCCTCCAGAATTCCCAATTGTCTATGGAAAAGGTGGTAGAGAAAATTTTAGATTTGGTACCTCTTTTCCTAAGTCTTCTAATGTTGATGGTGGGAAGAAATTCAATGCAAAGGAGGTTAGCAAGAACAAGGTGTTTGGTGAAGATCGTATCAATGATTTAAAGAGCAAGGGTTTATGCTTCAAGTGTGGGGAGAAATGGGGTAAAGATCGTTGGAAAGTGTGCAAAGCTAAGAAAATGACTCTTAGCATGATCCTCACCGAGTCTTGCAAAGATGGGGCAAAAGAGGAACTGGAACATTGAGGCTTAAGGCATGCATTAATGGAAGAGTAGAAGTACACATAGCTTTGTCAACAAGAGATCTATGTGCAGTCTCAAATTGCAGACCATAGCTTTACCTTCGTGGCATGAAGTTCATGTGGCTAATGGGGCAAAAATGGATTGCACATTGGTATGCAAGAATGTGGGCTTGGTTCTCACAAGTAGTTATACTTGCAAAGCTAATTTACTTGTCTTGGCATTGACATTGTTTTGGGTTGTGATTGGTTGGCAACTCTTGGATTATTCCACATGAATTTACAGCAATGGTATATTAGTTTCATGCATGGAAATGATGAGGTTATATTGATCGGAACTCATGTGTGCCAAGTATCAAGATGATCAATGCATCACAACTCAAGAGGGAGCTCAAGAATATGGCATGCATATATGTTTTACAACTTTGCAAGGAAGAAAGAAATGAGGAAAAAGAGGAAGTTATGCATAAAGGTATGAAGGAATTGTTTTAAAGGAGTATAAATATGTGTTTCAAATGCCAAAGTGCTTGCCGCTAAAATGGGAGGTGGATCATGGGATAGAGCTTGAGCTGCACACCAAGCCCGTTTAATAAGCCACCCTATAAATTGTCAAAAGTGGAGAAGGACGAAGTGGCAAAGCAAGGTGGATCATGGGATAGAGCTTGAGCCACACACCAAGCCCATTTAATAAGCCACCCTATAAATTGTCAAAAGTGGAGAAGGACAAAGTGGCAAAGTAAGTGCATGAGCTTATGGACATGGGATGGGTTACTCCTAGCCAATTAACTTTTGCATCACCTGTACTCTTGGTCAAGAAAATAAGGACGGCACTTGATGCATGTAAGGGTTGTTTTGGATGCCTTAAGAGCCAACAACTTATATGCAAAGGAGAGTAAGTGAACATTTATAGCATAAAAGGTTGAGTATATTGGACACATGGATTGTATAAAGATACAATCCAAAAGTCTAGTGGCTCACCTTGAAGTGCTTCTAAATGAAGAAAGTGCAAAGGAAGAGGAGGAGAACACTTAGGATAGTGTGGCAGAACTGCAGGCTGAGAAAGAAAAGGCCATGATGGTTCTCAAGTAGGAGGAAGCCCTACTAAGGAAGCGGAACATCAGAGTCTAGGAAGATGAACTTGAAGAAGTGAACCTGGGGGGACCAAGAGCCAAAAACAGTCAGAGTTAGTGCCAAACTGAATAAGGAATTCAGAGGAAGCCTCCTGGAACTGCTAAAGTTATACAAAGATGTGTTCGCCTGGAATTACTCAAAAATGAAGGGGATTGATCTTAGCTTCTATCAACACAAGATCAACTTAAAAGAGGATGTAACTCCTATCTGATTAGAGAAGATATAGAATGAACCCCAACTATACCAAACAAATGAAGGAAGAGGAAGTTGCTCAGAGTAGGGTTTATCTATCCAGTGGACATGGAGAAATGGCTTTCACCAATAGTCATCATCCCAAACAAGAATGGGAAGCTGAGGTTCTACATTGACTATCGCAAGTTAAACGCTTCCACCATATCGGCGGATTCGTTCCTGCTACCATTCATAGATTCTATGTTGGACGCGGTAGCCAAGCATGAGACATACGCCTTCCTGGGTGGGTTCAGTGGTGGGTACAATCAGGTACAGATGGCCCCGAAGGATAAAGGAAAAATAGCCCTTATGACAGAATGGGGAACTTTTGCCTCCAATGTAATGACTTTTGGTCTGAAGAATGCTCTAGCCACATTCCAAATGATGGTTCAGGAAATATTCTATGAATATTTAATTACCTTCATAAGGGTGTTTGTGGATGATTTTAGTGTGGCTGGAAATAAAGAAGACCACATAACACACCTCACGATGTGCCTGGAAAAGTGCATGAAGGCCAAACTGAGCCTTAATCCAGCCAAGTGTGCCTTTGCTATCGCAAAGGGATCCCTCTTAGGGTACATAATATCTCTAGACTATCTCTAGAAGGGCTAGCTATGGATCTGGTTAAGATTGCAAATCATTGCAAAGCTGCAACCACCCAAGAATACCAAATAACTTGCCAAATTCCTAATCAAGTGGCATAGCAGATTCATGAGGTTCCTAGGAAATGTGGCAGTTCCCTTGTACAGTCTAACAGTGAAAGATGTAGAATATGTTTGGTCAAGATCCTGTCAGGAGGCATTCGTGAATCTCAAGTGGATACTATGAAGCACCCATTCTCTCGCACATCCGAACTATGATTTAGTATTTCATGTATTTGTTGATGCCTCTGATTTCACCATTGGCAGTGCTCTGATGTAGGGAGCGCAAGAAGGCAGGTTCATACCAGTTTACTATGCAAGTAGGAGCTTGCCCAGACATGAAAAGAACTACTCCACTACAGAAAAGGAGTCATTGGGGATGATCTACTCGATCAAGAAATTCAGGCACTATCTGTTGGGAAATGTTTGAATTTCATGTAGATCACAAAGTAATCTTGTACCTGGTGAAAAAACAGACTATATGGCTAAGAAAATTGGCCAAATGGATGCTTTTGTTACAAGAGTTCAAGTTCACCATAAGGCACACCCCCAAAAATAATCACGTAGTAGCAGATTTCCTATCAAGACTGGAGTCAAGAGAAGATCCAAAGGGGGTGGAAGATGATTTCTCGGATGCACAACTCTTCATCTCATAGATGGAGAAAGATCTAGTAGGTACGATGAGATGCTGCAATTCCTATTTGACTTGTTCTTTCCAGAGTACATGTTTGGAGATCAGAGAAAAAAGCTGACTCTCTAGAACAAGTCATTCATGGTGGTAGCAGGTTAGCTTTACAAGATGGGCATTGATCAGATATTGAGAAGATGTGTCCCTGAACATAAACAATAGGCTATGCTAGCAAGACGAGATGTGTAGGAGGAGGATAGAAGTAGGTTGCCTGGAAGAAATGCAGAGCCAAATCCAGGATCTCTAGAAGGCCAACAAAGGAATTAAGGTGGAAATGGAAAATATGAGGGAAGCAATAGCCAAGAAAGAACAAACCAATGTGCAACTGCACATCGACTTGGATAGGGCCTGGGAAAGTGAGGCTATAACAGAAGACCAAGTTGCCTTGATCATAGAGGATCATCTCATAGTCATAAAGGAAGGGCAGGCCAGGGCAGCCGACAGGGACAAGATAGAGCTAGTCAAGGCTGGCGCTTCTGGATGTCAAAGAATTTCTGAAAGTTTACGAGATGGAGGCAAAAATGATGGAGCAATGGGAAGGGCATGCAATCAAGGATCTAAAGGAGTTGTGGGGGGAATATCTAAGAAAATTGACAATTGTAATGCAAGTCCCCACACCTTCATATAGACAGATGATGCCCTACCATTCATAGAACAAAAATTCAGAGGGAGAATCAAGACATCCAAATCCAGCCCAGCTAACTAGCTTGGAACCAACAAAAGCTTTGGAAGTAGCTGCACCCAGCCACCCAAGAGGGGAAGGAGGCCAGCACCAGTGTGGGGAAAGCACGAGTAAGGAAAAAGACCTACAAATGGAAATGATTAGCTAAGGAATGAAGTGGAAGTATGGGAAAGGAGGTTCACCCTCCTAAAGGGAGATGGAAAGAAGCTAGTGGCATAGACAAATGGGAAGGGGAAAGAACTTGTTATATACAAAGGGTCATCAATGGACCTAATTCTCGAGGAGGATGAGGAGCTGAAGGAATATGCGTGGGAAGCTATAAAGAAATTGGAGGAGAAGGAAAACGATGAGGCTGCGCTAAGAGCCCAAATTGAAGAGTTGGAGGCTCTTGTTGAAGAATTCAAAGAGAAGTAGAAACAAGATGGGCACGCAATAAAATCCCTAAAAAACGATGTAGAGGCTGCTAGGCCTGCAAGAGTGAGAAGAGGAAGAGGAGGAAAATAGACAGTTGATGAGCTTAATGTCACATTGACAACAACTCACACTAGCCTCTAGCCTCTAGAAAAGACAAGAGTAGATGGATACCATGAGGACAATACACATGGAGGAAGTGCGAGCAAAGGATAAAATGATTAAGGATTTCCAAGTCTAGGCAAAAAGGGAAAAGGGGGAAAAAGAAGACGTGCAAAAAAGAGTCTGAGAGGAAATGGGCCAAAGGAGTATAGGCGTTTGGAAGGAAATTGCTCTAAAATATATGCAAACTTTAATCTAGATAGCTCAGCAGGCAGGTAGGTGCCGTGAGACCTTCCCACTGAGAAGAAATTGCAAAGTTCATGAACTAGTTGGAATTGTCAAAGACAGAGAGACAAGGCAAAGGCAGCTCTCAAGCAAGAGTATCGGGACAAGGAAGAAGCCCCTCCCCCGGATCCAAAGCAATGTGTGGAAGTAGAAAGCTCTTAGGACTCGCGGATCCATGTGAGGAGACAGCTCATTTGAAGAGTGACATTGCTAATACCCCTCGCCAAAACAAAGCCAACAAACAGAAAGGGGAAGGAAAGTGCTAAAGTTGGAACCTATAGGAATACCACCCTATGGGTAGAAATGGAGTCAGGGTGGGAAAAGAAGGCCAAAGGAACCTAAGCAAATATTCTTCAAGGCATCATAGCCCCAAAGCAAACAGAGCCCCATTTCTTCATAGCATGCATGGTTGTGGAAGAAATCAAGAGAGCAAGGGAAAGACATCTAGAGGCATGGCCCATTCATGTGCAGTTCCGAAGGGCCAACGAGAGGATGGGCATAGGGCATGCCTGGGTGAATAGCAAGAAGACGGCTTATGAGCCAAGGTATACCTAGGATCGCCCCATCAACTTCACCTTCTTAGGGGGGGCAAAGAAATAGAGGAGGTACTAGAAAAAGTGGCTACAAACAGGCCATAAGGACTCCGAATGTGAGGACCTGGACTCAGAGGCAATTTGGATACACAATGTTTCTGAACAGCATTCCCCGTGATCGCCAGGGAGTGGCGGCCAATCAACCCATTTGGCTACCACCCAAATCGTTGCCCAAACTGACCGCGTTGTGCAACAAATGAGCCTTCTTGTTCTACAACAAACTTATAATAACTTCTTGAAGAATAGGTAGTATCCATGTAGTTGTAAGGAAAAAGAGAGATTAGTCAGATAAGGGGATAAGGGGTAGGAGGAGACTTGATCTACCTAGTTGAGATTGTAGGGAAGGAATGCATTCTTGTCTAGATAGTCAAAGACTCATGTCAGGTCTACTTGGGCCCAAAGGAAAGGAATAGTATGGAATAGGGGGGACAAGAGAGTTGAGTGAGAAGTTTAAGAGTAGAGTTCATGCTAAGGAATTGTACTGTATTACTCAAGAATGGATTGGTCTTTGTCTCACTGCTATTTCTCTCTATTCATCTATTCAGTAATCAATCTTGTGTTAAGTTTGGTCATGTTTGGATGCAGAGTTCTATCTAGATTCAGGAAAGCCTTAGGAATTAACCTACTTTATAGCCACAACCAATCTCCCTGCGCTTAGGTAGACAGATAGCTAAACGTCCTAGCATTGGCTTATTGCATTGTGCATAGCTGCATTAGTCTCACTGCTCCTCCGGAGCCAACCAGGTGGTCTAGAACCACGTAAGTGCTGGCGGACTCTGAAATTAAGGATTGGATTTTGGATATCCAAGAGGAGTACATATTGGATGAGGAAGTGGCACCAACGTGGCAAAAATTATAGCAAGGGTCCCATGATGATTTACTATATTTTGAGGTTTGTAATGAACTTATTTACTACAAAGGCTAAGTTGAACTTGTGCCTACATCAAGCTACAAGAAGAGGGTGTTAGAAGAGATGCATTCTTCTCCATTATTAGGGCACATGGGGATGTTTAAGACCTTTGAGAAGGTGTGGAAGAGTTTTTATTGGAAAGGGATGCAAAAAGATGTGTATGCTTTTGTGACAAGTTTCTTACCTTGTCAACAAAACAAGGATCCCACACATCAGCCCGCTGGTTTTCTTTAGCCTTTTCCCATTCTTGATAGCAAATGGATACATATTTTTATGGATTTCATGACAAGGCTACCTCACACAAGGAGCGGATAGGATAGCATATGTGTGGTGGTGGACCGTTTGACAAAAGAAGCACATTTTACTCCTTCCAAGGTAAAATTTTCAACATCTATGGCTGCAAAACAGTTTATGGATCATGTGTTCAAGTTACATGGAGTGCCACAACAAATTTTTAGTGACCGAGATGTGAAGCTTATGAGTACATTTTGGATGACATTTGGAAGCTTATGAGTACATTTTGGAGGACATTGTTTGAGATCATAGGAACTTTTTTGACACCTAGTGCACCGCCTATCACCCTAAAACCGATGGACAAACTGAGAGGGTGAACAAGTGGGTGGAGACTTACTTAAGGCACTATTGCCATGATACGCAAGGTATTAGGATGAGTGGTTGCCCACTGCCAAGTTTGCTCATAATAGTACGCATCATGAGAGAATTGGCATGTCACCTTTTGAGGCACTCTATGGGTACAAAGTCAATATGCTAATGATGGTTCCAAATAAAGAGGGGGTGAATCCTATTGCAAAAGAGGAGATGGAAAAGTTGGATGCACTCTTGTAACAATGCAAAGCTAATATGAAACAAGCTCAAGAAATGATGGAGTTCATGAAGGGTGATTGGTTATTCTTGAGGATTTCCAAGATAACATAAGGTTATTCTTGAGGATTCCCAAGACAAGATATGGTTCTCTCAAGCGGCAGCACAATTACTAATCTCGGTACTATGGGCCATACAAGGTGGTGAGGCATGTTGGTGAAGTTTCTTATCCATTGGGACTTTTATCAACCTCAAAGATTCATGATGTGTTCCATGTGTCACATCTCAAAGCTTACTTGGGCCAGAGGTATTTGTGCAAGACGAGCAACCTTTAGTGAATGAGGAGGGTATCATTGAGTATGTGCCAAAAGCAATAGTACAAGAGAAATAGCTATTTGAAGCCGTACAATAGTGGAATACTTGGTCAAATGGTGAAGACTACCTATAGAAGAATCTTCTTGGCAACATACCTCTACATTATAATGGTTTCAAGGGTTGTTGGATGCATTTCGAAAGTCCAACGAGGGTCAAGAATAGTGAATTAGCTTGTTGGAAATTCTTGTAATTTCATTGTGGACAACCCTATACCCTTGGGTTTTGGATGTTTAAGGTTTGGAAGCTACACAAGGTTCTTATGCCATTATGGGGTAGATGTTTTGAGGATGTATACATTTTATGAGCAAAAACATCTGGCCAAAATTTTTTGAGCGGACATTTTTTAGCATTTCAACAAAGCATATTTCTTAAAGAAATATATATATATATATATATTACGCTAGCAGCTACTATGTAATAAACTATGAGTTTCACAAAACAAATTCACATAATTAGATGTAAATTCACAAAACTAGATGTAAAACGATTATAGGCCCAACTAGTATGCTAGCAAATACGATTTTCACTCTACATTCACAAAACTAGATGTAAAAAGATTATAATCCCAACTAGTATGCTAGCAAATATGATTTTCACTCTACATTCATAAAATATAGATGTAAATTCTTCATTGACACCATGACATTTTCCATTATAGGGTGCATGGTTTGAAGGCCAAAACTATATATACTCTATCTCACAATTGTTGTTAGTTTCATACTACTTTGCTAGTAAGGATTTATTTATTAAGTGTTTATGCCATTTTAGATTGGGTGTAGACAGCTGCCATGCTAGTTCTTTTCATTAAAAGTGGATGGGTGACTATTTTTCATATCTTAGTGATAAAATGAACCTAGAAAAACAAAGAGGTGGCAAACCACAATGCGAACACTTCAATGACCCAAAACCCACTAACACATTGACCAGATGGCTCAAGGGCCAATAAAAGGATCGGTGGGGACTAGGATGTGTTCCCTCATCCCATATGTATTTCGCTCGCAAAATACAATGCTGGGAAAAATTCAGTTTAATATTCTCTCTCTCTCTCTCTCTCCCTGGCTTCCACACACACACAAAATACCTCTCAAGACCTGTTTCGATAGCGAAACAGGTCTGTTTACATTTCTCTCTCTCTTCCATACAAAAGGCCATCAAGAGAAAGGAGCTCACAAGCCTTTGAACGCACGTTGTAACCAGGTCTTCCTAAAAGTACAACTCTTCGAGTACTTTCCAAATTTCCCCTACACCTTATTCCCTGACCCCATATAGTCTCATATACCCCTCTTGGACACCTTGTGACCCCATCTAGTCTCCATTTTTATGGAATTAGGCTGCTCTGTTGACCATACCTACCCAATATTTTATGGATATAGTAATATTATTTTTCTTTCTTTCTTTAATTCTTTCTTACTCCACTCCCTCCTCCTCCTGCGTAGCTACTCCTCCAAGTAAGCACAAGGTGCGGGAGGGGTGTTTTTGTTATTAACTCTCTCACTCTTTGATGTGTGGGGTATTATGTGCACAAGGGCGACAATCCCTCTCTCTTTCCGTTTCCTTCCAGCCAATTGAAGAAGACAAACTTTCAGCTCTCCCTCCGATCTCTGATATATGCAGTAAGGGAAGAGCTCCATCTCTCTCGCTCGCTCCCTCTGATCAAGTATGTGCACCTCCGCCATCTCTCTTTCTCTCTCTCTCTCTCGCCTTTCCATGCGCCTTAGCCGCTCATTCGTTGCCTGTGCCACCACTGCTGGAGCCGCCAACCATGGTCTCACTGCTGCTTTACCACCCCCGACTCTCCTTTGCATGCGCCTCAGCCGCTCAACCGCGCCAACCACCGCTAGAGCCGCCCTCGAGCCGCCGCCGACCATTGACTCGTTTTGCTGCTACTTTATCGCCCCCGACTACCCTTACTAGTGCCTTTGAACTCCACACACAAAGAACCATTGGCACCTATTTTTCTAGTGAAATAGGTCCAAATGAACATATCGTGATGAAGATGCTCGTGTCCCTCATCCCCATCAATATAATGATGGTCACATTCGTAATGCACATGATGCACATTATGGTGAAATGGTGTTTTCCCATACCTCTCGCCTTTGCATTCGCCTCAGCCATTGGCTCTACCAACCACCGCTAGAGCCGCTGACCATCAACTTGTTGCTACTACTTTATCCACCCCGACGACTACCCTTACTAGTGGCTTTGAACTCCCCACACGCACACAAAGAACCATTTGCACCTATTTTGGTGGCGAAATAGGACCAAATGCATCTCAACCCTGGAAGCATATCATGATGAAGATTCTTGTGTCCCTCATGCACATCAATATAATGATGGTCACATCTGTAATGCACATGATACACATCATGGTGAAATGGTGTTTGCCCCATAATGCACATGAATGTTAAGATATGAATAATATGTAAATTCTCTCTCTCTCTCTTTCTCTCTTGGTGGATGCCAAGCACCTCTATCTTACTCCCACTCAACATCTATGAGATGATAGGGTTAAACGACAAGTGGAAAAAGGGGGAGGTCTTATGCCTTGGAACACACAAAAAATATTTAAAAAAATACACAAAACACAAATATACATACACATCACACACACAAAATGCGTTGAGCTAAGATCGACCCGAATGCTTGACTTGTAGATCAAAGTTTAGAGTTCTAACCATTACAACACTAGCCTTTTTTTATGTTAACCAAATGACAACTTAATATAATATGTTTTAAAAAAATAATCTTTCTTTGAGCTCATCACCAGCTAAGTCTCTCTCTCTCTCTCTCTCTCTCTCTCTCTCTCTCTCTCTCTCTCTCTCTCTCTCTCTCTCTCTCTCTCTCTCTCTCTCTCTCTCTCTCTCTCTCTCTCTCTCTCTCTCTCTCGTTTTGAGCGTGTCGCCAATCCAAGGCTCTCGAGACTAGTCTTTAATTTCTTTGAGGCATTCTAGTGTGCCTATTTTTTTAAAGGGTGTGAATACTAGAAGCCATTTAACGTGCAAAGAATTTTTTTGACTGAGTTACAAGCTTACAGAGGGCTAGCTCCCTATCCTAGTTGGTTTAGATCAGTCATAGCATGTGTTGTTTGTGGCTAGTCTCCCGATATGTGAGTGATGTCTCATTCTAATAGCTAGTTAAGCTAACCTCTTAGACCTCGCCATGGCAGGTGGCTGCTCCCTAGTCTCTAACTTATGTCAGAGTTGTTGGCTAGGCTTGCTTGAATTAATTAGCTAAGATTAGTCATGGCACATTGCAGTTTGCAGCTTGCCTTGGCGCCCCCAACCTAGAGTCATTTCCAACGTTTAGTATCTACCAACATTTGTTGGGGGAATTCTTTCAGAGGAATTTCTTGAAAAAGAAAGAATTTCCAAAGTTCTTAGCTTGGTAATCG
Organism: Cibotium barometz; assembly: GCF_041138505.1. NCBI lineage: Eukaryota > Viridiplantae > Streptophyta > Polypodiopsida > Cyatheales > Cibotiaceae > Cibotium > Cibotium barometz. The sequence continues at coordinate 25,665,638 of NC_141088.1, read as the reverse complement.
CATGTTGTGTGTTCTTTTATCGTAGATACTAAATCATTTTGCTAGAAGGGTCTATGGGTGACTGAAAGTATTGGACAGCTTCTCTCAATATTGTTGATTTCGTGTCCTTAGAGGATATAGCTCCTATGGCAATGTAACAAATTCAATATTTGGCAATGGATGGCTTGAGGATCCAATTAGATGGATGATTCAATGTGCATGATTTGGATAATGGCAAATAATTATTTTATATACATGGTTTTCATAATTTATATGAAAAATATTATTTTGTGAAGTTTAAAACTTATCTATGCCTTCACTTTGTCGCTCGAATTGCTCATATGTTTTTGCTCAAAAAATTCTCATCCCCAGTGTTGAAGGCTTCTTGGGTAGTTTATAGTCATATATGTGCAATTTTAGCTTCATGTACATGGTGTGAGCTTGAGCTTGAAGCTTGACATGAGTCCATTGACATATACTCCATCCATGTGGATTGTGATTGTACATATCAATGGTTTTTGTGGACAAAACCTCTTGGGTGGGGATGGTTTGTAACAAAGTGATGTGGTTTCAAATGTAACAATGGGCCCAAGGCCAATGACCATGCCCATGGACATTATTAATCATAGTGTGAAAAGGGTGGTCATGTATATATACCAACATTAGCTATAATTAGGGCGAACTTTGATAATCACTTGATAATGAAATATCACTCATTCTTTCTCTAAACTTTTGTTAATCCTTTCCTAATCTTTTTCAATCCTTGTTAATCCATGTTTCTTAGGTTAATGGCTAGTTACTTTCTTTCAATCATTCCCTCATAAGATTATAAAGTTATAATCATAATCGTTCCCTCATAAGATTATTTATTAGCCTAAACAAAAGCCTTGAAATTATTTTGTTATGCATAAAATGTAAATGAAAATTTTAAAGAACTATAGTCTCTCAAGAGGTCTATGGAATTTCTTTTTCTACATTTTCTTCCACTAATACACAACTCGTTCAACTGCTCCATTCTTTGTCTATGGAATTTCTCTTTGTATAGTTTCTACCACAATACACAATACATCTAATTTCTCCTTGAGTCTGTCTATGTTTCTTGTTAATTATTTGATTATTTGATTTCTCTTTATATAGTTTTTGCCACAATACACAATACATCCAATTGCTCCATTCTTTGTCTTTGTTGCTTGTTAATTATTTGACCCACCTTAAGCATTTTAAGTTACTTTTTCTTATGTAAATTTGCTTTATAAAATTATGTTTTCTTTGATATGATGTTTTCTCAAAGTTCCTCTAGGGATCCATAACACATGCTCAACCATGTTTTCATCAACAAAAACTTTGACTTTTCCACAAACTATAGTTTCCTCTCACACATCCATTTTCCTCTTAAGAAACAAAAAACTTGTTGAAGTCTAAAGAGTTGAATGTGCTTGTTTCTTGACTTGTGAAATAGGTTGAAAGGCATAAGGTCTAGAGGACTAGAGGATTCCTAGTATGCAAGGTTAAGGTTGGTGGTACAAGGTCTAAAGGAGAGGAGGATTAGTGTTTCATGAGGTCAAGAGTGAAGGAACTTGGTGGTAGTGGGGTTTGAAATGCATGACAAAAAAGATGAAGAAGCACGAAACATCCAGCCATTTAAAAGTACAACTAAACCATCAAAAATACAACCCATTTTTGAAAATGCTAAAATATCTCAAAAAACACTATTTTTTAAACTAAAAGGAGCACGAGCTCCTAAAAAGCTCAAAAAAACTGTTAAAAAGTGCAAGTTTTACACTTCAATACTTTGAAAGATGATAGAGTTGCTCATAAAATCACACATTTTTTGAGAAAAAAATACTCAATTTGCAATAAAGTAATAATGTCCACAAAATTTGTTACAATGAGAGGTCTTATGCCTCTCGTGTTAAATCTTTGACTTTCTCCAGAAGAATTTTTTTGGTTTGTTCTCGTAGATGACCCGACTTTTTCAAGGTAAAACCATAAACAAGAACTTCCACATCCTCTATGCTTAGGCTATCCACGCGACGTTGACTACGATTTGCTTTCTTTCCCTTTTTATTTACTCGAATCATCTCTAGATAATATTTTCCTGATAATGCATCATCTCCATTGACCTTGTACCAGTGGACCTCAATTGAGCTTACTTTTCCATTTTCCTCAAGGACTTTAAGTACCTTTGCCAACCAAAAAGGACATCCGCCTTCATCATTTGTTTCTAACACTGCAATCACCTACAGTGAGCTCCTCAATATTTCCTTCCCACATTTCCTTCTCTTGGAGCCGTCGTTGACTAGTCCTTCTAGCACTAACATACGCTTCGCGAGTCTCCCCATGCACCAATGTTTGCAATTCTTCAGGCAATTCTATTTGTTGATTTGGCATTTGAATATTATCATCACGGTCTTTAAGTTCTTGTACTCTCCAAAGAAAGGGCTCTAGATTTATCAGTGATCTTGAATTGCTTTGAACTTCCTCAATCAAGATTTCTTGCTCATGAAAAAATGTATTCCACCATCCAAGTGAGCAAGCTGGAAAATACACGTGCTGATTGTATGGTCTCTTTAATTTCTATCAAACATTGCTGATAATTGATGGCTCACTTTTCTTTTTGAGCTTTTGCTGCTTCAATGCTTGATGCCAAAAGCATTTTTGCTGCCTGAAGAATTTGTCGTTCTGGGACACTAAGTAAAAACTTCAAACCATCCTGAGGATGCCATGCCTTTGAGTTAGAGTACTTCTTACACCACAAACGTGTTTCAGCTTCTTTTTCTTTTATTTTAAATTGATGTTGGAAACTATGGTCATTAAGCTGAGCGAATGCAGGGCTTGCAAAATCTCCACCTCTTGTTTGCAAACTCTCTAAAATCATAGGTGCCTTTCAAAACATGAATTTCTGGCGCAGGATCATAAGCTTCTTTAAGAATTGTGCACACCTCTGGAAGGTCAAATGCACTTTTCTTAGCAAGTTTGACTGAAAACCTACTAAACATCTGATCAATTTGATCATGAGTGTGACCCACCAACAAAAATCCAAGTTTGACCTTTTTGAAAACTTTTTGCTGCACCAACATACTCAAATAAGCAAGCACTATTTGATTTTTGTTTTCCCTTGCCGTATTATCTAGCTGCACATGAAGTGTGCTAGGTAATTCTCCTTGCCCATTCACTTACTATTTTCTGAGTTATGGTGATGGTCAAGTTAGGGTCGTTGTGTAAATTTGGAAAGTTTATAAAAACTTTCGACGTCATGATGCCGTTAAAGATGAGGGCTCCAACAACGTGTAGTTGTATGAAATTCTCTTCCTTCAAATTCTTTGGAACACGCATAAAATGGGGTACATTCCATCTATGACTAATCCCAAATACATTTCTTTCTGCTCAAGGCACTTCTTTCGATGCTTTTCTAGCTTTTGACGCTCTGTACTTTGTTTTTCTCGATGAGCTTTAAGTGCTTGTAGAATAGGACCTGAAAACTCAAAACAATGTAAAGCTAGTTTAAATTATACCACTTGGAATTCTCATTCATAAATTAAAACGAACAAAAAACACAAATCAAACATACCTTTTTCTTCAAATGTCTTTGCAACATCTCTTTTGGCTTTGAGCTCTGCACAAATTTGACAAACCCCCATTCTAGTTTTCTTGGGAATTTTCACATCACCAAAATATTGTCTCCAAACTCTAAGAAATGAAGTTAATGAAAGAGATGACATGTTCCTTCCTTTCAACGTTTCCATGTAGAGGTTGTAAACTTCTCCCTTTGTAAAATTATCAGGCAAATGGGTGAATTTTGAATTTGGCATGCACTCACCATTGTAAGTGACAAATCGTTCCATCCAGCTCTTGAGAAAACATAGCTGAGAGGAGTCTCACGTGTACTAAATGAGTACCGTGAATCTTCTTCCACCCGTTGCAACCGCTTTAAGATCTTTTGCATCCGCTAATTGCTTAAACAAAACACTTGAAGAAAACACTTTCGACACACAATCGTGCCAAAAACTGTATATTTTATCTTTTCTCCATACCTTAATAAAAAACCAAGTAATGCTGTATTCTGTTGAGCACGTTTTAAAGCAAAGAAGTTTTCACGTTCCTGCTTAATTTTTCTGAATCCAAGTGTCCTCAAGCAGTTTTTTTTACAACAATACACCCTACATGCCTCTCTCAATGCATTGCGATGCAAAAACTTGTCTTTTCTTCTCAAGGGAGTGGTTGTCTCCACGCGAATAGGCTGAACTAATGATGGAGAAACTGGAATATCGGTATCAGAATTTGATAAATTAGCAAATAGTGGGCTTGTAACATCATCATCATTGATAGATTGGCTCAGACTTTTAGGAGTGAGTACGGATACAGGCACTTGAAAAGAGCAAAACGAGCTTGAGAGAGAATTTTGTTACCCTGCCATGACAAGGAACTTCAAACCTCTAAATTTCTCTAAAAAACAATGGTCTAAGCTACAAAGTGGAGTGTAATCTCAAATCCAAATAACTTACTTTTAATGCTTGGATTCAAAAATAATAATATTAATTTAAATATTAAAAATTATTAATTATTATAAAAAAAAGACTTAAAAGATGAGAGGAAGTCCTTTTTAGAGACACATTCCAAGGGTCTGCCGCTAAGAGAGCCACAAGAGCGTTTTTTTTTTTGGAATTTGGAGCATTTTTCTTGAGTTTAATTCTGTAAGGTATGCATTTTCTTGATTACTTTGTTATTTGTTACAATTTTGAATTTTTCTTTCATTGTCGTTTGGTTCAAAGTTTGCTACGAGGAAATTTTGGCTAGGAAGAAAAACAAAAACATTATCTAAGGAGGTAAGTGATTTCAAAAATAGACTTTTTTAAAAAGATATTTTTTTGAAAGAATTGTTTGTCTTTTAAATACACAAAAATACCAAAAAGAAGATTTCATACGTAAATTAAGAAAAAAAGAGAATGAAAAAATAATATTTTATAAAATAAAGATTTAATCAATAATTTTTAAAAATTATAATGAATTTATTTTTTAAAAAGCTAATTCTTGTGTTGTATTCTGGAATACAACACAAAAATCGATAAGTTGCCATGTTTCTTGTGTATTAAGTAGTTTGTATTCTAGAATACAAAGCTTGAAGTCACATTTTTAAAAATTTAACACTTATGCACTTTGAGGTTGTATTCCAGAATCCATTGCTTGTACAAGTTGTATTTTGGAATACAACTTCTCTCAACACTTGAGTTGTATTCCAGAATATGAAGCTTTTACAAGCTGTATTCAAAAATATATTTTTTCTCTATACTTGAGATTGTATTCCAGAATACACAATTTCAACAAGTTATATTCTAGAATACAACTTCTCTATACTTGAGATTGTATTCCAGAATACACAGTTTCAACAAGCTATATTCTAGAATACAACTTCTTTCTGCACTTGAGTTGTATTCCAGAATACACAGCTTCAGCAAGTTGTATACTGGAATACAACTTCTCTCTACACTTGAGTTGTATTCTAGAATACAGAGCTTCAATAAGCTATATTCTGGAATACAACTTTTTTTTACACTTGAGTTGTATTCCAGAATACACAGCTTCATCAAGTTATATTTTGGAATACAACTTCTCTCTTCACTTGAGTTGTACTCCAGAATACACGGCTTCGGCAAGCTGTGTTCTACTGTAATCCAAACTCAATGTAAACCATTAGAATAGACCTTCATGCAAAAAAGATTTGCTTTTTATCTAATTTTAGAAGACATGCAAAGAAAGCAAAAGCTCTCGAGTTCGCGTCGCGCGCGGCGCGCGACTAAAAAACATCAAACTATAGTTTTAACATAAAAAATGGAGGAGGAGCAGCCCGAGAGTATTTCAGGCAGGTGTCCTGAGGTTTTACCCCCCTTTTGAAGCCAACGGAGCGGTCAAAATCTCCATTAGAGCAACGTAGCAGAAGATAGATTTTGGGATAAAGCAAAAGCTCTCGAGTTTGCATTGCGCATGTGCACGACAAAAAAACAGCAAACTGTAGTTTTAACATAAAAAACGGAGGAGGAGCGACCCGCGAGTATTTCAATGAGGTGTCCTGGAGTTTTATCCCCCTTTTGAAGCCAACCGAGTGGTCAAAATCTCCATCAGAGCAACGTAGCAGAAGATAGATTTTGGGATAAAGCAAAAGCTCTCGAGTTCGCATCGCGTGCGCGCGATAAAAAAACAGCAAACTGTAGTTTTAACATAAAAAACGGAGGAGGAGCGACTCGCGAGTATTTCAATCAGGTGTCCTGGCGTTTTACCCCCCTTTTGAAGCCAACGGAGTGGTCAGAATCTCATCAGAGCAATGTAGCAGAAGATAGATTTTGGGATAAAGCAAAAGCTCTCGAGTTTGCATCGCGCGTGCGTGACAAAAAAACAGCAAACTGTAGTTTTAACATAAAAAACAAAGGAGGAGTGACCCGCGAGTATTTCAATTAGGTGACCTAGAGTTTTACCCCCCTTTTGAAGCCAACGGAGCGGTCAGAATCTCCATCAGAGCAACATAGCAGAAGATAGATTTTGGGGGTAAATTTTTCTCAAATTATGTTCAAGAAAGAGGTTCTGTAAGTACTTTGATGATAAAAAGGGTCCTAATTGTTTTGGGTTTGATCTATTCATCTCTTAGTGCTTTCTCCTCTCTTTTATATCTGTGTATTGTGTTTAGAAGCTTCTTGTCAGTTGTATTCTGGAATACACAGCTCTAGAAAGTCATTTGTTGAAATTCAATTATAAACACATCTTTGGAGGAAAACAACTTGTTGTATTCTAGAATACATCTCTCTCTCCCTCTTTTTCTCTAGTGTGCTAAGGAGCTCTCTCTCTTACATTCCTATCTTGTTGTTTGCTTACACATCTCTCTCCCTCTTTTTCTCTAGTGTGCTAAGGAGCTCTCTCTCTTACATTCCTATCTTGTTGTTTGCTTACACATCTAGGTCCGTTCTTGCATGGAGGTTAACACTCTCTCTCTCTCTCTCTTTCTCTCTATGTCTATTTGTTCTCTTTCACTTTTTGTCTTTCTTGTTTGTTTGCCTTACATACACGTTTGCTAATCTTAAATGTTTCATTTAACAAATCATATTTTTTCATGAGAAATATAATTTTGTCTCTATTTGTTTATCTTAGCAATGAGATAATGATTTTTTATTGTCTTGTTTAGGATTAAGATGGCCTTACCAATACGTGATGCTCGAACTTCTAAGAAGCAAAAGAAAAGTAATCAAGCAACTGCATCTGTCCTTGTGGGTGGCTCAGGACATTCAAGAGTCTTGACACCTTCCCGATCTCAACCTGCTCCAGTTAGTCCTCACTTGCACCTCGAGTGACTGTGACTCTTCCAAACCCTGATAGACGTCCAAGTGAGCCAAGAAGACAACTTTTAGCAGCTCACCAGTTTCCAGAGTTACAAGATCAACCACCATCAAGCAGAATGGTTTTAGCTACTCATGGACTTCCTCCATCATCTCAAGGAAGCACACCTTTAACTCAACATTAGTAGAAAAAGTCTTCAAGCATGGAAGGTACAACTCTTTGGAGTAGTGCAAGAGGTAAAGCACGAGAAGGATTTGCTTGGACAATTCAATTTGGCATGGTCGGTAAGCACAAGACAATCGTTGAGCCAAACACACCTTTCCTTTCTATTGCGGAAGAAAAAGGAGACTCTGAAAATACAAAAGTATTTAACTTATGGTCGCATTGTTGAAGTCAAAGAAAGTATATCTCGTGGGATCATTCATCATCTGGTAGACAACAACAAAGGGAAGTTTCTTGCAGTTAGAGTTTTCTCTGCTAATTTTTGGCTTGAAGAGATGAATCCTGTTTCTACCCAACAAGAGTCTAAAGATGCAATGATTACTTGCAAACGGGTATAGATGTCTTTCTCTTGACCTTTTTTTCATTAGTGTTAAAAAAATTTCTTATCTTTGTGTATTCTGGAATATGTAGAGAACTGTTATTCTTTTTCAATTTTGTTTGAGTCATGTCTTTCCAGCTCATATATTGGAATACATAGAGGTCAAGTCAACTCTAGTTTGCATGTATTCTAATAAACATGAAGTTTGTCTAGTCTAGTTTGTATGTATTCTAGTGTACGCGTAGTTCAAAAAACTTCTTATCTTTGTGTATTCTAGAATACATTGAGAACTATTCTTTGTTTTTTAGTCTATTTAATTCTTGTCTTTCTAGCTCATATCTTGAAACACTTAGAGGTCTAGTCAAGTCTAGTTTGCATGTATTCTAGTATATAAGAAGTTTGTCTGCTCTAGCATATGCTAGAATGCATTCTAGTATACAAGAAGTTTGTTTTGTTTAGTTTGAATGAATTTTAGCAAGAAGGAAGTTTGGCTTACTTTTTATGTCTGGTTTAATGAGTTTACCATGTATTCTAGTATACAAAGAGATGGCTATAGTGTTCTTACTTTTGCATAAGTTACTCTTTGGTTCTTACTTTTAAGTTCACTCAGGGGGCTTCCTACTGTTGAGGGGGCTTCCTGCTGCTTTTCCTCGATCTTTTGCGAGACGATGAACTTCCTGATCCTAGCAAAGTCCTCATTGAGTTCTCTACTGCTCTTCTCCTCTTCTCTTGTCTTTCCTTTCTTCTCCTTCTTCTTTTCACCAAACTCGAATGACCTCTTCCTTCCGGATGGCACCTGTCCTAAGTTCCCCTCTTCCTAGGTCCTTGCAGCGGTTGCTTCCTTATTCTCCATGCTCTTCTTCTAGCTTGCTTCCTCCTTGTTGCTCTTTTCTTCTTGCCCAGCTCCTGCCTGTGCTTTATATAATAATGTTGTTATGATCTTTGTCTTAGTGTTCAGGTGGCTGAATTTTATAATATGATCCTTTATGTTATTGTATAGGACCTCCACCTAGGCCACCTTTGTTCTTGCTTTTGCTACTTTCACCAATCTCGATATGCCTTCCTAGACATGCAGTATGGCTTGTGGGGTGATATCAATCATCTCCACCACGAAGCACATACGCTTCTGTCGGTCTTTATCTGGTGTTCCTGTGATCTTGAGTTGTTTTTCCCTTCCCTCTAGAGGTTCAAATGCTTTCATGGGGTCCTCTTCGTCTTCTTCCTTGATCTCGCCCTCACCTTCCACTGGAAGCTTGAACACCTCCGCTACATAGAGGGGATCAAAGGCCCTCTTCTCCCCCGACCAAAGTGTAATCATATCTGTCTTTTGTAGCTACTCTAGTTGCTCCGCTACTTTATGGTTTTGTTGGAGCTCCTCCCATGGCAGCTCCACGAACTCTTTGAACCCCATCCTTTCCAGCCATTGCGCATGTTTGTCCACCTCCTTGTACATTGTGGATGACAGGGGCTCAAACTCCAGCACCATGTCTTCTTCTTCAAGAACATTGGGATGGCTTGGAAGAAGGCAAGGAAGTGTGCAGGGTTTAGCAGGAAGAGAGTTGAGAACAGGAAGAGAGTTAAGCACTCGGGGTAGCTTTTTGAAAGTTGATTTGGAAACTATATGTTTAATGGAGAGGAATTCAGCCATTCTCGTGAGGTGCAACCTTCCCAAGGGCAGTCATAATTGCTTCATCCTTCCATGATTGCCCCATATCTCCCTCATTATTTGACCATCAGTCCCTTCTATGCTCTTTTCAAGGTCATTAATGGCCTTTACACGTCGATGCTCTCCTTTCTGTGGTGGCAACCTCGACTTTCTTGTTTGCACCATGTTGCTGCTACTTGGCTTCTTGATATCTGCACACATCGTTATCATATTTACACATGGTGGATTTAATTTTGGGCTATTCTCTTTAGCATTTTTTAAATCTCTGGAATCTTGTCCTTCTTCCTTTGGACACGAATTCTGGTTCCTCGATTGATTCTGGACCAGGATTCTGATTCTCTTTTGGACACTCTCTCCCTTCGTCTAGCATCTTTCCATAGTAGGGCTTCAGCCTATATCCATTTACCTACTTCCTAAGTTTTTCACCATCCAGACTCGCTAGCTCAAAAGTTCCTATCCCTAGCTTCTTGACAATCCTGTATGGGCCCGTCCATCTCATTTACAACTTTCCAGGTGGGGTCCCATTCTTGATGTAAACAACAGTACTGCATCTCCTTTCTTAAAGTTATTGAACCTTGTGTTCTTGTCCACCTACAACATCCTGTGCATCTCTAATTATTCTAGAGAGAGCCTTTCAGCAGTCCATAAACCATACTGAATGGTTTAAGTCCTATTGCATTCTTATAAGTTGTCCGGAATGCCCATAATGCCGAGTGCAGTTTTGTGTCTAGTCGTTCATGTTCTCATTCACTGTCTTGATCAAGATTCCCTTGAGGATCTTGTTGGTGGACTCTTCTTACCCATTGGCTTGTGGGTAGTAGAATTTCAACTTCTTGTGTATTATCATGTGCTTCTCCATCAATTTCCTAATCACTTTATTGATGAAGTGAGTCCCTTGATCACTGACTATCTCTGTAGGGCATCTCAATCTTATCATTATGGTTTCATAAAGAAACTTGCTATAGATGATGTCTTGCAGTCTCTCAGGGCCTTGGCCTCTACCCATTTTGTGCAATAATCAGTGGTGGCCACCAAGATATATTTGTTTCCAATCCTTTAAGTAGCTGGTTTGAATGGGCCGATGAAGTCCAAACCCCTTTTCTAGAATGGCTCAAGTGGCAAGATTGGATTACAGAGCATTCTATCTACATCGCTTGGTTGCCCCATCCTCTGGCATATGTCACACTCTTTTGAGAACTTATGCGCATCTTTTAATGCAGTTGGCCACCATAGACCTGCCTAGAATAATTTTCATCCTATGACTTCTCTGAAAAAATTCCCACCGCTTACACCTTGATGTTCGTTTGCTAACACGGCATGTTGCTCGTGCTCAGGGACACATCTCCTGAGAATTTGATTGATGCCCATTTTGTATAGCTGCCTAGCTACTACCATGAATGACTTGCTCCCCGGAGAGTCAACTTCTTCCTCTGATCTCTTGACATGTACTCCGCAAAGGACAAAGCCACACATGAATTGCAGCATTTTTTCATAACCAGCTGGGTCTTTCCCCTTATGTGAGGAAGAGCTACGCATTTGGGAAATCATCTTCCACCTCTTCTAGATCTTCTCCTATTTCTAGTCATCGTGAGTGATGACAAGAAGTCTGCCACTGCATGAATGTTCCCAGGGGTGTGCCTTATGTTGAACTCAAATTCCTACAACAAGAGCATGCATCTGGCCAACTTTCCTACCAATTTTGGTTTCTTTATTAAGTACAATAGAGCTTTGTGATCTACATGAAACTCAAATATTTTACCTAGCAAGTAGTGCCTAAACTTCTTGATGGAGTAGATCATTCCCAGTGACTCCTTCTTTGTGGTGGAGTAGTTCTTTTCCGGTCTAGACAATCTCCTACTTGCATAGTACACTAGTGTGTACCATCTCTCATGTGCTTCCTACATCAAAGCATTGCCAATGGTTACATCCAAGGCATCGACAAACGTATGGAACACTAGGTCATAGTCGGGTTGCTCTAGGATGGGCATTGTTGACAGTATCTTCTTTAGATTTTGGAATGCCTCATGACAAGATCCAGACTAGACATATTGTGCGTCCTTCACCGCTAGGCTATATAAGGGCACTGCCACATTAGCTAGAAACCTCATGAATCTATTGTGTCACTTGATTAGTCCCAGGAATGTTGCAAGCTCTTTGGTATTCTTGGGGGGGTGTAGCTTCACAATGACTGCAACCTTGGCCGGATCCATCACAAGCCCTTCTACAGACACTATATGTCCCAAAAGAGATCCACTGGTCATAGGGAAGGCACACTTTGCTGGATTTAGGCTTAGTCTAGCCCTCCTACACTTTTCCAGGAAGATTGTGAGGCGTCTAATGTGTTCTTATTTCTTCCCAAACACGCTAAAATCATCCACAAACACCCTCATGAAGGTGGTCTGGTATTCATAGAATATTTCCTGAACCATCCTCTGGAATGTAGCAGGAGCTGTTAGGGCTCTACTTACAATACCATAAATTACTTTACTTTATTTTAGTTTTCAAGTTTAGAAATTCCTTTTTGTAAGTCCTTTTGCAAAATACCTTAGTCAGACTTTCATTATGTCTTGGGACATTCCGATCATGAAGGAATGCAGTTATAACCACTTGTAACGGCGGATGCGGGCATTTAATCAGCCGCACTATTGTTTTTTGGATATGATGAAATAAGGAGTTCCGTCTGTGCTGTGCAATGGCATTCGGACTCATTTCTATCATCCACATGTGTATTTTGATTTCAGTCTTACTTCTATGAATCTGAATTAGGTTTATTAAAAGTCTAATTTGAGTCAGGAATATACACTGGCGAACCTGCGGGTTTCTACTTTGAAAAGGGTAGATTAGGAACAAACCTAGAATTTTTCAGGAATAAGAGGATTTTTCTATATGGATGGGTTGCTATATGATTTTCGAAACTGGGTAACAGATGAGGAGGAAGTAAATGCTTATGCAGAAATATTATTCAACCAGAATTTCTCTGACTTTCCTAGAGATATTATCTCCATCATCAGGAAGAAGGTTTGGATTCATGAGGTTCGGGATTTGATAGGCAGAAGGAGAATCATATCTAGGGATTTGATAGGTAGAAGGAGAATCATGTCTAGGGGTTTGCAGTATGTCCTGAATGCTCATTATCAGTATTTGTTTTTATCAAGGCATTCTTGAAGCCTGGGGTGATGCACGAAATGCATGAGTGAAGAAAGCAGAAGGGCTTCTAGGGTTTATTTCACAAGATCACGGTCCTCCAGAGGTGGACAGCAAGAAAATGATTCAGAGGATAATGATTCAAGTCAGTTAGGAGGACAGTCCGCAAGAACACCGGCCGGAGGACTGGGCAAGGGGTGTTGCTCAATTGGTGGGTGTTGCTACGGTATGACCACTGATTTCAAGAAAGCGGTTAAAGTTTGATCCTCTTCTGTTGCTAAAAAGAAAACCTAAACCTAGGGTAGTTCCAACAGCACTCGGAATCGCACATCGAGGGGCATCGCTGATCTCAAAGTCAAGTTCAAAAAGTTCAAGGGGCTGGAAAAGAAGGACCCCGATTGTCATGTTGCTGAATTTGAAGCAGCTTGGCGCAGGCTAGCGGATTGGCTGGAGTATATGGTGATACTGACAAGATGCATCAGTTCGAGGCTACTTTTGGAGGAAAAGCTATTGAATGGTTTAGCCATTTTGCCCCAAATCACTTTGCAACAATGATTTGAAGGGAACATTTCTGGCTAGGAGGAAATCAAAATTGGTATCCTCCAACTCAAGATTACAGAAATCAATGGAGACTTCCAAACAGACAATGGAATAGAGGAAGAGGAAGAGTTCCTTGGCGGAATGAATGGAGGAATAATTGGAATGAGTATGATAATCAAAATCAGGCTCCACACCAACAGCCTAGACAGGAAGAGAATCCTGCTCCACAGGTTAATCTTGTGTTAATGGAAATTCAGCCTGTGGGGTGAGTCCGCCATCGGATATCCCAGAGAGTGAAGGAAGGAAGTGTTTACAAGATAAATCAGTGTCAGCAATGCAAATGGCATGTGACTGTTCCAATTGTGTAGAGAAAGAAGATAATGTTGACGTGATGGCAGTAACCAGATCTCAGAAGTTGAAGTCTCCATTGGATTCGGAGGAACAAAAGGATGTCCGAGAGCAATCATCGGAACAGTTGAAGAAGATACAGAAGAAGAAACAAGCAGCTTGGGAAGATGAAAAGAAGAAGGATGAGGTTGGTTCAGTTTCACTCTTTGAAGAATTATTGCATACTCCTTTAAATATCACTTTGGATCAATTGCTCAACATAGTGCCAATATTTAAAGACAAAGTGATAACTGCAAGGAAGAGGCCAGAAGTGTTAGAGGTAGAAGTATGCAATATGTCACTTGGAGATGTGGATTGGAGAGTTCCTACCATAAATCTGAAGTTTCAGGGGAAGGACTTTACTAAGGTTTTATTAAATGGAGGCTCCGGAGTGAACATCTTACCTGAAGGGGAGTTTTTAAAATTGAAGCAGATGGAGTTGCAACAGCTCCTTTCCAAGTGCGGATGGCGGATCAGAGGAAGGTCCAGCTTATTGGGATGTTACGACACAAAGAGGTATTGATTTCTGGTTTGTCATTCCAAGTAAATTTTGTGGCCTTAAAATTGGAAGACACACAAGGAGCTTACCCAATGCTATTGGGGAGACCTTGGTTCTGCACAGCAAAACTTAAGCAAGATTAGGAGAAGGATGAAATTGCTCTTAAGAAAGGCTCCAAAACAGTGAAGGTTAGCATGACTGATAAAACAGTTTTAGCAAAGGAAATTAAGCCTTTATATGCTCAAGCAATCAACTTAGCATCGGAAGTCACAGATGATGAGGAAGAGGATTATCTTAAAGTAAATCCGACAGTAGTGCCTGTTTTTGAAGTGGATGTCATTGACATTATCGATAGGTATTGGTTCATAGGGAAATCTAATCTTCAGTGTGCTCAAGTGGAGTTGGAGGGCCCAAAAGGGGCCGACCTGAAGGAAATCTCAAGGGAGGAAACAACTTCTCAAATTTTGGATGTTCAAAGCAAGGACTCCAAAAAGGATGCTGAGAAGCTATTAAGCAGGCAGAGGCATTGTATGAACATACTCTGGGAAAGAGTTCTAGAGTAAAAGAAGATGAATTGCAAGATTTGGATCTGGGTACAGTGGACAATCCAAGGATTGGATTGTCAAGGTTAGTGTGCACTTGGATTCCGATTTTAAGGCGCAGTTGAAGAAGTTGCTGCAGGAATTTATTGATGTGTTTGCTTGGGATTACACTGATATGAAAGGGATGGATCCACAGATTTATCAGCATCAGATTAATCTTAAAGAGGATGCTGTACCAGTGGTGCAACAACGTTATCGCATGAATCCAAATTATGCCCGACAAGTGAAGGAGGAATTAGATAAGCTCCTAAAAGCAAGGTTTATTAAGCCAATGGATCAGGCAGCATGGCTTTCCCCCATTGTAGTAGTTTCGAAAAAATCAGGAAAGCTGAATGCAGCTACAATAACCGATCCATTTCCCTGACCATTTGTAGACACATTGCTTGATGATGTTGCTGGCCATGAAATGTATAGTTTTCTGGACGGATTCTTAGGGTATAATCAGATTAGCATAGCAGAAGAAGACATGGAGAAAACTGCATTCATAACAGAGTGGGGAGCATTTGTGTATACAGTGATGAGTTTTGGGTTAAAGAATGGCCCTCCATCTTTCTCAAAAGCAGCATTCAAAACATTTGAGCCATATCTTACAGATTTCATGAGGATTTTCATGGATGATTTCTCTGTGTTTGGGAAACATTGCATTTGGAGCATTTGAGGAAATGTTTGCAAAGATGCAAGCTGTTTAGAATGTCCCTGAATCCATTCAAATGCGCAATAGCAGTCCGCAGAGGAAAGCTGTTAGGACATATTATCTCAGCAGAAGGAATGCTAGTTGATTTCGACAAGATTCGAGCAGTTTAAGAAGATCAACCTCCACAAAATCTGAAAGAGTTAATGAGGTTTTTGGGTCAGATTAAATGGCATTATAGATACAACCTCCACAAAATCTGAAAGAGTTAATGAGGTTTTTGGGTCAGATTAAATGGCATTGTAGATACTTGCACTATCTGGCGGATATTTGTGCCCCATTGTCTCATCTCACCAAAAAAGACATTCCATTTGTCTGGGGAGAGGCAAAGAAGAATGCATTTGAAATTCTAAAGAAAATATTGGTGGTATCACCAATATTGCAGCCACCAGATTGGCTTTTACCTTTTCATGTGTTTGTAGATGCGTCGAATGTTGCAATCGGAGCTGTTTTAATGCAAGAAAAGCAGAAAGGGTGGTACCAGCCTATCTATTATGAAAGTAAAATGTTGTCACCAGCCGAGAAGAATTATACAGTGTGACTGAGAGAGAAGCTTTGGGCATGGTCTATGCATTAAGGAAGTTCAGACACTATTTATTGAGCAACAAAGTGGTTTTCCATGTTGACCACCAAGCTTTGCTGTATTTGGTGAAGAAGCCCAAGTTGACAGGTAGGCTGGCACGATGGATGCTCTTGTTGCAGGAATTTGATTTTACTATTATTCATACTCCAGGCAAGCTACATGCAATTGCAGACTATTTGAGTCGGATTGAGCATGGTGAAGCAGCAGTTGGAGTTTCAGATCAGTTACCAGATGCCAGTCTCTATGCTGTTAGGACTTTTCAAGCTGAAAACGGTGCTAGGTATATACTATTGGCTAACTGATTATGCCACAAAATGGGTAGAGGCAGTGGCTTTGAGAGATAACAAGGCAGCTAGTGTAGCAAGGTTCCTATACAGGAACATAATGACTAGGTTTGGATGTCCTGTGGAGTTGGTCTCTGATCAGGGGACATTTTTTAAATTCAGTAATTCAAGAGCTGACAAGGACTCACATGATGGTACACAAGAAATCATCCCCGTATCATCCCCACAGGCAAATGGATAGGAGGAGAGTTCAAACAAGATTTTGAAGAAAATAGTGGCAGATCACTATAAGGATTGGGATGATAAATTAGATTCAGCTCTGTGGTCCTTTCGGACTGCCTTCAAAGTGTCGACTGGCATGACGCCATTCCGATTGGTGTATGGGATAGAAGCGGTTGTTCCCATGGAGTTTGTGGTTCTGACATTGAGGATTTCTTCAGAATATAGATTGTCATCAGAGGAGTCATTAAAGCACAGGCAGGAGCATCTGTTACAATTGGATGAAGATAGACTACTTAGTGCTCTTACAGTGGAGGTGATACAAAAGAGGAGACAAGCATGGATGGTAAGGCAGATCAAGTTTAAAATTTTTCAGAAGGGTGATTGGGTTATGATGCATAATTCAAAGCTAGGACCACATCCTAGTAAGCTCAAACTTAGGTATTTGGGTCCTTATAAAATTACAGAGGATTTAGGGCAAGGCACGTTCTGATTGACAGATTATTTTGGAACGGAGGTGTTGAAACCAGTTAATGGATTCAGGCTCAAGAAATTTTATGGAGCTATCCCAGGCCAGAAGGGCATTCATGAAACAGGTCCAGATAGAAGGTCCGACGTTGGCTCAATGGATACACAGCGGAATGTAGTGGAGATCATGTCTGCAATATGTGAAGGGGTGATTCCGAAGGGAGGATCCGAGGCGTCAGAGTGTTTTGTGCTGACGTGGTGTTCGGAATTTTTAAATTTCAAAATGATTGTTTTGATTTGTGTGAAACGTCTAAATCACATCAAAATGAGGATTGGGAGTTTTTGAGTTGTGGGAATGGAATATCCACTTGAAACTCTTGAGGTGGTTGATGGGACTAAGTGTTAAATTAGTAAGTGTCCTATTTCTGAGTGGGCCATGCAGAATGCAGCCGTAGAACAGCTGGAGCGCTTGAACGAGCTTAGGAGAAGCTAAGCGCTGCTAGACATGCCCAAAACCCGTAGTAATTCTGTCCTGATGACAATGAAGAAAGGGAAAGGACATTTTAAGAAAATGGGGGATGAGATAGTTCAGATAGGGCTAGTTGAGGGTCAGAACAGTCCGGTGGAGATTGAAGATGATGATGATGAGCAGGAGGCTTGTCTGGACCTGACTAATGCTGAGACAGAAGCTTGGCTGAGGCGGATAAAGCTGTGGGAATTTGCAAATCTTCCATGGTCGGAGTGGGAGAAGAATCTGCATGCAAAGGAGCAGTTCGACTACCTCAAATCGACCGGCGGGTTTGTCACACAACAGGTGCAGGTAACACCAGACTATGTAGCAGCAGCATTTCATTTACCTTATACAAAGGATTCTAGTGTCTTAAAAGTGACCAACCAGATGATGAGGGTGGAGTTTGGTTCTCCCGAAGGTACAAAGGGGTATTTCATGGTTAGGAATGCATCTCCACAGAGGCAAGTGCAGTGTACTTGGTTTTTTATCCAAGGTGTGCTTGTTGGTGAAAAGTTTGTATATGAGTAAGGAATCTTATGCAGTGCTGCACAGTGCAGAAAAAGGATTGAGTATTGATTGGGGTTCTTTTCTTCATGAGAAATTGCAGTTTTATGCAGGGCTTCGGGATAAAAGAAGGCAAGTTTCGGTGGACCGTTTAGCCCCATACACATGGCCGGGTTATTTACATATAGGGATTGGCTTCGTTCCGATCCTACTCATACAGAGCCGAAGGCGGCGATGATTGAAAGAGCCTGTAGATGATGGAAACCTCAAGAGAAAGCTGCAATTCATGACAGGGTCAAGCATGAAGGCTACTGATGAAGGAGATCTGCTTGCTGCTGCCGGATATACAAAGCAGGAGGTGTTAGAGGCAGTGGCTAAAAGAAGCCTTCTTTAGTGGTGTTTGAGGGAGATAAAGTAGGGGGTAGCAAGCCTGAAGCGGATATCGTCGGACATAAGTTAAAGATGCAAAAACAAAAGGGCGCTGGCAGATTGGCATTACAGGCTTTAGGGAGTCCTGTACCATCTACTCCTGTAGCACCAGTAGTTCAGATGATCATGTCCACAGGGTTGGAAGTAGCCATGAGACCTGAAGAGGTCATCACAAAGTTATACTCAATATAGCATTATATAAGGCAGCAAGCTAAGCAGGGAGAGAGACAGAAGGCTGCTATGGAGGCTTTGGAAAAGCAGGTAGCTAATCATGAAGCAACAGGATTGGATGACATGTGCAAAGAAATAGAGGAGTTTAAGGAGAAGAATGTTCAGCTCAGGAAGCAACATAAGGAGGAGTTGTTGGGTGTGCAAAATTCCATAGCATTGTTCAGACAGTGGACAGAGGTGTTTAAGCAAGAATGCAGGTCTGAGTGGACTCAGACAATGGACAAAGTGGCAGCAGTTCAAGCAGAGAATGAGTTTTTACAGTCTCGGATTGCTGCATTATCAGAGTTAGAAGGGGAAATCCTGGAAGAGAATCAGGTTCAAGGAGTAATAATAGCAACTAAAGATGTTGAAGTGATGAAGAAAGAAGTGGCAGAGCATGCATTAGAAGTGTGGGAAGGTTTGCTGTTGAAAATGGAGGAATGGATTTCAAAGCCTTATCATCAGGAGAGGTGAAGGCTATGTTTACTTCTGAAGTGGATGAGGAATATGTCATGCGGGGATTAAAGAGCTTGAGGGGCACAGAATATGAAACTGTCTAATCAATTGTTACAGCAGACATTGCAGGAGGTTAAGGATGCAGTTCTAGTGGAATCTGGTGTGTTTGCAGTGGATATGCAGATAGGAGGACAAGAGGCATTATCGCTTGTGGTTGCAGTAGGGCTAAGGGTCAGAATTTGATGGTTAGTACATCTGAGGAGACAGAAAATCAGTTTGAATTGGTGAAGACGTCAAGACCTTTGGCTGATGATGTAGAGATTTTGGGAAATAAATACAGCAACAGAGGGATGAAGGGGATGGAGCATTTCAGGAGGGGGATCGTGGTTTTTCTGCTTGATCGTATGTTCGGTACCTTGGATTTGGTTCCAGGCACTACCATTTGCTATCAAGTAGGAAGATGCTATCCTAAATCAATAGAGAATTTTTGGACGGATCAAGGGATTATGGGAAACGGGTCTGCCTGGTCAGGCTCAGGCCACCGGGCTGTGCCAGTGTTAGGGCTCTACTTACAATACCATAAATTACTTTACTTTATTTTAGTTTTCAAGTTTAGCAATTCCTTTTTGTAAGTCCTTTTGCAAAATACCTTAGTCGGACTTTCATTATGTCTTGGTGGGACATTTTGATGAAGGAATGCGGTTATAACCACTTGTAACGAATGTGGGCTTTTAATCAGCCGCACTATTGTGTTTTGGATATGATGAATTAAGGAGTTCCGTTTGTGCTCTGCAATGGCATTCGGACTCATTTCTGTCATCCACATGTGTATTCTGATTTCAGTCTTACTTCTATGAATCCGAATTAGGTTTAGTAAAAGTCTGATTTGAGTCAGGAATATACAGGAGCATTTTTTAGCCCGAATGTTATCACATCGGAGGCAAATGCCCTCCATTCAGTTACAAAGGTTTTCTTTTCCTTATCTTCTTGGGCCATTCATACCTGATTGTACCCACTAAATCCATCTAGAAAAGAATATGTTTTATGCCCCACTACTACATCCAGTAAGGAATTAATGAAAGGCAATGGGAGCGGGTCGAATATAGTGGAAGCATTTAGCTTGCGGTAGTCAATGCACACCCTAAGCTTCCCATTATTTTTTGTAATAATGACTATTGGTGATAGACATTCTTCTCGATCCATAGGATAGATGAACCCTACTTTCAATAATTTGTCAATTTCTTCTTTTACTTGCTTGGCATAGTTTCGATTCATCTTGTATCTGCTCTGCCTGATTGGGGTTACGTCTTCCTTCTTCAGGTTAATTTTGTGCTGATAGAAACTGGGATCAATCCCTTTCATGTCAAAATAGTTTCAAGCAAATATATCCTTATAAAAATTCAACAATTCAAGGAGCCTCCCTTTGAATTCCTGATTCAGTTTGGCATTGATACTGACTGCCTTGGGTTCCTCATCATCCCCTAGGTTCACCACCTAAAGCTCATCTTCTTGTACTCTGATATTTCTTTTCTTGAGCTCAGCTTCCTCTTGTTTTAGTGCCACCATGGCTTTTTCATGTTCCTGTAGCTCTTGCACATTATCCTAAGTGTCCTCTTCCTCTTTACAAGTGATTTACTCATTGATTACTATCACCTTAGGATGAGCTACTAGGACCTCCGGGTCATACCTTTGCACAATGCTTTCTATTTCTACTTTCAAACATGGAAAGTAGATCTGGATTCTCCTTCAAGATTTTCTCTTCTTCATCGTCTTCTACCCCTTCTAGGTAGTTCAGACCTTTTGCATGCATTGGTCGGTTTCTCGGGCTTAGCTTGTATTTTCCTACCAGTGAGATACAGACCTTCTTTTTGCCTCTTCTGATCGTGATCTTGCCCGTCTCCTAGTTATGCTTTATTCTTCCACTCTAGAGCCAAGGCCTTCCTAGGAGCATGGGATATGCACCTTCTATCTCGGTCATCTTGAGAACAATGAAAACAACAGTCAAGCTACATCTTGCCACCTCTATCTGTTCTCCCCTGATTATCCTGAGAGGTCGGCTAGTCAGCCATGTGAATCTGGAACAGAGCAGGCTGCATATCAGTTATCCCTAGCTTTTTTGCCATGCTATCTAATATTATGTTTACCCCCCCTGACCCTCCGTCTCGAGAATAACTCTTGTCATTGTCTCACCTTTGATCGTAATGATTGCTTCTGGAATAGAGGTATAATAGTCCTACATAGTTTCCACATTTCTGCATTCTGTCCACCACTGGGTTTTTTTGGTTCTTGCAAAAGCATCTGTGCTAGTTTCTCATTTGGTATTATGGCATGCAACAACTTTTGTCTATAGTTGGGAACTAGGTTCGGCATTTGATCCCCAGAGTGATATTTAATTTCATCTTGTTGAGATCCTCCCACAAGTTGTATTCTTTATTGCTTTTCTTCTCCTCAGCTGCTGACGTGCCTTGACTTCTATACATCCTTCTTTCTCTCTCCTTTTCTTCTCCTTCATGTCCCTAACTTTCTCTTGTCAAAGCATTCCTGACTATATTCCTTCCAGATGTCCTTCCCTTTCTTCTTCCGTCCATACGTTTCTGCTGCTCTAGATTGTACTTGGTCCCAACTGGAACTTCAGTGCATGTCTTCTGGCTGAACTCTCGTTGCAAACCAGCTTCTTTCATGCTGCAATCTCTTCTCCCTTTTTGATCAAGTTTGTCCTGTCCAAATTTCCTTCCGAATTTCCCAAGTGTGGGCCTTCCTGTATGGTCCTCACCATTCCTTGTGCACTTTGCACTAGTTTGGTTATCTGATCATGGACTATCTGCTGTGTTACCCACTTCTCTGGCTTTTGTCTCTGTTCTGGCTCAACATTCCTTCTTGTCGGCGTGGCAACTTGGCAACTCCTTGTGATCTTGTCATGGCTATCACTTCTGGTGGCTTTTCCTTTCCTACCCCATGGTCTATTTTTACTATATTCACCAGCTGCATCATTGCCTGATGTGTTTGCCTCCCTTGCCTCCTATAGTTTCTACGGATGGCATTGAAATATGGGGCAATCATTATGCTTGTGCCCTAAACCATTGCAATAGAAGAAGGCTCCCCTTGGACCGAATCTTCCACCTCCCCCAAATCTTCCACCTCCTCTTCCATATGGTTTGTTGAGTTGAGGTCTTGTGGTAACTTGGTTGACGGCGGGGGCTTGCTATTACTGCCTTTCCACCACCCTTGGGTTCCTGTTCCGCATGTTGTAGTAACACGTCTCTGCAGTGTGATTGTCCCTTCCACAGATGGTGCACACTTGTTGTGCTCCCCTTAATTGGCACTCCTCTTTTGTGTGCCCTTGATTATTGCACCTCGTGCACCAGACATTCGATCTGAGTCCAGATCCTACATGTCCTCCGGTAGGGCCGGCCCTTAGTTCTTCCTATACTTTCTCCGCCTCCTTCCTTCCTTTCTTTTTCTGGGGCTTCCGCTCTTTAGCATCTGACTCAACTGATTTTGATTCTTACGTATCTTCTCTGGAGGAATCAATTTTGAGGTTTCTTCCTCTTGTCCTTATTTTTCTTCTTGGAGTCTTTGTTTGTTTGCTTCAGGACTCCTTCTTCTCTGGCATCTCCTATCACCACTTGTTGAAAGGTCAGGGCTTCTAGATCATATGAGGCTACTCCCGTCTTGAGCTTTTCCCTTAGCCCTCTCACAAACCACTGGCTCAATGTGGCTATAGAGGGAAGATTGGGCTGGTCCAAGTGCATCAACATTGCTCTGAATTCAGTTGCATAGTCTTCTGTTGGCCTCTTTTTCTGTGTTATCCCCCTTGAAGCTTTTCTAGTACCTTTGTTATGGTCTTGTCTTTCCTGAATCTTCTCAGGAAAGCCTTATTCAACTCTTTAAATGTCTGGAAGCGTTCTAGACCGTACTAGGCATACCAATTGTTGTTGGTGGTGGCTTTGCCACCCAACGTTGCAGCGAAATACTCCATCTTTTGCCCCAACAGAGCTCTTTTTGAATGTGGTTTCAAAAGAAAAGATGTGGGCATCCAGATCCTCCTCACTCTTGCCTTTGAATTTTGGGTATTTGAGAGACATCCTGCCCCCAACTACTAGTTCTTCCCCTCCCTGAGCTTCCAACCTCCTGTTTGGTAGTTCCTGATGATCTTCTTCCTGATTTCATAGTGGTTTCGAAATTAGTCATTCCTACTGCAGTGGATTCTTGTGTGATTCCTGCTACAGTGGATTCATGTTTGGTTCCTGGTGATCTTCATCTTGATTCATTTTTTATTCCGGGATCAGTCTTTCCAGCTACTATGGAATTTGGTTTGCCAATCTTCTTGGTCGGCGCGCAGAGGACGATGCAGTGGGGTGCTCCTTGTTCTACGTCTTTGGCTTGTCTACAACGGTACCACATTTCCCTGTTTAAGCTTCCTTCATTCTCCATTATGCTCTTATGCCGCTTTCGTTAGCATAATTGACCCTATTTAGTGTGTGCTTTCTTTCTAGGCTTCTTTTGGCGAGTTTACCCTACTGATCGTGTAAGACTTAACCTATACTAGCCTCTATCTCTCTACTCCCTACCTGGTGTGATCGCCAAAAGTTTTGGTGTCCAGTCAAGACTCAGCACTTGTGTGGTTCTAGACCACCTAGTTGGGCTCCGTAGGAGACGCGAATAATACAACTGTGCCCAACACGATAAGCCAATGGTAGCGTATTACGCCTAGGCTAAGGGAGTTAGTTTTGCGATAGTGTAACGGTTAGTTCGTGCATCTAGTGAGATCCTTAACGTGGCTCCTAATCCTATTTGTTGAGATGTCAAGCTCAACAAGATCTGACACTCACGAGGTGCCTGCATGATTGTTTACATCACTGGCGGGTTTGGTAGTTGGCACACCGACATATCTTTGCCAAAGATTCTATAGCTGGACTACACCGACTAGTCTACCCCTACCCACTCCTCTTAGCATGTTCACATTATGGACCACTTGTATATACTCTATTATGTGTGTTAGTCACTTTATCTTCTTTGTAGACCTCTTTTGTTGTGTGAAGAAGAAGAATTTTTAGCCTCTCACCTTTTGTGTTCTCTTCTAGGGTTTGTGTGAGTGTGTGTGTGCTTGCAAGAGCTCAATCTCTCTTCTCCTCTGCATCTTTTTATGGTATCAGAGCCTGGTTCATGCTAAGGACTGAGCAAAAAGCAAGAGAAGCACAGGAGGCGGTACGAGGGTAAGATCTTCATCTACTCTTCCCCCTTTGTGTTGGCCACTACACCCTTGTGATGAGGAGCTCTTTGGGAGGCACTGACAAACGAACTCCAATTGAGGAACTTTCTTTGTAGGAGGATAGCTACAGGACAACTATACTTTTGGTTGGATGGATTGTTTTGGCCAAAAATGCACTTCGGGTGCGTCTAGACCTCCGTTTTTCACTTCGCAGGCGTTCACGAGCACTGCGGGTTAGTTTTAATTCTCTGCAAGGGGTGACAAGAGCATTGTTATTTTGTTCTTGATGTGCTCCTAAGTCTCCGTATTGATTCTTGAATTTGTTGTTAAAATGATGTGGAAACAGTAGGGAAGATTGCTGCTTGTTTGCTTGAACAGACAAACGCTTGTGTTGGTGCTAAATGCACCAGAGTGGTTGAGTGATTTACTGTTGTTTCTTGGGCCTCCATTCTTGTCGAACTATAGGTGAAGTTGTTGGGGTTGAAGTTGGTGGTGTGGTTTTCTTCACATTGCTCGAATTTGGCAACCATATGATGGAATTACCATCATAGTATCCTTGTTGTTGAAGTACATGCACAGGCACCCATCTTTGATGAACAACGAACACTGTATTTTGGTGGCCGATGTGCACCCTTGTGCTTGCAGTAGTGTATTTGGTACCCACACTTGTTGCATTGGTGAAGTTTTTTTAGGAACTCGCATAGGCTTTTTTGCACGGTGTTGTAGAGTAATTTTCTTTTTCCTTGGCTATTGAGTACTGCGTTGAGGAAAAGGTTTTAACCGTCGAGGCACCCAAATTTTATTGGCACCTTCATAGTATCCTTGAGCTATAAGTAGCTGCTTCTCCACCCACATTTTTATACTATTAAGATATCATGATTGTGGGAGTCTTGGTGGAGTTTTCTATAGGATTGATGTGGAAGGTTTGGGGCCCTCCTTGACTTTAGCTAGTGCCGAGGAGACTGCAGGTTTGAGACTCATGGGGCATTGTTAATGATGATGAGGTTAGAGTCTCTTATGGAGTGACTATCAATGACGAGGCCTTTGAGAATGTGGTTGTCTCCTTTGATGAGGTTTGTTGATGAAGATACATAGGATTTGGGGCCTTCCCTTTAAGTTCCTTATTAGAGATAGATGGTTGTGGGCTGTGGGAACTTCTTCAGGAATACCTGTTGAACTTCGTAGGAGGTGAGGATGGGTTTGAAGGAGTAGAGGCTTTGTTGGAGTCGGTCATTGATGTAGATGGTAGGTCATTGTGTAGAGGGGCTTTTGTGGAAGAGACTTGTATCCTTTTGTGTTCAGCATCATCATAGAAATCCATTAAAGTTGGATCCTCTTCTTGGCAGTATGGTATTGTCAACTTTTTGTCATTGATCATCATGATGATTCTATCGCTCTAGCAAAGTTGGATCCTCTTCTTGGCAGTATGGTATTGTCAACTTTTTTGTCATTGATCATCATGATGATTCTATCGCTCTAGCAAAGCACAATGGTGCTTGGGTAGCAACAGTCCATTTATGCCCTAAGATTAAATTTGCTTTCAACACATACTCAACCACAAAAAACTTGCAAGTAAGGGGGTTAGTTAGTTTCAATATACATTGTATGTTCAAAGTACCCCAAACATGGCATGTTCAAGTCTTTTGTAAAGTTACTCCTTTTTCAGGATGTGCCGTGAGTGTTGGTTGACCTAACAAATCCCATAGCTCGAGGATCATGAGATTATGTTCTCGTGTTGGATAAAGCTGTGCTTGAGCTGTGGTGATTTTATTTAAAATTTTCAATCCAACAAAAAATCCTAGGGATCTTTTTAGTAAGATATGTTGGAAGTTCCAGCTCCTGTAAGGTTTCTTCCTCCCGTTAATAGCAATTGTACATTGCTTGCAGGAGTGTTCAAGGTGATTGTTTGCATGTATTCATCTAGTGAATATAACGATTCACTTATCCAAGGTCCACCAAAGATGACATCATACTCAAGGAAATCTACGGTAACATGAAATGTAAATTCCATATCACCATCGCTTGTTTGAGTAGTGTATCTAAAGTAACCTGAAACTTTAATGTTTTTTTCATTGGTTCCTTTTGCAAGACTATTTCTTGTAGGGATGAGTTTAGGTTGTCCCAATGACACCCAAGTGTCTATTGTCATGATGTTATGACTTGCTTGAGGAATAATCAATGCGCTTTTGCGTTAAGTATCATTGCATGTAGATAAATCCAACCATACCATGATAGAATCTTCCAAAGGAACCATGGGTGTTTTGGTTATTTTTTTAGCTTCAGATCCTGTGTCTGTTTCATATTCCCATTCACTTTCATCTTCTGTTTGGGTCTCAGCTTTTTCAAGAGTACGCAATGCGTATACTGGCACACTTGGCCCTCTGACAATTCTTAATGAGGGCTGTTTGGAAACTTGTGAATCCTCACAATCCTGTTTTATGGAGTTCGTTATGTTCTTGTTGTTAAATTTGCAGAAATGTGATGAGCTATGGTGGATCAAATGTTGGAATCAACATCATTAACAAAGAGATTAGATGATAATTAAGACATGATTAGTGAGCAATTAACTGATAGCTTAATGTAGGCATGGGTAATAAAAAACTAGCAAATTCTCATTAGGCCAATGCCTCAATTTATAGGGTTTACAGCCAAGCATCCAATCCCACTGATTTCTCCTTGATTCACTCCACCTCTTTTGCTTGATTCTCTCCACCTCTCCTAGAATATCTCCACCTCTCCCAGAATATATCCACACCTCCTAAATCTCCTCATGCTACCCTTTATTCTCTCCCCCCAGTAGATACTTCTCACCTTTTCACAAGCTCTCTCACATTTACAGATTCTCTTTTACAGCCTCTTGCTAAGGGCTTGTTCCCACACACACCCTATTCACTTGTATATTTCAACACCTCCCCTCAAGTGAATACTCCTAGTGCACCTGGACCCTATACCAAGTTTCCCTCTTACTTGATAGTCTGCGACCAATGCCTCAAGTCCCTAAATTCATATTCCTTGACACTCTCTCTCTCTATGTGTCCAAGGCTACTACAAGTTCCCGTAACCTTGACTAAAGTGCTCACACATACATCTACCACATGGCCTACATCATCGGTAGCTCAGAGGTGGTTTTACTCTGTTGGGGTAGGTTACATTAGGTTGTGGGGTTTCACTCTCTCTCTCTCTCTCTCTCTCTCTCTCTCTCTCTCTCTCTCTCTCTCTCTCTCTCTCTCTCTCTCTCTCTCTCTCTCTCTCTCAGAAAAGATGATCTGACTCCACTTCCTTAGGAGCCTCCATGAAGTTTGCTGATGTCGTTCCTTCTCCATTGGGTTTGCTGTAGCAGTCTCTTGCCATATGTCCTGGCTTTCCACAGTTGTGGCAAGTTAAGGTACTTCCTCCTACTCTGCCTCTTCCTCGTCCTCATCCTTGAGAGAATCCTCCTCGAGTGAAGAATGCTTTTTCTTCTCCTACTGTTGAGTCCAGCCATTTCTTCTCTTTGCCTCTGGTCTCTTGCTCTAGTAGGGCTCCTTCTATCTCGTGTAGCTTCAATTCAGGTACATTCTTTAATGTTGCTACAATGTTTTCATATTCACCTTTGTCCACACTCTTCATCATCAGAAGCACTGCTAGTGCCTCATCATCTTCTACCTTTTTGCTAATAGCTGACAGTTGCTTAATGCTTTTATATCTGTTCAAGTGTGTGATTAAAGGTTCACTTTCCTTCATATCCAATTTGTCGAATTGCATTAACAGATTTATCTTTGAACTTTTAGCTTGTGTGCCAAATAATTTATTGAGTTCATCCCATGCATCTTTTGCCCACTACGTCCCTGTGATGTGATGAATGATTTCATCATTTAAACTCAGTGCGATAAGTCCCAATGCTTTTTCATTCCTGCTCTTCCACTCATTTTTTCCTCTCACCTTTGGGCATTCATCTCTTCCCTCAACTAGCTCCCACAGATTTTTCCTCATGAGCAGATACATGGTTTTTGTCTGCCATGTGTAGAACTGCTTCCCATTAAATTTGGCTATCTCTTGTGCCGTACTCATGATGATGTGAAGGGGGTACCCTTTTACAACTCAATCTGGTGTTTAGGTGATAGATTTATCAGCATAATTTTACCAGAAATTACATTAAACCAAGGGTAACAAATCTGTATGGAATGGTTAAAGTGTCAAACCATCTCCGAATTGCAATTTGAAGTTATAAGGATCTATATCAAATACCTAATGGGGTTAATTTGAACCCTCAATTGTACCAAAATATAATGATTAATATTGATTAATCACTAATTAGCAAATTAATCCTCTATTTTGTGTGCAAAAAACAGAGTAGGTGGGGAGTCCAGATCTGAGGCCTTAGAGTTCAAATGAGCTCAAATCCTTTCAAGGCCATCAATAGCAATTAGTCTAGTAGAGGATTACACCAAGAAACACAAGATTTGACCAAACATTGAATGCTTAATCTTTGTTTTACCAAAGTCACCTGCAGATTTGATGAAGAGCTTGGATCTCACTGAAGGCTTGATCAAATCAAAATCTGTCTTCACCAGCTCTTGTAGAGCACCCTTGAAAACCCCTAGGGCCAAGAGGAATTAGAGCCATTGCATTTGTGGAAGAAAAGTTCTCCAATTTCTTCAGAAAAAGAGGTGCTAGAAAAATCACCAATTTTTGTAGTTTCCCTTGGCGGTTTCGCGATTCGTCTTGACTGGCTTATGTGTGGGGAGTGTAGCTATGCTTGGCTAAAAGCTTTTGCCCTAATGTTTCTCCTGGAGGGAGATCAAGCCCCTCCACTGGCTGGTGGTGTAGAGAGCTAGTTGAAAAGAGGTAAAAATCTTAATTATCTACTATTCCTAATTAGCTAGGTGATTAGCAAGATAATGGGCTCACAAATTGATAGATTCTAGGCTAGGCTCTGATACCATGTTAAATTTGCAGCAATGTGATGAGCTATGGTGGATCAAATGCTAGAATCAACATCATTAACAAAGAGATTAGATGATAATTAAGATTTGATTAGCGAGCAATTAACTGATAGCTGAATGTAAGCATGGGTAATCAAAAACCAACAAATTCTCATTAGGCCAATGCCTCAATTTATAGGGTTTACATCCAAGCATCCAATCCCACTGATTTCTCCTTGATTCACTCCACCTCTTTTGCTTGATTCTCTCCACCCTCCCAGAATATCTCCACACCTCCTAAATCTCCTCATGCTACCCTTTATTCTTTCCCAGTAGATACTTCTCACCTTTTCACAAGTTCTCTCACATTGATGGATGAGGATGTTGAGATATCGAGCTCGTCTAGTGAGACGGTGGACACTGATGACCCGCCTGGGGGATAGGCCCCACACTTACACCACTGGCATGGTTGGTGAGATCTTGGGTGATATGCGGCCAGTGGGATGACAGGCTGTGTGACAGCCATTCTAGAGACTGGCATAGTTATAGCGCCAGCTCATTTAGTCGGGTTCACACTATAGAGAACCCGTGTATGTATTGGTTGAGTACCTTTCATATTGTGTGTACTCTTATTCTTGTATATGGTGTGTTGAGTGTTGAGTAGAGAAGAAGAAGATTTTCAGCCTCTCACCTTGTGTGTTCTCTATTAGGGTTTTGTGAGTGTGTGTGTGTGTGTGCTTGCAAGAGCTCAAGCTCTCTTCCCCCTGCATCTTTTCATGGTATCAGAGCTAAGGGCTGAGCTGCAAGCAAGAGAACCACAGGAAGCGGTACGACGAGGGTAAGAGCTTCAACTACTCTTCCCTATTGTGTTGGTGACTACACCCTTGTCGGGAGCTCTACGGGAGGCACCGGCAAACGGTCTCTGATTGAGGAGCTTTCTTCGCGAGAGTAAAGCTATAGGGCAACTATGAAGTCCTATCGGACTGTAGTCCTATCGGACTGAAATTTTCGGGCCGAAAATGCGTTTCGGGCGCGTCTGGACCTCCGTTTTTCAAAAAGCAGGCGATTTCGAGCACTGCGGGTAAGTCATCGATTCTCTGCAGAACTCTGTTTTAAGAACTGCAGGAAGACAGATTGACTGTGCAGACACTGAGAGGTCTACAGTTGCCATTGGGTGTATGTATGCACATTGAAGTCACTGGTTGTGACATTTGAGAGTACTACAGTACCGCTGTGCAGAAAATACAGCAGTTTGTGCAGAAAAACCAGAGTGCAGTTTTTGGTAAAATTGTGTGTTTGGCAAGATGTCTAATGATGGCATAACACAGATTGTGACTGAGAAGCTGGATAAGAATAACTTCCATACTTGGAGGTTCAGGTTAACAAATTTCTTGATGGGAAAAGGCTATTGGGACTACGTAGAAGGTGAGCATGAAGAGGCACCGGAGATACCGGATATAAATCCGACTGCTGCAGATGTGAAAGAGTTTAAAGACTGGAACCAAGGAGCCAGGAAAGTAATGTATTGGCTTTCCATTAGTATACACAGGACACCATGATTGGGCACATTCAGGATGCCAAGTCCCCCAAGGAGGCGTGGGACACCTTGGTAAAACTGTATGAAACAAATACCAAGGCACGCAAGATACAGTTGAAGAATGAACTTCATACTGTGGAGAAAAAGAGCATGTCTGTGAATGACTATGCGTTGAAGATAAAGGGTATTATGGAATCCCTTGCATCTATTGGTGTGTCAGTAGATGATGATGATAAGGTGGAAGTCTGTCTACGTGGTCTCGGGCCACAATACAAGGCATTCAAGACGTCTATTCAGACTCGGAAAAACATTCCCAACTTTACAGATTTGGTGTCTATGCTGATTATCGAAGAGAAGAACTTGGGTGTCTTCACAAAGCAAAAACAGTTCAGAGCAACAGGCCTTCTACACGAGTTCAGGAAGAGGACGAGGTAGAGGAGGCCGTGGACGCGGTCAAGGAGGTGGCCGAACAGGTAATCAGAATTATGGCCAGCAGCAGCAACAACAACAACAGTCCCAGAATCAACAACAACAACAACACGCAGGTGGAAGAGGCAAATTCAGAGGCAGGGGGAGTCAAAGAGGCCGTGGAAATTGGCAAAGGCAATATAATGATGTACGTGAATGCTATTATTGTGGTAAGCCTGGACATGTGCAGTCAGAATGTTATAAGAAGCAGGCTGACATGCAAAATGGGAAAGTGCAGCAAAACAACTATGCATCCTCAAGTAGAAATAATGAGGATAATGAAAGGTTGTTGTTGGAATTAGGGTTGCAGGAATGCACACACAACTTCAAGAAGATGAGGAAGCTTGAGCACAACACCGTAGTGTATTATGAGTGCCAAAAATGAAAGATAACCAGCCCTAGAAGATAATGGGCGTATATACAATGCACGGGGGAAAAAACCTCCTAGTGAGGGAAAAAGTGCCCCGGCGGTCCTAAGTGTGTTCACACACATCACTACTATAATATGGTAACAAATCCCCCCTGGAGTGATGCGGTGAACAAGAGCTAGCACTCATGTATAGGGAAGTGTCTAGCTATGTGGACGAATCCACAAAAGGGAGTAAGCCCAAAGCTTTGCGAAAAGCTTCGAACTTCTCACGAGGCAGAGCCTTTGTGAAAAGGTCTGCAAGGTTATCCTGTGTTGGCACATAAGCCAAACTGATCTCTCCTGCAGAGAGTCTCTCCCTGACATAATGGTAGTGCACCTCAATGTGCTTCGTACGAGCATGGAACACTGGGTTCTGCGCAACTGCCAATGCGCTCTGACTGTCAGTGAAGATGGTGGTGGCAGATGGCTGCCCAACACCCAAATCAGCCATAAGGCGTCTGAGCCACACACACTCAACCGTAGCTGTGAAAGCTGCCCTGTACTCAGCTTCACAACTAGAAGTGGCCACAGTAGGCTGCTTCTTGCTCAACCATGATATGCATGAGCTTCCAAGCATGAAGCAAAAACCACTCGTGGACACGCGTGTGTCATAACAACCAGCCCAGTCAGAATCTGAAAAAACATGTAAATCTGGCGGCAATGATCCCCCCTTGGGATAAAACAACCCAAGATGCCGAGTACCACTCAAATAGCGAAAGATACGCTTCACTGCCTGCCAATGCTTAATGCCTGGGCTATGCATAAATCTGCTCACCTGTGAGACTGCAAACTGAATGTCTGGCCTCGTAATGCATACATAAATGAGGCAACCAACAGCTGTCTGATAGAGTGTGACATCAAATTGATCTCCAGCATCATGAAGACTCAACTTCAAACCTGTCTCCATTGGAGTAGCAATAGGCTTGCAGTCTTCAAGGCCAAATCTCCGCAACAATGTTTCAATATACTTTGTCTGACACAAAGCAATACCTCCATCACACTGCTTAAATTGTATCCCCAAATAATGATGCAAATGCCCCAAATCTGACATCTCAAAAGAGGCATTCAAATCAGCCTTAAAATCAGCAATATGACTCTCATTTGGTCCTGTGAGCAGCATGTCATCGACATAGAGAGCAATGATTAGATGTACACCATCCACACGTTTAACATACAAAGTGCTTTCTGTTGGACTATTCTGAAACCCATGTGCAGTCAAATATGCATGTATTTTTTCATACCAAGCTCGTGGAGCTTGCTTTAAACCATATAAAGCCTTTTTTAACCTGCACACTTTGTTTTCCTGCCCTCTTTGAACAAAACCACGAGGCTGCGATACATACACCTCCTCATGCAAATCTCCATTTAAGAACGCAGTCTTTATGTCCAGCTGATGTACATTCCAACCATTATGAGCTGCTAATGCACAGATGCTACGAACAGTGGTCATACGACATGTGGGAGCAAAAGTCTCATCAAAATCAATGCCCTTCTCTTGAGCATAACCTTTTGCAACAAGCCTAGCCTTATGGCGATCCACTGTGCCATCAGGCTTACGCTTCAATTTGTATACCCACTTAGTGCCAATGGCCTTCTTGCCAGGGGGCAAGTCACATAAAGACCATGTACCATTCTTCATAATAGCATCGTATTCTGCTTGCATAGCAGCCATCCAATTTTCTGAACTTTGTGCCTCATCAAATGAAACAGGCTCACTTTCATCGCACATACTAGAAACAGCCAATGCATAACAATCTGACGCATAAGAGGCACCATGAGAGCCAGAACGAGTGCGACTAGACAAAGGGGCATCCAACTTGCTGTCACGCAAAGTCTGCACCAGCCATCTAGGCATATTCCTAGAGCCCTCAATCTCTTTTCTCTCATCCTCAAGTGCATCATGCACATCTACATCAGATATAGGCTGATCTGTGCCATCATTTAAAACCTGCATAGGCTGAAAAACTGCCTCATGAGGTATTGCACTTGACTGTGCACCACTGAAAAGAGGCAACAATGTATCATAGACATCACGTGAGCTGATATCTGTCTCCTTAGTACATGAAACCAAGGGCTGAACTGCATCTTCCACAAATACAACATCACGGCTAACCAAAATGCGCTTTGTCTGTGGATGATACAAACGATAGCCTTTGCTCTCAGCACTATATCCAACAAAAATACATTTGACAGCTTTGTCATCCAATTTTCTGCGATGTTGCACAGGCACTAATGCATATGCCAGGCAACCAAAAACACGTAAATGGCCAACAGATGGCTTGCGGCCATGCCAAGCCTCATATGGAGTGACAACCTGTAATGCTTTGGTGGGACACCTGTTTAGTACATAAGTGGCACACATGACAGCCTCAAGCCAAAAACCATGTGGTAGACTTTGACTCTTAACCATACATCTTGCCATTTCCATGAGAGACCTGTTTTTTCTCTCAGCCACACCATTTTGCTGTGGTGTATACGGCACTGTACATTGGTGTTTTATCCCACGCTCAGCCAGAAATGCATTAAATTCTGAAGACATATACTCCCCCCCTCGATCTGAACGGAGGGTGCCCATCTTACTTTCTGACACATTTTCAGCCATAACCAAAAACTGTTTGAAGCACAAAAACACTTCGGACTTTGCCTTCAAAGGATATACCCATGCATGCCTGGTAAAATCATCAATGAAAGTCACGAAGTAAAGGTAGTTTCCAAATGATGGAGTTTGCATGGGACCACAAACATCACTGTGAACAAGCTGCAATCTGCGTTCAGCTCTCACTGATCCATCTTTGGGAAAGGAAGTACGCTGCATTTTACCCAATATGCAGCCCTCACAAACATGCTTGACAGGTGCCTCAAGCTTAGGCAAAGAAGACACCATTTCAGATTTCTGCAGGCGCAGCAAACTTGCAAAATTCAGATGACCAAAACGTGCATGCCACAGTTTTGCATTTGAAATAGCCTGCGTATCCATAATAGCACATGCTGAATCCTTTACACATTTGCCATCCATATTGAGCTTATACAGCCCTCGACATAGTGAACCAGATGCTACAATGATGTCACCACAAGAGAGATCATGAACAGTACATCTGTCATCCACAAATTTTACAACCAAACCTGTTTTGGCAAATGCGGAAACTGACAGCAGATTCTTTTTGATCCCTGGCACATACAATGCATCAAAAAGTGTAAAGGTGTTGCCATTTGCAACATTCAGCACAATCTGTCCAACTCCTTTAACGGGATAAGAGGAGTTATTGGCACAAGTGACAGTATTCCCTGTGGGAGCAGACTCAAGGAAAGTGAATAAACTGCGCTGCGAGGTGATATGCTTAGTGGCACCACTGTCAAAGTACCATACATCTGAATCTACTGCAGACATACATGTGTCATGCAAAGATGGGTCATAACTGCACTGCGCATTGAATGCCCATTCTGTATCTAGCACAACATTAGCAGATTCATTGTTAGAAGGAGAGGCATCTGCAACAGCCATACCAGCCTCTTTCTTCTTAGCCTCTTTCGCAGCCAGCTTAGGACACGCTTTGATGACATGATCATTTCCCTTACAGTACTTGCAAAATGTTTTCTGTTTGTCACCCTTCTTCTCATCTTTGTCTTCCTTCTTTGGTTGCGCAGCATTTGCAGATTTCTGCTTACTAGAAGAAAAGCCAGCTTTACCTTTCCCGCTTCTCTGACCAGCAACGAAAGCTTGATCTGCGACACGCATAATATTCCTGTTTTGCCTTGACTGGTCTTCTTGCAGCAAAACAGAAACTAACTCCTCAAATGATAAGGCATTGGGATTGCCTTTCATCATCAAGCGAAGAGTGGAAGCAAAACCCTGATAAGAATCTGGTAGACCATTCAAAACAGTCTGCACAAGTGAACTGTCTGACAGGATTTCATCTGCAGAAATGAGCTGCTCTTTGAAATCCTTGATCTTTGTCAAAAAGCTATCCATAGAATCACCTTCATTCATATGCTCACTCTCCAACTGTTTTCGGAGATAAGCAACACGAGCCTCATTTCTTGCCTGATACAATGTGGCAAGTACATCCCAAGCATCCTTAGAAGTCCTGCAGGAGCGAATATGTGGGATAATGGTACGTTTGACAGACAGCGCAATCAAGGCATGAGCCTGCGCATCTCTACCATCCCAACGAATCTGCTCTGCTGAAAGTGGTGGTTCTCGAACAGCTGCTACAGCACTTGTGCCTGCACCATCATCAACAGTACCTGTTTCTGATGTGTTTGCAGCATTCCCAGCCACAATAGGACGTGCATCAATACCCTGCACAATGTTCCATAACCCCTTTGCTACCAATACATGTCGCATCATATATGCCCACAATGGATAGTTGGTGCCATCCAACTTATCCTCAGCAGCCAACATGCGGAATACATCATTGTTGTCAGCCATGGCCAATGACTGTACTACTAGATGTAAATGCTGTCTGTAAGAGGTAAACCTGTATAAAAACGACCTGTGCTATGTAGCACAGCCCAAAACAGACGAATGGGCACCTGTCCTGCAGATGTTAATCTTGACAGAAAATCTGCACAGTAGGACGATTTTGCCTGCGCAGTACTTGGAATGCAAAAACGGAGGGCGAAATGACTTCAGATCAAAATTCTGAAATAACCTGCAGACGCTCGTGAAACCTCGTCACAATCGGAGGAGATGAAGCGGCAGGTGCCGGTGATGCTGCCCGGGAGGAGGAAGCCTGCTCTGATACCAATTGTTGGAATTAGGGTTGCAGGAATGCACACACAACTTCAAGAAGATGAGGAAGCTTGAGCACAACACCGTAGTGTATTATGAGTGCCAAAAATGAAAGATAACCAGCCCTAGAAGATAATGGGCGTATATACAATGCACGGGGGAAAAAACCTCCTAGTGAGGGAAAAAGTGCCCCGGCGGTCCTAAGTGTGTTCACACACATCACTACTATAATATGGTAACAGTTGTTTGTTATGCAGCATGTTGTGAATGCCATGTCTGAAAATGTTGATGCAGCACAAAAAGATAATGTATGGTATGTGGATTCAGGCGCTTCAAACCACATGACGAGTCATGGGGAGTGGTTCAAGGAGATGAAAAACCCGAAAAGACCAGGTTTTGTGGAAACAGGGGATGACACTGCTCATCCAATTGCCCACATTGGAGATGTGCCATTGTCTATGCAGGATGGCAAAGTGAAGTACCTTGCAGATGTACTTCATGTACCGAACATAACAAAGAATCTGGTTTCAGTTGGCCAGATGATTGAGCAGGGTTTGCAGGTTCGGTTTAACCCTGATGGGTGTTATGTTGAAGATTTTAAAGACAAGTGCAGGTTGGTTGCAAAAGGCAACAGAGTGGGCAGAATGTTTACGTTGAATGTAGACATGCCTGAAATGAGTGCTGCGATGTTTGCAAATGGTTTAGGAATTGTTGCAGACACAGACATATGGCATAAAAGAATTGGACATGTGAATGTGCAGAGATTGAAGTCTATACAGACAAAAGGAATTGTGACAGGGCTGCCAAAATTTAAAGTGGAAGGTATGCATAAAATCTGTGAAGCATGCCAAATTTGGGAAGCAAACAAAGTATGTGTTTCCATGTAACAGATATGTGAGCAGAAATGCACTAGATGTTGTGCATTCAGATGTATGGGGTCCTACGAAGACCATATCTATGGGAGGCTACAGGTATTATGTGACTTTCATTGATGACCACACAAGGAAAGTGTGGGTATATTTCATGAAGGAGAAGAGTGAGGTGTTCACTCACTTTCAGAATTTCAGAGTTTTGGTTGAAAAGTAAACAGGGAAATATGTAAAGTGCCTAAGGTCAGATGGAGGGGGAGAGTACTTCTCCAATGATTTCTCTGAATATTTGAAGAAGAATGGTATTTGGAGACAGTATACATGCAGATACACTCCGCAGCAAAATGGAGTTGCTGAGCGGAAAAACAGGCACATTGCTGAGATTGCGCGAGCATTGATGGAAGAGAAGAATATGCCGCATTGCTATTGGGCTGAGGGTGTTTCTACAGCAGTATACATCATGAACAGGACTCCAATTGCAGCCATATATGATGTAACTCCAGAGGAGAGGTTTACTAGCAGAAAACCAGATTTATCTCATCTGAAAGTCTTTGGATGCATTGCATATGTGCATGTGCCAGATGAGCTGAGAACTAAGCTGGATCCAAAAGCTGAAAAATGTGTGTTTATTGGATACTCCCTTGAGCAAAAGGGATACAGGTGTTATAACCCTGCTACACATGAGTTGAGGGTAAGCAGGGATGTTGTCTTTGATGAGATGAGCAGCTGGTATGCTGCTGAGAAAGAAGTTGTTGGGGCTGATGTGAGTGGAAGTGTGGTTGCACAGAATGCAGGTCAGCAATCACAGTCTTTGAGTGGATCAAGAGAGTCCTCATCTAGTGGGTCTATTGATAGACCATGGAGTGGCAGGCTACGTCATAATACCAGCCCTGCAAATGTGATTAGTACATCACGTAAAGGAAAAGAGAAAGTGGTTGAGCCCCTTGGTATGCCTGACATTTCTGCAGGGCATTCTCATGTTGATGGAGAGTCTAGTGGCTCAGATATGAGCCTTGATGAGGAGCTTGGGATCCCAGCTATGAGAACACCTGGTGTAAAGAAGGCTATGGAAGCCATGAATGAAAAGCTACGAAGATCAAGGAGAGTGAAGAACCCTGTGCAGAGATTTACATATGATGGTTATGTGGCACATCACTATGCATATATAGCAAAGGTTGTGCAGGTTGTAGAGCCCACATGCATTGATGAGGCTGTTGGAAATGTGTGTTGGGAGAAAGCTATGGATGAGGAGATGGATGCACTATATGGAAATGAAACTTGGGACTTAGTACAATTGCCTGAAGGCAAGAAAGCCATTGGATGCAAGTGGGTGTACAAAGTTAAACATAACAGTGATGGAAGCATAAACAGGTACAAGGCTAGATTGGTAGCCAAAGGATATGCGCAGACATATGGGATTGATTATGAGAAAACTTTCAGCCCAGTTGCCAAGATGGCAACGATGAGAGTTGTGATAGCAGTGGCTGCGTCAAAGCAATGGTCTTTACATCAGATGGATGTAAAGAATGCATTCTTGCATGGGGATTTGCAAGAAGAGGTGTATATGTTGCAGCCACCTGGTTATGAGGATGTGGGTCACCCCCCCGAGTATGTTTGCAGGTTGAAGAAAGCCTTGTATGGCTTAAAGCAAGCACCAAGAGCATGGTCTGACAAGATTTCTGAATATCTTGTCACTATTGGCTTTCATGTAGCCAATGCAGATTTCTCGCTGTATGTGAGACATGGTGATAGAGGAGTTGTGCTTGTTGTCATCTATGTAGATGACGATCATTACAGGGGACCATGATGCAGAGATCTTTGATGTAAAGATCTTGCTTAGTTAGAAGTTTGAGATGAAGGATCTAGGGGAGCTCAGATATTTCTTGGGCATTGAGGTGATTAGGTCACCACATGGTATTGGATTACTGCAGAGATAGTATGGCTTGGACATGTTGTCCAAGTATGGTATGACAGGCTGTAAGCCTATTTCTGTGCCATTGGATCAGAATGGCAAGTTGAGTGCAGATTCAGGAGCGATCTTGGAGGATCCTACTATGTACAGGAGCACAGTAGGAAGTTTGATCTACATGACGATCACCAGACCAGATTTGAGCTATGCTGTTGGGTTGGTGAGTCAGTTTATGCAGGTTCCACGAAAACCGCATTTGGATGCAGTGAGACGCATACTGAGGTATGTGAAGTCTACTTTGCATTGTGGACTATTCTATGAGACTGGGACAGAGATATGTGTACATGGGTACACAAATGCTGATTGGGCTAGTAGTATCTCAGATAGAAGATCTACCAGTGGATTCATGTTTTCTTTGGGGAGTGCTGCTATGACTTGGAGCAGCAAGAAGCAGCCTACGGTTTCTCTATCCAGTACAGAGGCCGAGTACAGAGGAGCTGCTATGGCAGCATGTGAGGTAGCTTGGTTGAGGAAGCTACTTGCAGATTTGGGTCTATCAGTGGATAGACAAGTTGTCATTTTCTGTGACAACATTAGCAGTATACAGTTGGCCAGGAACCCAGTCTTTCATGCTCGTACTACGAAGCACATAGAGGTCCACTACCACTTCGTCAGAGAGAAGGTCTTGGCAGGAGACCTTGACCTTGTTTATGTCAGCACAGAGGATCAGGTAGCTGACATCTTCACCAAAGCATTGGGTACAGAGAAGCTCCGCAGATTCAGGGCTTCGCTTGGCATACATGAGATGGAGTTGAGCTCGAGGGGGGAGTGTTGAGATATCGAGCTCGTCTAGTGAGCTCGAGGGGGAGTGTTGAGATATCGAGCTG
The DNA here is from genome assembly GCF_041138505.1 of Cibotium barometz. NCBI lineage: Eukaryota > Viridiplantae > Streptophyta > Polypodiopsida > Cyatheales > Cibotiaceae > Cibotium > Cibotium barometz. The sequence goes on along the minus strand of NC_141088.1, from coordinate 25,625,675 downwards.
GAGTTGAGCTCGAGGGGGAGTGTTGAGATATCAAGCTTGTCTAGTGAGGCGGTGGACACTGATGACCCGCCTGGGGGATAGGCCCCACACTTACACCACTGGCATGGTTGGTGAGATCTTGGGTGATATGCGGCCAGTGGGATGACAGGCTGTGTGACAGCCATTCTAGAGACTGGCATAGTTATAGCGCCAGCTCATTTAGTCGGGTTCACACTATAGAGAACCCGTGTATGTATTGGTTGAGTACCTTTCATATTGTGTGTACTCTTATTCTTGTATATGGTGTGTTGAGTGTTGAGTAGAGAAGAAGAAGATTTTCAGCCTCTCACCTTGTGTGTTCTCTATTAGGGTTTTGTGAGTGTGTGTGTGTGTGTGCTTGCAAGAGCTCAAGCTCTCTTCCCCCCTGCATCTTTTCAGAGGAGATAGAACAAATGAACCTGCATCAATTGGCAGCATAGCCATTTGTATAGAATTCCCTTCCCAACTTCTTGTACATCTAAACTGTACTCTTCGTATAAAGGGGTTAGGCACAAGTTTGCACAAGGGAATAGGTGGAAAAGGAGTGGATTTCTTCACCTACAATGCACACACACATGTTGTTCTTGGGAGAGCCACAAAAATACCTTATACAATATTTGGTAAAAAGTGGATAACAATTACATTTACTCTATTTAGGCTATCCTCTAGGAGTTCTAGTTCACAAATGAGTCATTAATGGAAGTCGTCTCAAGAAATACAATGAACCATTAACTGAAGCCATGCTTCAACAAATGCATGCTGCCCACACATGAAAAGAAGCACATGACCTACTTAAACGTTAGGCTCGAGAAGAAGCTAAAGCTAGAGTTACAAAAGCCAAGGAGCATCACAAGGCTTCTGTGTTGACCTTACAGTTGGCTACTAATTAACAATATGTCGATCCTTTCAATATTCACGTGTGTCTTCATCTTCATGAGACTACCTACTTTGTCTCTACCTTAATTGACTCTGGTGCAGATTATAATGTTCTCTCATTTGACACATGGATAGCCTTGGGACAACCAACACTTGTGCACATTCCTATTGACTTACGAAGCTTCTCAGGTGAAGATAACCCTATAGAAGGAAAATGTGTCATTATGATATCCATTCAGGATCACCAGATGTCAGTTCCCTTTTACGTGGCTAGTAAGTCCAAGGCAGTGGTAGAAGTTGTTCTTGGTCGATCATGGTTAAGTGCTACCAATTGTTCATTAGATTGGAAGAATAGATAATACAAATTACAAATTGATTCTGATTGCATCTTGGGATCTGCTGCTCCATGAGTTTTATCATGTCAAAAGGGTGGTAGTTCTACCTTATACAACCCACTTTCAACATCTGCTCTTCAAGCTCCAAGACAAATGATGTGGATAATCGATGAGTCCTCAAGTGAGGACCATGGCTGGCATATTCCAACTACTCTAGTCACTGCTCAAAGAAGGCCAAGCAAGAAGAAACCGTCAATTTGGCTACCCAAAGATGCGTACAAACTTGTACCATCTAGCCTAGTTGCTAAACCTCCTAAAAAGAATATCTTTTCCAATCCTAAGCCTCAGATTGTTACTCATTGGGTCCCAAAGCATGTTCTTAAAGCACAAGGCTATTATGAGGTTGCAACAGCACTTTGGCTTCCCAAATGCCATGGTTTGCTAGAGCCAGAAGAGTGTATCAATAAGATTCGAAAAGCCACTCTTGGTTTTTCATATCAGTGGGTGCAAAGGAAATCAACACAACCTCTTCAAGATAGGATAGGTGGTTGTGATAGCACCTACAAATCTCCTTGTGTGTTGACCTTCCCAAAACATTAAAGCACCAGTTGTCCCAACTTCTCCTTGTTACACACTTCCACCATCAACTTGTGTACCTAAGACAAATCCAACTTTACATGAGTCTCCTTTGAGCATAGATTCTAGCACTTCACTGCCTAAATCCTCTTATCTTGCTCAAATTCCTCGACAATTGCTATCCTTCCCACCTCTTAAGAAGGACATACCCAAAACCAAAGGTAAGGCATTAACACTATAATTGAAGCTTTTTGGTAGATCAGTGTTTGAATAGTCTCACTTTTACTAATGTGGTTCCTTCTACCAATACAGGATTGTGTTCTTTTTGAGATGATCTTATCTACAGTGTTTTTGATAGGGATTGTAATGATGGATATGAGTGTATAAAGTTTGAAGTTTCTAAATTTCATTGTTCTATGCCCAGATACCTCCCGATGGATACTTGGCGAGATACATGTCCACCATGCATTGACCCTGATAGTACTCAACCTGAACATCGTGGGGGTTATAGTGCTCCTCCTTTTAGAACTCATTCTAGGTACTTTTATGCTCCCTTAGGTGAAATTTGCTGTGGGCATCACTTTGTCACGTTATTCTATCAACAACATCATCCATTTCCACATTGTCAAGAGTGTGCACAACTCGTATTAGGGGAAGCTTCACACATTTGTTGGCTATGCCGCTCTTACTTTCGACGATATGGCACGGGCTTAATGAAACAAATTATGGGAATTACACCCCAACGCCATAACCTTCTTGATATGAGAGTACCAGACCGAGGACCAAATCAATGTAGATTACTTGAGGAGGTTCAAGCACAACAATGGAGGGATACATGCATAAATGACTTGCAACCACCTATCTTGCAAGCCCTTCTTCCCCCAGCCTCAACATGTCAATTTTGGATCACTATGAGCACCTATATTGAGCAATTCCAAAATCAGCATTGTCTGCTTAACCTTCCCATAGAACCAATGCCATATTTTAGCGAGGAAGCACTCCTTTCTCTACCACCTTCTCCAGAGGCCGACTTTTGTACAGGGTTGTCCTTGCATCCTGAAATGATTGATACAATCTTTCCAGCAGAAGTGGACACGGATCCACCGCCAGTGCAAGGATAAGCTCATCAACTCCACAATAAGATCAACAAGCCAGGGCACTTTTCTCCCACTGGGTTTTTTCCCTCAGCTATATTCGGTGATTGGCACCAATAACAAATTTTATTCTTTTCTTTTCTTGTTTGTTAATAAGACATTTTACAGAGATCTCAGCTAAACAAGAGCATACAAACATGCTCCAACAGTCCACCTACCGTGCACACAAATTAGGAAGAGGGGAGACATGCAATGCCTGCAAAGAGCAAAGAGAAGCAATCTGCACATTAGCAATGCATCAAGACAAACGTGCCACATCAACGAGCACTACAATAGGTGTATTCAAATCATAATCTTTTGTTCTTTATGTGTTTTTCATTTTTGCATATATTGTTTCCATGTTCACACACAGTTGGTTGGTTTAAGTTTTAAATTAGTTGTTACTATTGGCGAGTGATTTCTAGATTCTTAGAGGACTTAATAGAAGGTATTTCTATTTGAAGACGGTGTAAGACATATACCAACGGAGTATGCCAAGTTCTTATGCTCTAGAAGTATATTAGTTACCCCTAGTGGTAGCTACCTCTTAGGTATGAGCTAGGTGCTACGATAAATAAAATTTTACAAAACACATGCCCTAAAAAATATATAGAAGTGACTTGAGACATGACGTGTCTACGGCCATGTGGAATGCTTGGTAGGACCTTGGGTTATTTTAGCACCTTGGGGCCGATGCCTTGGTTTCCATGGGATAAACACTGACATCTAAAAGATTAAGAAAAAGACCTACAAGGACTCTATCACCTTGATAGATGCTTGGTAGAACTCTTGGGTACATTATGGGCCCTCGAGACCGATGCCCTCATCTTCATGGGGTACTCCTTATGTCAAAAAGAAAGAAAAGGGTCTGTCGCCCTGATACTTAGCGGCCTTTAGATTCTCTTGGCGGAGGTCTCTTGACCATTGCTTAGGTCTCATTGGGATGGAACCTTCCTCTTTATCAAGCTAAAAATAATAATTCTCTTTAATCTTCTGCTCTTTACAACAACCAAAAAAAAAAGAGAAAGAAAGAAAGAAAGAAAGAAAGGTCCAATCACCATGGCTTATATTTAAGAGTAGGGTTGCCACTTAGGAATAACTTAAATACTTGTAGGACATTGAGACTGCGGTCATAACCTGCGGTGTACAAACACACTTGCCTTTGCATAGCATTATCTACCACTTAGTCTCACTTTGACTAGTCTTTACTCGCTTTTTTTAGCACTCTTTAAAACTCTAATCGGCCTTTCAATTGCATGCTCACGTGTGAGATTGTCATTGCTGGTTTTTTTTTCAATAAAAGGCTTTACTTGTCTTCCATTGTTTTTTGCAGCTTTTGTTTCTACCGCGCCCGAGGACGTACACGATTTAGGAAGGGGGGAATGTTCCACGGGAACACGGATTATGGAAGGAGGCCGAAAGCAATGAATGCGAGAGAGCGGGATTGTAGCCATGGGAACATAAAGACGCACATAATTTTTCCATATTTTTGTGCTGAAGTGCAATGTAAATCGTTTTAGGCCAATGTGGGTTCTAAATGAGAGTTCTAAGTGTATTAAGCAAGGCTCACTTATGTGGTTGTCCACCCATGTGTGAAAGAGGCCTAGGGTTAGGGTTAGTGGCATCTCTATAAAAGAGATGTTAGCTAAAGAAAGAGGATGTTTTTGGCCATTCTCATAAGCTATTGAGTGAAACTCTTGAGCTCTCAAGCTATGGCAACTCTCTAACTCTCTCTCTATTGTACTCTAATGAGCATCAAGCTCCAATGAGTATAGCTCCACTTCTTTCTCTGAATCTGTTTTAGCATCATTGAAGTAGATTAATCTATGATTAGTTGAATGCTTCTTTCTTTCTCTTGTGTATGCATGCTTGTAGTGTGTGTGTGTGTGTGTGTGTGTGTGTAGTCTCCATTGATGCAAGCTCTTGCCCACTTCATTAGCAATGAGTTATTCATGGATAGGCTCTCTCTATGAGCTTGTGGGTTTGTGAATGTTACATTCTATGCTTGCTAAGAGGCCTTCAAGGTTGGATATTCTCATCAAGGAGCCAGATGGAGTCCTGTTGAATAATGTCAAATAAAAGGATGGTGAAACCATCTGAGATTACATCAATAGGGTCAAATATCTCCGCCCCTGTTATAGTGCCATAGACAAGTTCTCTAATGAAAAGCTAATAGGGAGATTTCTGGAAGGCCTATATGGCGTACCTTTACACAATTCTTTGTATGCCTTGGCCCATACCTCCTTCAAGCAATGCTGCATGAGTGCTATGGACTTTGAGGACAACTTCATTCCCCCGCCGAGAACTCCACGAGGGTACATCGAAAGCCTCATTCAAGACCACCAGCACCATATCTAAAGGAAAAGGCAAGGATTCCACCTCTGGACAACAGGCCGAGTAGTTGGCCATTGCATTAATGCAGCAAATGACCCAGCATTGGAGAACCGCAGGATCGGGTTGGTCAACTCCATCTCTACCCTAAGAGGGAGCTAGTATGGTGCCCAATTTGTAGAGCTAACCATACTAGCACGGAGTGTCCACATCTGCGACCCCATCCCACTGTCTATTGCACATATTGCCAAAGATGGGGCAATCATGAAACCACAAATTACTATCGACAAAGGGTTGCTCAAGCCCGAGCCTTACCTCAAGCCCTGCCACAACAAATCCAAGGTAGCCGTTGGCCTTGCCCAGCACCTACGCTTCATAACGTACCTCAACCAGGCCAAGAAGTGGCCCAAAGAGAAATCCTTAGAGTACCAAAAATGCCCTTACCACCCCTAGTACTCCCACCTCAACCCCCATTGCCATAAGTCACAATTGTCCGTCAGGCCAACCCTCACGGAAATTTTTGAAGAAGGGGATGAGGGGGAAGTTGCTGAAGGTCCCACCTATGAGCCTCTGGAGCCAAACAGTCCACCCTCCCAGATTTTAAGCTACTACGTGATGGAGGGCGACCAAATGTTCCCTGTATACTTAGCCGCCCCTATCCCACAGGGATGGGACATGAATACAATGGCTAAATGACCACCCATGTTGAAAATACAAGTGAATAGGGTGTGTGCGGGAACAAGCCCTTGGTTAGAGGCTATAAAAGAGGATGAGTAAATGTGAAAGAACCTGTGAAAAGGTGAGAAGAATCTACTGGGAGAGAATAAAGGGTAGCATGAGAAGATTTAGGAAGTGTGGAGATATTCAGGGAAGTGTGGAGATATTCTGGGAGATATTCTGGGAAAAGTGAAGAGGTGGAGAGAATCAGGGAAAAGAGGTGGAGTGAATCATGGAGAAATCAGTGGGATTAGATGCTTGATGTAAACTATATAAATTGAGGCATTTCCCTAATGAGAATTTGCTGGTTTTTGAGTATCCATGCCTACATTAATCTATTTGCTAATTACCTACTAATTACTCACTAATTACGTCTTAATTATTTGCTAATTACCCACTAATTATTTGCTAATCACTTTGTTAATGATGTTGATTCTAGTGTTTGATCCACCATAGCTCATCACAACGCTCAAATTTCAACATGGTATCAGAGCCATGCTAATTTGTGAGCCCATTATCTTGCTAATTATTTTGCTAATTAGGATTAGTAGAAAATTATAATTTTTCCTCTTTTTTTCAACTAGCTTCTGTACCCCCAGCCAGTGGAGGAGCTCCCTCTCCTTGCACATATCAAATTAGGCCAAACCCTTCTAGCACATGATAGGTATCTCATAGCTCTTCAAGCTCATCCAAACAACGTAGCAAACCACCGCCAGATGAAGGAGAAATCGCTGTTTTACCAGGCTCCGTTTTTCAGCAGAAGATCTCACATCTACACTCACTCAGGGTGAATCACTCTAATTCCTCTTAGCTCAAGGTGTTTTCAAGCATGCTCTATAAGCTGGTGAAGACAGAATTCAGTTTCATCAAGTCTACAGTGAGATCCAAGCTCTTCATAAAATCTGCAGGTGACTTTGGTAAAACAGAGATTAAGCTTTCAATATTTGGTCAAATCTTGTGTTTCTTGGCTTAATCCTCTACTAGACTCATTGCTATTGATGCCTTTGAAAGCATTTGAGCTCATTTGAAGTCTAAGGCACCAGATCTGGACTCCCCGCATACTTTGTTTTCTGCACACAAAACAGTGGATTAATTTGCTAATCAGTGTGATTAATCAGTGCTAATCACTATATTTTGGTACAATTGAGGGTTCAAATTAACCATTAGGTATCTGATACAGATCCCTATAACTTCAGATTTCAATTCGGAGTTAGTTTGATACTCCAACCATTCCGTACAAATTGGTTACCCTCGATTTAATGTAATTTTTGGTAAAATTGTGCTGATAAAATTGTGATAATCATCATTTTGCATTTAACCCTTGGTTAATGCCTGTAAATCTCACTCAAAATCAAGATTATTCACAGCTAGAGTTGCATTTGGGAATGTGCATAAGAATGAATGCCATATGCATTATGTATTGGGCACATTACATCAGTGTAAAAATGGGATCAGACAATGGGATCAGACACTGCCCTTGTCTAGAATAAGGCAAGAGGTAAGACCTCCCGCATAAATTTGGGTTTGCATTGCATAATGATACAAGATAAACATCAAAAACCCAAAGGAACTGTCAGCAAATCATTTGAACATGTTGCTCACATGGAGCAAGAAGGCCTGAGCTCATGGCCCCAGCCACCATGAAAGAAGAAGAATATCTCTTTCCAAGAGGAAGATCCACACCAAGAAGATCTAAAGGAAAACATGGACACGAGAAGAGAAGCTGCCCCAAGAAGACTGAAAGAAGACATGGACGCGTGGAGAGAAGCTGCCACGACAAGAAGACTGAAGACAAGAGAAGATGTGAGGCTCCAAAGAGTGAGGAGCCATGTGAAAATCTCTGAGTGAGAGAGAGAGAGAGAGAGAGAGAGAGAGAGAGAGAGAGAGAGAGAGAGAGAGAGAGAGAGAGACCCTACAACCCAATGTAACCTGCCCCAACAAAGTAAAACCACCTCTGAGCCACCGATGATGTAGGCCACGTGGTAGATAGATGTACGTGTGAGCACTTTAGTCAAGGTCGCGGGCACCTATAGTAAGCCTTGGACACATAGAGAGAGAGAGTGTCAAGGACTATGAGTTTAGAGACTCGAGGCACTGGTAGGCTATCAAGTAAGAGAGAAACTTGATATAGGGTCCAGGTGTGCTAAGATAACTTGAGGGGAGGTGTAGACACTAGTCGAAGACTATCAAGTAAGGGGAGGCAAACTTGGTATAGGGTCTAGGTGTACTAGGAGTATTCACTTGAGGGGAGGTGTTGAAAATACAAGTGAATAGGGTGTGTGCCGGAACAAGCCCTTGGTTCGAGGCTATAAAAGAGGATGAGTAAATGTGAAAGAACCTGTGAAAAGGTGAGAAGAATCTACTGGGAGAGAATAAAGGGTAGCATGAGAAGATTTAGGAAGTGTGGAGATATTCAGGGAAGTGTGGAGATATTCTGGGAGATATTCTGAGAAAAGTGAAGAGGTGGAGAGAATCAAGGAAAAGAGGTAGAGTGAATCATGGAGAAATCAGTGGGATTAGATGCTTGATGTAAACTCTGTAAATTGAGGCATTGCCCTAATGAGAATTTGCTGGTTTTTGAGTATCCATGCCTACATTAATCTATTTGCTAATTACCCACTAATTATTTGCTAATCACTTTGTTAATGATGTTGATTCTAGTGTTTGATCCACCATAGCTCATCACAATGCTCAAATTTCAACACCATGCAGTGTTATCGTTGCGCATGACCTCACCGAGTGGCTAAGTGTCCAATAAAAAAAGGGATGGCAAGCACCTCTATAGGCGCTTCCGCATTAACCCTTTTATGTGTTGGGTGTGGGATAGACCACATGTATAAGGATTGTCTACTAAGATGAGGGACAACAGGAAAAGCTCATGAAGCTAATCCCAGTACTAGCATTAACTTGCTGAGTGTAAGAGACGGCTTCATCCATACGGTCCCTCTCAATATACGGTGACCAGATTGCAAAGCAGACAGAGGGCTACAGCTCACGCTTCAGAGCAGAGGCATCGACCTCACAAAACTAGGGACACATAAGGGTTTTATCTTCAAAGAATATCCCTGAACAATCACGAGCTACTAGATGCTTGAGAAAGAAAACCATAAAAATTGACAAAAGGGGATAGCCGAGTAGTTATTAAAAGTGGTTGGAAGATGGCACAACCACCCATGCCGAGTAGTTATTAAAAGTGGTTGGAAGATGGCACAACCACCCATGCATCAACCTCTTCGTCAGAAGAGGAATATCTGCTACCTTTAGCCACCCGAGCTAGGGAATTGATTGATACTAACTAGCTCCCAAAAAATCTTGCCGAATACCCTAATCCCATTGAGGAAAAGGAAAGGCTCTTGGCAGCTCAAGAATTGGTTAGGGATTGCCAAGCTCAGATAGAAGATGAGCCTCCAACTCCTTACCTAGATCCATGCCCTTCGGTCTCCAATATGACCTACCGATGAGGCTCAGGTATATAATAGAGAGCTCCCAGAGCAGTCATCCCCTCATAGGCCAACAGAAGCAGTAGCACCCACTACGACAGCTACCCCCCACCAGGGAAATTGGGTAGCTGAATATCTCAAAAACCTGGGAGGGATGACCATCTTAAAAGAGCAGACACAGAGGTCTCAATCCAAATACCCTATACAAATAAGAGCTTGAGAACAAGCCAAGGTGACCTTCCTCAAGGAACAGCCTTTGATCCTAGAGACGTTGCACATCTCTCTTCCTTCCTCTCTTCTCAGATCCAGACCCCCATGGGCACCTTACTTCAAGGTAGCCTAAGCTTATGGAAGGATCTGAAAGATTGGATGGACGCCTTAGGGCAAGAATGCAAGAATCCATGAAGCTAGATAGCTCAGATGAGATAGAGGAAGACAAACTCATTAAACCCCATGAGATCACTGGCACCCCCACACTTCAAGTCAATCAACTCGAACAATATTTTAAAGACGATGAGCTTAATGCTACATTACCAATAACCTTCGACGACCTCCAGGTCACTGCAATCCTGGATGGGAGGTAGGAGTCAGCATTGTTACCAAAAAATGCTGGGAAAAATGGGGGGCACCCGCTATGGATGACACGACATTACTGGTAAAACTCACTGACGAAGCCACCGTTAGACCCATTGGTCTATTGAACGATTTAAAAATAAAGATCCTTAGAACCACCTTCCACCACACCTTTGTGGTGATGAACTTCAGCCGTCAACTAGTTTCATATACGACTGCATCCTTGGATGACCCTTCATGAGGGAAACTAAAATGATCCACACGACTGGATATTGACCATATCTACATTCGGAGGAAAGATCCAATAGTTAAGATCAACCTATGCACATGGAAGGTACACCCCATGAGCGGCCGACCATTCGCCCGCAAAGGAACAACTACCAGATCCACCTGTGTCAAACATGCCATAAAACAATAGATGATGAAAAGGATAGCAAGGAATGTGCACCTCTTTTGGAGCCAAAAGACTCTGAGAATCGGATGCATATCCTTGCTACCTTGGACATACTTCCAAGGCGCACGAGAACCAGGTTTGCCAAGCTGATGGGCAAGAGATCACATCTCTCTACATGCTTAGCACTTCATACTTTCCCGATGTTGCCACTCATGAACTTGAAAAGGCTGAGAAAGCAGAAACATCATGGGGAACACGCTTACACAGTACTTGCAAACCTAATGGATTCTCGGGGCAAGAATGCTATGTTTTCCCTACTGATTTAGACACCCATTGGCTAAAATATGTAGGGACGGTCGAAGCACATGAACACTTCAACCAAATATGGCAAAAGGAGTTCACAAATAAATCCCTCTTGGTCCACACAACCACCCCCAAGCCAATAGAACCCATTGACCCCCAAACCGAATCCCAAAAGCTTTGCCGCTTCTGGTGTAAAGCACGCAATAAGAAGTTAGCATTGGCGGAAAAAGAAGCCAAAAAACTGATAGAAGAAGAAAGCGCTAGGGCAGAAGAGACTAAACAAAAGCCCAAATACTTCAAAACCTTCCAGACAGATTTTTGCAATATGACTCGGCCCAAAGGTCCTATAAACGGACAACCAAGGACCTCATATGACAGTCTAGCCAAGGTGAAGGAAATCAATCTGGTAGGCCTGGGCAAAGACCCAAGGCTAATATACATTGGGGATGAACTCTCGACCGAGGAGGAGACCAAACCCATCGCTCTACTCATATAATTCCAAGATTTCTTTGTCTGGAAGTACACGGATATGAAGGGTGTACCTCTCAAAGTAGTCAAACATACCATTGTGACGATGGTCAATGGAGCGAGGCTGGTCAAGCAAAGGGCTTACCCTATGAATCCAAAGTACTCCAAGATGGTCCGTGAAGAAATCAATCGATTTATTGACGCTGGATTCATCTACAAAATTGAGCATGCAGAATGGGTATCACCCATAGTGATAGTACCCAAAAAGAATGGGAAGGTATGAGTGCTCATGGACCTCAAAAAGTTCAATGCCGCCACTATACGGGATCACTATCCCTTACCTTTCACAGAGCATGTGCCCAAGCATGTCGCAAGAAAGGAATCCTACAACCTCCTTGGTGGATTCTCTGGTTACAATCAAGTATTGATCGACCCCAAGGATCAACAAACGGCCTTTGCTCTACTGAATGGGAAACTTACGCATACCGCATCATGACTTTTGAGCTGACCAATGCCCTCGGCACCTTCTAATGTTTAATGTGCATGACCTACAAGGAATATCTTTGAAATTTTTTTGAGGTCCTTTTATGGATGACATCTATGTCAACTCCACGTGGAAAACACACCTTGAATGTTTACGGAAGGTGCTAGAAAGGTGTAGGTTGTACCTCATTTTTATTGAACTCTCTCAAATTCTAGTTTTGGGTTAGGCATGGAGTTATCAAGGTACACATTGTCTACCAAACTTGGAATATCCCCTGACGATAGCAAGGTCCAACTCATCCTTGAGCTTCCCCCACCCACCAACTTTAAGGGAGTCCAATTCTTCATGGGACACGTTAGCTATTATCGCGTTGTTTTATTTTTATGTATGCTGATATAGCTCACCCCCTTTATGGACTCTTGATCCTATTTGTGTGGACAAAGGAATGCCAACAGGCTTACTACCCTCAAGAAAGCCTTGGCAAGTGCTCCTATTCTGAGGTCCCTCAATTGGGACATCATCTTTCATGTCCACATCGATGCCTCTGCCTTTAATGTTGGATGTGTGCTCGCCCCCAACCCGGTGAACACAGGATGGATTTCCCCATCAGCTTTGCCAGCCGCCGCCAACTAAACGAGGTAGAAAGAAATTATACCACAACCGAGAGGGAAGGGTTGGCCATGGTTTACACGGTTAAAAAGTTTCGCCCATTATCTTGTGGTGACCAAATTTATCTTCTTTGTAGACCATCAAGCGCTTCTATAACTGTTAAACAAGCCCTATATGACAAGAAGAATTACCAAATGGTTGCTGATCTTGCTTGAGTTTGACTTCACTATCATAGTGCGGAAGGGCTCACAGCTTGTATTGGCAGACCATATATTAAGGATCTCCTATTAGTATATGTTCAATGCCTGCCTCTCAGCATGTATCTCACATTAATATGTGGTGCACATTTGTACGGCCCCCATTATGAGGAGAAATAATTGGTGTATATATCTTTAGTGGGAACCCCGACTTAGATGCTGGAAGGGGTTGTAGTTGTGACCGTTGATGGTTAGGAGATGATGAGGGGTACGAGCGTTAGCTGGGGTCTGGGATATTCCCTCGAGAACTAAGTTCATCATTAGTGTGGGCGGTGGGCGGTGGGAACGCGTGATGAATACATGGGTGCAGTGAGCCACGTCAATGGAGCGTAGCCACCTACGTCTTGGACGCGTCCGCCACACTACCTGTAACACTATTAATGGACATAGTTGGCACAAGCAAAGGTATCCAATGCTTGTGAGCATATATTCCCTATACTCTCAGTACACCCTCCATCCAGAGTCTGTCTAGATCGCCATCTAAGCTCTACACTAGAGGGCACGGGTGGACAGCACCATCATATTATATCTATATCTTGTTTGGTATAATCATAATTTTAAAATTCTCTCCATTCTCTCTATTGCATTATCTAGTGTACTTTCTCTTGCTATATCTATTTGTTGTATCTATTTCCACTGTGCCATACCGGTGGGAGTAGATGATGATTTACCAGACGTCGCCATGTTCCAATTATGTTTGATTTTAGAACGGGGGGAGGAGGTAGCACACTTTCTAGCCAATGGCTTATCAGTTTACCCCCTCCTCAACAAGGACTGTGCAGGACGCTTAATTAAATAGGTGGCCCTCTGCCAACTAATTGCAAGAGAACTCTACAGGTAGGGGAAAGACAAGATTATCAGATGCTGTGTCGGAGAAGACGAATATGTCTTCCTTTTAGAATCGGCTCACTCTGCTTGCGTGGGGGGCCCTTCGTGAGATAGATATCACTACACACAAAGTCCTCACATCCGGTTTATGGTGGCCCACCTTAATGGCCAATGCAGCGGAATATGTTAAGCGGTGTGATGAATGCCAACGAGTGGCAATTCCCCACTTTAAGGATAGTATGCCCTACCTTAATGGCCAATGCAGCGGAATATGTTAAGCGGTGTGATGAATGCCAACGAGTGGCAATTCCCCACTTTAAGGATAGTATGCCCCTGAACCTTGTTTGTGTCCTTGCAACCATTTGAAAAATGAGGCATTGATTTCATTGGACCCATTAGTCCCGTGGCGGCTAGGTACACTCAAGCTTGATATATTATCGCCTCCATGGACTATTGTAGGAAATGGATTGAAGAAAGGGCTACCCGTAAAGCTAATGCGCGTTCTACTGTAAAATTCCTGTATGAGTCAGTCATTACATGCTTCGAATGCCCCCTTGAGATTGTGAGCGACAATGGAACACACTTTATTAATGAGGTAATCCAATTCCTCTTACAAGAATTCCTTGTCACTCATAGGAAATCTTCCCCATATTACTCGTCGTCGCAAGCTAATGGCCAAGTAGAAAGCACCAACAAAGTTCTATGTGCCATTCTCATCAAAACGGTTGAGGCCATCCGAACGACTGGGAACAAAAGTTTTTGGCAGCACTCTAGGCCTATTGAACTTCCTATAAGGCTGCTACCAATGTGATACCCTTTAGTTTGACCTATGGTATTAAAGAGGTTATGCCAATGGAGTCCTTGGTCCCAAGTTTACGAATCGCTGTACAAGAAAAACTCATGGGGAATATCCTAGGTTGTTACCTATTTGAGCTTGAAAAGCTTGACAAAACGAGCCTCTTAGCTGTATATAGCATGATTGTAGAAAGGCGTAAACAATGGTTTGATGAAAAGGTGAAGGACAAGTAAATTAATGAGGGTGACATGGTCCTCCTTTTCAGCTCAAAAACACATAAAAAGAAACTCAAGCTCAGAGGCGTGGGACCTTTCCTTGTCACTAAGATCTAAGGCACTGTCTGCACATAGAGACACTCGATGGTGTCGAAATGGCGAGATATTTCAATGGTAGAAAATTAAAAAACTAATATGGCCCACTAACCAAAACCACCCTCAAGGCCATTCATGACAAAAAAACAAAGAAAAAACGACCACAAAGAAATCAAACAAGCAGTCCAACAAGAGGCTAAAGTGTGGCAAGCCAAACTTTGGCAGAAAAACATTGTAATCAATATGGCCCAAGTTGTAGACCTTGAAGAAGAATATTGGGAGGTGAAGCCTTCTTGGTTATGGTGGTTAGGAATGACCACCCCGATGAGCTTCACCCAAAAATTAGCTCTTGTAGATACAGGGGCTAATTACAACTTAATGTCTTATAAGAGAAATGGCTTTCCCTCGGGACCCCCATTGAAAGAGACTCATGCCACGGTCACAACAGTGGCCTCTCAAGAAGTTCATTGTTTAGGCACAATCATAATTTTGTTCCACATTGGAAATAATCCCTTGGAAGGGAAGTTTTATGTGATGCCTGTAGGAACCATGTGTGAAGAGATTCTTATTGGAAGGGGTGGATGGGACACAACCAGTGTAACATCGACTGGGATGCAAGGATGGCTACCCTACAACTGGCCTCAGGCCAAGTTATAGTCCTAATAACGGACAAAGAACTCGTGCCCCCACTGCTCCCTCATACATAGATGATCCTCTTCCCCTTACCACCTTCATTCCACCCACCAATCCACACAGATCCATACCGCTCAAAAAGAGGCTGCTCCTCACTTTGGACACTCCCCTGTCTCGCGTATCCTCTGAACTCCCCCACTTGATCGCAGCCCAAACTGAACTCTCAAAAGTCACCACCGTTGTGCTAGCCCCCCCCACAAAACTAACCACACTAACCCTCCTAACAACTTTAACAAACACACAGAGGGCCAACACTCTTGACAGTGGGTGTTAATCCCATTTTGGATTAACAAATATGCTCCTCCATTTGAGGACATTAATAAGTGTCATGCAAAGGCACTATAAAAGTTGTACATTATGAGATATTGGCCACCCAAGGCCTTAGTTAGTAAGTTTTGGGCGCCCAAGTGTAAATAAGGGCCAATTGTATATAAGGCATTTTCTCATAATAGAAAGACACAATCCCCCTTTATGCTATGAGAGATCTTGCCTTGTCTTGTGTGTGTGAGAGAGAGTATGAGAGTTTACTCTAGTGCATGTTCCTTCTCTATGTATGTATGTGTAGAGAGAGTGAGAGAGAGATTGCCTTGTGTTGTGGTGTGAGCAACTCTACGGTGACAGTGTGGAGGTGGAGCTTGGAGGGTTGGAGCTTCCGGAAGTGAGCCTGGGGACCTCAAGGGATGTGAGCTTGTTGAAGCATTGGTAAGTACCCAATGATGGCTGTTGTCTATTGCGTCTTTCAATGGTGAATGTTTAGAGTTCTCTCTTGGGAGGTGTGGTAGTGATTAATAGCGGGTACCTAAAAGGCTTCTCATAGTGCAAGGATATTATGAAGGCACTTCCACTCTGTGGATCCCTCGATTATCCACATCCCATACTCATATACCGGGTGATGCAAGCTCCTTGTCCCTCTTACATGCAACCAATTCAACAACCCTAAGCCCACAAGGTACAGGACAAACACCAGGCCAAACACTCCCCCAAGCCAAACTATCCTCGCTCACACCCTAAGCCTTTCCCAACCATAAATTCCCGGTGGATCCCAAAACCTTTACTTCAGGCTCAACATTACTATGAGGGCGATCACCAACTTTGGGTTTCCAAATCACCACGGAGCAAACTCCCTACTCTTGTCACTTCGTAGTTACCAACCCTTCAAGGGAATCCCAAAGTGGCCTCCGCCCCCACGAATACTGCATATTAGCAAGGGAAGCAAAAATTTCACGACGACTCCTTGCCTCACCAACCGAAGCCCACGGTCCTTAACAATGATATATCCTCAACTTCGGCTACACCCCACCCATCATTATCATGATACCTTGGAGTACTCTTACTCAGCCCTTAACCTCTCCATTCTTAGCTACACCCTCGTTTACAAGCCTCTGAACTCCCCAAGGAGATACCAACCTCGCCATCACCGAATTGGAACCATCTCCTCCATTTGGTGAACTGGGTATGGAGTCAGTACAAAAACACACAATGGGGTGTTGGCTACATAGCCCTGGGGTACAAAACCTATTTACAAGGTGCTCTTAAAAAATAATATAAAAAAATCTATTTAACACGGCCGTACCATTCTCCTCCAACTTTGCCAAGGCCGTACCATTTAGAACCTTGTCGTTGCCACGGTCGTACCAATATTAACTTGAAATGCCATGGCCATAGCATTCTCATTCAGCGTTACCACGGCCATTTTGACCTCAGCTGCTCCAAATGCCACGGTCGTTCCAACCTCAGCTCCAAATGCCACGATAGTTCCAACCTCAACCTCAAGTGCCACGGTCGTTCCAAACAAAGACACGCCTGTACCAAAGGAAGCCATGACTATTCCAACCTCTACCACAAATGACAAGCATGTACCATTTAACTCGTATGCCTATACCAACCAAAAGTGTATGCCCATTTCCTAGAACAGCCATGCCCGTACCAACTTTTGCCATGGCCGTGTCCTTCTGAAAGCTATAAATATGGGCCCACCCCTCTCATTTCCTCACTTTCTATTTTCAGCTTACCCAAACTCTTGCAAATTTTTTTCTTGAGCTTTCCCTTCCTGTCCCTCATCCTTCACCCCATGGCCGAGACTTCCAACTCCTCCTTGGAGGTTCACAAGCACCCCACTCTGAGAAAGAAATGCCCAGTGGGGGGGCACTTCGAGGAGTATAGCCGCCATCCCATCCAGTTATCACATCTCGGGGAGCACCTTATGAATCAGGTCAGCATGGCCACACGGTCCACTCCCTTATAAAGAATAATCATAAGGTGGAACATAAGCTATTAGACTACACTGAACCCTACTACCGAGCTATGCCAATCCAGCCATCGCAGAGCCCACCTGGAGCAGCTTGGGCTCGGCGAGCTACCAACTATGGAACCTTGGGGCCCCGAATTGTACAACTGCCTCTGCTTTATAGAGACATATGATGCGAATGAGGCCACATGTAAAGTGTTAGATAATGACGGTTAGGGTCACATTGTCCATCTTAGTGTCGATCTAGTCTGAGAAGCTCTCCACCTCCCCAAACTGGAACAACCATAGGTGAGGCTCATCAATGCCCCACATTTGACCCGTGACACATTCCGAGGGGCAGCAACATCACCAACAAGGATGGAGTGGAGTGGGGCAATATAACATAGGAGGAGCTTGTGATGCCAGCCAAGGCAGCACTCTAATTTTTACTCACAACTAGGTGGACGGATCGCTTTAGTAGGTGTAATCTTGTGACATTGGCTGGGGTCCACCAAGGCATGCCTGTAAATTGGGCCGAATACTTACATAAGGAGCTGCATTTAGTATGTGCCAACCCCCAAGGAAAGCTCGCACAGCAGCAACCCTCCTCACAAAGGTACTCTACCACACCGTTGAATGGGAGGAGCTCCCTAGAGTAGTACAGCTAACAGGGTTGATGCAATGCCCATATCTCTCCCTCCCCCCCCAATCCTCTCCCACCTCTCCACTGCCAAAGCGCCATTACTCAAAGCCCAAGAAAAAGGAGAAACCTACACCCCAATCTACCAACCACAAAAGAGTTGGAAGCTATAGAAGCCCAATATAAGGCCGTCGAGGAGGAGGCATAACGACAGGAATTTTATGATGAGAACCTCTTTGAAATCCCACCACCCGCCGCGGGATCTTCTCCCCATAGCCTCCTCATTACTCAGAACCTAGCTCCTCATCTCCTGCCTTGTCACACCTTGTCACACTGAAATACTATTAAAACCCTTTGTTGGGCATGCACTGGTAGTTTTAGATCCTGCAAAGCATACTGGGAGAGCGTCTGTGCATCACATGGGGAAGTGCCCGATTTTGCCCAGGGCTTCTTAGACATGGCTCGCAAACTTGTCATGCAAATGACGGATTGCATCTATAGGCAACAAGAGATTGCTACAGTGGCACAATAACAAATGTTGCTTGTAAAGGCACATGAGAGGTAGAATGCGGAGGATATTTATACGGCCAAACTCAACAACATCCATCTCTAGCAGGCCCTCAATGAAAAGGAGAAGATACTCGCAAATACCCTCTCCTCCCTTTTCAACCTCTAGAACCAGCTCTAGGCCGCACAAGAGGCAGCGCAACGGGCCCACCATGAACCTTCCCTTGCCTAGGCCACAGCACATGACTTCTAAAACAAAGAGCCACAATAGCTGAAGAGGCCCTCAACCAAACCACCCTTGACTTCCAGCACTACCGCGAGGTCACAGACGAGGCTCTTTGCAAAGAAGTGCAGCTAGAAGCCACGAAAGCACGTGCCACCCAACCACCACCCACATCATTTGGCCATGTCTCCAGCGTGATCGACAAAAAGGTCGACATGCTGATGGACACCTCCATAGAGCTCCCTCTCCTCGCCATACCTCCCCAGAGCAGCCCATACTAGCTCCTTGACCTCCATTACCGTACCGTCTGCCGCCTTCATCTACTCCAACATGACATATTCCTCAACAAACCCCTCTCCCGCACCACCTACTCCTATATCCTAACCAAGCTACCACTTCATAGCATCGCCCTCCTGGCTTTCTTCTTTTTTCAGGGGGGCCAGATTTCATTCACCCACCCCACCATCTTCTTCAACTTCCCTTCCCATCCCATCCACTCCAAGCTAACCTCATCAACTAGTCCTATCTCCTCCGCTTTGGGTAGCCCACCAAAATAATACATTGACCTTTCTGTCTCCCGGATGGGCTCTGCCCTTACCCCTACCCACCCCAGCCGAACAGTCAATGCCCTCTACTACCTCCACCACATAGGCTGGGAGATAGTCCATGCTGCCTACTACCGATCCCTCCAACGCGATGAACTCCCACTATACTCCGTAGCATGCCTTCTTGTACTGTACTGAAGATGTCATCTACAGATGGAGGTTATACATGCCACATGCATAATGTAATTTGACGACTCGCATGTGGCATTTCCCATGGAGTTCACCCCCAAAGAAGCTTTAGAGGCCAAGGCATTCTTCCGCTTCCATGGATCCAACTACTCCTCTGATGATAAGGACAACGATAATGACAATGACAATGGCAGAGGAGGAGCACCAAGGAGGAGCACCAAGTACCCAACCCCCTCAACAACCACCACCCTCATCTCCCCCACATCAACCTTATCCTCCTAGCTCCTCTCACCCAAGCACAAGCAAACAACCACCCCCACCCCCACCTGGCACCACAACACTAAGTCTCTTCCCCTCACAATCCTCTACACCCCCCCCATTTCCACACTCCACCTCCCTCACCAACTCCTCCCTCGCATGCCATTTTAACCCTAAACTTAGGCCTACCTAACACCCTCAGTGAATTACCCTCAACATTGGCAAGGCCTCCCCCATTCCTTATAAGCAAGCCTTGCCACCGTCTCCTTGACATCACCCACCCCACCCCACCGCCACCCAAAATCCCCTCCCTTGGAAGAAGGAGAAATCCCAGCTCCTCCTCCTAGCTCCTCTCACCCAAGCACATGCACACAACCACCCCCACCCCCACTCCCACTCGGCACCACAACACTAAGTCTCTTCCCCTCACAATCCTCTACACCACCCCATTTTCACACTCCACCTCCCTCACCCTCGTCACCATTGCCACTAAAATCCCCTCCCCTTCACCCTTGGAAAAAGGATAAATCCCACCGCCGCCACCACAAGAGCAGGAGGAAGTGACCCTTTGCTATACCCCCTCAATTGGCGTGATCCACTCGATCTCACAGAGTTCGAGTAGGCCATTTGAATCCTGCTCGGTTGACAACTCTAGGCGGTGCCTACTATCACCAAAGTTATGAATCGCATGGACCACCACATCCTGCGGCCCTACCTTGATGCCAAGCATCGCAGAGGCTGGAAGCGCGACCACCCTCCTCGACAACATGGCAGCCGCCACATGCCACCTACTGCTGCTGCTCATCCCATTCGTTTAATCTCATGTGTAAGCAGCCGGCCTGGTGGTGGTAACCATTTCTTCTGAAGCCTTACATATGGGACCAATACTGTAAGAGGTCGCGCCAACTTAGAATCAACCCGGATATCTGCCGATCCATCGCAGGGCCATGGAATCTTTTCCATGAGGAGCAGGCCAAGAAGTCGAAACTTCTCTACAATTTCCCATGGTTCGCTCCTCTGACACCACAGAATCTGTGCATCGAAGCCAGCATGCTAAAATGCCTCCATGAGTTTATCGGTAGATATGATCAAGTGCCAGATCCCACGGTGGTCGCGCCACAATAATATTCTTCAATTTGATCATCACACTGTTGGTGTAAGATTCCTCCCTCTAGCTTTTAAGGTGTACAAGTGTAAGAACCTCTCCTTCTGATCTTATAATTATTCCCCTCTCTGAAATAAAAGAAAGATCTTGTTTTACCCTGTTTTGGCCTGGAGAGAGAAAATGTCTAGAGAGAGGTAATCCAAAATTGAGATATTTTTGGATATAAAAATCCTCCTAGTGTCTAAAATGGTTACCCCTGAAACAAAAATTCAAAAAGAACTTTCCAATGTGCAATTGGAATTAATTGAAAATAGGTATAAAGGACCTTAGCCTAAGGGTCTAGATTTTCAGAAATTTTTGGATTATGGTCCAATTAAGGTTCCTATGGGGGCCAATAGGATCAATCCAAGTGTGGGGAGGAGATAAATCTAATTTATAAAAGAAAAATACCCAAAAATGAGTAAATGCCTACATAAGATGAAGAGTTGATTGAGTATAAGGTTTATTAGTAAAAAACTATGAATATTATTAAAAAAATGAGATATTTTGGGTATAATGATACATTTTTGACACCTTGGTATAAGGAGAAGGGGGCTCTTCAAGGAGGCGGATATTTCACATATGTGGAGGAGTTTTAAACTAAATAATAATAAGATATTTTTATCTCTCCTCTCTCCTGGATCAAACCAAATAAAAAAGGGAGCCAAGCTGGTCTAAATCTTGTCCAAATTCAGCCAAATTGAACCTCAAAAATTCTAGAAACTAGTTGGACTTGGCTAGAGGCCTCCCTCACCTATAAATAGATCCTTAGCCCTTTGTAAAAAAAATATGTGAACTATACCATGCCAATATTATACTGAAAAAATAATATTTACTATTATCCTCTTTGAGTCCTCTACAATTTGAAGAGATTGGAGCTTCTCTCTCTCTTCAACCTTCTTTGGAGTCTTCATCAACATACTAAACCAATTGATTGGTTGGGGGTCTCTCCAATGACTAAAGAATCAAGCAAAATAAGAGGTAAAGTGTGATTTATGATCTTTTTTCTTAATCTCTAAATGTTTTCCACTTCTCAACCCCTCTCAAGCTTGAGAAGTAATCCTAGCATATTGGAATTAATGGATAATTTATTTAAATTCAAGGATGAATTTTTAGATAAACTTATTTTATCTATGAGAAATATTTAAATGATAAAAGAGAAATTCCTATGACATTTGGAATTCAATCATTTAGATGCGAAAAGAGAAATTCCTAGCATATTAGAATTAATGGATATTTTATTTAAATTCAAGATAAATTTTAGATAAATTTATTTTACTATGAGAAATATTTAAATGATGAAATTTCTATGACATTTGAAATTCAATAATTTAAATGGAAAAAGAGAAATTCCTAGCATATTGAATTAATGGGTATTTTATTTTAGATGAATTTATTTTATGAGAAATATTTGATGATAAAAGAGGAATTCCCATGACATTGGAATGCAAATAATTAAATGCAAAAAGAGGAATTCCCATGGTACTTGAGATCCATGAAATCAAATGGGAAGAAGAGGAATTTTTAGTATACTTCAATTTTTGATTATTTATCAAAAGTGGAAATATGGGTAAAATTGATTTTTGTAAATGCCAGGAATTCTTCTATTCCAAAAGAGGAATATTAAATATAATTCATTTGAGAAATTGAGAAAGAATATGGAAATAGTCGTCGAGAAAAAGAACCTTTATCTAGGCCAAGTAATTGGCAGAAATTTAGAAAAAGTCCCATTATCGGTATCAAGGTAGTAAAAACTACTAAATGGGAATAGGATGTGAAAGGATGTGATAAGTTGTAAATGGGATGTAATAAGATGTGAATGAATGTGATAACATGTAAATGGGATGCGATAGGATGTGAATGGATGTACATGGGATGCGATAGGATATGAATGGATGTGATAAGATGAAAACAAGATGCGATAAGATGTGAATGGATGTGATAAGATGAAAATAAGATGCGATAAGATGTGAATGGGATGTGATAGGATGTGGTGTGATGAAAATGAATGGGGATGAGATTGTGAAGTAAATGGATGTGGATGAGAATGATGAGATGATATGTGAAAGGGTGAGATGGGAAGTACATGGATGTGGATGTGGATGATGAGATGATATGTGAAAGGGTGAGATGGGAAGTACATGGATGTGGATGTGGATGTGAAAGAATGGATGTGAATGTGTATGTGAAAGAATGGATATGGATGTGTATGTGAAAGAATGTGATGTGATGTGTATGTGAAAGAATGTGGTGATGTAAAGGGATGTGGATGTGTATGTGAAAGAATGAATGTGGATTTGTATGCAAAAGAAGGGATGTGGATGTGTATGTGAAAGAATGGATGTGGATGTGTATGTGAAAGAATGGATGTGGATGTGTATGTGAAAGAATGGATGTGGATGTAGATGGATAGATGTGGGTAGTCGTACATGTGAAGGATTGAATGGATGTGGATGAATGAGATGAGATGTGTATGAATGAGACATAATGTAGATAGATGTGATGTGATATAATGTGGATAGAATGTATGGGATGGGATGGTGATGAGAATGAATGTGATGGATATGAATGAATGTGATGTGATGGATGTAAATGGATGTGATGTAAATGAATGTGATGGACGTGAATAGATGTGATGTGATGTGAATCGGGATGTGAATGAATAAGATGTGATGTCATGCAAATCAGGATGTGAATGAATGAGATGTGATGACATGTGAATCGGGATGTGAATGAATAATATGGGATGTGAATGGATGAGATGTGAATCGGGATGTGAATGAATGAGATGTGATGTGATGTAAATTGGGATAGATGTGAATGGATGATATGTGATGTGAATGAATGAGATGTGATGTGATGTAAATTGGGATAGATGTGAATGGATGATATGTGATGTGAATGAATATGATGTGATGAGATGTGGATATGGGTAGATGTGAGTGGATGAGATCTGATGAGGATAAATAAAGAAAGACGTGATGAGATGGAAAATGATGTGATGAGAATGGGAATACATATGAAATGAATGTGGATTAAGTAATGTGGATTGATGTGGAACAATGTGGAAAGACGAGAGTTTGCTATGGAAACTGTATTTATGACCTGTTTTTAAATGACTGTTTTATGTCAAGAATGCTAGGGAAGCATTTTGTAAATGAGGTCGTGGAGACCTAACTGATAAAGTTGCAACAGCTGACGGAGAGTCAACGGAGGACGTCTCATGTAGCAAGGTCGACCGAGGTCTTGACCAGCCTTGGTTCGATTTAAATGGTGAGCTTCCGGTACCGTGGATGAGGGACCAAGGAAGAAGCAGCCTATGATGAGTGAAGTTCTAGGTGACCTGTGAAGGATCCTAGAGGGTGTTGACCATACGGTGCTCGGGCTCTGGGTTACCAAAGATACTCACACGTGCGTCGAGGAAGATATTAGAACAAGGAGTAAGAGTTGTTTTCTGAAATCGGGCATGGATTTGGTTGATTGACCTTGCTGGTCCTTAACGGATGAGTCCATGGCTCTTTTATATGGATGTCTTGGTTGATCTTGCTGATGATCAACGGAGATTCCATTTTCATTTTTATAAGTGAATATATTGCCTGGTACTATGAGCTAGGAACTATCGAAAAGGCCCTTGAGTGGACAGGTGGTGAGCGTTCTAGTTACCAATGATGCCATAGGTACATCGATGAAGGAATGATTAGAAATGAGAATTCAACCGGCTATTTTGGAGGATTATGATCAGTGATACTATGGTTTCATTAAAAGATTGTTTTAAAGTCAGCTAAATCTGTGAAAAAGGCAATTTCATATAGGGTGTGTAAGTGGTGTGACTAGCTTTAAGTTTGCATGAATATCCAGCTAGGGGGTAAGGGAACTCTTTTCCTTGGTACCCGGAACAAAACCTAACCAAATTCCTAATTGGATCCCATCACTATAGTGGTTGGGCGGTTGGCTAATCCATGGGACTGGATGGCTAGACTGATGGATCCCTAAAATGAGACTCAATTCTGTTATGGTACGATAGATGAAGTAAATTCGGGATAGAAATTGTTCTATGGAAAAGAATCAACGGCTGTGCCTCTCAATGAGGAAAAAAACGTTGGTCTCTATGATCCAAGTGCAAGTCTTTTCCTTGATCTGACCATGGGACTTACGGGTTCGGTCAGATCAGTCCAATTAGTTAAGGCTCTTGACTACGTTAGAGTAAAAATATCTGTGGAGGAATCGCCCGTGCTTTCCGGGCGAGGGAAGTTTTTTCGGGTTTGGTTTTGGAAGAACCAAGGGATTAGTCTCTTGTCCGGATATCCGTGGGTGAGGCCCCATGTGAGGGACCTTGCCCCGTGCAAGAAGTGCTACTCCCGCTGCTAGCACCCCCGAATTCATTGCGCGGAGGGGGCAGGGATCTTTCAGCTGGTATCAGAGCGAAATGGATAAAATGGATCAACCGAGAAACCAGAAATGCCAAACTCTTGTGAAGTAGCAATAAAAGGTTGTAATTGTGTGATGAAATTCATACAAATTCATATTCAGAATGGAGATTTATAAATAGGTAATTGGATCTTCAAATGGAAGTACCGTAATTGTATGGAATCCCTAACTTGCTTGAGGCCTAGACATGATGGTATTTACCTTATAGATCCAAGGATCGTGACTACGCGTATATATCGAGGATATAACTGCAGCTCTTTACTGGCAGTATATACGAGTAAATCTAAGACCTTGAAATTATAAGCAAAAATGCTATCCAGCTGATGAATTCGAATGTGGTTGATATGATTTTAAAATTCTGGTTGAGAACTGATGAGTTGATTTGGATTCTTATTGAATAATGATGATTCTTGAATTTTGGTTGAAAAGCGATAAGCTGGGCAAAACCACAATGAGGATGAATGGGACGAGTCCCTGTGATGATGTTCGTAACTGGAATGACGATAATGACTTCAGCAAATCACTATGAGATTACTGGATTGCGCTAGATTGCTACTGTTAACACTTGAGCCAGTGGATCAAGTTAAGGGATGACAAATTAAAAACGTGTATAATTGAAATTCCCATGGAGGAATGTTCAGATGAAAATTTCGGTCTAATGGACCATTATTGTGTTAAGGATATGAATGATATGATCTGAATGAATTGTTATCTGATGATGAGTTCTATATAAGGGATCTTTATCCTAGGATTCTGTTGGGTTGACCAGACTATAAGAAACCCCAGAATCAGTTGGATCTTAAGGGAAAGAGTTGTCCTCTAGTTTGCGAGATGAGGACATCCCGCGTTTTTTAAGTGGGGTAGGATGTAAGATTCCTTCCTCCAGCTTTTGAGCTGTACAGGTGTAAGAACCTCCCCTTCTGATCTTATAATTATTTCTTTCTCTGAAATAAAAGAAAGATCCTCTTTTACCTTGTTTTAGCTTGGAGAGAGGAAATGTCTAGAGGGAGGCAATCCAAAATTGAGATATTTTTGGATATAAAAATCCTCCTAGTATCTAAAATGGTTTCCCGTGAAACAGAAATTCAAAAAGGACTTTCTAATGTGCAATTGGAATTAATTGAACTTTCTAATATGCAATTGGAATTAATTGAACTTTCTAATATTATGCAATTGAAATTAATTGAAAATAGGTAAAAAAAAATGAGATATTTTGGGTATAATGATACATTTTTGACACCTTGGTAAGGAGAAGGGGGCTCTTCAAGGAGGCGCATATTTCACATATGTGGAGGAGTTTTAAACTAAAAAATAATAAGATATTTTTATCTCTCCTCTCTCCTGGATCAAACCAAATAAAAAAGGGAGCCAAACTGGTCCAAATCTTGTCCAAATTCAGCAAACTGAGCCTCGAAAATTCTAGAAACTAGTTGGACTTGGTTAGAGGCCTCCCTCACCTATAAATAGATCCTTAGTCCTTTGTAAAAAAAATATGTGAACTATACCATGCCAGTATTATACCGAAATAATAATATTTACTATTATCTCTCTCTCTCTTCAACCTTCTTTGGAGTCTTCATCAACATACTAAACCAATTGACTGGTTGGGGGCCTCTCCAATGACTAAATAATCAAGCAAAATAAGAGGTAAAGTGTGATTTATGGCCTTTTTTCTTAATCTCTAAATGTTTCTCACTTCTCAACCCCTCTCAAGCTTGAGAAGTAATCAATTGAATGGCTCTTTAATACAATTGAAACTCTCTAATGTATTTTAGTGATAAATCTTATAAAGTTTCCATTTATGCTTAAATTAAATTTTTTAAAGCATCTCTCTCTCTCTCTCTCTCTCTCTCTCTCTCTCTCTCTCTCTCTCTCTCTCTCTCTCTCTCCCCCCCCAAAGAATGGTCATTCCTATGACCTATTCTATATTCAAATGATACTTCTCATGAAGCAATTCTCAAATCTAAAAGTAAATTCTATGCTTGTCAAATTAGAAGCCAAAGAAGTGGCCTTTTTAATGCTTTTATGCTACTTAATCTATGAAAAACTTAGGAATCAAGTCCATAATTGGATATTGATCTAAACGATAGTTATTCTACCATATTGTATTACTAAAACTTTATGCTTTCAAAATTATTAAAAATTATTAGTAATAGCAGCGGAGCTATAGTAAAATTTCTGAAAAATTAACACATAAATCAATTTCATGCATAATATGAAAAGAGGACTTCGTAACATATTCTAGGATTAATCTTCCTAGGTTAATTGAATAATTCTCATCATAACCATGGAAAAAATAATTTTTATGTTTATGCATAAATAGTTAATTAAAAAAAAGAGAAATTTCTAGTAATTTATTTTTTTGATAAAAGAGAAATTCCCATGACAATAGAAATCCATGTATTCCAATGAGGAAAGAGAAAAATTTGGAATACTAAAATAATGGATATTTTATTTAAAAATTAAAGAAGAATTTTAGTTAAATCTATCTTTTTGCATAGATAATTTAAATGAGGAAAGAAGAATTTCCACCATAATTAGAATTCAATCATTTAAATGAGAAAAGTGGAATTTGTAGTATAATGAAATTAATGGAGATTTTTATTTAATTTTTAAGAGAAAATTTAATTAAATTTATCTTTTTACATAGATAAATTTAAATGAGGAAAGAGGAATTCCCACTATAATTGGAATTCAATCATATAGATGGGAAAAGAGAAATTCCTAGTATATTAGAATTAATTGATATTTTATTTAAATTCAAAGATGAATTTTAGATAAATTTATTTTATCTATGAGAAATATGTAAATGGTAAAAGAGGAATTGCTATGACATTTGGAATTCAATCAATTAAATAGGAAAAGAGAAATTCCTAGCATATTGGAATTAATGGATAATTTAATCAAGTTTAAGAATGAATTTTTAGATAAATTTATTTTATCTATGAGAAATATTTAAATGATAAAAGAGAAATTCCTATGACATTTGGAATTCAATCATTTAGATGGGAAAAGAGAAATTCCTAGCATATTGGAATTAATGGATATTTTATTTAAATTTAACTATAAATTTTAGATAAATTTATTTTATCTATGAGAAATATTTAAATGATAAAAGAGGAATTCCTATGACATTTGAAATTCAATCATTTAAATGGAAAAAAAGAAATTCAATCATTTAAATGAAAAAAAAGAAATTCCTAACATATTGAATTAATGGGTATTTTATTTTAGATGAATTTATTTTATGAGAAATATTTGATGATAAAAGAGAAATTCCCATGTTATTGGAATGCAAATAATTAAATGCAAAAAGAGCAATTCCCATGGTATTTGAGATCCATGAAATCAAATGGGAAGAAGAGGAATTTTTAGTATGATTCAATTTATGATTATTTATCAAAAGTGGAAATATGGGTAGAATTGATTTTTATAAATCCCATGAATTCTTCTATTCCAAAAGAGTAATATTGAATATAATTCATTTGAGAAATTGAGAAAGAATATGAAAATAGTCGTCGAGAAAAAAGAACCTTTATCTAGGCCAAGTAATTGGCAAAAATTTAGAAAAGTCCCATTATCGGTATCAAGGTAGTAAAAACTACTAAATGGGAATAGGATGTGAATGGATGTAAATGGGATGCGATAAGATGTGAATGGATGTGATAAGATGTAAATGGGATGCGATAGGATGTGAATGGATGTGATAAGATGTAAATGGGATACGATAGGATGTGAAGATAAAAATAAGATGCGATAAGATGTGAATGGATGTGATAAGATGAAAATAAGATGCGATAAGATGTGAATGGGATGTGATAGGATGTGGTGTGATGAAAATGAATGGGGATGAGATGTGAAGTAAATGGATGTGGATGAGAATGATGAGATGAGAATGAGATGAGAGGATATGTGAAAGGGTGAGATGGGAAGTACATGGATGTGGATGTGGATGTGAAATGAAGTAAATGGATGTGGATGAGAATGAGATGAGAGAAAATGTGAAAGGGTGAGATGGAAAGTACATGGATGTGGATGTGGATGTGTATGTGAAAGTATGGATGTGGATGTGTATGTGAAAGAATGGATGTGGATGTGTATGTGAAAGAATGTGATGTGATGTGTATGTGACAGAATGTGATGTGATGTAAAGGGATGTGGATGTGTATGTGAAAGAATGTGATGTGATGTGTATGTGAAAGAATGGATGTGGATGTGTATGTGAAAGAATGGATGTGGATGTGTATGTGAAAGAATGTGATGTGATATAAAGGGATGTGGATGTGTATGTGAAAGAATGGATGTGGATGTGGATGTGTATGGATAGATGTGGGTAGTCGTACATGTGAACGATTGGATGGATGTGGATAAATGAGATGAGATGTGTATGAATGAGACATGATGTGGATAGATGTGATGTGATGTAATGTGGATAGAATGTATGGGATGGGATGGTGATGAGAATGAATGTATGGGATGGTGATGAGAATGAATGTGATGGATATGAATGAATATGATGTGATGGATGTGATATAAATGAATGTGATGGTGGACGTGAATAGATGTGATGTGATGTGAATCGAGACATGAATGAATAAGATGTGATGTCATGCAAATCAGGATGTGAATGAATGAGATGTGATGACATGTGAATCGGGATGTGAATGAATAATATGGGATGTGAATGGATGAGATGTGAATGAATGAGATGTGATGTGAAATGGATGTGATATGTGATGTAAATTGGGATAGATGTGAATGCATGATATATGATGTGAATGAATATGATGTGATGAGATGTGGATATGGGTAGATGCGAGTGGATGAGATCTGATGAGGATATGGGTAGATGTGAGTGGATGAGATCTGATGAGAATATGGGTAGATGCGAGTGGATGAGATCTGATGAGGATAAATGAAGAAAGATGTGATGAGATGAAAAATGATGTAATGAGAATGGGAATACATATGAAATGAATGTGGATTGATGTGGAAAGACGAGAGTTTGTTATAGAAACTGTATTTTTGATATGTTTTTAAATGACTGTTTTATGTCAAGAATGCTGGGGAAGCATTTTGACCATCTTGTGAATGAGGTCGTGGAGACCTAACTGATAAAGTTACAACAGCTGAAGGAGAGTCAACGGAGGACGTCTCGCCGCGTAGCAAGGTCACGACCGAGGTCTTGACCAGCCTCGGTTCGATTTAAATGGTGAGCTTCTCGTACGGTGGATGAGGGACCAAGGAAACGGCCTATGAGTGAAGCTGACGGAGAGTCAATGGAGGACGTCTCGCATAGCAAGGTCGCAGCCGAGGTCTTGACCAGCCTCGGTTCGATTTAAATGGTGAGCTTCCAGTACGGTGGATGAGGGACCAAGGAAGCGGCCTATGAGTGAAGCGCTAGGTGACCTCCTGCGAAGGATCCTAGAGGGTACTGACCATACGGTGCTCGGGCTCTGGGTCGCCAAAGATTGCAGAGATAATTTAAATGAGGGAGGAGGAATTCCCACCATAATTGGAATTCAATCATTTAAATGAGAAAAGTGGAATTTCTAGTATAATGGAATTAATGGAGATTTTTATTTAATTTTTAAGAGAAAATTTAATTAAATTTATCTTTTTGCATAGATAAATTTAAATGAGGAGAGAGGAATTCCCACCATAATTGAAATTCAATCATATAAATGGAAAAAGAGAAATTCCTAGTATATTAAAATTAATGGATATTTTATTTAAATTCAAAGATGAATTTTAGATAAATTTATTTTATCTATGAGAAATATTTAAATGGTAAAAGAGAAATTCCTATGACAATTGGAATTCAATCAATTAAATGGAAAAAGAGAAATTCCTAGCATATTGGAATTAATGGATAATTTATTTAAATTCAAGGATGAATTTTTAGATATATATATTTTTTATCTATGAGAAATATTTAAATGATAAAAGAGGAATTCCTGTGACATTTTGGAATTCAATCATTTAGATGGAAAAAGAGAAATTCTTAGCATATTGGAATTAATGGATATTTTATTTAAATTCAAAGATGAATTTTAGATAAATTTATTTTATCTATGAGAAATATTTAAATGATAAAAGAGGAATTCCTATGACATTTGGAATTCAATCATTTAAATGGAAAATGAGAAATTCCTAGCATATTGAATTAATGGGTATTTTATTTTAGATGAATTTATTTTATGAGAAATATTTGATGATAAAAGAGGAATTCCCATGACATTGGAATGCAAATAATGAAATGCAAAAAGAGGAATTCCCATGGTATTGGAGATCCATGAAATCAAATGAGAAGAAGAGGAATTTTTAGTATAATTCAATTTATGATTATTTATCAAAAGTGAAAATATGGGTAGAATTGATTTTTGTAAATTCTATGAATTCTTCTATTCTTAAAGAGGAATATTGAATATAATTTATTTGAGAATTTGAGAAAGAATATGGAAATAGTCGTCGAGAAAAAGAACCTTTATCTAGGCCAAGTAATTGACAGAAATTTAGAAAAAGTCTCATTATCGGTATTAAGGTAGTAAAAACTACTAAATGGGAATAGGATGTAAATGGGATGCGATAAGATGTGAATGGATGTGATAAGATATAAATGGGATGTGATAGGATGTGAATGGATGTGATAAGATGTAAATGGGATGCCATAGGATGTGATAAGATGAAAATAAGATGCGATAAGATGTAAATGGGATGCGATAGGATGTGAATGGATGTGATAAGATGAAAATAAGATGCAATAAGATGTGAATGGATGTGAATGGATGTGATAAGATGAAAATAAGATGCAACAAGATGTGAATGGGATGTGATAGGATGTGGTGTGATAAAAATGAATGGGGATGAGATGTGAAGTAAATGGATATGGATGAGAATGATGAGATGAGAGGATATGTGAAAGGGTGAGATGGGAAGTACATGGATGTGGATGTGGATGTGTATGTGAAATAATGGATGTGGATGTGTATGCAAAAGAAGGGATGTGGATGTGTATGTGAAAGAATGGATGTGGATATATATGTGAAAGAATGGATGTGGATGTGTATGTGAAAGGATGTGATGTGATATAAAGGGATGTGGATGTGTATGTGAAAGAATGGATGTGTATAGATAGATGTGGGTAGTCGTACATGTGAACGATTGGATGGATGTGGATGAATGAGACATGATGTGATGTAATAAGGATAGAATGTATGGGATGGGATGGTGATGAGAATGAATGTGATAGATATGAATGAATGTGATGGATGTAAATGGATGGATGTAAATGTGATAGATATGAATGTGATGTGATGGATGTAAATGGATGGATGTAAATGTGATGTGATGAATGTAAATGGATGTGATGTAAATGAATGTGATGGAGACGTGAATAGATGTGATGTGATGTGAATCGGGATGTGACTGAATAAGATGTGATATCATGAGAATCAGGATGTGAATGAATGAGATGTGATGACATGTGAATCGGGATGTGAATGAATAATATGGGATGTGAATGGATGAGATGTGAATCGGGATGTGAATGAATGAGATGTGATGTGAAATGGATGTGATGTAAATTGGGATAAATATGAATGGATGATATGTGATGTGAATGAATATGATGTGATGAGATGTGGATATGGGTAGATGTGAGTGGATGAGATTTGATGAGGATAAATGAAGAAAGATGTGATAAGAATGGAAATACATATGAAATATATTGCTGGGTACTATGAGCTAGGAATTATCGAAAAGGTCCCTGAGTGGATAGGTGGTGAGTGTTCTAGTTACTAATGATGCCATAGGTACACCGATGAAGGAATGATTGGAAATGAGAATTCAATCGGATATTTTGGAGGATTATGATCAGTGATACTATGGTTTCATTAAAAGATTGTTTTAAAGTCAACTGAATCTATGAAAAAGGCAATTTCATATGGGGTGTGTAAGTGGTGTGACTAGCTTTAAGTTTGCATGAATATCCAGCTAGGGGACCTAGGAACTCTTTTCCTTGGTACCCGGGACAAAACCTAACCAAATTCCTAGTTGGATCCCATCACTACAGTGGTTGGGCGGTTGGCTAACCCATGGGATTGGATGGGGTTAGGCTGGACTAATAGATCCCTAAAATGAGACTCAATTCTATTATGGTACAATATATGAAGTAAATCCCGGATAGAAATTGTTCTATGGAAAAGAATCAACGGATATGCCTCTCAATGAGGAAAAAAGCGTTGGTCTCTATGATCCAAATGCAAGTCTTTTTCTTGATCTGACCATGGGACTTACGGGTTCGGTCGGATCAGTCCAGTTAGTTAAGACTCTTGACTATGTTAGAGTAAAAATATCCGTGGAGGAATCGCCCGTGCTTTCCGAGCGAGGAAAGTTTTTCCGGATTTGGTTTTGGAAGAACCGAGGGATTAGTCTCTTGTCCGGATATTCGTGGGCGAGGCCCCGAGTGAGGGACCCTGCCTCGTGCAAGAAGTGCTACTCCCGCTGCTAGCACCCCCGAATTCGTTGCGTGGAGGGGGCATGGATCTTTCAGTTGGAGACCTTCTCAGATTGGAGCCATTACCATGAAGGCACTCAAGGCTTGGCCTTCGACATCAACAAGGGGCCAACACTGAAGCAGCTATTTGGCTACTATGAGCACATTTAGTGGATGCTTGCCTGGCGCCTCCAAACCTTCGAGAATATGATGGAGACAACCTGTCAGACAGCTACCGTGTCTTCCCACATCCTACCTCGCAACACGACTTTTTCTGGACCTACTCGATCTACTAGCATTAGATCCTTTGCCAATTCCAAGGACAGGCCTGAATTAGGGAAGGGGGTATGTTAACCACTCCGGTTAACATCATTTTTCAAGCGTCATCACGCTTCTTGTAACTTATCCTTTTGTAACTACACAAAGCACTTATTGATAAAAGAGATATGGGATGACCAAGCTTATGGCTTATGTAATGCCAGTCGTAGGAATGGGATGTACATAGAGCTAGAAAGCTAGTTTTGGGTCCCCAATTGTAAATGGGCGGCCGACCATTGCAAAAAGTGAGCTCATGTATATAAGACATTTGATGGAATATGAAAAGGGACAATTCCATTTGTCTCAACGGTGTCTTGCTCTCTCTCTCTCTCTCACACTCTCTTGAGCTTGTGGTTGCTTGCTTGTGTTGTATATGCTTGCTTGCTTGCTTGATTGTTGTGTATGCATGGTAGGTATGGTGTTAATCTAGCTTCTCTTCTCCTCTCTCTTCTCTTGTATTTCTATCAAGATCCCTCTTGCATGCATTTTAGTATAGAGTAAAGGTAAAGCTTTCCATAGCTCCCTCCTTCTTTGCTCTTCACCTAGCTTGTGAATCTTCACTTGGGTGACACAAGTGGTGGTGGAATGATCCCCTAGCAGCCTCACATAAGGGAGTTAACCCTCATTAGGGTTGGCTAAGTGCTATTCTCTGAATCGAAGCTTGCATGGTTTCTTTCTCTTCTTCTTTCCCTGTCTTGTGTGCAAGGTAGTGTGTTTAGGTTAACAGACACTTAGAAGTGATGTGCCCACTTTGCTTACATTTGTTGCATTTCATCTTGTTGGGGTACTTATCCAACAATTATTTGCATGGTGCCCTTGATACATGGTCGAAGAACCCTTGGACATCATCTTGTATTTGACCAAGACTTGGCACATATGGAAGCCCTCACCATTGAACTTCTTAATTTTCACCTTGGTGTCCTCTTTTGCCATTAGAGAGACGGAGAAGGTCTTGCCACACTTGTGTGTGCACAAGGGTAGTGTCTAGTCTTACAATAGGGTGACTATGAGGATACACCTTACAATAGACCGAGTATGATGAAGGTGTGAGAGATACAACAAGGCTTAATGGGAATGAGTAAGAAATACAATGATTTCTGATGACAAACCAGCAAAAAACAGCAAACTTTAACCAAGTACAGTAAGGTGTGAAAGGATAGGAGGAAGAAGGCTTGAGAAATTACACTTCTAGTTGTGCCACCTCCAAAGTTGATGAAGAAGCATCTCCTTACTTGCGTTGTTGATCTCCACTTTTACTCTTCGGAGAAGCTCACTTTTACTCTTCCAGATCTTCAAGCAGAACGTCATCTACATCCACCACCGCAACCAGGACCCCCACTCCCACAAGCGTGGCATGATACGCTGGAATTTAATGATGAAGTCCACCACTTATGCTTCGAGCTCGCCGTCTCCGAAGCTCTAGAATTTGGGCAGAGCGTGTGACCAAGGAGAAGTGAAAATACTGCGCTTGACTTGGGTTTTTCTCCACTGTATGCCTCAGTCCCTCAAACTCTTTAGTTGGTGTGTCAGCCCACAACACCTTAGGTTCCTGACGATACGTCGAGATGAACCCACGAGCTGATTCGACCTCAAGACGTTCTCCAAGCTGGGTAGGTTCAGGTCCTATTTTTCAAAAGGAAAGGTTGACTCACGTAATCATCTTATTAGTGCCTAAACTCAACCCCAGTGAACGTGATTAGTGAGACTAGTGCTTAGGGTTTGTGCCCATCTTTGAGATCTTCTCATTCACAATCTGCTGATTATTAACCTCTCAACCAAGGTGACAACCAACTACAACCTTGAGGAGTTTAGAGTAGCAAAACGGAAAACGACAACCAACCATTATGATAAGGAGTTGAAAGCAACGTGTGGTGGGATCAAAACCACTTTGATACCATGTGAAGAGATTCACAATAGTGGTCTAGATCCTGCTCATGGTCGTATGGAGGGGAAGAAGATAAGATGCTTAATCACACACATAATCATAATGAGAAACACTCAATGTATACAAGAAAATAATCTTGTTTATTTAGTTGCTTAAGATACAACTAGGCTTTCCCTCATTTATGATAATAAATCATAATGTGCCTTTATATAGGCATAGTCACCTAGGGTTAGGGTTTGCATCCCTAGGGTGACTTCACACACATACCCACCTTATCTATAGCCTTGTTCACATGCCAAGCTAATCTTCTAACAAGATTGACATTGAGATGCACAATTTCTATGATATCCCACACACTTCCATTGTACATTCAAAGAGGGGTTTGGTCCTCTTTGCACATTCAAAGAGAGGTGGCACCTATGTAAGAGCATCAGGATTGAGATTGGCATTGAGATGCACGCTTCCTATGATAACCTACATACTTCATTGTACATTCAAAGAGGGGCTTGGTCCTCTTTGCAAAGTCATTGAATATGTTGGACCAAAGATGTGTCGTACTTTTCTTGCATGAGATACAAAAACTAAGGAGGTGAATCATAAGGGGCAACGATAACATAAGGAGCACGGCCAACCACCACTCCTCACACTCTTTTTCTCAAGAATGGTAATCAATGCTAAGCTAAAGAGTCAGATAATGAGATGGAGGCACAATTAGAGCATGCCTTCAAAGACCTTCACTCCAAGAGTCCTTGTCACATGACCTCAAAACGTTTAGTTACTTCTAGATGCCCACCATTAATGACTTGCCTAGAGACCCACATCAACCAAATCCAAAGGTTTTGAAAAGCTGAATCTCACATAAACATTGACATGGTAAAAATCATCTCTCTCTCTCTCTCTCTCTCTCTCTCTCTCTCTCATAAAGTGACATTTGTGTTAAGTGTGTGTGTGTGTCTGTAAAAAATGTTAGTGTAAATGTCACTTTATGAAGTGACTTTTGGGATAATTTTTGCTATGGTAAAGTGGTATTCAAATCAATTCCAACTTAGCTTAACTTGTGTGCATGACCCCTTTATCATGTTCCCATCAATCATGAAAATTATCAAAAGTGGACGTGAAGCTCCAATCAATGGGGGACTTAACTAACTTTAGAATCCTACTGGATAATTTTGATGGGCAACCACCACAAATCAACTTATATCTCACGAATTAATAAGAAATTCAGCCATGGTGTTTTCAGTAAAGTTTTAGAGCACATTTTAATCTAGCTACCCACAAAGTGAAGTATTAGGGTTTGTGAGATATTATAGATGTAGTAATTTTAGGGTTTAGCTTAAGCTATATAATTTATTGTAATCCCTTTTATTAGTAAGGGAGTTAGAGGTTTACTACCATCAATAATCTCTATTATGAAGTACCATTTTGTAAATCTATTTTTTTAATATTCTTAAATTTTTCATTGGATTAATACATATGTTAAGATTTACTTACATATAATTTCTTCTACAATTTTCATATGTTCTTACAATTGTTCTTTGTTAATTACTTGTTGAGAGAGAGAGAGAGAGAGAGAGAGAGAGAGAGAGAGAGAGAGAGAGAGAGAGAGAGAGAGCTATTAGAGGCATATCCAGTATTGTCTAGGATTACAATGTGTTTTTTCACATCACTCCCTTCATTGAATTGTCTACTAGAAATATCGCTTATTGCATGCTTTTCAGCCCTTTTCAGGCTACTAGAAAAGTTATCAAATGTGCTTATATTTCATCAATTATTAAGATGGATATATTTTGTTCACATAGCACTACTTTGGTACTTCATGTCTTGGAGATAGAATACTTAAATTCCTCACTTTAGGAGGACCTACAACCAAGACAACAAGCTATAGTTTCCATCAACATTAGTTTTAGCTAAGTATTACTTGGCATTTGTGAGTATATACACTATACTTTCACTTGTTTGGGCATTCTCATAGCATAATATTTCATTGTTATATGTTAAATATGGTTGGGACATCAGATTCTTTTATTGGAGAGAAACTAGATAGGTATAACGAGGGTTTACATTGAGAATGCAATTATGGGATAAGAAGGCTAGGAAGTGCATAAACTATACTTACGCTACTTGAAGACTTTAAGGATGCTATAAATCCTAAGCTTGTGTGGGATAAACTCAAGGATATGTTTGAGTTTGGATACAAAGACAAGGAAGACTAATCTTAGGAGCACTGTAGAGCGGTTCTCTCTACCATGCAATATAGTGCTCATAGAGTACTACCGATCAACAAATGTGTTAAGAAACATAATGTCAATCCGAGGACTCGACCCGATTAGTGCATGAAGGCTTATCCCTTGAGGGAGAGCTCACATACACGAACCACCACTTGACGATTCAACCATTCAACACCTCAATCAATCTCTCAATCCCTTAAATCCACTACACTAATCGAGAGAACAAGCAATGCATGGCACTCAGCCAACCAAAATGAGGGTTGATTCCCCTATGTGAGGCCGCTAGGAGCTCACTCCACACCCAAGTGGAGATTCACAAGCCAGGTGAAGAGCAAAGAAGGAGGGAGCTATGGAAAGCTCTACCTTCAATCTATGCCAAAATGCATGCAAGAGGGATCTTGATAGAAAGACAAGAGAAGGGAGAGGAGAAGAGAAGCTAGATTAACACCATCCCTACCATGCATACACAATCAAGCAAGCAAACATATACAACACAAGCAAGCAACCACAAGCTCAAGAGAGTGAGAGTGAGAGAGAGAGAACAAGACTCCATTAAGACAAATGGGATTGTCCCTTTTCATATTCCATCAAAATGTCGTATATACATGAGCTCACTGTTTACAATGGTCGACCGCCCATTTACAATTAGGGGCCCAAAACTAGCTTTCTAGCTCTATGTACATCTCATTCCTACAATTGACATTACACAAGCAGTAAGCTCGGTCATCTCATATCTCTTTTACAAAAGGATAAGTTACAAAAGAAGCATGACCATCCTTGAAAATGATGTTAACTGAAGTGGTTAACATTGTCCAAATGTAACTTCATCTAAGCCAACTATGCCTCTGAGCCTCCATTAGGGAATCTCTTCTAAACACACATCACCAAAAACATCCTTGTAAGCCTATGTTATAAAGGCATTCCACTCATAGATTGGGGGGGGGATCTTGCCATGTAAGCCAATGCCACCCAGTCTATGCCATGAGCATTGACATGGCTAGCATTAAGGGGCGGGGTGTTAGAAGATTAGCTTGGCATGTGAACAAAGGTGTAGATAAGTTGGGTGTGTGTGTGAAGTCACCCTAGGGATGCAAACCCTAACCCTAGGTGACTATGCCTATATAAAGGTGCATTATGCTTCATTCTCATAAACGAGGGAGAGCCTAGTTGTATCTTAAGCAAGTAAATAAACAAGAGTATCTTCTTGTATACGTTGAGTCTTTCTCTTTATGATTATGTGCATGATTAAGCGTCTCATCTTCTTCTCCTCCACACGACCACGAGCAGGCTCTAGACCACCATTGTGAATCCCTTCACATTTCTCAATGTTCTCACATAGGTGCCACCTTTCTCCCATCCTCATTATGAAATGTGCACGACCTCCTTGATATGTAGTGTGCATGACACCTTGAATTGGTACAATCCCCAGGTATCTTGGCATCTCATTTATGGGGAGGCCATGCATCACCGCCCATCGTGTCATCTTGGCATATTAAGAAGTATCTACCCCTTGTGATGTTAGGTGCATGAATGAAGATAAGCCGAACCATGGGAGTCATCGTTTGCCTTCCATTGTATTGACGAGACATTGTATCATTTGTGTATATGCAATGAGTTAATGAGGCATATATGTGTGTGTTTGAGTTGAACTTTGCTATAATGATGTGATGTGAGACGGAGCTAGGAGAAAAATGAATGATGTCAGGTAAAGTTCAATAGGAGATCTTTTGAAATTGGTCCATTTACAATTTTACATTTTACCAAAGGTGTCCTATTTATTAGTTGTTACATTTTACATTTTACCAAAGGTGTCCTATTTATTAGTTGTTACTTACATCAGGGGTGTAAAATATTTATTAATAAAGAATGTATACATATAAGAAATTAAGAAATGATATGTATACTTTCAAAAATCGTGTATATAAACCTATTCTTTATATGGGGTTTTCTTTAAGAAATTCTATTTTGTTTTTTTTTCAAGACTTATATTCCAACCGATATATAGAAAGAAAGAAAGTTATATAAAATTAGACGAGTGCCTGTAGGAATGTTTAGCTCACTCTATATGCTCTTTAGCATTTTTGTATTTTTTGATTAATCGATTACAAACGGGAGCTGCTGCCGCCCCAAGGGCTAATGCAGATTGTACGCACACAGCGATGGCGAACTCCACAGAGTGTAAGCATTTACTTGCTCTACACTTTCTACCTTTTCGATCGAAAATGAAATAATTGATCTATCCATTCATACACACATACATGCATGCATCATCCATACACACATACATACGTACATGCATCATGCATGCATCATCCATACATCCTTGCATGCATAAATTCTTTACACTGTATGCACACAGCGAACCATGAAGGTGTAAATCCATATTCATGTCTGCATATACATATATTTAAACATGGCACACACACACACACACATATGTGTAATTTGTGTTTTTACCCGGTCTAGCAGCACGTGGGCCATCATGGGCAACAAGACTGAGTATGATTTTCCTACACTTGTTCTACGTTGCTGTCTTGTTTGCTCTCAATTCGGAGCTACGGCAAGCAACATTACTACATCCATGGTTTGCAATTTTTTCCTATTTTTAAGATTGAAATAATTGAGAATTTGCCTAATGCTACAGACAAAATAATTTTATACGTTGTGCTATCAAATGATTCTATATATATTTTCTACCCAGGTTCATAGTGCTATATCTTGCATTGCTCATCATCACACTTCTTCAGTATTGGTTCACGGCAGGCTCAAATCCAGGGTAATTCAAAACTTGATCCCTATTATTTTATTGTAGCTTCCGCGTAGGAGGGTTGTACCTTATGAGATTTCTTTCTGTGTGTAAGGTACCTTGTGGAGGAGCTGAACAAAGATGCTGAAGCTCAAATGAAGAGAACCTTAACTGATTTGGATTGGTATTATCATGACCTTTGACAATTCTACTATTAGTCTAGTAAAGCTCTTTTTTGGTGTAATTGCGAGTTTACAGTATGGGAAGAGTTTTCAGAAGAAGGTCATGGTACTCCTTGGCAAGCTGTAAAAAGTGAACTCTGACAGGGAAGCCCACGTATATAAACAGGGTATCAATGACCTGAGAGAAGCCATGATGACACGATGATGATGGTGATGGGGCTGTGCTGAAAGCACTTCTGGTGTTGTGGAGTCGGATTTTGATGCTACTTTAGAGTTGCTACAGTGAGGAGCTGGATGTCTGCGACAGCCCCTGCTCACCCAAAAGAAAGGCACTTGGGCAAGGCTTCTGACATTAGGAATTCACTGTATATGCAGTTTGGAAGACATTTCTCTCTGGGATTCTGACCGTCCATCTTTATTTGGAGGGTAGAGTTATGGGCTCCCCATGATTGTAATTAGATGGGATGTTTTATGAAACAGGGTTTTCGAGTCCTCTCCCCTTCTCCACGCCCTCTCCTCCTTTCACTCCTTGATGGACAAAGATTCCAGCATTACTAGCTCGAGGGCAAAGGATGGCCTGGCAGATGATTTCTCTTTGGGGTATAATCTTTAAAATTCTAGCCAAGGCCATCAAATAACTCCCAATCTCCTTGCCACAAGCTTGTGTTCTGGGCGTCTCATGTTGGGAGTGATGTATCAGTGGAGCAGCCTTTTCTTATGAGCGTCTGCTAGAAGCTACATTACTGGAGCACTACCTTAGTGGGTAGACTCCATGGTGGTCATGGTTAACTAAGTGCTGGTGGCCACAGTGCGCGTTGCATGTGGATGCTTGGAGTAGAATTGTTAACTTGATTAGAGCACAAATTCAGCATTCAAACTTGATGATTTATGTATGAACAAATGAAAGAGAGAAACAGGAGAGAGTACACCGTATTGGGTCCCAAATAATCCTTTGAAGGGCCCCCATTGTGAAGGTGTATTTGCTTGTATTGCTGAATGTGCATGGGACTGACTGGGGGCTGCAAATAAGCACCAAAACACTGACATGGATGCTTGCAGAGGGCACTTGGAAGAGAGGCTTTCTTCGCTGCCTTCCTGCTGTACTACTGGGCAGCACTTGGTACTTGCATTAATCCTCTCATAGATCTCCTATGTGTTGTGTTTCTCCTTAGAGTAGGTCACCTAATCCTCCCATGAACTCTGTCTTTTGGATACATATGCTCGAAGCATATCTTCCAAAATTTGATTCACTCTTTCAGTCTGGCCATCATATTGAGGATGATCAGAGGAACTCAAATTCAAAGTTGTTTCCAACTTCTCAAAAACAAGTTTCGAAAAATCACTCGTAAACTTAGAGTCCCTATCACTGACTATGTCCTGCGGTAACTCGTACAGTCTAAACAATTGCTCGATAAACTGCCGTGCTAATTGCGTAGCTGTAATAGTCTTCTGGGTCGGTAAAAATCTAGCCATTTTTGTCAAGCGATCTACCACAACCCAAATAGAATCGTGGCCTTGATGTGTTCTTGGCAATCCGGTAATAAAATCCATGGAAATACTTTCCCATTTATTACCTGGGATTTGCAAAGGATGCAACAACCCAGCCTGTCTAAAGCGTTCAGCTTTATTTGCCTGACAAAGCTGACACTTGAGAACATAATCTTCTACATACCCTTTCATCTTTGGCCAATAAAAAGTATGTTTCACTAACGATAGTGTCCTGTGTACCCTAGGGTGTCCAGCAGAAGGGGCGTCGTGACACTTCTTAAGAATCTTGGACCGAATGTCCGGGATGTGTGGTACACAAATTTTGTCATTATTGAATAGAAAACCATTCCGGATCATCCACTGGCCTCCGGCAGCCTGAATAGTAGACTGCTCAGTTATCGAGTCTTGGTCAATCAATGAGCTCCTGTCCTGGATCTTCTGCCAAAATGGACCAAAATAACTATCAGTCTTGCAAAGCTCTCTCAATGACTGAAATAAGTCAGTAGAAATCTCGGTGAACGACAAAGTATCACCTCTCTAATTTGACTAAGCGCATCTGCAATACTATTCATGGACCCTTTCCGATAACGGATCTCAAAATCAAAATCTTGCATTAACTCTGCCCAACGAGCTTTCCTTCCTCTCAAATCATCCGCATCACACACATACTTGATTGACTGATGATCAGTCAATACCACAAACTTGGAGCCATATAAATAATGTCTCCAAACCTTGAGAGCATGAATCACAGCATAAAGCTCCTTCTCAAGGGTTGGCCAACGAGATTGAGTGTCGTCTAGCTTTTTACTTTCAAAAGCAACCGGTCTACCATCTTGAAATAGAGCAGCCCCGATAGCATAGTCACTGGCATCAGTTTCAAGAACATAAGGTAAGGCCGACTAGGATCAGGTAATGCTAAGATAGGTGCTTCCTTGACTTTTATCTTTCAAGAGTCTGAAGGCCATATTCAAATCGTTATTCCAAGTGATAGGCTGATTTGACTTACGTCCACGACCTTTCAATAAGTCGGTCATCGGTAGTGTGAGCTGAGAGTACTCCCGTACAGATTTTCGAAGAAAAACTACAAAACCGAGAAAAGAATGAAGTTGTTTCACTGTTCGTGGTATAGGCCAGTCCAGAATCTTCTGAACTCGGTCATAGTCAATGCTCAATCCATCTCTAGTGATCTTGTGTCCCCAAGTAAATGATGTCGGCCATAAAGAACTCACATTTACTTAACTTAGCATATAGTCGATTCTGTCGTAAAATAGATAAGACAATCGTGAGGTGTCTAACATGATCCTCAAGAGTACGACTATAAATCAAAATATCATCTAGGAACACCACCACAAATTTTCCTAAATGTTCACGAAAAAGATCGTTCATCATTTGCTGGAAAGTGGCTGGAGCATTGGTTAACCCAAAAGGTAATACGAGAAACTCGTAATGGCCATACCTAGTCCGAAAGGCGGTTCTTTCGACATGCCTTTCATGAATATGTATCTGGTGATAGCCGGTACGTAAATCTATCTTTGTGAAATATTTCGCTCCTGCTAACCGGTCAATCAGGTCATCTGATCTAGGGAGAGGATAACGGTTCTTAATGGTCAGCTTGTTCAATCTCTTGTAATC
Source organism: Cibotium barometz (assembly GCF_041138505.1). Lineage (NCBI taxonomy): Eukaryota > Viridiplantae > Streptophyta > Polypodiopsida > Cyatheales > Cibotiaceae > Cibotium > Cibotium barometz. The sequence continues at coordinate 25,581,396 of NC_141088.1, read as the reverse complement.
TATACACATTCTCCAGGTATTGTCCTTCTTTCTCCTAAGCAACACAGGTGCACCCCAAGGTGATTTACTTGGACGGATCTGGCCCATCCTCAAATAATCTTCGAGTTGTTTAGCCAACTCATCTTTCTCGGCTTGGCTCATCCTATAAGGTGGAATACTCACAGGATGAGCACCAGGGATCAAGTCAATACGATGATCTACTGTCCGTTCAGGTGGTAAACCCGATGGCAGTTCCTTAGGAAATACATCTTGAAACGAATCAAGTATTTTCTGTAATTCTTTGCTTTCAAACACACTTAATTCATGTACATCCATGGAAGGGATGAGAAAAGAAGAAAGTGGAATCAATACACAATGGAAAGCGGTATACAAAGAAGAATCCATTATATTTTCAAAATCAATTGTATTTACACGAGGTCCCTGTGAGGGATGAATACAATCACCTAAAATACTATACTTGGTGTCTCTATGCTGAGAAGAAAAAATATGACTAGACCAATCTATTTGGACTTCAAGAGTCTTAAACCACTCAATCCCTAATAACAAGTCTACATTTTCCAGATGCATTACATAGCATTCCAGAGTATCTGTGTAGTCCTGAATCTGGATTGGAAGCATCTCCACCTTGTGATCCCAAACTTGCCTTCCCGCAAAAGGAAAAGATTAAAAAAAAACACAAAAGCAAAAGCTAAAGATAGCTTTTGGGGGGCTTTTAGTTTTTTTTTTTGGAAACCTATATAAACACCCTTAAGTGGGCTTCTTGCCACACATCTCTTAAGTTTTCAAGCTCTCAAGCTCTCAAGTTCACTCGCACTTTCATTGTGCAAAGATCGAATTTTCTCTCCACGTACCCTCTTCACGATGTCGACCCAAGAATCGGAGTTGGAGCCCCTTGTGGAACGCGAAGACTTGCCGGCTACGGAAGGTACCGAGGCCGATCTTTTTGACGATTTTGTGTCAAAATCAGATTTCCAAGAGTTCAAAGTAGCTCTCGAAGCTTCTTCATCGGAACGTCAGGCACAAATCGCAGCCCAGATGCAAGCTTTGCAGAACTCCATCGCTCTATTGACCACTACCCTCTCTACTTGCTCGGGTATGGATACCTTGGCTTCTGCTTTAGGCGCCAATATTACTCTGGAACCGTTCGGGGGCGAGCAAAAGCAGCGCACCAAGGAGATCGTGGACACGTGGCTACATAAGTGGCAAGTTCACTTTCAGTTTCATCCATATGATGATGGAAAGAAGATACAATTAGCAGCAGGTTTCATGTCCGGCAAAGCTTTGCTTTGGTGGAAGGAACTCAACCCTAAGCCAACAACTTGGGCACAATTCGAAGACGTCTTCAAGAAAGAATTCCTCAAGAAAAAGGATGAAGATGATACAATGGTCTCTTCCAAGTCGAAACCCGTAACAAGCATAAAAGAAAGTTCTCCGCACCTATGGCTAACACGATAGAAGGAAAGTCTTCGGACCAAGAATAGATAGATTTACGTACTGGCTATCACCAAAAACGTATTCATGAAAGGCATGTCGAAAGAACCGCCTTTCGGACTAGGTATGGCCATTACGAGTTTCTCGTATTACCTTTTGGGTTAACCAATGCTCCAGCCACTTTCCAGCAAATGATGAACGATCTTATCTGCACAGTGTGTATCTACCGTGTGCTACACGCACGCAAGACTAGTTTCGAGGCTTGGGAAAATTCGTGGTGGTGTTCCTGGATAATATTTTGATATATAGCTGTACTCCTAAGGATCATGTTAGACACCTCACGATTGTCTTATCTATTTTAAGACAGAATCGACTATATGCTAAGTTAAGTAAATGTGAGTTCTTTATGACCGACATCATTTACTTGGGACACAAGATCACTAGAGATGGATTGAGCATTGACTATGACCGAGTTCAGAAGGTTCTGGACTGGCCTATACCACGAACAGTGAAACAACTTTGTTCTTTTCTCGGTTTTGTTGTTTTTCTTCGGAAATCTGTACGGGAGTACTCTCCGCTCACACTACCGATGACCGACTTATTGAAAGGTCGTGGACGTAATTCAAATCAGCCTATCATTTGGAATAACGATTTGGATATGGCCTTCAGACTTTTGAAAGATAAAGTCAAGGAAGCACCTATCTTAGCATTACCCGATCCTAGTTGGCCTTATGTTCTTGAAATTGATGCCAGTGACTATGCTATCGGGGCTGCTTTATTTCAAGATGATAGACCGGTTGCTTTTGAAAGTAAAAAGCTAGACGATACTCAATCTCGTTGGCCAACCCTTGAGAAGGAGCTTTATGCTGTGATTCATGCTCTCAGGGTTTGGAGACATTATTTATATGGCTCCAAGTTTGTGGTATTGACTGATCATCAGTCGATCAAGTACGTGTGTGATGCGGATGATTTGAGAGGCAGGAAAGCTCGTTGGGTAGAGTTAATGCAAGATTTTGATTTTGAGATCCGTTATCGGAAAGGGTCCATGAATAGTATTGCAGATGCGCTTAGTCGGATTAGAGAGGTGAATACTTTGTCGTTCATCGGGATTTCTACTGACTTATTTCAGTCATTGAGAGGGCTCTACAGGACTGATAGTTATTTTGGTCCATTTTGGCAGAAGATCCAGGACGGGAGCTCATTGATTGACCAAGATTCGATGACTGAGCAGTCTACCATTCAGGCTGCAGGAGGCGAGTGGATGATTCGGAATGGTTTACTATTCCGTAATGACAAAATTTGTGTACCACAGATCTCGGACATTAGGTCCAAGATTCTTAAGGAGTGTCACGACGCTCCTTCTGCTGGACACTCGGGATACACAGGCCGTTATCATTAGTGAAACACACTTTTTATTGGCCAAAGATGAAAAGGTATGTAAAAGATTATGTTCTCAAGTGTCAAATTTGTCATGCAAATAAAGCAGAACGCTTTAGACAAGCTGGGTTGTTGCATCCTTTGCAAATCCCAAGTAATAAATGGGAAAGTATTTCCATGGATTTTATTACCGGTTTGCCAAGAACACATCAAGGCCACGATTCTATTTGGGTTGTGGTAGATCGCTTGACAAAAATGGCTAGATTTTTACCGACCCGGAAGACTATTGCAGCTATGCAATACGGCAGTTTATCGAGCAATTGTTTAGACTGTATGGGTTACCGCAGGACATAGTCAGTGATAGGGACTCTAAGTTTACGAGTGATTTTTGGAAACTTGTTTTTGAGAAGTTGGAAACAACTTTAAATTTGAGTTCCTCTGATCATCCTCAATCTGATGGCCAGACTGAAAGAGTGAATCAGATTTTGGAGGATATGCTTCGAGCATATGTATCCAAAAGACAGAGCTCATGGGAGGATTATCTTCCTATGTTAGAATTGCATATAACAGTACTAAGCATACGAGTACAGGGTTTAGTCCTTTCATGCTTATGTATGGTTTTCAACCTAGATCACCTGTTACAGTAGGATTCTCAGGACTTCAGCATGATTCAGCACGTAATTTTTTGCAAGATATCCAGGAAATGTTACAAGTTGCAAAGGAATCTATTAGAAGTGCTCAAGACCGAGACATGTTTTATTCTAATAGATATCGTTCACCCAGAGAATTCTCTGAAGGAACGATGGTGTATTTGCGAGTTCCGAAAGATTCCGAGACTTTACGGACAGGTAGATCTTGGAAATTATCCCCTAGATATTGTGGACCATTTCGTGTTACACGACGGATTGGTTCAGTTGCATATGAATTGGATTTGCCTTCTCATGTGAAAGTTCATCCTGTATTTCATGTCAGTAGACTTAAGGAAGTACTGGGTGGAGCAGATCAGTTAGTTACTCCTCAAGAAATTATAGATGTCGAGGACATGACATTTGTTCCGCACGAACCTGAAAAGATTCTTGGATTTCGTGAACGAAGATTGCGTAATACGCTTATCACGGAATACAAGATCAAGTGGAAGGATCGTGTTGAGGAGGACGCTACATGGGAGACATTGACTACTCTTCAGAGAGATTACCCTGGCCTTTTTAGTGAGCTCAGGAGTGAGCTCTTAGAGGAAGGGGAGTATGTCATGTGCACAGTGTGTATCTACCGTGTGCTACACGCACACAAGACTAGTTTCGAGGCTTGGGGAAGCTTGGAACTAGGCAGGCTGATTGACGAGCTGAGTTAGGGATATACTAACGGGCGGGCGCCCAAGTGTGGACGCCCGATGACCGGCCAAGAGCCTATAAAAGGGTGGCCAAGGTTAGTTATTGGGATATAGAGAGTCTCGCGAGTTTGTGAGAGCTCTATGGTCTTGGGCCTGGATCTAGTGCAGACGTGCACCTGCTTTACGCAGCCGAGGCCGGCAGTAGTCTTGAGGCCCGCCAGGGCAGCTTCGTGGCGGTATGGGACGTCGCGAGGAGGAGATTGGTCGGTGCGTCATCCTAGTTAGCTCAGCTCGTGGCTCGGTGGGGACAGCCAAGACTGTGGGCTTTCCCACGGCTGTCATGGTTGGGAGGTGAGTCTGGCCTGCACCCCCTAGTCGTTTGTTTGTTCGTTTGTTTGTAGGTTTCGAGTCACGAACCGAGAACGATCACGAGGAGATCCGTGGGGATTTGACACCCAGGTTGTCCTCTGTAGCTGGCCGACTTGATCTGTGTGCTGGCCGACTGACAGAAGCTGAGCAGGTCGTGGACATCTAGCTGCTGTCGGCTGTCTTTTGTGCAGGCCGAGTGGCTGTAGGGGCCATATAAAATGGCCCCTTGCCCCCACACAGTTTGTATTCAGTATTTCGAGATTTCTAGTCATCTCCTGTCTGTATATTTACACCAGGGCCTCTGTTGTGGGTGTGCCCGCCCAATTTAGGTGTTTTGTCATTTTCCCCCCCACTCCATATTTTTCCTATTTTTCCTCAGGTGTGGGAGGTTGTCCTGTGGCTGTTGGCTCATCCAGATGATGGCCGACTGATTTTGCTGCCCCCAAGTTGTCCTCTGTTGCTGGCCGATTGACAGAAGCTGGCCGACTGGAGGGCTGAGCAGGTCGTGGACATCTACCTGCTGTCGGCTGTCTTTTGTGCAGGCCGACTGGCTGTAGGGGCCATATAAAATGGCCCCTTGCCCCCACACAGTTTGTATTCAGTGTTTCGGGATTTCCTTGTGTATATAGCAGAGTTACACACCTCTCTCTCTCCCTCTCTATTGCTGTGTTTTTCTGCAGTGCACTTGCTCGTGTTTTCAGATCTTGTCTTCATCTCTAATCCATATTCTGACAAGATCATCAGCGTTTTTCCTCTCCGGTTGCTGCTGCTGGTACAGGCCGCATACATCTGCATTTCACTTCAGCATACTTCTGCGTTTTACTTCAGCAGTCATCAGGACATCAGCGCTTACATATGTGCTTACATCAGCGCTTACATCTCAGCTCACATCAGCCTTACATTAGGCATATATCGGCACTTACATTAGGCTTACTTCGGGACTGTTATCTGTGTTTTTGGGACAGCAGCCTTCTCTACTCGTTCGGAGTCTCACATAGAGCTCCTGTACTGGACTTTATCATTTATATACATATCACCATTGCATGCTGTGTGATTTGCTCTGATCTCTCATATATTTGGTCCTTTGGTCTCTTTTGCCCTCACAGGCATCACCGTGAGAACTCTACTCAGAAGGTAACCACAGAGAATCAGCTCTTGAACCTGAAGATTGTTGATACCGCTAACATCATGGATTCTGTTACAGAGTTCATAATCATTCAGAAGCAGTTGGTCTCTTTGGGGACCAAAGCTACCCATGAGGACTTTGTCAATCGGCTCCTCGCACAAGTTGCCCAAGACTTTCTTTGCTTTTTGTGATACTATATCACTTTTTCCTTCTACACTTGATCTACATACATTGTTGGCATGCTTCAGGATAGGGCCACGAGCGTACCTTCGAGACCCTTATTCAGGCTAAGGGCAAAAGCAAATGCATTTGACTTCTCACAGGACCATTCTTCGACGATGTCCATTGGTGATGCTTCCAACTTGGAGGTCTCTTTGGTTGGTAACGTGCGACTTAACTCTTCCAATGACTGAGCACGTCAATACACAGATTATGCAAATGATGTGAAAGCTCTATTGCTTTCCCGTGGATGGCGGTAGCAGACACAAACTCGGTGCTCCATTGTGCCCGCGACGTTGCATTTGGAGGGAAGGAGAAGATCATCACGCTAGTCTCTGGGGTAGAGGGCGTGGAGTGATGCAAAACCACACAGATACGGATGGGGGCGATGATCTCCTCGAAGATATCCACTCCCTTGATGGGGAGGCATTGGAGGAAACTATAGTCTATAGGCTGCCCCAAAACTTGGGAGAGACTCTGGGGGGAGAGCACACATCGGGGAGGTAGTGATGGTCATGGCTACAGGCTTTGAGAACGGTGGATCAAGTGGCGAACAGAACTAGCCTTCTGCCTCCTCTCTAGGTTAGGCATGGCCGGCGGGTATGCTTTGGCAAGGCGGAATTTTTTTTGGGGGGAGGGAGTCGGAGCAGCAGTTTTTTTTTTTGGGGGGGGGGGGGGGGGGGGGGGGGGGGCTCTGAGGAGCGTTGTTGGAGGAAGAAGGGTTCACTTGCGAGGGAGGGGGGGGGGGCTACGGCTACGAGGCCGGGGACTTTGATGGGTCTGAGGGAACCTGGAAACTTGGAGGGGGATCACGGTGAGGTAACAGTTTCCAAAAAGGGGGGGGGGGGGTGTTGGTTCCTTGGTGGGACTTTTTTTTTTGGGAGGGGGGGGGGGGGTTTCACTGTCGAGGGGGTGCTATGATAAGTGCTCATAACGGTTCTCTGACAAAAAAGTTTGTAGGCTTGCTAAATGGCCAGACCTTAGCAGTGTCGACTTGGAGGAGCTTGTTGACCTTTTCTACGCTGGATGCGAACTATGGTCACGAACGTAGAGTTGAGACGATTGTGGTGCAGCAAAGGTGTCATTGGAGAATGAGATAATCATCTACCTAAGCTAAAAGCCGGGCTCTAATACCAGTTGTTGACCTAGGGTTAGCTGCTGCACAGAGCCAAGCCTATGGAGGATGGTACTCCATGTTGATAGATAGAGTGAGAAACGATTGTAGAGAGAGAGAGAGAGAGAGAGAGAGAGAGAGAGAGAGAGAGAGAGAGCTAGTGAGAAGGTGATTGCACGCCTCAATGAATATTGGATTGCTTGATATAATTTGAAGTACACCAAGTACATGCTTTTGTAGGTTGCAAACCTTATCTTTTGACTCTCACAAATGACACTCACATATGGGGACATGACACATGGCACACACTTATCTTATCTAGATAAGAGGGTGTTCACACACATGTGGGCACACTTACACATACATGGGGGGTTCACACTCGTACAAACACATATAGATGGTTACACACACATTGACAGGTATACGTGGTGGTCATACAGGGCACAAGAGACTCCGAAATATCCAACAATCCTCAGGGATTAGGATGCTGAATGTTGGGAGTCGGGATCCCCCCCTCTTCGTCGCTGATGAGGAGTTGAGGTGGGGATGTGGGAGCGGGAAGAAGGGGGGGGGGGGGGGGGGGCGGGGACTTTCCTGGACTAACGACGGGGACAAGCTCTAGGAAGGTGTCCAATCTGACGGCAAATGAAGCATTGCCCAGGGAAGCGAGAGTACTCAGCTCCCTGCCCCATGGAGGCACGGAAGCGATATAGCACGTGAAACTATCTCCGGAGATGCTATGCAAATGCGAAGAGAGGGAATCCATGCCGTTCGAGCTAGTGGCGGTTGGGGAAGGGGGGGGGGTGGGATTCCATCACTCTCCCGATAACACCACTATCATCGGCAGGAGTGGAAGATATTCCTTCCTGCGGCCGGGAAGCAGGCTATGATGGGGAAGTCTGAGATGCCAGAGGGTCGGATGTTGGGTCGGAGCCGTGTTGCCACCTCGGACAGGCACTATATGCGGTGTGACGGGGCTCAGCTGCATGCCTCTATTTGATGCTGCTAGCGAATCAAACTCCACTTGGTAGTATCCACACCCCAAAGAATGAATATCAGTGATCTTGCCAAGCCTCGCCGGTGAGGCTAGCGCGCAAAAGATCCCTGAGCTGTCCGCGTGTCGGGCGGCTATCCACAATCTTCTGTTTGCGTGCCGGGCGGCTACCCATAGTCTTGCAAATTAGGGTGGAGGCCTCCAAGGAGGCGACTGCCGAAGCAAGTGGCACCTTGAAGACCCATGTCGAGGATAAGATTAGTACCCTGGTCCCTCACGGGAAGAGGTGGTTTACACACATTCATGGTATTTTGGGGCTTCTTTTGATGAGCCTGTGTGTATGGTCGAATGATGGTTGTATATGGATAATGCGGCATTTCTTGTGGGGGAGAGTAAGGCCCTCAAAGCTTGTACATGATATTTTTCTCCTTGGGTAATAAAATACTCAATGAGGGAGGGAGGGGGTGGCCCATTCTGGTCTCAATGTAACTATTTGGCACTCCTAGCTCTTTTTCACATGATGGAACTCATGCCTGGACACATGGATCTTGAAGTTGGCTCATGAAAAAGCACTAGTTTTGGTCAAAAAGCAAGGAAAAGCAAAAAGTCAAACTGAGTTGACCACGAGCCAAGGACACCATTGGAAAGAGGAGATTGAGCTGAACCAAAAAGCTAAAGGCTTCTTTTCCAAAAAGCAGCCTCAGGGCCAAAAAGCAAGGCCCTGAAGCTAGAAAAGCATAATTATAGAACTTTGATTAAAGTTGAGTAATGTTTAATTAATAAAAGTCAAAAAAGACAAAAGCAGAGTTAAAAAAAAGAGAAAAGAAAAGCTTGGTCCGATTTTGGCAAAAAGCAGGGCCTTCCTTAAGTATAAAAGAAGCAAGAGCCTTCCTTGTTGATCATCTTGAAGAGCGTGGAGACTCTCAAGAGAGCAAGGAGCTCATCAACGATTTCATCTTCATCTCTCTCTCTACCTGCCTACTATTTGGCTGCGCCGCCATCTCCACCCGCACAGCTAGTGAAGCGCCACCAATAGTACCTGTTTCCGCCACCTCCATCGGCCGCCGTAGCCTCTGTGTGCAGCCGCCGCCGCCGCCCGTGCCACCAGCGTTGCCAGCGTTTTCCTCCCAATACGTATCAGGGGGATCGGCAGTCGGGCACTCGTATCCGCCATTTGGGTGTTTGCTTTTTTGAGAAGCTTCTTGAAGATTTTCTTGAAGACTGGTATTGAGTTCACTTGGATTTGGACTTGGATTTGAGATTTGGATTTGGATTTAGACTTGGATTTGGATTTGGACTTGGATTTGGATTTGGATTTAGACTTGGATTCGGACTTGGATTTAGACTTGGATTTGGATTTGGACTTGGATTTGGTTTTGGATTTGGACTTGGATTTGGATTTGGACTTGGATTTGGACTTGGATATTGGATCTGGTACTAGCCCGGTGAGAGATTCTTGTGGGTCATCCCCACATCAGAGATCTTGTGCCTCGAAATCGACATTGACTCAGATATACTACATCGGCATATTTGTTTGCTTTTGTATTCATTGTTGTGTTGATCTTGGCCAGCGTGCCGGTGGATTGGATTGTTCCGAAATAAATTCCTAAAAGCCTGTTCCCTGCTCAGTGTCGTGTACTGTGCAAAGTTCCCTAACCCCTTCTCTCTCCCACTCTCTCTATATCTCTATCTCTTGGATACGTGGTTGAGTCTGTCATGGCACGCCCTGCTGGGCTTACACTTTTTGTGGTGTCAAATGTGCACTCTTTTACAGTGTTAAGTGGCATATATTCAAGGCTGTGGCCAATTTAAGTGTTTAATTGCATTAATGGTCAAGTGTTTTTGAAACCTCTTCTGCCCCACTCCAAGTTACAGGCTTCCCAAAGTTTCAGTACTGGTTTATATCACTCTCTGCAAGGCCTGTATCTTAACCAAATTTGGCAAGGGTCAAGGTCAGGGCACCCTTAGTGAATCAGATGATATCTTTTTGGTAGAGAAGTAAGGGATCGATGTTCCATTGGGGATAGATTACTATTTTGAAAGAGTGCAAGGACGTGATAAGAAAGGACATTTTGAATGTCATGACAATCCTTGTGCAAGACATCCAGATATCCAATGAACTTTGGATTTGATAAAGGTCTTCTCTTGGCCAAGGATGCAGATTGATGTGGAACTTTAGTTTGCATGAAACGAGTCTGAGTTTTACGTATCAAAACTGATTGCATCGGCTAGGACTTTGTATGCAGTCTCAATCAGTCTGCAAGCTACGCTTCATCTTGATTAATGTTTGGGCATTTTAGGTGTACACATCCATTCACTCAAATTTACTGTGTTTATCTAGAAACTTAACTCAATTTTACTGTATTTCGATGTGTATACATCTGATCTCGTCTCCGTTATGTGGTTTTGAAAAGCTAGTGTGCAAAGGGCAGAGAGAACAACAGAAAGCGGGAGTCCAAATGGGGGTGCAAAAGTGTTGTCTTTTAGTGGGTTTAGGAACAATTTGAGGTAAATTTCTTTGCTTCTCTGTCAGTGAAGTTTTTTATAAGTGAAAAATGTGAATCATGTATGTTGAGAAGTTAGTTTAGTTTCACCCTTGCACTTTGCATAGCATAGCATAAGCATGTGAAGGATCCACCATACCTTAACTACCCCTAATTTCTTTAGTTCCCCTGACTACTCATTGAAAAGCTGCTGACACGTCCTTAGGATCACCTTTGCCTAAGTCACAATAGGAGTACGAAAGGCTTGTTTCACTATCCAACCTTGACTTACTCTAGCATTCATCCTAGTATCTTTTGAGGCTTCTAATCACATGCTAGTGGCTTAATCCTTCCTTAGACTTAAACCTCCTCTAGGGCCTTTCACCTTACTTCATAAATTAATGCCTTGGACATCCCCTAGGCTTTTCTTCTTCACATTGGCCACCTCAAGCACTGGCCTAGCCCTCTAGATTTCTTAGTTATGTATCCTTCCTTCAAGAAATCTTGTAAATACAGGACATGTAACACTATGGATATTGTTCATCACAATTTTTCCAATTATGGCCCCATGGAAACACACAATTATAATTCTGGGGGGCAAACTGGTTCTAGATACGTTTAGTCTAGTGTACATATTTTTAAACTCATTTGTATTACACACACACACACACTCTCTCTTTTTTTTTTTTTGGGGGTAATACTTTATAACACACACACACACACATTGCATATGTAGTGTGTGCCATTATGTGCACTTTCGCTAATATATGTATATTCCATTCTTATTGAAGTCCTGTTTTCTGGATGTCCGATGCAGTGATGACTTCTGTTCCATTTGCCACGTGCATCAGGTATTTAAAGTTTTTCCACGGTTATCTTAAGTAGCTACCATATGCTTTAGTATTTTTTTATTTCAATTGCTAAAAAATATGTTATAGTTCTTAAATAAAACAATTAGATGGATGATAATATTATGTTAGAAAGCCTTTTGAATGTCTTATGAATGTGATTTCCCTGCAGCCTTTACGGGCAAAGCACTGCAATGATTGTGACAAGTGTGTCCTAAAGTTCGATCATCATTGTCACTGGCTTGGCACATGTGTGGGATATATGAATCATCGCAGGTTCTGGTATGAAATCTTTGTTTTACTCTCTCAACCACATTTCCTACAAAGCATTCTTATAGTTGTTTATGACCTGTATGAATGGTTCTCAAACCAAAAGGTAGGGAGATCTCAACCAATCGGGGGCACCATGCTGCCATAAAAGCCCCGTAGGAGTGGAAGAGAAGAAAATACCATGGTTCCACTCTCTCATAAATCTGCTGCGTTTTGTATGCGCAGCTCTAAAAGATATCCATGTATAGGGCCCAGGTGGCCAAAAGAGTATTGAATGATGTCACTCCATATACTGCAGATACACCGAGTGTCAAAAACATATATATGCCCGAAGGCCTACGAGCATCTTGTCTTCCAGATATGCCACCCCGTGATACTAGCAATAATCTCCCAGGTGGTGTCAATACTCAGTGGAGGTGGTGTGTATCGTAACTGAGGGATATCCTGCAGCAAACATCTCTGAGCTATGCCCCTACGGACAAGAATAACAGGATCTGCCCTCAAAAAGAAGCTGTGGGCCAGACTGAGTCAACCATGAAATAGCGCCCCAAGTAATATAGATAGGATCACTCCTCATTTTGCCCAAGAGCTGGGCTATAGATACCCAAATCTTCTATGCTCCCTAAGCAATGATACACTGTCTCGGATGGAGCTGGGCATCTAGGACAAGAGTGATCCACCCCAAAAATAGATCTCGGTTGGTTGGTGGTGGGCAACCCACCGTGTAGAAACAGCCAGAAGAAGTAGGAAATCTGGCTCCTCCTGTAGAAGTGCCCAGATGGGATAAGTTGGCATTAGAGGCCCTGAGCGTGCCTTTCTTCAAAGTTCAAAGGCGGGCAGGAGTCCCGTGTACCCCCCCCCTCTGCCCCCCTTTTTTACAAACGTAGTTTAGTTGCTAAGTACATCTCTCATGTTTCTTCTTCATTTTACTGCACTTGCAGATGCATTTTGCACTCGTGTCAGTATCATAGATTATGTCTCATTGGTTTTTTCAGGTGGTATGTCTTTTGGGAAACACCATTATGTGTATGGACGTGTGTTTTGTACTCGACCGCTTTTACTGACAGCAGGAGCTCTTACACGTGGTAGATCATTGCCAAATAGATTTTTGCATTCAGTTGCTAGCAACATACATAGAACAGAAGCAGTCGAAGGTGCCCAATCCAATACAATCTTTTGCATCTGACAAGTTAATGCCGTATGGATTTTGTACAGGCTACAGAATGGAGCTGTCGTGTGCTTGCTCATATTTCTTATGCTTTGTATATCATTCCTGGTGGTGATCATCCTTTTCCACGGGTTCGTATTTTCCATATGTGAGCAGATTCTGGATTCAGGCCTCAAATGTAGTTAAAAAGAAAGCCAAGCTGTGTTTTTTTTTTCCTGTCAAGTTTGGATGAAACTAGTGCATAAGCTTGTTTGGTTTAATATTTTGGATTAATTCGGATTAGACTGTTATGGTCTTTATCTTATGTATACTGGGTCTCGTAGGCCATTTTGGCCTTCCACAGACGTTAATAGTACCTTCTTTCTTCTCTCTGTCCAAAACTCTCTCTCTCTCTCTCTCTCTCTCAGGCCGGACATGTGTAAGATGTCGGAAAATAGGAGACCTGCTTAGATTTTTTATTTTATGTACTAGATCATGGCATATTCATGTGATGCTGACAACTCATGTTTTGGGAAAGCCTAACTGAACTACCTGTAATTGGTCTTGATATGCAGCTATCTTATCTTTACCAATCAGACCACCTACGAAATTATCCGAAGGGGACGGATACCTTATATGAGGTTCTTCTTTTCTTCATTGACATGTTTTTTACTTTCTCTAGCAAGTCTAATTCTTGGTAAAATAACTCCACATGATTCTTAATTGCTGTGTGTGAACAGGAATGTACCATCCAATGTCAAACCTTTTAGCAGAGGCTGTGTTAGAAACATTATCTTGTTTTGCTGCGAATCAAGGTTATTCTATCATGTTGAAGAGGTGCCGGATGAAGGCGTTCTAGCTGCAAGAGCATCCAGTTCTTTTTGTGAGACTTTGTATTTCAACTGCTGCTGCTGAGAATTGCCACAGACCCATTCATAATTTTTTGAAGAATGTCCCTTTTGTTTTTCTGAGGAAGTATCAGGGTGCTACCAACCTGGGCAGAGCCAGTGTGTATCTTCCATGCCTCTATTGTTGAAATGTGCACCCAAAACCGGTGCCTTGGAAGATAATTTGCTTTGTAATGGTGGTGGCCCGTGCAGTGAGCAGTTTTCAAGTGAAACTGCTGTTTTTTGACTTGAGCATCTGCATTCAGCTGCAAAGCAATCTTGTTTTTTGGCAAGGTCTTGTTGCATGTAGTGTATGAAGTCTTGCCATATCATGAGGCAAGGGATTACATGCACAACATTGCTAGCTTTGTCATTGAGTTAAGATTTGTCAGCTTATTAATTTGATATAGTGGTAAGTCTTGGAGTCTAATTTTAAAGAATAATTTAGTTGGTAAAAGAATAATTTTTGGCAAGACCAAAAATCCTTGGTCAAATGTGAAACATTCAAGAGTTATATTTGCTACATTTTTCAAAAAGTATAGTTAGGGTGGTGGGCTTGATTGTTGCTAGGCTTGTCTTCTTTTTTTTTTTGGGACACTCCTTGCACCTTTCTTTTATGACCATCAAATATTAAATTTTGTTATCGATACCCATGTTTGCAATTGCAAAAAGTATGACAACTAGCAATTCACCCACCTAAACATGATGGTCTTTTTTTCTTTCTATGGGGCTTAATCCTTAGGTGAGGCATAGTTTTTGTACTTGAAAAAATCAGGTCATTGTGGAGAGGGTAAAACTACTTAATTCTACACCTTGTATGGCTTTCCCTCTCATTGGAGAATGTTTCTCTGTAAATAGGATCCTTTATCCTATTGCATATGATTAATGTGAATCTAATGCCATAAATTGGGAAATTTGGGTCAATAAAGATTGATGTGTATGGGAAGCTAGTTAAAAAGGAACCTTGGTTATATGCCAGTGTTATTATATTCATTCTTTATGTGTGCATATTCCCTCTTTTATCTTGAGTGTGTTAATTGGCATGAATTGTGGCACTTATACAGAAGAAGCTAGATCTTAGCCCTCATAAGATCTAGCTTCTTCTGTATAAGTGCCAAAGATCGTGCCAATTAACACACTCAAGATAAGGAATGAATATTCATTCATAAATTGTGATTCTTACACGGTGGTCTACGCATTAATAAGTGGAGGGCTATTTTTGGTGCAAATTCCTCCTACTTTTAGATAGTACAACATTACATATGGGGGTGTAGAGCTCCTCAAGGGATTTGTGGTTCTATGATTAAATTGAGGAGAGATTTCTTCTATGTTACTTGGGGTTGGCTCACTTAGTTTGGTCCACATATTTTGAGGGAAGGGATTTGGAGACTACCATAATGATATGCAGAGGTGTGGCCCAACATTGCACAATGCTACTTGGGAGATCATCATGCTTGGTAGATTTGGAGGGCCAGATGCACAAAATCTATAGAGGGCATTCATATATATGACACTCAGTGCATATGTACTACATGGAGGGAGATTATTCACACTCTTATGGCCATATGGGCTTGTACAAAGGGGCCATCTAGGTTTGCACAAGCAAAGTGTAGTATTTTCAATAGGGAGTGCAAGCAAAGGATCTGTATCTCATTGACCACCTCAGGACTCTCTTAGCACCTTTGTGCTCAGAGTAGTTGGAGATCACGATATATTCTCAAATGAGGGTCTTTTTGTTTCAACTTCTAGTGGTGATTTTATATGGTCTTTTCATACCTCATAGAAGTCTCTTTTTTGCCAAAAAAAAAAGTAGAAACTTAGAAAGGAGGCTATCCAAGGC
Organism: Cibotium barometz; assembly: GCF_041138505.1. NCBI lineage: Eukaryota > Viridiplantae > Streptophyta > Polypodiopsida > Cyatheales > Cibotiaceae > Cibotium > Cibotium barometz. The sequence goes on along the minus strand of NC_141088.1, from coordinate 25,565,961 downwards.
CTATCATCTCCCTAAGATTATGGCTTTCCCCTCCATAGACCCTATGGCTCCTCTCTCTTAAGACTTTCCAACCCTCCCTTTAGCCACTGCCACTTGGCAATGCCCACCTTCTTTTGACATCCTCCTCCAATGTGTTGTGATCCTCATTTCCAATTGTCGGAGAGAGAGAGAGAGAGAGAGAGAGAGAGAGAGAGAGAGAGACGTATATGAGGCCAAAAAGATAGTACAATGTATCCATGAGGATGAATACTAAATCATGGAAAAGAAAACTATGCAAAACTAGCTACATAAGCCAAAGTATCAATGTGATGAATACTGAACCATGAAAAAGAACAAATTGTGCAAAACTAGCTACATAAGAAAAAGTACCAATGTGATGCTATAAGGTGAAAATGTGTGGTCATAAGTGATACTATCCTCCTTGAGAATAGAATACAAAACAACCATAAAATCTCCCCTCTATGATTGGAGGCTACCATGTCGTTGAGGGAAAACCTGGATTTGTATTTATTGGGTGGAGCGGTAAGGTCTATGAGATCCAGAGTGTCTCACTCTCGAAAGAGATTTCAGTAGTGAAGATACACCAAAAAGTATCCTGAAAAGAAAATTCCCAAAGTAATGGGATTTTTCCAATATGGTCTTCTATGTCTTAGAGTGCTATCTAAGCATGAGCTCTCTCTAATGATGACAAAGCTCTAGTAAATAGAGGCCTAAAAATTTGTAATGCTCATACCGCAAGACTTGTGAGATGGGGCCAAAATTTGTCCTAGAAGAGAATTAAATTCCCCTTCGATCTCATAGTAGGGTGGGCATCGAAACAAATGGCGCTTTTTCCTCCACCTGTGTAATATGCATGTGTGTGCATCTCTCACGAAATGCCCTCGGCTATGCCACACTCAATCCTAAGGTGATGTGAATATATCCTCAATTGAATCGTTATTTGCGTAGCGTGTAACATGTGCATCTATAAGTACCTTGGGCTCATTAACAAATCCATCTGTAGAAAGTATCAAAAAATGCTCTCTAGAAAATTGAGGTTTCATGGTGAATTCAAGTGGGGATATCCATGTCTACTTGCTCATGTGGGCCTAGCAAGTCCAGTTGTATAAGACGGTTGATCTCTCACTGTGAGAAAAAAAAAGAGTCAAGGCTCCACTGGGAGAGAGAAAGGCGCTCCATCTGGCGGTTGTGCCCATCAAAACAATCAACTACTTGAGAGTACCATGATCTACTATGTCAAACCCAATGTAGTTGCATCATGATACAATCTTGAAAGGCACTCATTATCCAGTGTGTATACATGATGAATATAATTAATGGTCTGAAAGGGAGAATCTATGACCAAAGAGGGGTCTTCAAACTCTACTCTAGCATGATCTCATGTGGTACATATGGCTTACTTCTCTTGATCATACGCAAGAGCATCATCATGTGGAGTATGCTCTTGGAAGTTACCTCATTAAGGTTCAGTCTCAACAAGTAGGCCCCATACATCTCTCCGAGGTGAGGTATCAAATAGCCAACATTTGGTGTGGAGTTTGTGGAAATGGACTTGGAAATGTTATCTCTCTAGGTGAGCTAGAGATGTAAGAATACCCAATAGGATCAACACAATACAAAGCATTGAATTACAGAAAGAAGTGGAGAGTAAACAATATTATTGCTTACAAACTTGATTACAAATTGATGGCGCACCCATGTGCTCTAGGTAAGGAGCTTTGACGATGATCTAGATTGACTCTCGACAGAGGATGTCTTGCTCTTACAAGAGTGTTTAAACACAATGAACTTGATGATGAACTAATATTGTTAAACTAGTCTATATTATAGTACCCAAGGTCGACATAGACGTGGGTCCACCACGTGGTCCAAAATGACCAACCGACCATATTGCCTAATAGGGGGCTATACTACAGTACAATTAAGTTCCTTACGGACATTTGCATAGCTCCCATGGCCATCTAAGACCATATGGACCCTCAAACAGGCTCCACAACTTGAGAACAATGTGTTCTTGGTTTGCTATCTAGCACTCGCTAATGCGGTCACATAGCTTGCACAAGCATGCATCCTACTTGGCAGAGTGCCAAGTCTATATAAGCCATCTCCTAATCATCTGTTAGCCACACTTGGCCACCATCTAATGTCTAAACTGGGAACTACCGGGTTCTCTAGTGCTCACCACTAGAATGGCTACTCCTTCTCATAAAGGGGGCCTTACAAAATAGAGCACATCCACCACCCAGAGAAATAACATGAGGGTGGAGCATTGAGCAAATGCCTTTCCAACACACGCCTCCCCCGCTTGATGTTCACCCGTGAACTACCTCTTCTATCTCCCAACACGGAGTCGATGAAGATGGTGCTCCAATAAATCTCTCCCTAGTGTCTTTGTAGACAAGCTTCTCCTCTCCATCAATGATAAGCTCATGCACATAATGATAATGTATCTCAATGTGCTTCATGTGAGCATGTAATATCAGGTTCTCACCATGCAACTCTGATTGTCACACAACAACACTATTGCTCCCTTTTGAGCTGCTTCACATGATACAAAGCATGATGCCTTGTACTCAACGTTTGTGGAAGAAAGTGCCATTGCTACTTCTTGCTGGTCCAGGATGTAATTCGATTAAAAAACAATAACAAGAATGAGATTTCCTGGTATCACAATATCCTCTCCAATCTAAGTCACAAAATCTAGTCAAAGACTTACCTGATTTGTAAGTGATGCCATACCTAATGGTACCTTTGATATACTTTAACACATGTATCCTCCATTAACTACTTATACTCCTTCATATCACAAGTGGAGAAGCATCTTCCATAGAAAGCTTTGCATCAACAACCTCCATGGGTGTAACCACACTAGCTTGCACTGAGCCATGCCAAATGCCTCCATAATTTCTTATGCATACTTTTTCTAAGAAATGAAGATTCCATCTAACTCTTACCAGACTTCGATCCCTAAACAAAAATGCATAAGCCCAAGTTCTGTTACATCAAACTCTGAACTCAACATCTCTTGTGTCTCTACCAAATCTTCTCTTCATGGTACCCCATCATGATGAGGTCGTTCACATATAGGATAATGATCATGTACCTGCCTTGCTCAAAGAAAATATAAAAAATTACATTTGATGGGATTTTAGAAAGACCAATACTTATAAAGAAAGTATCTATTCACCACTTTGGTACCATGCTTGAGGGGATTGTTTTAGCTTGTATAATGCCTTCCAAGTTTGCACACTTTGTTTTCTGAATCAGGTATCTTAAACCTACGTGTCTGTGCCACATAAACCTCTCCATGCCATTAAAAAATGATGAATTCACATCCATTTGCAATACTGGCCACTTTCCATGAGCGGCCAAGGTTAATACTATACGAATAGTGGTCAATCTAGATGTGGAGGACAAATTTCTCCTGAGGTCAAACCCTTCATGTGTAAAACCTTTTAATAGTGGTCAATCTAGATGTGGAGGTGAAAGTCTCTTAAAGGTCAAACCCTTTAACATGTGTTAAACCCTTCACCATGAGTACTTATCCAATCTACCATCAAACTTGTATGTGGCCTTCCAAACCCACTTGTTGGTGCTGATAACCTTCCATTTTTCAAGATGATCCCCATGAGATCCTATGTGTGGTTTCTCAAATTGAATCATACTCTAACTCCATGGCTAATACTTTCTCCAAGTTGGCTAGCTCTTGTACTTTCATTATTTCAACCCATCAAGGCCATATCAACAAGGTAAGGCGAGGCCCTCTTTTGCTCCTCTATTCTCTTATAGCCAGCATGGTAGAAGCTTTCCCATCTAAGAAGTTCTTCACCCATTTAGAATATGGCCCATTTTGTGGTGTTGTAGGCTTCTCTTCTTCATCATTTTATGAATACACCTCTTATATATTTGGTACTGTCATCACTAATGGTTTTGTCTAATGGGCTACTTTTGCATTGAAAGATAGTGTGCATGGAGCCTCCTCCTCCACCTGATAAGTCTGTTCCTCGAACACCACCATCCTCGAACACCACATCACAACTGTCTTTTTTTCCTCTAGGTTGTATAGTCATCACAATAACCCTTTTGACTCCATACTGTACCCCAAGATGATACACTTCATGCTCTTGGAATCCCACTTGGTTCTCCATGAGTCTAGAACATGCACAAAATAGTCCCATTTGAATGTCCTAAAACATGCAACTCAGGGTTTCTTAATTGAATAAGCTTCTTAAGCTGTCATGCCCTTACTACCTTTGTGTAACTGCTATTAAAGATATGCATAATTGTGTTAATTGCCTCGGCCTAAAAGAATTCTGTAATTTGAGTGCACTCTACACCATCTCTGTAAATTGTGTGATTCTACAACACCATTTTGTGGAGCATGAGGATCTATCAAAAATCTATCTTGATCCTGTGCTCCTCAGACTCTACTCCTCCATGGCACAATCTATAGAGTCTACTCTCTCTAGGGATCCTTGTTGTTCTGCCAACCTTTGCAGTAGGCATTAAACTCACTTGATGTGAAGTCTCCTCCTTGATCTGTTTGAAACTTCGCTAGCCTCTTTCTTGTTTCATTCTTTACCAAGCTATGCCATATTTTGAATTTTCCAAAAGATTCAGCCTTATCCCGAAGAAAATACACACACATGTTTCTACTAAAGTTATCAATAAATAATAAAAAATAGGAAGAACCACCCAATCTAGTGGTTTTGGCATTTTACCAAAGAGATTTGCATGTATAAGCACTAGAGGAGCCTTTGCCCAATTCTTGCTTTCTTGTGAAAATTCTATTAGATGTGCCACAATCCCAAACCTTTGCATCTCTTTTAAGACTACAAAGCTTAGGTGCCCAAATATCTCATGTGATAGCTTGCTTGTCTCCCTGCATCGGCTTGGGCTATAAAAGTTATCAGGTCATACAAGTTGTTATGCCGGATTTCTTTCCCAATGATATTGCCACTAGCCCTATTGAAGAGAACCTTTAAGTCACAGTTAGCCAAGAGCTTCCTCTTAATGTTTGGCACATAAAGGGAACATCAAGGACATCACACAACTTCTCTGTATCACCAATGATAGGAATAAAAGAAACGATACCCTCACCTATGGTTGGAAATTCGGGAGCATTCCCGACCACTACCAAGATAGATCTCCCACCACAGAGCCTGAGGAAGGTATACAAGCTCTTTTTGATTGGTCATATGTTGGGATGATCCACTATTAATAATCCATGAACCACTTGATGCTAAGGAATGTTTTGCCTTTGCACATATTTCTTCCATTGCCACAAACAGCTCCATTCCGCTTCTATACTATGTCCAAACTCCTTCTAAGGCTTGAAAGTGCCATTTTTCTCATCTGCTGCTTAATTTGACTACATAACTAGGCTTGTCTCGTAGCAGTAGAAACACTTTCCCTTTTTTTTCTTATTCTTCTCAAAAGGATTGGGTTTACCAGAGCCCTTATCCTTGCCCTTCTTTTCATTTGTAGAGAATGCAACATCACTACCATCTTTGGATTTGAAACGCATCTCCTCCTTCACTAGCATTGCACTGAACTCCTCAAAAGTAATAGGCGGGTTACGCATCTACCTATTCACACTGAGGTCACCAATTGTCATACTTTGGGGGAAACATTGATGCACCTATGTACCAATTCTTCAATGGTTTTAGTAATCCTCAGTGCCAGTTCTTCAATGGTCTTACTGATGCACTAGTGCTACTTGTTGCGATATAAATTGCTCTACTGCTTCTCCATTAAAATGCCTTTTTGAAGCTAATTCTCAAGGTTTTGAATCCTCACTTGATTCCTTGTTTCATACTGGTTCTTTAGAACTTGCCATGCTGTAAAATCTATGATAGAATGTTGAATCAATGACATCATCGAATCAGTGATGGTGACGAGGGACATAGCATATGTGCATTCCTACACCTCCATGCCAAAGTGAGAGGAGGATCTACTGGTATAGTCTATACTAGATCTCCTAGATCAAGAGTAGGAATCGGCTTTGCATCAGCCTCAGATGTGCTATTTTTCACAACTCATGATAACCTATCTCGGAGCTGCTAGGTGCCCGAGTGCTTAGGTGCTCACATTGTTACTTCTTATAAAGGGGGGGTGGCCTTACAAAATATAGCACATCTACCATTACCACTTTGCACAGTAGAAACAACTTAACTGTGGTGGAGAATCGAGTAAATACTTTTCCGACATGCATATCCTCTCACCAAACATGCATCAACTATTTCTCTCATGGAAAAGATCGGGCTTGTAAAAGTAATCCCAAATACATATAAGATAAAACTATCTCAATTGGCTTGCCTATAAAAGTAATCCCAAGGTACACATAAGACGAATTATCTCAATTGGCTCGCATGTAAAAGTAATCCCAAGGTACACATAAGATAAAACTATCTCAACTGGATCGCCTGTAAAAGTAATCCCAAGGTACACATAAGATAAAACTATCTCAAATTGCTCGCTTATATAAGATAAAATTATCTCCATTGGGATCCCTTGCATGAGAAAGATAGGGTGGTGGATGTAACCCGATATAATGTGTCAAAGACCATGACCTTGGTTTTCCCAAGATTAACTTGAGTTATCTCTCATCACAAAACCTTTACACTACATCCAAATATCTTTGCAATCCTCTATAGTGTTGAGATCAGAACAATGTCATCTTTAAGCCAATTATGATTCGCATCCCCAAATCTTTCCACAAAGAGTGAGATCTCATCAATATACAAACCAAATATGGGATATAGTGGGCATCTCTGTTTGACCCTAATAGTGCTAGAAATATCTTAGAGAGGCCCCTAATGTCCCTATGTTGCCAGTTGCTTTCTTAGATAAACCCACCATGCCCCATATCATGTCTTAGAAAGTGGATCTCGTGTAGTTGTCCCAACAAGCGTGACTGAGGCACAGAGTCAAAGGCTTTTAAAAATCCACAAAGCAACAATATACATGTAAACTGTAAGACATTTGAGGCCCTAACATACTCAATGGCCTCACTCCAAATATCAGTTGCTGCTGCTGCTGTCAACAAAATACCCATGGCTACTATGGTGACAATGCTAGTTACTGTTTACAATCCTATTTAGAGATGACCATGCAAGTGCTTGTAGGTCTTACTCATGGTGGTTTACAATGCCAAATGCTAGACATCTAGTTATGATTGCAATTCACTTAGAGTGATGACCCACAAGTTGGCTGGCCTTGGCTAGTTAGGAAGCCACCTATGCCTTTTATAACATCAAGGCTATATAACAAACCCAAAAAGTCTACAAGATTCAGATTTTGGGGGACAACCCCGACAAAGAACCCTTGACTCAACATAAAATAGAATTTAGAAATAAAGGGAAAATTCCCCCTTGATGACCAATATGTTGATGAAGATCTTCTTGATGTAGCTTGTAATGTCAATGTAGCTCTTGCTCTTCTTTATGTTGATGCAGATCTTGATGTTGATGTAGCCCTTGGTCTTCTTCATCCTTGATTTCATTGTGTAACCATGTAGGAAAAGATGGATCATATTCTCAATGTGTTCATAAAGCCTGAAATGATGATGATGCATATCTCTTCTAGATGATAATGTGTTAAATCTGCTTAAGGGGGTCTTAGCCTTATCATTGGCAAGTGTCTTGCCCTTGCAAAATTTATTTGTGAGCATGATAGATGAGGTACATGAAGCATGTAAGCTCAAAAATCCCATTGTCCCAAACAATGCTAATATAGATTTATACCCAGTTTTGGATTAACAAATTGATCACTCAAATCAAGGGGAAAAGCTTTACAGAATTTTAGCAACACTTGAATGTGAGATATGAACCACTAATGGCCCTAAAAACCTCACATGATTAGCACTAATCAAGGTATTAGGGGAAGAAATTTTTTGTTAGTTGAGCAGAAAATACGATGATTTGGAGAGCATCATCAGAGGGGCAAATCAAGGGGCTTTCTCAATATGAAGCTTTGGAAAGCAATAGAAACAGTCTCCCTCTTCTTGGGCCTTACGATTTTTGCACATGTTATATTTTCTTTTTTGAGGACTAGAGAGAAAGCTATAAATAGAGAGAGCTAAAAATAGAGAAAAATATATATATATTAAAAAATAAATTTTAGGGTTTGAAAAATTATAGGGTTAGAGAGAGGGAAGGAACAAAAAGAAAGATAGGTTTTTGAGAGAGAGAGAGAGAGAGAGAGAGAGAGAGAGAGAGAGAGAGAGAGAGAGAGAGAGGCGGTCTTAGCAAGCGAGAGAGAGAGAGAGAGGGGGGGGGAGGGGAGGGAGGGAGGGAAGGAGGGCTCAAGCGAGCGAGCGAGCGAGAGAGAGAGAGAGAGAGAGAGAGAGAGAGAGAGAGAGAGAGAGAGAGAGAGAGAGAGAGAGAGAGGGAGGGAGGGAGGGAGGCAGTCTCGCAGTCCACAGTGTGTGTGTGTGTGTGTGTGTGTGAGAGAGAGAGAGAGAGAGAGAGAGAGAGAGAGAGAGAGAGAGAGAGGAGCGGTGGCCTTAAGTGAGGGGAGGGTCCCCTCACGTTGTCACCCTTAGTGGGGGGACACCTCACTAAGGGCAATGTCACCCTTAATGGGGTTACCCTCACTAACAGTGGCATCGCCCTTAGTAAGGGTGCCCTCCCCTCACTTAGGGCGACCATATATCTCTCTCTTTCTTAACAAACCATCTCTCTCTCTCTCTCTCTCTCTCTCTCTCTCTCTCTCTCTCTCTCTCTCTCTCTCTCTCTCTCTCTCAAAAAAGGAGACATCATTATTTAAAATTTTATATATTAAATAGAATAGCTTTCAAAATTTTGATTTTAATCGCAATATGACTATATTACATATAAAATACATGTATTCATGAAAATTTAATGTAGTTAAAAAAGTAATTATTAATGGGAGTTAGTTATGTAAGCATTTATTATTAAATGTAATTATTGAAAAAGGATTTTAGATTTTATACATTAATGACACTATTTATAATGATTGAAGAATGTTTTTATGTTCATCAAAAATTTAAAAAATGGATACTTTTTTAAATTTTATTCTAATATGTTTAGGGTTGAACCCTCAATGGTCTAAGAACACAAGGTTTAGTGTCGATTAGTCACTGATTAGTAGAGGCAATTTACTATTTGTAGTGTAGAAGAAGGGGCAACTTGAAGCTTTCAATTGAGGTACCAAATGATGGGGCTTTTGCAAAGTAAGCACAAACCCAATAGAAGCTCCAATTCATGAGTTTTAAATTCATACATACATGATTAACAACACTTAATCAAGATTAATCTTATCTTTACCCCAAAAGGGCTTCTCTTTGAGTGCCCACGCTAGAGGCGGTGGCTGATGTAGACGTTTTTTGCAAAGTTGATTATATAGGAGTGTTCGCCATCCTTGAAAACCCTCGCATGAGTTGGGAATTGTGCCGATTTGAAGTAATTAAGCCGCCATTATGTTTTTCACCAAAACAGCTGTGTTTTCTAATTGCATGTTGCCGACTGCTACACATGAAAATCCCGTCAATTGGGATTGTTGGGGGGTGCGGTGCGCCCATGAGCTGAGATGACCTAATTAGCAAAAGTGGTTGAAGAAGTGATAAAATGGGTAGTTTCTCACTAATCAAGATTAGGGTATGTGATGATGAGCAAGGATTAAGCATGAATGAATCACTGAGAAGCATGGCTCTCATACCATGTTGGCAATCACAGGATCAACCATGGAGCTTGTAGCATTATATGGTAGTGATGAGTGTGAACACACTTAGGACCGCTGGGGGAACTTTTTTCCTCACTAGGAGGTTTTTTCCCCCGTGCGTATGTGTACAGAAGAGAGTTAGGGAGATATGATTGACAAAGAAGGGGAGCTATGGTGGGTGAAACTCCAAAAAGAGAGAGAGAGAGAGAGAGAGAGAGAGAGAGAGAGAGAGAGAGAGAGAGAGAGAGAGAGAGAGTTGTGACAATACTCAAAGCACGACTTGAAGAAGATAATGGATTTGATTCATTGCCTGTAGCGCAATAGGCTCAATATTAAGGCATTTCAGTACATAGCTAATGGCCAAGAGATTGACACATCATCGCCTTTATCCACCACACACATTAATATCTCATCTCCACCATCATCTAAGAGTGGATTCACATGCTCTTCACACCCCCACCCTTGGTACACAAATCTTGTGCATCTAGGAACTACATTTCCAACACCCCCCCTTGGTGTCATCTTGGACACTTGGGTGAGATGTACAACACATAGGCATCTAGGCCTAACCAGGCATCTTGGCCTGACACACAACTAGGCATCTTGGCCTTACACATAAACTAGGCATCTTAGCCTTACACAATTTACCATGGCTACATCATCGGTGCCAGCACGGGAACAAGCAGTACAAATAGTACAAGCATGAATCACTGAGAAGCATGGTTCTCATACCATGTTGGCAATCACAGGATCAACCATGGAGCTTGTAGCATTATATGGTAGTGATGAGTGTGAACACACTTAGGACTGCTGGGGGCTTTTTTTCCCTCACTAGGAGGTTTTCCCCCCCCATGCGTATGTACAGATGCGTATGTACAGAAGAGAGTTAGGGAGATATGATTGACAAAGAAGGGGAGCTATGGTGGGTGAAACTCCATGGAGAGAGAGAGAGAGAGAGAGAGAGAGAGAGAGAGAGAGAGAGAGAGAGAGAGAGAGAGAGAGAGAGAGAGAGTTGTGACAATACTCAAAGCACGACTTGAAGAAGATAATGGATTTGATTCATTGCCCGTAGCGTAATAGGCTCAATATTAAGGAATTTGAGTACATAGCTAATGGCCAAGAGATTGACACATCATCGCCTTTATCCACCACACATTAATATCTCATCTCCACCATCTAAGAGTGGATTCACATGCTTTTGATTCTCTTCACCCCCCCCCTTGGTACACAAATCTTGTGCATCTAGGAACCACATTTCCAACACCCCCCCTTGGTGTCATCTTGGACACTTGGGTGAGATGTATAACACATAGGCATCTAGGCCTAACCAGGCATCTTGGCCTGACACACAACTAGGCATCTTGGCCTTACACATAAACTAGGCATCTTGGCCTTACACAATCTACCATATCTACATCATCGGTGCCAGCACGGGTACAAATAATACAAATAGTACAAGGGGTAGGTGAAATTCCATAGCTTCAAAAAAGTCTCAGTGTCCTCCCTTGGATAGGAGGCTTCTACCACATTCGCTTGTTGAGGTTGATTCTTTGACCAAGCAATCACTCTCCATGTGTCCCAGCTTGCCACACACGGTGCATTCAGACTTTGGTTTGTTCTCATGTGTTGATTGTGTGACCCAACTTGCCCCACAATGATTGCATCTAGGTTTAAATTCCCTTTTACCAACATAAAGTGCCAAGTCCCTTGATGAGGACGCTCCATTTTCATACTTGCTTTTCATCTTTTGCCTATGTTCAAGCAATGAAGCTTGTACATCATTTAAGGTTAAGTTAGAGTTGTTAGACAAGATTTCAACTATGTTGGCATACTATTCTTTCCTTTCACAAAACTAGCAAGCAAAATAGCTTTAGCTTCATCATCATCAAGTACTTTACCAATGGTAGCAAGTTGTTGTTTGATACTTTTATACTTGTTGATGTGGCTTGTTAGATCTTGACTATTACCTAGGTTGAGTTGATACAATTCCATGAGCAAGTAAACTTTGGAGTGCTTTGCTTGTGTACGAAACAATGTATTTAGCTCTTCCCATGCCTCCTTGGCCTTCTCAAGACCAGCGATATGATGAATTGTCTCATCATCTAACGCAAGTGCTATGAGTCCCAATGGTCTCTCATTTTTCTCATTCCATGTGCTTTCCTATGCTTGCTTGAGTATCCCTCCCTTGAATTATTCCCCATAGATTTTTCTTCATGAGTTCTTCACATTAAAGTAATGAAATTCATGATGATTTTGATGCAAAAACTTTGGGTTTAGTGACCTATGACCAGCAACACAGGAACACTCTCTTAGGCGTTTGATCTTTCTAGCAAATGAGCTGGAAAATAACCTTTTGATTTTGAAGTTATAATAGCATTAGACTGAAAAAAGAAGGATAAGAAATGTGTACTCGTCGTCGTGAGCCGCCAACCACAACGATGATATGCTTTTTGCAGAGGCTCGGTCGGGGAAGAGCAAGGAGCGGTTGACGACGAGCAGGGAACTGAGCTTGCAGAAGTATCGGGCAAGAGCGAGGAGTTGGTTGGAGGGTATGGCCTCCACAGCAAGCATGAGCTTTGAAGAGTGGCTTTGAAGAGTGCAATATTCTCTTAGTCGTATTCACAACAATGCTAGAATTTTCTTGTCCCTCATTGAGAACTCCCGCCAACAGTAGCACAGGTATGGTTGGTGCGATCAGTGGCCTGGACGGGATGTGAAGATAAAGGTGTCATAGAACCTCCACGTCCATAAGTACGTAGGCTCTGATACCAAGAAGAGAGTTAGGGAGATATGATTGACAAAGAAGGGGAGCTATGGTGGGTGAAACTCCGTGGCAAGAGAAAGAGAGAGAGAGAGAGAGAGAGAGAGAGAGAGAGAGAGAGAGAGAGAGAGAGAGAGAGAGTTGTGACAATACTCAAAGCACGACTTGAAGAAGATAATGGATTTGATTCATTGCCCATAGCCCAATAGGCTCAATATAAAGGCATTTGAGTACATATAGCTAATGGCCAAGAGATTGACACATCATTGCCTTTATCCACCACACACATTAATATCTCATCTCCACCATCTAAGAGTGGATTCACATGCTTTTGCTTCTCTTCACACCCCCCCTTGGTACACAAATCTTGTGCATCTCTTCTATACGTTGATGACATGCTGCTCCACAAGACCCAATATAGATCAGATTTCAGCCTTTAAGGCTGATTTGTAGTCATCATTTGAGATGTCAGATCTGGGGCCATTGCATTACTATTTGGGGATTCAATTTATGCGGCGCAGTGATGACATTGTCATGCTGCAGTCTAAATATATACAGAAGCTATTGAAGAGATTTAATCTTAAAGATTGTAAACCTGTGGCTACAGCTTTGGAGATAGGTACTCGACTAAGTCTTCAAGATGTAGGAGACTCTTTTGATGCTAGTTTGAAGCATTGGCAGGCTGTTAAGCAGGTTTTTTGCTATTTACAGGACACTCAATATTTTGGATTGTTTTATCCAAAAGGGGGTCACTCACAACTGCATGATTTTAGTGATTCAGATTGGGCTGGATGTTATGACACCTGAGTGTCCACTAGTGGGTTTTTCTTTCACCTTGGTGATTCATGTATATCATGGCTCAACAGGAAGCAGCCTACAGTGGTCACTTCTAGCTGTGAAGCTGAGTACAGGGCAGCTTTTTACAGCTACAGTTGAGTGTGTGTGGCTCAGACGTCTTATGGCTTATTTGGGTGTTGGATAGTCGTCTAGCACTACGATTTTTACTGACAGCCACCAGAGCGCATTAGCAGTTGTGAGGAACCCAGTGTTTCATGCTCGCACTAAGCACATTGAGGTGCATTACCACTATGTCAGGGAAAGATGCATAGCAGAGTAGAGATCAGCTTGGTCTATGTGCCTACACATGACAACATGGTAGATTTATTCACATGAAGGCTCTTCCTCGTGAAACGTTCGAAGCTTTTCGTAAAACTTTGTGCTTACTGCCTTTTTAGGATTGATCGGCCATACCCTATACATGTTCACATCATCACTCTAGGGGGGATTTGTAGCATTATATGGTAGTGATGTGTATGAACACACTTAGGACCGCCGGGGCACTTTTTCTCTCACTAGGAGGTTTTTCCCCCGTGCGTATGTACACCCTCTTATCTACTCATTTCTTTTGTATCTAGCACACATTTTGTTTATTCTAATCTAGTGAGTTTGTGTGCTCTCAAGCCTCTCTATCTTGTGTATGTGCATTATTGTTACAACCCTAACCCTAATTCCAACAGAGCTATGGAGGATGAAATCTCTCCATGGTTGTGGAGTGAGAAGAAGGGAGAAAAGCTTGAGCACACAAGAGAGAACAAGGTGGGCACAATACAAAGTGCTTGTATTATGAATGATATGAGAGATAAATGAACTACCAAATATAATACCCTTTATAGGCATCAAACCCTATCTTTTGATTCTAACTAAGAGGTTATTCACACCTAGAGTGTTCACACCAAGTTGGCTATAGACCGGATAGCCGTATCCCCAATGTCACATGGTATTTTGGTGTATTTCTAACACTCATCTCCTTTATGATTTCCCATAGGGTAAAGATTGATTAAGTGTGGATTAGTTTCTCCTAAAGCCTACTTACCCCCCCCCCCCCGATGCTTTGTGACCAAGCCTCTTTGCGAGGAAATTGATCTCGAATTCTAGTAATGTCCCATAAATCTTGGCCATTGTATGTGCAATCATGATAGTCCTATAATTGTTTGGATCCATGGGGTCTCTTGCTTTGTGAATGAGAACAATGGTGTTTGTGGTCCAAATGAGGGAGCACAAAGGGATGTATTAAAGAGTTATTTAGGAATAGGGGCTAATATATGACACTCGTGTAAAAGATCCATGGATAGAACTTCATGAACTTTTTCCCTTCCATTAGGTAGCTTTAATAGAGCCCCTTTGACATTGGTAGTGTTTAAGAGGATAGATGATGTGGGACATATGAGGTTTTAGGTCATCTAGAAGATCATAAAGTTGTCATGCATACACTTCCCAAAGGAGAGGATTTGTGATGGGTGTTGGGGTTTTATTTTCCTTCAGAATGCACCATGCGATTGAGTTATCCTCACTCAAAAAGAGTTGGTATAACTCTTGTCTATGTTTGGCTAGTAGTGCATGGTTCTTCCTCCAACGAAATATTCTCTACATTTCATGTGTCAAGATCAATCCGTGTTCTCTATCTCGAAGGAGCCATAGTCATATGTTCTTACATTTGTCATCATAACAATGATGGAGGAGAGAATTGTGATGTAAGTGTGGATATGGATAATGTAAGTCCAAGTGGTGAAGTGCTTCATCAATGGATTCAAGGTCATGATGGAAATAAATGCACATGAAATGGAAGAATGGGGGTGGGGGGAGGAGATAGGCTTTTTATAGGTGGGGGTGGGATAGTGAAATCTCGGTATGTGACATAAAGTAGGAGACCCTGTCAAATAATTGACCATTGTATTGGAGCTTCCCTTATACAAAAAGCATGTAAGATAATCAGATGTAGGTTAGAACGAGATGTAGCCAATGGGACATCCCATTATATATGACCAACTTATGCATGGTTCCCATATCCAAAAAATGCCTCCCCATACACATAGTAATGCATCCTACATCCTATGATGCTTGCTGCAATCCCACCTCTTCTAGATCCATCTTGGAGATTATAAGAGAGTTTGTATGAGAATCATACATGTGAAGCTGCATCTCAGTTGTCCGTGCATTGAAGTCAACAAGAGGATATCCCCTTGTTAGGAGCTGCCACCACTAGTTGGGAGAAACACTTCACAATGTTTGCAAAACAAAGGGGCATATGGGACTTTCCATCTTGCATCAAATCTCTGATACTAGGTGGGAAGTAGCATACTACAATGTACAACATCCTCAAACCAGGTCTAGTTTTCTCTATTGATCAAGAGACAACGCGCATGGAGATATACATGTTGCATGAGAGAGGAAAGGGGAGAAAGAGACATATTTATCAAATGCATATTTTCAAGATTATATACTAAAAAGACCATAGCATCAATCACATTCATGGTCCAAGGTCATAAACAAGGTATATCCCACCCTAATAAATTAAAAACTCCTAGTGGGGACAACATATTTGGATGAAGGAGGATACAAATATGCATAGAGAGTCTCAACTTAACCTTTCGAAATTCAATCATAATAATGACTAACAAATTCCCAAAAGCTTGACAATTTCTTCCAAAACCTCAAGGGTTTACATCGTAGAAAAATAAATTTTAATGGCATCTTGCCCTTGCACATATCATGGATTATGTTCAAACATGGTAACTTTTGTCACACGGCTATTTGTAGATCTACATAACATAAGTTGGTTTATATAATTGTTGATCTTTCAAATGTTTTCATATGCCAAGAATCCTAAACCATATGGAATAGATCCTTGCAAGGTAATGAATGAGCTAGTTTGAATTTAGAATTTTAAACAAGCATGTTGATATGGCCCATATTGGTGATGCCTAATGTAGAGCCCAACATCTATAGGGGAGGGCTAGATAATTTAAAAGGTCCTTCATTCCCTCATTCTTCTTGGTTCTATCTAGTAACTCAATAATCTCAAGTGGACCTCTGTTGCTCCAACAACCTCTTATAATAAAGAAATTTTTAGATGGGCTTTGTAGTAGGTTCCAAAAGGCTTAAGTGAACATCTAGAGGCCTACAACTTATTGGGAACTTGGTTGGCACAAGACCTACTGTTAAGGTGTGGTCAAAACACGGAGGGCTGCTGGAGAAATAGTCTCCCCGGGGCTGCACTACTGAGGCTATGATGGAGGCTTGTTTACTACTGGGATATCAGATTTCTTGGGATCAATCCAAATTTTTATGTGAAGATGATAGATGGGATTTCCTTTGTAAAATTATGAACGAGATAAAAAAGAAGTAGAGTAATGTGGATGTGGGGTATTAGAAGTTGTGAGAAAGTTGGGTGTGGGTGTGATATATGTTGCTGGTCTGACTTTCAATAGTCAATATGTATACTTTATTGTTCCAAAAAAAGAAGAAGGTGACATTAGTATATCCCCCTTCCCCACATGGCCCTTCAAGATAAAATATTTATATATAACATCTAGGAATGGTGTTAGGAAACCATGAAGGTGTGGGCAATGGGCAACGGGTGCAAACTAACATGCCCACTTGCCATGTTATACCAGCAGGTGCACACTGAGAGGCCAGGAGAGGCCAGGGTGGACAATGGTAGTCGGCTAGTCGGCCACCCAGTAGCCCTTGTCATGAGTAGTCCTTTGACCTGGCTGACAATAGCATAAAGTGGGTGACCAACACATCAGGTGCTATATAAAAATTCCCTATTTCCATCTGCATACTTCTCATGGCTAGGTGTCTATAGAGTGTTTCTCTATAGGTGTGTGTTGGCCAAGGAGAGCTCCAACAAAGCAGGTTGCGAGTTGAGGTCTTCACTCTCAACCATCATTTATACTTGACTTTTTGTTATATTACTTCTTTCTTGAACATAATATAGAACCTTAGGATGCTTATACATAATACAAAACATTAGTTTTTAGGACTCTTGTATAGATAATGCAGAACATTAGTTTTAAGACTCGTGTGTGTTTGATTCCACTGCTCTTGTGCATATAATATAGAATATTAGTTTTAGGACTTTTGTGAATTTTGTGTGTGTGTGTGATTCCACTGCTCTATCTCTATGTCTTCTCTCAAGTATTAGCACATAGGCACAAATGTTTTTTGTTTGATTTTGCTGCTCTTATGTCATCTCTTGTCTCACACCTTAGCACAAGGGCATGAGTATCTTACAGTTAGTATGAAAGCCTGGGGAATTGCCAATTTTTTTTTAAATTTTCATCACCCTTATACATTGGCTGCTTGGTTAGGGTAGAGCCCTAGTTTCCAAGAGGGCACAAGTGAGGTGGTTAGAAAAAGTCACTCTTTGGGTTCTCTTCCTTCGATTTTGGGAAAGGTTTGTCTTTCTTTGGTTTTGGGAAAATTATATTCCCTATCCTAGTGGGGAAGTGGCATCTACCTTGTCATTTGCCACCAAAGGGTGGGTAGCCATAGCCCAAAAGTAGAAGCAAGAAGATTTGGTCGAAGGTGTTCAAGGCTCTATTGCAAGATGATAGCATGGTCTAATGGGGATGCTTCTCTATAAGACATTCAGAAAGTATCTTCTTGAGTTAGGATTAATAAACAAATATGTTTCTCAAAGTGAGGTAGGAGTTTTTTAGCCTATAAATAAGACTTTGAGCCTTCTTTTACGGAAGAATTTTTAAAATAACTCCTTTTAGCCTATATTTAGAACTTAGAGAAATTATTTCCTAATTTTTTTTGGCAAGTATCATAGATACATTTTTAAAAATAACTCCACATCAACATCCTCATCTATTTATAATATGGGTATTCCTTAGTGATTGTCTCTCTAGTCCTCAATTTAGACTAAGTGACCCTTTTTTTTCCCAAAAACCTAGCTAACTCCACATCAATGATCTACATCATCCTCATCTACTATAATATGGGTATTCCTCCATAGTGATCATCTCTCTAGTCCTCAACTTAGCCTCTAAGTGGCCCTCCTCCACAGTGATCATCTCTCTAGTCTTGAACTTAGACTAAGTGGCCCTCCTCCACAGTGATCATCTCTCTAGTCTTGAACTTAGACTAAGTGGCTTTTCTCCCCCAAAAACCTTTTTGGTGGAATAAGAAGAGTAGGTTGTGCTCAAAAGAAATAAGGAGAAGTTTCCTATATGCAAGGAGATGTTGAATTAGAGCATGAGATTTGGAGACTAAATTAGATTGTAAAGTATACTAGTTGGTGATTGTGAAGAGAGTAGAGGTTGAGCTGCTGGGACAATCATTTATTTTGTTGAAAGCAAAAGCACTCATTGTTGTCTTTTATTTTGTTGAAAGGGAGAAGAGGAGGAGGAGTAGCTGATTGCTTTAGCATCGGTGTCTTCATTTTTGGATATAAACCATAGAGTATCATCAAAGGTTAAAACCTTATTATTGGATTACACCAAAATGATTTTCTTAGAAGCCATGATTGATTCTTTTTATTCTTTTCACTTAACTGTTGGGCATACCCTAGATGACAAACAATTGATTGGATTAAACCAAAGTAATCTTCATAGAACACATAATTGTTGCTTATTAATGTTTTCATGCGCACTTCTAGTCTATTCTCGAAGAGCGTTGCATTTGCTTGTGGCTTTATCAACGGCCAGCTTTATTAGCTTTATTTGCATGCTGATAATGATCACGAGCACCAAAAGTATTCCTGCACCCTGTGAGAGAACGCTTACTTTTATTAGATTTTCCTGCAAGTATTATCAACCAATTTGGTTAGCTTGGTAAGGTGTCATCTTTGGGGACCAGAAGTCTCTAGCTGATTTTTTCCAACCAAGCAAACTGTCAGACATTCACCTAGTGACCGACCGAGGAGCATTGGTGGACGCATTTCCCGTTTTGCTTCTCTGAGCTGGCATTGTGCCTTGCCCATCTCCAAGATTTCTGAGGGCCTTTACACACCGCCTCGCACCCACCTAAACGCGTGGCACTGGGCTAATCAAGTACCCCGCCATGCATGTATGCCTTACACACCGCCTCGCGCCCACCTAATTCGTTTGCCACCATGGCCTCCACCTCCTGCCCCTGTTTCGCCTCTGCGTGGGCAGCCGAGCTTGGCTGCCCAAACTTGGGCGCACCTATCTCCAGCCCATCGCTCTCTAGTTGGTGGACCATGCTGCATTCCTTCCCGCCATTCCGCAATGATAAATCGGCCGTGTTGCTTGGGGGCTTCTGCAGACCGATTTCTAGCACACCGCCTCGATTTGAAGCGATCTCCATCCAGGTAAGCCTTGCGTTTTTTTTTTCTTGCTCCTCTCTCTCCGTATCTTCTATATTTTCTGCATGCTATATTTTCTGCATGTTGTCTTTTCTTATGTATTTTCTGCATGTTGTATTTTCTTCTGTATTTTTCGCATGCTGTATTTTCTGCAACATGCTGTATTTTCTGCATGTTTTGTATTCCTCTCTCCGTATCTTCTGTATTTTCTACAACATGCTATATTTTCTGCACTTAGAATAGTTGAGCTTGATGCTCTGATACGAATGAGACATGTGGAAGTTTGGATAGTCTTCTCTCATCCCTAAGCACTTCATAGGAACTCTTGATGCAAGAATAATCAACATAGATAGATAATAGAGAGCGAGAGATGGCTTTGTATTTAGTATATTCATATGATACAACAAAGTACATCTTTTGTGGCCTTTGGCCTTTCCAAAAGGATAACCTTGTATCTTCTATATTTTTTGCATGTTCTGTATTCCTCCCTTGGTGTAGATTGGCAAAAGAAGTATTATGTATCTCTTTGTTCTCCATGTTATGTATCATCTTTGATCTCTATTATCTCTTTGTTCTGTATTATCTGTACAAGGCAGGGTTGCATGGAGGGGTATTTGATTGGCCCAGCGTCACGCGTTTAGGTGGGCGCGAAGCAGTGTTTTGATTTGCATCTTCTTTGATTATTGTTAATCATCATTGAGTGCTTTGATTAGTATCTAATTGACCCCTTTATTTTGACGTACCAGTAATCCCCCAATGGATTCCCAGAACTCGCAAGACAGTGAGTACACGCCCTTATACTCCCCATATTCTTAGGCATCCTACTTTCCTGACATGCATGTGCCAGTCACTCAAACCAATAGTTTGACACTGCACGCATCCTCATCCTTAGCATTTGCATGTCCCCCACTTGTTCTAGGGACTTTTCCTTTGTCCGCTTTCGGTGGTTCACCGTTTGCGTTTACGCCATACCAACGGCCCAACCCAATCGGCTACTAGTCTGTGCATCAAAGTCCGCAACCCTCACAAGCAGAGACGGAGATCTCATCTTTGCCTCCACAAGGGAGAAGTGATGTGGATGGGGTTTTTGTCCCAAAAAAGGTAAAAAAGCTTCCAGTAAAATGTAGACTCCAACAATCAGATGATGCAGAGGTGCAAGAGGTTGAAGTTTCCAAGAAAACCCCCATGACCAAGAGAGGTAGAAATGCCTCAACACCAAAGACCAATGTAGATGAACAAACACGGAAGAGGGAGGTTTGGAAGGATGCATGGGTTGTTCAGCTCATTCACATTTGGGGCTTAATGCACGATGAGTTTGGAAAAACTCCAAAGCAAGGGGTTGATCTGTGGTCTAAAGTTACCACTCAACTTGCAAGGCTATTCCCAAAGTGTGACAAAGACTCTGAAAGTTGCAGAAAGAAATGGGGTTGTGTGTATGTAGACTACAAGAAGGACAAGGCCCATAATTCGATCT
The DNA here is from genome assembly GCF_041138505.1 of Cibotium barometz. Taxonomy (NCBI): domain Eukaryota; kingdom Viridiplantae; phylum Streptophyta; class Polypodiopsida; order Cyatheales; family Cibotiaceae; genus Cibotium; species Cibotium barometz. Next base: position 25,544,925 of record NC_141088.1, on the reverse strand, counting down.
CTGGAAATGATCATAAGGTAACATGTCAATGGTTTGATATCATTGATGAGTACATGCATAATCGGGCAAACGTGGTTAGCTACACCCATACTTCAGCTGTGGATAGTAACACCGATGGCCCAATTAGGAAAGTAGACGAAGGAGAGGGCACACAATCCTCTATCAAAATAGAAGCGCCAAAGAGCAATGTCTCCAATCTACGACCCCACAAAAAGATTGGAAGATTGAGGATTCCCTTGTCGACATGGCCAGCACGGCCAAAGTCATGGCAAATCAACACAAGGACTCTCTTGTGAATCGCAAGGCAGCAGAAGCCCAAAAGTTGCAAATGCTTGGCCAACTTACTTCAGCTGTGATGGCCATTTGGATGGAGTGAAAAGTTTTAAAAAGGAGTGATTTCACTTTATCTCTGCAACTTATGGTGTTTTAACAAGTTTACTGTAATTGAAATCAATCATCATGTAATGAAACACTTCAAATTTTCAGCTAATTTCAAGTTTTAATATGTAAATATACTAATGTTATGTAATCATAGGAATTTAGCCATTCTTCCGTGTATTGCAAGGGATGGAAGACGAGTTAATTCTCGTACTTTGTCTCATTGCAATCATCATTTCTTTGATTGCAATGATTGAGATGATGGATTCATATTATGATAAGGACGATTTATGCATGCAACATGTATCCATACTGAGTCAATGCATGGCTCGAGTTTGGCCTACACAACAAGCTCGGATAGCTAGAAGGAGACATGAGCGGCGGTCATGTTGGGCTTATCCTAGACCCTAAACTTTTATGGAGTGTGGTTTGCTTGGAAGCTACTCAGAGACAGAATGTTCAAGAGTAGGCTCCGCCTAAGCAAGGAAACATTTCACTTCTTGACTGCACGGCTTGCTCCTCGCTTGCAACGGTCTAACACTAACTATCGAAAGGCAATTAGTGTGGAGAAACGTGTATGTGTGGCTTTGCACCGTCTAGCTACCGAATCAAACTTACAAGTAATAGCAGATTTGTATGGGGTTTCCAAGTCTTCATGCCAAAAGATCATTATGGAGTTTTGTGATGCAATCCCCACATCACATCTTCATGACCTGTACATTAAATGGCCTTCTTATAGGATGTGTATCGTGGTTGAAGGATTTCAGGCAATACATGGCATTCCGTTTGTCATTGGTGCAGTGGATGGTAGCCATGTTCCAATTATTGCCCCTCATGTGCACCATGAGGACTACTTTAATCGGAAGGGGTTTCATTCTATAATTTTACAGATGACCATTGCTTCTAATTGCTTGGTTTGGGATTATGACATTGGTTGGGCAGGTTCTATGCATGATTGGAATGTATTCCAAAGAAGTTATCTAGGACAGAGGTGTGAATCAAACAGCTTAGGCAATTATTGTTTACTTTCTCCATTTGAAGAAAGTAAAGATGGATTATCCCCTGAGCGATACTTTTGAAACTACATTCAATCTAGTTCACGGATGCCTGTGCAACGGGCTTTTGGAATGTTGAAAGCCTGCTTTCGTATTTTATTGAAGAGATGTGACATGTTATTACAAAATGTGCCGAAGATGGATAGCACTTGTTTGGTCCTTCATAACATGTTCATTGTGTATGGAGATTCATTTGATGAGGGTTGGGTTCGAGAGACACAAGCGGAGGTGGAGAGAGCAAACAATGATGCATTGGCTTTGGATCCAATCATTTAAAATGGGCTGCAAGTGGGTCTCGCTGAGGTTACAACTTTGGTGCAGACCGAGACCTCAACGACAGAGAACATAATCATCAAAAATAGCACCGCCTGATTCATCCCAAGTTGGGAACGCAAAAAGGAAAGACAATCTTGCTAGAGTTATGTTTAAAGAGAGAGAGAGGACAAATGTGAGAATTGTATTTGGCGATCATAACTCGGTTGATGAGATAATAGTGAGTAGGAGACGAAATAACACTTGGATGTTATGACTTTGGACACAATGTTGGTATTGTGTTTATCTCTAAGACATCATATTTTGTAGGCTTTATAAAATATCTTCCAAACACTAGGCAGATTATTTTATTAGGATATTTATTTGGTTTGTAAATCTCATATGCCTACTGATTCTTATTCTTTTTTGTAGATGCGAGGAGGGGAGGGGGTAAGATAAATCTAGTTCATCCCCTCCCCTCCTCTTAGGAGGGTGTAGCTACAATAACCATGGTGATGGGGTTCAAGTCCCGAACTCTCAATTTGTATGGATGGAAATTGTTTTGTAGGGTATTGATGAAATTCGGGAGCATCTTGTAAGTTACGAGGTGAATCATGTAAGTATGTGGGTAAGTGATCATTGATTACCAATTCATTCTTCCATAGTATAGTAAGACAATAGGAACACTTGCACTTGTATTTACAATCATTTATCATGCAAGGACTCTTATCGTATGTATTGAGCACCAGATTGGGACTAGGCATGCACTGACTTAGGCTCTTTACATGTTGCATGTATACGCAAGTTAACATGCTGGTGGAGATGCACGTTGTGTAAAGGGGGCGCCTATGCATGGGCGGTCACTTTTTTAATAAACGCAGGCATGGGCTGCTGGTGTGTAATGGGGTACGCCCATTCAAGAGTGCACAAGGCACTTTTTGGCTGCCCACATGTTGGGCAGTATTATGACACCCTTAGGCGGTCTGTATCCAGCCTGAATGCACCCTTCCATTCTAGCGCAAAGCCTGCCCATCACTTTATGCCAGCTCAGCCAGTCAACCTCCCACCTGGAAACTTGTAGACCCAGCCTAGAAGTCCATATAACTCATTAATCTGACTTGTACATCCTGCCATAAATAATACATGAAGGAGTGCAAGTAGCTAATTTTCAAAAATATATATCACGTCTCAAGAAATAGTAAAGAAAACCTTATGTACAATGAGTATGGCCATTCCTCAAAGCCTTGAAACAGAGTTCTTCCTTCAAAGGGTTGTGATAAGCAGTGCTTAGACAAAATGTCATTGGGACGAAAGAAAATACATACCCAAATAGTAAGTCCCTACTAGAAAATACAAGCTCCCGACACGACACAAGTTCCATCAAACTGGCCATGTCACAACACTCATTGCCTCATCTGAGCATGAACTCGGCATATCACCACACTCTGCCGCATTTGATGTTCACCTGCGACCTGTCCAGTCCAAACCTTTATCCAACCAAGAGGAGAGTTGGTCAAAGAGATGGAACCCCGTTGCTTAATTCAAGCAGACCCTCCATTCAAGATTTTCTTGATGCTCACCCTCTGCTCTGCAGACAACCGGGTGGGAAACTTAACATCAAACTTTATCCTGAGATCCCCTTTCTTCCCTTGCTCTTTGGCAATGGGCATGCCTTCCTTGGGGATGACCTTCTCATAGCCAGGATAGATAACCTCAGTGCAAGGCACAATGAGTGTCTTTCCATTCAAGAGGGGGATGGAGATCGTGGAACCACCCAGAGCATCTGCGAGAGCAATCTTCTGAACCACCACCAAATCATTCCCATCTCTTTTAAACATTTCATGTGGTTTTTCATCAATCACAAATACCAAATCTGCCGGGATAATGCCCAGTTGCTCGTTTCCTTTCTCTGGGAAAGTGATTTTGGTACCCTTCTTCCATCCAGGTTTTATGGTGATTGTCAAAACCTCTTCAACCGTAGTTGTCCTGCTGCTTACCCCACATTCAATAGGATCAGAGCATTAGAAAGGTCATGTTAGAAAAGGCACTGACGCAAATAACATACACACACATGGCAATGGAAAAAAAAAAGAGGAAAGAAGTGCAGAGTCTAAACTGTGAGTGAATTGTACTCACCCACCAGCACCCAATATAATGCGGGATATCCTCATCTTTCTTGCAGAACCATTGTGGAGCTCTTCCAATGAACAAGGGAGCTTGTTCTCAACTGGGGGTGCTTTCCTCAGCCCACTGGAGCTGCCTTCGTTGAAATTTCTGAACATATTGTCAGTGCCGTAAGACCTGTCAGCATATGGAGAGCGTCCGCTCTTGCCTCGGCTAGCATAAGAGGTGCCCTTCATACCTGAGAAGGAATTCGAAGCTCCAAAAACCTCAGAAAACAGGTCTTCTGCATTCTTTGGACTGTACTTGAATGGATTTTGAGCATTGCCATTCGAACCCGCATGTGCTGGCATGTCTTTTAACCCTTCCTCTCCATAGTGGTCATATACAGATCGCTTGTGGGCATCACTTAAAATCTACAAGCAGACCCTGGTTTCACTTAAAGAAAACCCTGAATTTTTAAAACCCTAATTTGATTCTAGTTAAGCTCTGTACAGAGCCTATGCGGACCCTCAATAAATTCCATTATGCAGACACCAATTAACCTCTAATTCAACCCTACCTATGCTCTGCACAGCCCTGATTTCATGACATTAACCCATGATTATACCTTAAACAGACGTTAATTATGCTTTGAAACCTACTGTTAAGATAAGGGAAAAAGGGCTACCTCATATGCCTCCGAGACTTGCTTGAAATTGGCCTCGGCCTCCTTCTTGTTGCCTGGATTCTTGTCAGGATGCCATTTCATAGCTAGCCTCCTGTAGGCTTTCTTGAGGTCATCCTCGGAAGCGTTGCGCCCAACTTTCAACACGTTGTAGTAATCAGCGCCCATCTCCCGATTTCACAAACAGGCAATCGTAAACATAACGATTTGCGCTAATTCGGTCCTAATCCTAAAAAAAAGTAGGGTTCACTTGAAAGAGAAACCCTAAAACTGCCTGAAATAGGCACCTGCGCAGAAGCTGCTGAATTGCAGAAAGCCAGGAGATGTAACTATTTCTGCTAATCCGCTACTAATCCTCCCGATACTAATTCTCAGAAGCTGTACCGTTGCGAGATGCGACTTCGCTCCCTGCAGAAACCCTAAATCTGCAAAAACAAAAGCTCTAGCATTGCAGAAGACCTAGCCTCTAAAACTGCAGAAACCGTAGCCGATCGAGTGATAAAGAGGATCCCTGTTCTGCGGTGGGGTCTGCGGAAGGCTGCCTTAGGCGCGCAGGAAACGATCAGGAACCCTACCTTGGCAGGTCTACAAAGAGAGGCATCGATGTGTGCATAGGAGTTGAGTACGAGAGATTGGGCAAAATTATAAACTCCTATAGCAACACCTTATAGAGACGGCATCCAACTTTTTTTCCCCATGTAGGAATGGGGGGAAATTTTTCACTCATCCGAGGGTGCCCATGCTTATTTTGTAACTTTGAATATTTTTGGATTTGTTGTCTACATGTTTTGATTGGCATTTATTTTTGAGTTAGTGTAGTGGTTAAGGTGGTTATCGAGAGTCCCTAGGTCATGGGTTCGAGCCCCCCGAGCCCCCCCTCGGCCCCAACCTATGGCATGTAGGGTGTGTGTGTTGTTCTATCTAATTCCAACCAAACTTTTAAAAAAGATTAGCATTTTTTTTGTGCAAGTATAATTATTGTTTGAAAAGTCAATCACGAAGCAATCCAAGGGTAGATGTTTGTCCTTGCAAATATGGGTCCCAAACATATTTTTGCAAAAATTAGTTTGGTGAATGGAGATACCCTTAGCATTGAAAATTAAGGGGTGAGGTGATGGAAAACCTTAAAAGTTTTTTTAAAAATTTTATTGTTTTTCATTTGTGGCGGTGGGAAGCTTCTAGGTTTTGTAGTAATGGTGGTGGGAAGCTTTAAGAGCATTGCTCCCACCACGAAGAGATTTTTTTCGCTGCAGTTTTGTGCTCTACAGCTTTTGAGAGAGAGAGAGAGAGAGAGAGAGAGAGATGGATGGCCCTTCATAGCATTTTCAAAAAACATTGTAATCGAATGTTTTTGGTATTGATGAACTGCGTTAGTGCGAAAAAGAGAGAGAAAGACGATCATTCTTAATGTAAAATACAGTAAAAGCCCCCTCCTATAAATGTAATTCTGTAACGTTTTTAAATTAATATACCCCTCCTGATGAGCTCACATGCTACACTTACATATTTTTAGGTGAAGCCCCGGGCTCCCCCCTTTTCTATATTATATTAGCATCTTGTTACAACCATCTCTAACCTCTCTCTAGGTCCCATTCTCCTCTCTTTCACTCGTCACCTCTCTACCTATATCTCTCTCCTCTCCAACCAAACCCTTCCACTCATTGCCTCTTTTCTATCTCCAACCTCTCTCTACCTATCTCTCTCCTCTCCATCCAAATCCTTCCACTCATTGCCTCTCTTCTATCTCCATCTCTATTGCTTCTATCTTCTATTCACTCTCTTTCCATCCAAATTATTCCACTTGTTGCCTCTCTTCTATCTCCATCTCTACTATCACTTCTATCTTCTATCCCTCACACCCTCTTTATTAGTTTTAAGGTTTGAACCTTGCATTTATCTTAAGATGAAATTCACAGTAAATGTTGAACCTTAATCTAGAATAAGCTATATTAATAGATTATGTGGAATAATATCCGATTCGGCGTGTAAGTTCATGGGAAAGCCTTGACAGTTGTGAAACCGGATCATATCTGATGAATGTCATCGGAAAGGGTAGTTAAAAGGTCGATTAGGATATATATCCACGAGGTGCCGATGTTCAAGACACTCATGTTTTTGCTTATGTTAGGAATGTTATGGGCAGGGCAGGGCAATAGATTCAGGTGTGTGTAGGAGTAATGGTAGGAGTTACTGTTTGTCACATGTTTACGTTTCATGAGTGCGCATTGTGAATGTCTAGTCAGGAGGATCGAAAGAAAGCAATAGTGTACTATACACGTTCACATGCTAGGCAGTTAGAGGACTAGTATGCAAGATATGACATCAGTGTAGATTCATTTAATTATGAAGGCAATTTAGGAGAGCAATCTGGAGAGAAACATCTATAGACTATCCTTGACAACGTGGGAGAATTACATGAAGATGTTGGTGCAAGTGGTTTTGTAGGAGGTAAATTTAAAGCAACTCCGCTTGGATTTGACCTCGGGTTGCAAGATTAGGTAAATAATCCATAATTAATTATAAAGAGATACCTAAATAAATGGGTAGGAACACTAGCCTTGGCATCTTTACAACCTCCAGAGATGGTTACAGTTTGACCCTTTCAAAAAATCTAAGCCAAGATCAAACAAGCGAGCCCAGATTCTGGTAAAGATGGCTGCTCAACAACCAGCACCTACTAACCCAAAGGTCTGATCAGCAAAATTTTTAGGGAAGCCCAAAGAGGACCCTAATTGCCATGTGTGGCTCAGTTTGAGACTTGATGATGTGGCTAGCTAGTGGATTTGAAGGGATATATGGAGATCTGGTGAAGAAGCAACAGTCTGCTCTGCCACCTTAGAAGGTCTACAATGAATTGGTTTAGTTAGTATGGGTTGAATCATCTTAATGATTGTGATGCATTAAGAACTAGATTCTCGAGTTGATTTAGGAGGGAAAAGACCCCTAATGACATTTTAAGGAAGATTAAGGCTATGGAGAAGAAGGGTATGTTGGTGGAGGATTATGCCCATAATTTTAGAGGGTTAGTGGTTAGGCTTACAAGTCATGATAAGCCTTCGGGTGAAATGTTGGCCAGCTACTTTGTGAAAGCAGCTACCAGAGTTGAGAAAAGGTTGGGAGTTAGCAAATCAAAGAAGAAGAAAAAGAAAAGTGAAGATTCAAATTCAGATGGGGAATCACACAATGAATCAGAGGAAGAGGATTCGGACTCTGAAGTGGAGAATATTGATAATAACTTTGAAGAGTCACATGAAGAGGAAGTGAAGAAGAAGAAGGAGAGGAAAAGTCCCTCGACTAAAAAGCAAGGTCTGAGAAAGAAGAAGTCTTAGACTAAAAAGGGGAAGGATGGATTGGAAAAGAAGATTGTTCAAAATCTCAAGTAGCTGGGGTATTCTACTTCAAAAGCAGTTGAGAAACCCATTTGTCAAATCTGTGAGAAGAGAGAGAATGCTACAGAGTCATGCTGGTATAATCCTAATTATAGGGGACAACTGCCAACTCATATTGCTCAAGGGAATAATGTGTCACAACCATCAGTTAGTCGTCACCCCAATCAGGTGGTCCTTGATTATCAGAATAGGGGATTTAATAGGCCTCCTACGAATTTTCCTGTAAGGTAGAATTAGCCAAGACAAGATCAAAATTAAGGCCCACCTAGATAGAAGGTATGTGATTATTGTATACAGAGAGGCCATAGGATTGGTCCCACTTGTGAACTGTGGTGTAAGCATAGACAAAAGACATGTGACCTGTAGACAGATACCCAGAATTTAATAGGGGACCAAGGTAACCACGAGTGGCACAACAACCACCAGCACAAGCCAATGCAATTTTGCTAGAGTTAGTAGTAAAACAAGGGGATACATGGGTTGCAACAGAGGTGGAAGTACATGGACCCACAGGAGAGCAGCAGATCAAAGTGGATCATTAGGAGGAAGCAAATCCCCAAGTTGATTAGGCTTGCTAAATTTTTAATGAATTGAAAGTGGAATGTGATTGTTCTAATTGCATTCAGATTAAGGATTGTTATGGAATGTGATTGTTCTAATTGCATTCACATTAAGGATTGTTATGGAATGTGATTGTTCTAATTGCATTTAGATTAAGGATTGTTATGGAAGTGAAGAAGAAGTGCAAACATTAGCAATCACTAGGGCAAAGGCAAAAGGTAAAGTGGAATGCGATTGTTCTAATTGCATTTATATTGAGGATTGTCATGGAAGTGAAGAAGAAGTGCAATCATTAGCAATCACTAGGGCAAAGGCAAAAGGTAAAGGGATCATTAAATGGGATGAGCCAGAAGACATTAGAAGGCATGTGACTAAACAAATAGGTCGGGTGTAGAAACAGTTAACACCTGATAATCAGGATAATTATGTTCAGGAATTGGGGCATGCTAGTATTGGGTTGTTATAAAATATAGGGGAAGGAAAACATGATTGGGATACAGAGGAACCTTTAAGAGGGTCTAATGAATTGTTTGAAGCATTGATGCATGCTCCAATTCAATTGACATTGGATCAACTTTTGATTTTGGCGCCAGTATTTAAAGAGCATCTTTTGATGAAGTTGCAGAGTAAGGGGAATCAAGATGTTTTACCTAAAGAGGTAACTTTGGGTGCATATGAGACAAACCCTAAAGATGTGGATTTTAGGATTCCCACTATTAAGGTGGAATTTAATGGCAAGAATTTTGATGAAGTACTTTTGGACGGGGGATCATGGATTAACATCATCCCTGAGTCAATTTATTTGAGTATGAAGTTTAGGAGGTTGGAGCCTGCACCATTTCAGGTGAAGATGGCAGATCACAGAAGATTGCAGCCTTTGTGAATCCTAAAGGAATAGGAGATCAAGGTAGCAGGACTAGCCTTTAAGGTTAATTTTGTGGTGTTGATGATGGAAGAAAAGCAAAACTCTTATGATATGTTATTGCGGAGACCTTGGTTTAGGGTGGCAAAAATTAAGTAGGATTGGGGTGTTGATATTGTAACTGTCATACAAGGCAAAAAGACAATGTAGTTACCTATGTTATCCAGGATATTACTTAAACAGGAGTGTAAGCTATTATGTGCTCAGGCAATTAATTTAGCCTCTAAAGTTGAAGATGATGAGGAGGAAGAGTATTTGATGGAAAATCCATCAATTGTCCCTATTTTTGATGTTGATGTGGAGGGGATACTTGATAGATATCAGAATGGTCTTGTGCAAGGAAGAAAGAAGGATGAGATGAATCTTGAATTGTTAGAAGTGGAACCTGTGGTGTTTAAGAGCACAAGCATGGGATTATTGACTAATAAGGAGCAACCAGAGGAGTTGGTCAATCAGGGGCCAGATAGTTGGACAAGAGATCCAAGGAGTGACATTGACAGAGCTAATGGATTAGGCTATGCATGTGAAAACAAAGATAGAGGTGGATATACAAGATGCTATTGTGGTTGCAGAATAGAGGTATGAACATAGTATGAATATGTCAACCAGGGTAACAGAGGATGAGCTTCAAGAGCTTAATCTAAGGACAAAGGAGTATCCTAATGTCATGTGCACAGTGTGTATCTATCATGTGCTACACGCACACAAGACTAGCTTCGAGGTTGGGGAAGCTTGGAGCTAGGCAGGCTGATTGTTGGCGAGCTGAGTTAGGGATAGACTAACGGCCGGACACCCAAGTATGGATGGCCGGGCGCCCAAGTGTGGATCCCCGATGATGACCGGCCAAGAGCCTATAAAAGGGTGGCCAAGGTTAGTCATTAGTCATATAGAGTCTCGCGTGTCTTTGTGAGAGCTCTATGGTCAGGAGCCTGGATCTAGTGCAAAGGTGCACCTGCTTCATGTAGCCGAGGTCGGCAGCAGTCTCGAGGCCCGCAAGGGTAGCTTCGTGGCGGTATGGGATGTCACGAGGTAGAGATTGGTCGGTACGTCCATCTAGTTAGCTCAGCTTGTGGCTCGGTGGGGACAGCCAAGACTTGTGGGCTTGCCCACGGCTATCATGGTTGGGAGGTGAGTCGAGCCTGCACCCCTGTCATGTTTGTTTCGTTTGTTTGCAGGTTTCGAGTCTTGTACCAGGAGCGTTCTACGAGGAGATCCTACGGGGATTTGACAGTGGTATCAGAGCAAGCCTTGTGAACGAGCAAGTCGGAAGGTAGAGGAAAAGAGGTCGAAGAAAAGGTATGAGTTTGAGAAGCTTGTTGTTTTATCTGTGCATACTGTTGTTTTTTCAGATTCAGTATGTTGCTTTTTCATCGTGGGAACTTGTGAAGAAGGGTTGGTCTTGTATGGGTTGGTTTGCTTAGCAAGAAGAAGGGCTAGATGTGTTTTCAACTGTGTAAATAATTTCAAGAGAGAGAAAAGTAGAAAAAACCAGTTTGCTGTACGTGAGAGAGAGAAAGAGAGAGAGAGAAGTGACGCCTGGTGGTGGTACCGCAGCTGTTTTTGCCAAGAAGCTGCTATGCACAGCTAGGCGTAGGTGGTGTATCGTAGGCAGGCTAGCGTACGTGGTCAGGTGACTCTTCTGCTCGGGTTGGTATGTGCAGGCCAACACAGGTGCACCGGGTGTACACAGGTGCAGGTGCACAAGTACAGGCAAGCAAGCGGCCAGTACTCGCAGGCAGGCGGGCTAGTAGTCGCAGCCAGGTAGGCTGGCAGGTGTGAGCATAACCGGCCGACTGTATGCGCAACAAGTGTAGGCGCACAAGTTTGAGCGCTGGTGACAGTCGAGTGCAGGCGGTGCCCGTCGAGACAGGCAAACGGGTGGCGCAGAAATTAGCAAAAAAGCAATTGACGAGTTGTTGTTTTTTTTAGCTTTTGCTTTTTTAGAAAAAAAAATCACCTACTTTTGATATTTTTATATGCGCCTAAGTTTCTTTTTAAAAACCCACATAGTGTGAAAGGGGCTTTAAAAATCCAAGTTTTGCCTTGCAAGTTTTATTTTATTTATTTTTTTATTTTTTTAAAGAAAAGCAGAATATATATATATATATATATATATATATAACACAAAAAAAAACACACAAAAGCAAAGGCTAAAGTTAGCTTTTGGGAAAGCCTATATATTCCCCTTAAGCGGGCTTCTTGCCACATATCTCTCCAGTTCTCAAGCTCTCAAGCTCTCAAGTTCTCTAGCACTCTTATTTGTGCAAGATCAACCTTTTCTCTCACCTTGCCCTCTTCAAGATGTCAACCCAAGCTCTCGAAGCTTCTTCCTCTCGGAACGTCAAGCACAAATCACCGCGCAGATGTAGGCTTTATAGAACTCCATCTCTTTGTTGACCACTACCTTATCTACTCTTTCGGGTATGGATACCTTGGCATCTCCTTTAGGCCCCAATATTACTCCGGAACAGTTTGGGGGGGCGAGCAAAAGCAGCGTACCAAGGAGATAGTGGACACTTGGCTACATAAGTGGCAAGTCCATTTTCAGTTCCATCCATATGATGATGATGGGAAAAAGATCCAATTAGTAGCAGGTTTCCTCTCACGCAAAGCTTTGCTTTGGTGGAAGGAACTCAACTCTAAATCAACGACTTGGGCATAGTTCAAAGACGTCTTAAGAAGGAATTCCTCAAGAAAGAGGATGACTATGATGTTGTTGCCCGGTTTACTACTTTGACCGTGACCTCGCAGAACGTTACTTATGAGGTCTATCTCCAGAAATTTAGGGACTTGCAAATGAAAGCTACGAAGATGGATCCCACAACTCTTTTGGGGTTCTTCGTAGCCGGTTTACCCGACTCATACCATTTACAGGTTAAAAACAACAAATGCAAAACTTTGGACGAGGCCATTCATTCTGCTTGTATCTATGATGATACAATGGTCTCTTCCAAGTCTAAACCCGTTTACCGAGCAAGGGAACAAGCACAAAAGGAAGTTCTCCGCACCAATGGCTAGCAGCACGACTGAAGGAAAGTCTTCGGACCACCAACCTTTATAGAATTCAACTTCGACACTAGAGAAGAAGAAACATCTCATTAAGGCTTTGAAGCTCAAGAAGGAGGGACGTTGCTTCATCTGCGAAGAAAAAAGACACATGCGTAACGAGTGCCCGAAGCAAAAGGGTGCAAAGAACAATGCAGGACCCAAGCCAAAGGCAGCTAACCAGTTGTCTTTGAGAGGTACGCCAGTTATTGTACTTTCTCGCCCTAGTACATGTTATGATTGTCTGTTCAACTCTAAAGTTTTTGGCTTGCATGATCTTCTGCGAGTTTATGGAGAAGTGAATGGCCATAGAATCCACATTCTTCTAGACCCTAGTAGCTCACACAACTTTGTTAATTACAAACTTGTGCAAAAATTGGGTCTTGATACAACACCCAGCGATCATACCTATGAGGTACGCCTCGGCAAGTATGGGATCGAAAGGTGGGGATGTTAGCGATCCGGATTCAGTTCTACATAGATACTCTGGAATGCTATATTATGCACCTAGAACATGTAGACTTGTTATTAGGGATTGAGTGGTTTAAGACTCTTCAAGTCCAGATAGATTGGTCTAGTCATATTTTTTCTTTTGAACATAGGAACACCCTGTATAGTATCTTAGGTGATTTATCTTAGGTGATTGTATACATCCCACTCAGGGACCTCTTGTAAATACAGTTGATTTTGGTGATATAATGGATTCTTCTTTGTATACTGCTTTCCATTGTGTATTAATTCCACTTTCTTCATTTCTCATACCTTCTATGGATGTCAATGAATTAAGTGTATTTGAAAGCAAAGAATTATAGAAGATACTTGATTCGTTTCAAGATGTATTTCCTAAGGAACTACCATCAGGCTTACCACCTGAAAGGGCAGTAGATCATTGTATTGACCTGATCCCTGGTGCTCACCCTGTTAGTATTCCACCGTACAGGATGAGTCAAGCTGAGGAAGATGAGTTGGCCAAACAACTTGAAGATTATTTGAGGATGGGCTAGATCCATCCAAGTAAATCACCTTGGGGTGCACCTGTGTTGCTTAGGAGAAATAAGGACAACACCTGGAGAATGTGTATAGATTACAAGAGATTGAATAGACTGACAATTAAGAACCATTATCCTCTCCCTAGATCAGATGACTTGATTGACCGGTTAGCAAGAGCGAAATATTTCACGAAGATAGATTTACGTATTGGCTATCACCAGATACGTATTCATGAAAGGCATGTAGAAAGAACCGCCTTTCGGACTAGGTATGGCCATTACGAGTTTCTCGTATTACCTTTTGGGTTAACCAATGCTCCAGCCACTTTCCAACAAATGATGAATGATCTTTTTTGTGAGCATTTGGGAAAATTTGTGGTTGTGTTTCTGGATGATATTTTGATATATAGCCGTACTCTTGAGGATCACGTTAGACACCTCACGATTGTCTTAACTATTTTAAGACAGAATCGACTATATGCTAAATTAAGTAAATGTGAGTTTTTCATGAGACAGACATCATTTACTTGGGACACAAGATCACTAGAGATGGATTAAGCATTGACTATGATCGAGTTTAGAAGGTTCTGGCGGCCTGGCCTATACCGTGAACAGTGAAACAACTTTGTTCTTTTCTCGATTTTGTTGTTTTTCTTCGGAAATCTGTGTGGGAGAACTCTCAGCTCACACTACCCCGACGACCGACTTGTTGAAAGATCATGGACGTAAGTTAAATCAGCCTATCACTTGGAATAATAATCTGGATATGGCCTTTAGACTTTTGAAAGATAAAGTCAAGGAAGCACCTATCTTAGCATTACCCGATCCTAGTCGGCCTTATGTTCTTGAAACTAATGCCAGTGACTATGCCATCAGGGCTGCTCTATTTCAAGAGGGTAGACTTGTTTCTTTTGAAAGTAAAAAGCTAGACGACACTCAAACTCGTTGGCCAACCCTTGAGAAGTTGCTTTATGATGTGATTCATGCTCTCAAGGTTTGGAGACATTATTTATATGGCTCCAAGTTTGTGGTATTGATTGATCATCAGTCAATTAAGTATGTGTGTGTGATTTGAGAGGAAGGAAAGCTCGATGGGCTAAATTAATGCAAGATTTTGATTTTGAGATTCGTTATAGAAAAGGGTCCATGAATAGTGTTGTAGATGCGCTTAGTCGAATCAGAGAGGTGAATACTTTGTCATTGGTTTTGAGATTCGTTATAGAAAAGGGTCCATGAATAGTGTTGCAGATACGCTTAGTCGAATCAAAGAGGTGAATACTTTGTCGTTGATCGAGATTTCTACTAACTCATTTCAGTCATTGAGAGGGCTTTCCAGGACTGATAGTTATTTTGGTCCATTTTGGCAGAAGATCTAGGACGGGAGCTCATTGATTGACTAAGACTCGATGAGTGAGCAGCCTACCATTCAGGCTGCAGGAGGCCAGTGGATGATTTGGAATGGTTTACTATTCCGTAATGACAAAATTTGTGTACCATAGATCCCAGACATTAGGTCCAAGATTCTTAACGAGTGTCACGACGCCCCTTCTGATGGACACCTTGGGGTACACAAGACATTATCGTTAGTGAAACACACTTTTTATTGGCCAAAAATGAAAGGGTATGTAGAAGATTATGTTCTCAAGTGTCAAGTTTGTCAAGCAAATAAAGCTCAACGCTTTAGACAGAGGCTGGGTTGTTACATCCTTTGCAAATCCCAGGTAATAAATGGGAAAGTATTTCCATGGATTTTATTACTGGATTTCCAAGAGCACATCAAGGCCACGATTCTATTTGGGTTGTGGTAGATCGCTTGACAAAAATGGCTAGATTTTTACCAACCCGAAAGACCATTATAGCTACGCAATTAGCAAGGTAGTTTATCGAGCAATTGTTTAGACTGTACGGGTTACCATAGGACATAGTCAGTGATATGTACTCTAAGTTTACGAGTGATTTTTGGAAACTTATTTTTGAGAAGTTGGAAACAACTTTGAATTTGAGTTCCTCAGATCATCCTCAATCTGATGGCTAGACTGAAAGAGTGAATCAGATTTTGGAGGATATGCTTCGAGCATATGTATCCAAAAGACAGAGTTCATGGGAGGATTATCTTCCTATGTTAGAATTTGCATATAACAGTACTAAGCATACGAGTACAGGTTTTAGTCCTTATGTATGGTTTTCAACCTAGATCACCTGTTACAGTGGGATTCTCAAGACTTCAGCATGATGCAGCACGTAATTTTTTGCAAGATATGCAAGAAATGTTATAAGTTACGAAGGAATCTATTAGAAGTGCTCAAGATGGAGACAAATTTTATTCTAATAGACAACGTTCTCCCAGAGAGTTCTCTAAAGGAACGATGGTGTATTTGCGAGTTTCGAAAGATTTTAAGACTTTACGGACAGGTAGATCTCCAAAATTATCCCCTAGATACTGTGGACCATTTTGTATTACACGACGGATTTGGTTCAGTTGCATATGAATTGGATTTGCCTTCTCATGTGAAAGTTCATCCTGTATTTCATGTAAGTAGACTTAAGGAAGTATTGGGTGGAACAGACCAGTTAGTTACTCCTCAAGAAATCATAGATGTCGAGGACATGACATTTGTTCCACACGAACCTGAAAAGATTATTGGACTTCGTGAAAGAAGATTGCATAATACGCTTATCTCGGAATACAAGATCAAGTGGAAGGATCGTGTTGAGGAGGACGCTACATGGGAGACATTGACTACTCTTCAGAGAGATTACCTTGGCTTTTTAGTGAGCTTAGGAGTGAGCTCTTAGAGGAAGGGGAGTATGTCATGTGCACAGTGTGTATCTACCGTGTGCTACTACACGCACACAAGACTAGCTTCGAGGTTGGGGAAGCTTGGAGCTAGGCAGGTTGATTGGCGAGCTGAGTTAGGGATAGACTAACGGGCGGGCACCCAAGTATGGACGGGCGCGCACCCAAGTGTGGATGCCCGCTGACCGGCCAAGAGCCTATAAAAGGATGGCCAAGGTTAGTCATATAGAGTCTTATATAGAGTCATCGCGCACCCAAGTGTGGATGCCCGATGACCGGCCAAGAGCCTATAAAAGGGTGGCCAAGGTTAGTCATATAGAGTCTCGTGTGTCTTTGTGAGAGCGCTATAGTCAGGAACCTGGATCTAGTGCAGATGTGCACCTGCTTCATGTAACCGAGTCCGACAGCAGTCTCGAGGCCCACGAGGGTAGCTTTTTGGCGGTATGGGACGTCACGAGGTAGAGATTGGTCGGTACGTCCATCTAGTTAGCTCAGTTCGTGGCTCGGTGGGGACAGCCAAGACTTGTGGGCTTGCCCACGGCTGTCAAGGTTGGGAGGTGAGTCAGGCATGCACCCCCGTCATGTTTGTTTCATTTGTTTGTAGGTTTCGAGTCTTGTACTAGGAGCGTTCTACGAGGAGATCCTACGAGGATTTGACAGCCAAGATACTGAAGGTTAGTATTCATGTACAAGGGGATTTTAAGGAGCACTTAAAGGAGTTGGTGATGGAGATTAGGGATATATTTGCTTGGGATTATTCAGATATGAGAGGGAGAGATCCAACAGTTCATCAGCATAAGATTAACTTGAAGTATGATGCAATACCTATAGTACAATAGAGATATAGGATGAATCCTAATTTTTCCAAGTAAGTTAAAGAGGAGTTGGATAAATTACTGCAAGTGGGTTTTATAAAACATGTCAGTGAGGTGACATGGTTGTCGCTTATAGTGGTGGTTCCAAAGAAAAATGGTAAAATAAGGATATGTGTGGATTATAGGAAGCTTAATGCAGCTACTGTCACTGATCCTTTCTTGTTACCTTTTTGTGATACTCTTCTTGATGCATAGCAGGGCACGAGATGTACAGCTTTTTGGATGGTTTCTCAGGGTATAATTAGATTAGTATGGCCCCTGAAGACATGGACAAAATTGCTTTTATCTCACTGATGAGTGGGGTGCTTTTGTGTATATAGTGATGAGCTTTGGTTTGAAGAATGGCCCACCATCTTTTTCATGGGTATCTCATAAAACTTTTGAACCCTACCTCACTGATTTTATGAGGGTATTTATGGATGATTTTAGTGTTTTTGGTGATAAATCTCTACACCTTTCGCATTTAAGGCTTTGTTTTGTGAAGTGTAGGATGTTTAGGATGTCATTTAATCCTTTCACGTGTGCAATCGTTGTTAAAAGGGGGGTTTTATTGGGTCATATTGTTTCTCAGGAAGGAATGTCTATAGACTCTAGAAACATTGAGGTTATTCAAAAGGCTACCATACCATTGGGTGTGAAGGAAGTTAGCAAATTTTTGGGATAGGTTAAGTGGCATGTTAAGTGGCATAGTAGGTTCTTAAGATATCTTTCTGATGTGTGTGCTCCTTTATGCCATCTTACAAAGAAGGATGTGGATTTTGCATGTTAGAAGCTAAGTGGAAGTCATTTCAGATTCTGAAGAAGATGTTGGTGGTGGCACCAATTTTGCAACCACCGGATTGGGGGTTTCCGTTTCACGTTTTTGTAGATGCTTCTGACATGGCCATTAGAGCTTTCCTAATGCAAGAAAGAGTAAAAGGGTGGTTTAGACCTATTTACTATGCTAGTAGGATGATGAATAGTTAGTGATTGCTGGAGCGTTGTACAAGAAAGAGATTGATCAGATAATTAGGAGATGTGTCCCAGAGTATGAGTAGATTGCTGTTCTTCAGGATACACATGGGGGAGTGGTAGGTGGTCATTTCTTTGGGGACATTACAGGTAAGAAGATACTACAAGCAGGCTTGTGGTGGGAGTGCTAAAGTATTAACATTAGCATGCTAGAAGTTGTTTGGTGTGTTAACAGTTGGGTCAACATAATTCTACTGATAAGATGTTTGATAATCCAATTCTGCCTTTAAATCCATTTCAAAAGTGGGGACTTGATTTTGTGGAACCTATTAAACCAAGGGCAAGGTTGATATTGAACATGTATATTCTTGTAGCAACTGATTATTGAACTAAATGGGTTGAAGCTATGGCATTGAGGGATAACTAGGCCAGGAGTGTGGCAAAATTCTTGTATAGCAATATTATGACTAGGTTTGGGTGTCCTATAGAGTTGGTAAGTGATCAAGGAACTCATTTTTTGAATGATGTGATTTTTGAGTTGACCCACGACACATCTCATTTTGCACAAGAAGTCTACACCTTATCATCCTCAAGCTAATGGCCAATCAGAAAGTTGTAATAAGATTCTGGTGGGATTCTGAAGAAAATAGTTTCAAAGAATTGCGATGGGGATAGAAAGTTGGATTCTGCTTTATGGTCGTTTAGGACAGCATTTAAAGTGTCCACTGGCATGACACTATTCAAGTTAGTTTATGGATTGGAGGCGGTAAGCCTCAGAATTACAGTCCCAGCATAAACTTACACCTCAAAGTCAATCAGGAGCAGGCAACAACAATTGTTACAATTGGAGGAGGATAGGATTGTGAGTGCTTACATTTCAGAAATAGTCCAAAAGAGGAGGAAGGATTGGGCTAATAGAAATATCAAGATTGGGTGATGCTTTATAACTCTAAATTGGGACCTCATCCTGGAAAACTGAAGCTTAGATATATTGGTACTTATAAGATTGTGGAAGATTTGGATCAAGGGACATTTAGATTAGAGGACATGTTTGGAACTCAGGTGGATAAACCGATTAATGGGTTTAGGTTGAAAAAAATTATTGGTAATCCACCTAGAGTCGGCGGACTTTCAGGAAATGTGGATGTTATGATCATTCAAGTAGTAGGTGGTACATGTGTTCATGAAAAACGTATGCCAAGTGTGGGAGATTTTATTCCTAAAAAACACAGTTCAAGTGTGGAAGATCTTATTAAAATTTTGGGAGATTTGCATGTGAAGAGACAGCAAGTTGACTTCCAGGGAGAGCTGACTGTGGTGGCAAGCATGAAGCAGTTTGATGATTTGAAAAAGCTTAATGCTCTGTGAGACAGCAACTCGTGCACAAAGAGCAGGTAAGGGGAAGATCGTTTGCTACATCAGGAGGAGCAGGTTGAAACGATGCCGTCGAGATGATCTCCTCGATAGGTTACACCATTGTTATACAAGGAGAAAGTTGATAGCCTACTTATGTAAGAGGCTGTAGGAGTAGAAGGTGAACTAGTTATGAGCAGTCAGACTGATCTGTCAGATTCTTTAGCTGCGCGTTAATGGATCCTTTTGTTGATTTCAAAGTACACTTAGATTTAAAAGTTCAGGAGAATGAAGCATGGTTGAGGAAAATAGGTTTATGGGATTTTGCTAACTTGCCATGGGATAGTTGGAGATGTAATTTCTATGCCAAGGTGCAATTGGAGGTCTTGAGGAAAATTGAGGGAAATTTGTCAGCTGACATAAGGTTTACTCCACAGTTTATAGGGGAGGTGTTGTAACTGTATGTGTCAGAGAATGTAGCAATAACCAAATGCTCAAATGCTATTATGAAGAAAGAATTTAGTGCTCTAGGGTGTACGAGAGGTTATTATATGCTGAGGAATGTTGATGAACCACATAAGAGGCATATGAAATGGTATTTGGAGAAGGTGTTTCAGCTTATGACGTTTGATTATATGACCAAAGAGAATTATGCTCCTTTTTGCAATATGCAAAGAAAGGTGGACTAGTCAGTTGGGTAACTATCATTTTTTATCGTATTATGCAAGAAGTTGAGGTAAAGGACTACTTAGTTGGGTAACTATCATTTTTAATTGTATTATGCAAGAAATTGAGGTAAAGGACATGAGAAAATCCCAAACTAAGTCTACATTAGGAGCATTTTTGGCTACGTTATTTGCAAAAGGGCATTAGATGTTGTATGTTAGGCAAGTTGGAGTGGATTCACTAGTTTAATCTATTCAGGAGGATAGGAAGAAGCACTTGATTCTAGTTGGTGTGGCAAAGGTAAGAAGATAAAGTTGGGTCTGGAATCAGAAGATTAGAGTTAGGTTTTGAGAAAGATGATGAAAAGATGGCAACTTTTCAAGATCTATTGGTGGCAGCAAGGCATAGTAGTCAGGAAGCTAGGGAGGTGTTGCTGACACTAGAAAAAGTTGTGGTGGTAGAAGATGATTTGCTAGAAGTAGGACCTGAAGAAGGGGTTGAGCTTAAATTTCCAGGGAAGTTGGGTAAACAAACTAAAGATTAGTGGGAAGAAGGGTGTTTTGCACGAGAGTTCTGTTAATAGTCAAATTTTGCAACACCAAAGACAGTTAGTTGGAAATCAGTATTGGATATAGCCAAGGAAGTTAGTGTTGAGTATAATGCAGATATGAATATGGTAGATGCATTAAAAGCAAGGGATGAAGCAGGTAGCAGTTTTGCTAGTACCCCTGTACCAGGTAGCATGAAGGAATATGCAGTGGATGATTTGCATAATTCTTTAAAGCTTTGAAAGGACTTCATGATTTCTTGGTGGAGCATATGACAAGAAGATAGCTAGTTTGAATGTGGAAAATCACAGTTTTTCGTCACACAAGAGTAGGTATGTGTTCAGTATAGGACTTTGCTGAAGCAGAAGGAAGAGGAGTTAGTCCAAATTCATGACCATCTAAGGAACAAGCAAGTATGAAGGTGAAAGTGGAGGATTTTCAGAAGAGGGTACTTAAGGATAAAATCTCTCTGAAATTGTTTAAAGAGTGGACTACACAATTGCAAGATAGGATGAATGTGGAGCTTAGTGTTAGGTGTGAAAAGAATAGGTTGAGAATTAAATACTTAATTAGAGGATAGAGCCTTTGCTCTGGTAGTGGAGATAAGATTACTTCTAGAACAAGAGGAAGTGGATATTCAAGGGGTTCTTGTTCTAAAGCAGATCTTGATGTTTTGAAGCATACTTTAACTTAGGTTGGCAACAAGATGTGGAAGAAGATTAGAGAAAGAATTAAACAATGGTTTGTTAAGCCATGTCATTCTTTGCAATTAGTGTTTATATCTAAGTATGAAGCTCAATTGGTTGAGCAAAGTTTTAGAGTTGTAAAAGTAGAATGAGGACCTTATAATTCAAATATGTGGACTTAAGAAAGGTATAGCTAAGGAAAGAAAGCCTTTGAAGATTGACATGCACAAAGGGGAGAAGTATATGAAAATTGATCAGTAGTTGGAGGAGCTAAAGGATGGTGGAGAGCCTAGCAATGAAGTGGATATGTTGTAGTTTAAATGTGTGAAGCTGAAAGTTGATGTGCAGCAATGTCAAGAGGAGAAAGTAGGTTATAATGATGTGTAGGTGAACACTGCATAGTTGGTGGTTCTTAATGACTAGGCTGTGGACCAAGAGATGGATAAAGTACCAAGATCACAACCCATGCATATTGAAGGTGTTACTGAGAAGTTACATGGGGAAGACATTGTTCAAGAACCTGCATATGTTCTAATTTTGGAAGATTAAAATCCTTTTATGGATTTGGAGGAAATACTGTGTTTGGGGGTTGGGTGGATCTTGGTATAGCACCAGGCTCTCTACTCAATTACTCAGCATAGTCTTGCAATGAATGTCATAGGAAAGGGTAGTTATAAGTTAGATTAGGATATATATCCAGACAGTGCCTAGTGTTTAGGACACACACATTTTTGCTTATGTTCTATTTCACTTTGTCTTTCTTATTAATGTAGAAGATTTAGTCAGTCAATTTCAAGTTCAAGAGTTTCCTATTCTGTCAATTTGGGTTGTATTATGTCCAAGATGCATTTGTGTTCTGAATATCAGATTCTTCTTGATTTACTTACTTCTTCATAATGCAAGTATGCTATCTTACTTGAAATTATCTAGTATTGGTGTGTTCTTGAATAAGTGGTGTATGTTGCAAGTTTATACATTGTTATGATAAGTTTGCCTGATTATCAGATTAGCATGGTTGTTCTAGTTTTTTGTGCAAGTATAGGGCATTATTCACCCATGTATAGTAAAGTTCTCTTATATACAAGATTCCAATGTCATAATCAAGATACATAATTAGCATAAGACTAATTCAATCTAATATTTACCGAATATATAGTAAATTTCTCTTATATACAAGATTCCAATGTCATAATCAAGATACATAATTAGCATAAGACTAATTCAATCTAATATTTACCGAATGGATTTTCCATAGGTGCACAATTGATACATTGAACCAATCATAATCATGGTTCCATCATCATAAAGAGTAGTCTGGTGGGCTAGATCAAACAAATACTCCTCTTACTCCTTTACATTTCCCATTTGAATAAATATCAGAGTATGATTTATTTAATTCAAATGTAGTAGACCATCAAAGGTTTAGGGTTAAGGAAAACTTACCACCTATTTCATTCCATGGGGGAGTCTTGTTGGTGTCAATGCCATGAATAGGGCCACCCGTGGGTAGCCTCACTACCATACATTGATAACCTATGTTTGATTTAACACCTTGTATGGAGAATTTACTCTTGTTGCATACCACACCTTGTAAGGTATTATGTAGGTGGGTATATCCCTTAGTGCTCCCTCCATCTCCTTGCTTATAGCTTGACCCACCTTTATTGGATTCCCAACCAATGCTTTGATAATTCCTTTTAACGACAACTCCAACAAGCACTCATCATGAAGCTCATAGACCATTTGGACATACATGTCCTCCGGCCTTACCTTGACGGTGCAAACGGCACGGCGAAGGTTACCAGTGATCCCCCTTCAGCGCTCGGCCCATCACCTTTGAGCTCATGGGTGAGCAACCCATTTGGCATCGACCCTTTCTGCTCAAACACTATATTTGGACGGAATACTACAAGGCACCCCACCACTTGCGGATCAATCCTGCTGCATACCTACAATCCAGTCTTGGGACTTGTTTCGGCAAGAGTAGACATCGAACCCTAAATTACAATACAACTTCCCCTGGTTTGCCCCATCGATGACCTAGAGCCCATGCACCAAGGCCAACATGCTAACAAAGATGCACCTTCATCATTCAATATGATCAAGTTCCTGAACCCGCCATCGTGGCCACCATCAAATTTTTCACAACTTCATCATCACGATCTTGGAAGCCTTTCATGAATGGGACCACTACCACCACGAAGGCAGTCAAGGCCTCGCCTTCGACCTCAACAAAGACCCTACCTTGAAGCAGCTATTCAGATACTATGAACGCATCCAATGGATGCCTGCTTGGCGAGACTATAGACCTTCAAGGAGGATATGCGCATTTACGGAGCTAAAACCTCTGAGTTAAAAATGCCAAGCTATAATTTTCTACATGCATTAATTCATATATTTATCCAAGAAATTATACAACATACTAGAAAAAAGGGTTAGTGGGGGATACATGTTCAGTAGAATTTCTTGGCATGGACTCCTCTACAAGCACACATGACCTCCATATCCTCCCTATTTACTTGTATAAAGTTCTGTTCTGTTAGTCTGCTCTCCTGTCTTGCATCCTTTCGACAAAGGGGTAAAAGCTATGTCCTAGAGGTCAACACACACATGGCCAGGTGTCAAACATTAAGATGGTTTGATCCTAGACCTAAGACAATCGTATTCCAAGGTTAACTAAAGACTACATGCATTCTCAAGAATATATCCAATAAGGTTAAACTCATTAATGATTCACACTAGCACGTCAGGCAACTTCAAAAACTAAGTAGTACATTGACAATTTCCATGTGGTCATGCATTATAGTTTATGCAATTAATTGAACAGTAAAAATGAAAGAGAGTGGGTATGGAAGAATTACACCTGTATTTTGGAGATCTCCTTGATTCGATGAGAAAAATGCCTGCAATTTGATGAGATATTTATGTATGAGTGTTGCGACTATCTTAGGACCTGAAAGCGAACCCACCTCAAACTTATCCACCTGTACAACCAACTAACAAGCACTATACCTCGAGAGGCACATCAGTGTGAAAAATTAAAGACTCGTTTAAGGAATCCAAACTAGAAAAAACTTGAAAACACTAACCTACCGACTAGTCACCACACTACTACTGAGGATACGGTAAGAGGATGTTGTAGAGTCCTGGCTCTAGCCTTAAGGCTAAGCCTCTATCCGCATCATCCAAATAAATAAAGTCAACCTCAGTAGTGCCATGAGTTTCATCCGTCCATTCATCATTGTCAGATATTTCCTTTTCATTTTCCCATCCACATAAACTCATCAAGAATGTAACCATGCGAGGATAGTCATCTTGTGGAAAAGGAAAGCATTAGGCTAATGGGGATATATCCTCTACAGAGTAGGGGTCAGTTATGGTCAATAGGTGAATTAGCCATTCTAATTCCTCAACATTTTCCTCTCTGGCTAGTACATCTATATGATCCCATTCAGTTTCAATTACAGGATAGCACATGTGGAATATCTGAGAAAGGTACAGATGATACCTCTCACCAAAGGTGGATGAAGTGTGCGATGCTCTTGCATTTGCCATATCTGCAAACACAGATATAGCATCAGTAGGTTTATGATAGGTCAATCTAGTTCCTGATTGTATACGGATATTTCTCCTCTTTTTGTGCTCTTGCTCTTTTTACTATTTTTTGTTTTTCTCTTTTCTTTTCGATGTATGAAGCTATATATATACATCCCCTTGAATTTGGCAATTACATGGTCAGGGGAGAAGGTTAGGGAGGAAGCAATAGAATGTCGAGCATGAGTACATGCTCCCCCTTTCCTTGGGTAGATCATATTTTCTGCAATGATGTTGCAGCCTCTTGGAACCAATTTGTCTAGCGGGTCATAGGTTGTGATGTGGGCAGATAGCTTTTTATGACCCTTGTGGCCACATCCAATTGCAGAGATGTTAGTGTACGCTCCCATTTACGAATAGAGGAAATGGTTTCCGACGATACTTTTACAAAGGGAGACATAGACTCATTGGTCTTTTGTTGGGTGTTGACAAGAGTAGGTGTAGAGCATGTAGAAACTTCTATATCAGCGTGTGCTTGGCATGAGGAGCTAGAAGCTTCATGTGGCTCCCCCCTTCTTGAGCTAGGTGGTAATGATCGATATCGTTTGGGAATCCAAACTAACTCTGGAAGAAGTGGTGCGGAGCACTTTGTTACCTTTCCCTTACCACGGTCTTGAATTGTCGTTGGGGTGGCAACAATTGGTTTGCAAGGTTTTGCAAGGTTTTACAGGTGATGTAGAGGGATTCAGCTTATGTTTAGGGACCCAAATCTAGTCATTCCCCTCGTAGTACCTTTGGGCTACTAATAATTTTTTAGGGATCCATCGTGATGTTACATTGCCCTTTCTCAGGTGGGTAGCTGCTTTCTTCCTACAAGGCTTCTTGTCTGAACGAGATTGAGCTGGGGAAGTAGCTGTTAACAAAGATTTAGGGACCCATTTGTATGTATTTTTTGGCATAGTAAGCGGAGCTTTAGAGACCACCCTGCATGTTTCCACTCTTGGCGTTGAAGCGTTAGAGGGGTGGCAAACAATCAAAGATGGTTTTGCCACTGGACTTTGTGATTTTTCATTATCTAATATTTGAGTGGATGACTTAGGTGCAGGATTTTGAGTGGTCGGACCTAGTGTTGGTTCTTGCATTGTGACTCGTCTGGTTGCCCAATCGATATTGCACTTGGTGGCCATCATCCATTTGCGCCCTAAGTTTATAGTCCCTTCCATGGTACTAGCAGGGCATAACCAAAAAGCTTTGAATTATGGTCCCCTTGTCATAAGCAACCGGAGTGTGCAGAATTCCTGAGACAGGGGTTTTCTTCTTGTTGATACCTTGAACTTGGATAGCACTCTTGGATAAAGGTGGTTTTCCAAGTTGACACCACACGCCATATGATAGCAAATTGTGTTGAGCTCCTGTATCCAATAATGCATTATACAGCACCTCCCCGTAAGGACTGTGTAACTCAATTGGGTATCTTAGAGGTGGGTCAGATTCCAGTGAATCCTCGTCTGCCTCCTCGAAAAATACTTGCGTAATCCCCAAGTTGGCTTCTCGTCGGCGCCTAGCACGCTGTTGACCTTCTTTGGCTTCAACTCTCGCTTGTATCTTCTTAAGCTCAGCTTATTCTTTAGCTGCCTTCTTTTGATGGATTGCATGTAACTCCTCTTGGCTCAGGGGGTCATAGTATCTTTTGAATTTACTCCCATTAAGGAATCCAATGGTTTCAACTCCGTCGAGAGTCTCCACTCGGATGGTACCTTGCGGGGTAATTTCACATACTCTATACGGTCCCTTACCAGCATATTTGAGCTTCTTCTTTTCGTTACGCACTCCATACATCAGGACTTTATCCCCAACCTTGATGTCCTTGTCCTTCAAGTGGCGATCAAACCATTTTTTCCTTCTATCCTTCTCCACAAGGGCATTGTATACAGCCAATTATCTTTCTTCGTTTAGCCGCTCAAGGATATATAGACGCTCTACTAAGGGATTACCATCCTAACCCTCTTGAGTAGCAACACGAAGACTAGGAATGACAAATTCCCACGGCATGACTGCTTCTTGGCCATATACCATCTTGAACGGCGTGTAATTAATAGCCACTTTGTACGCAGCACGATAGGCCCATAAAGCTGTTGTAAGCTTTAGATCCCAGTCCGTGCGATGAGCTTCAATTGTCTTTGTCAAAACAGAGATTAAGGTCTTGTTGGTACTCTCAGCTTGGCCATTGCGGATAGTAAGGAGTAGATTTATGATGGGATATCATGAAATTTTTTGTGAGCTCCTTAATCATTTCATTTATAAAATGCGTACCATTGTCGCTCACAAGTTCAAAAGGACAACCGAAGCGTGTGATTATATTTTCAAAGAGGAACTTGGCTGTTGTCCTTGCATCTGCCTTACGTGTCGCTTTCGCTTCAGCCCATTTGGTCATATAGTCAGTGGCTACAATAATATAGTGAGATTGTGTGTTGCGGGCCGCTGGGCTAATTGGACCTACAAAGTCTAAACCCCACTTTTCAAATGGTTGGTTTACTTTGATCGGATGTAGGGGCATCTGATCTTTCCGCTAGGGTTTCTTGTATCGTTGGCATTCATCGCAACCCTTCACAAAGAGTGATGCATCTTGGAACATAGTGGGCCACCAATACCCTGATTGTAAGATCTTTCGCGCAGTTAAGTCTCCTGAGAAGTGACCACCGGCTACACCCATATGTGCCTCTTGCAAAATGTATAGATACTCATCCTCTCGGGCACAACGCCTAAGAACGTCATCCTTTCCTCTTTTATAAAGAGTCCCGGCTATTAGGCAATAGGGTTCGCATTCTTTGATCAGCTTTCGAGCTAGATCTTTACGAAGCTCCTTGGGTGGAACATTAACCAAAAAGTTAACAATCTTCTCACTCCATTCAGGCATTGTCTCCACCATGAGAACAGGGAAGTGTCCAGTAAGTCATCATCAACCCCCGTAGGAGCCTCACCATTAGGTATGCGAGACAAATGATCAGCCATAACATGTTTCTTGCCAGGTCTCACAACAACAATGAAATCAAACTCAAGAAGAATCAATAGCCATCGTGTGATTCTTCCTGTGGAGCATGGTTTGTTTACCAGATACAACAATGCTTGATGATCCACATAGAAAACAAACTTGGTGGCAAGGAGGTAATAACGAAATTTCCTTACTGCATATATCATTGCCAACCCTTCTCGTTCCGTAGAGTGGTGTAGTTCATCTCAGCATCGTTTAACTGGCGACTAGCAAAGCTAATGGGGTAGTCTAGCTCGTGTTCTCCAGGTTGAGTTAACACACACCCAATAGCAAAGTTTGATGCATCAATATGCACATGGAAGATTAAATCCCAGTTAGGCATTCTCAAGATTGGAGCACTCGCCAAGGCCTTCTTTAATAGCTCATAGGCACGTTCACATTCTTCGGTCCAAATAAACTCCATGAGAAGCTTATACAATGGTCGAGCTATCTCGGCGAAGAATAGAATAAACCTTCGATAATAACCAACATGGCCCATAAAGCGTTGGACTCCCTTATAGTTGGTAGGTGGGGGCAATTCCAGAATGACCTTGATTTTACTCTCGTCAGTGGAAATCCCATTTTTGGACACTATATGCCCTAAGATAACTCCGTGTTTAACCCAGAATTGGCATTTGAAAGGATTCAATGAGATGCGATATAATCTACACCTTTCAAATATTTTTCGTAAACACATCAAAGTGCTCGTCCCAAGAGGAATGGACACAAAGATCATCTAAGAAAGCTTCACAGAAGTCCCTTAGATATTCCTTAAAGGCCGTGTTTATCAATCGTTGGAATGTTGCAGGTGCATTGGTCAAGCCAAAAGCAATGACGCGAAAGGCAAACACTCCAAACTCCGTGATAAATGCTATTTTAGCTTGGTCCTCGACTGCAATTGTGATCTGATTGTAACCCGAGTACCCATCTAAAAAGCTATATGCCTCCTTGCCTGCCACTTTTTCAAGCACATGTTCAGAATATGGCAAGGGGTAATGATCCCTTCTGGTGGCTGCATTAACCTTTTTGAGATCAACGCACACTCTGAGTTTCCCATTCTTCTTTGGTACGATGACTATCGGAGAAACCCATTCTGAGTGCTCAATAGGGTATATGAATCCACATTTTACAAGCTTTTCAATTTCCTCTTGTACAATCTTTGCGTACTTAGGATTCATTGGGTAGGGACATTGCTCGACTGGTTTAGCCGCACTAATCATTGGAATCGTGTGTTGCACCACAGAGGATGGAACACCCTTCATATCATGATATGTCCAGGCAAATATGTCCTTGAATTCCTTAAGAAGCTTTGTAAGTGCAACTTCTTCTGCCTTGGTGAGGTCTTGAGTAATAAAAACTGGTTTAGACTCCTCACCCAGATCTGCTAAGTCTATCTCCTTAACTACCGCAGGGCCATCGTAGACACCGCTACTCCCATTGGTAGGCGTTTGTTGGGCTTTTGTGTAGACCACTTTACGTTCCCGTGTGGTGAATGATTTGAAATGCTCGGGTGCGGGGTGTAAGTCTACTGGTTCTTGTTGTGCCAGGCTTTTTTCTTTCAATTTCGCCTCCTTTTGTTGCTGAGCTAACTCTTGGTTTTGCCGCCTTCTTACAGTACGACTTAGTTTTGGCTTCTCTTCGATTTCTAATTGGGCGACGTCATGAGGTTGCGGAATACACCACATGACACTTTGGAGGTATTGTCCCCAATTATCCGCTATCTTCCGATGAGCGTCAATAGCTCCTACATAACTAAGCCATTCTGCAGTGGATCGGTCTTTGTTTATTGTGGTTCACACCTTAGCTCGATAGTGTTGGCGCTTCTGTCTCATTTTCTTCTTACCAAGTTTTTGATTTTTGTTTCTATCAGATTTGAACTCACTTGGTCGATCTTCACTTGTGTCCCCCTCACTTTCGAATGAACTGCAGGAGGTCAACATCCTAGGCCTTGAGCACATTGCTTCCACATTTGGGTGAATATTTGATTCATCCCCCCCATCAGGCTCTGAGTCCGTTTCTTCTTGATATTCATACTTAGAGTTGCATTGGTCAGAGTCTTCGCCACTTTCAGTGTCAGTGGAGGTTACCGCTTTCTCGCCATCAGGAGTCAAGTGCATAACACCTATCATGTTTATTGGCACTAACGGTGGCATATCTTGCCCCTCAGGTGTTACCCAACTTGTGCCTCTATTTCCCCATGTGTCTATGGTTGCCGCTAGGTGTACCCAATCCACGTTATCCGACTCAGGCATACCCGGTAGGACATCCATATAAGGAGAATCTTTCCCATCATCAGTCTCTTTTTTGCATGTATAGCAATACCTTAATGGGGCGGAGTGAATAGTGGTATCCGATCGATTATCAATGATAACCTTGCTTCCTAAAGGATGTGCACGACCATTCTCAAGATCAACTTGAATGACAGAGTCCTGGAATTGTAGGTAGACATGGTTTTTCGACCAGTCATGCACCATTTGTGCTTCCCTCATGAAAGGACGTCCTAAGATCATTTGATATGACATAGGATGCTTGGAGAAATCCATTACAATGAAGGTATGTCTTACCTTGTACCCCAGAACCTTGATCTTAAGGTCCCTTAACATTCCAATAGGTTTAGCAATAGTTCCGTTTGCCATCTTAACCACTATGTTTGTGACTTCGAGGTGAGATCTCCCCATAGATTCCCAACAGTTTTTAGTCACAATGCTCACGCCAGCACCACCATCAAGGATTCCCTTTAGAGTTAATCCCTTGGTAGTAATGGGGAGGGTTGCATTAGATTCGTCCCCTTCAAAGTACTGTCCCAACTTGTTAACAGGTATTTCCACGACCAAGTTTTCATCTAGGTTGGGTTGTAGATCCCAATGTTCCTCCTCATCTTGAAGCATGTCGGGTCTATCCATATTTGCAAATTGTGGTAATCCCGCCTTTAGTTCTCCATTGAGAAATGCCCGAAGAGCTAAGAATAGCTCAGGATCTCCGTATAATTTGGATATGATCGTGGTTCTGATTTCAAAGGACATGAAATCCATTAGCTTAGACACATTCAACGGTACTTTTCGAGACATCGCCCCTTGACTAGGGACTGGTGAGGATGGAATCACTTCCTCTTCGATGGGGTCAGGCATTCCCTCACTAAACATTCTTTC
Organism: Cibotium barometz; assembly: GCF_041138505.1. Classification (NCBI taxonomy): domain Eukaryota; kingdom Viridiplantae; phylum Streptophyta; class Polypodiopsida; order Cyatheales; family Cibotiaceae; genus Cibotium; species Cibotium barometz. The sequence continues at coordinate 25,513,956 of NC_141088.1, read as the reverse complement.
CAGTAAGAAGGGTGTTTTCCCACTTCCGGATGTCCTATCCTCACTTTCTTCTCGAATGATACTCGGTATAGCTAACGGTTTATGGTTCCTGTGAGGCTGAACTTGCGTAGGAAACACTGTGTCTGGAATTTTGATTTTTCTCGGGTTTGGCTCCAGTTCTCTTTGTGTTTCTTCCACCAAACCCCTTAAGTGTTGCACTTGTTCAATCTTCTCAACTGGGTTTGGGTAAGTTCCAATCTTTTTCTTGAGGGTTTTTGGCCCACGTGGCTTGTCTTGGGGAGTCTCAGTCAGTTTGGGTGGTCGAGAGGGCATTAACTGACTTGGTTGTGGGGCCGAGGAAGTTTCCTTCTGTTTCCCCTTATTTATGTACTCGCTTGATTCTCCTTCGTTGAGCTCCCGACAAGTGGGTTCCTCCCTTAAGGTAGTGGCTTTGGTCCCCATGGTTTCTATTGAATCGGAATCATCTTCAGGATCATTCATATACACGGGGTCGTCTCCTGTCCCTATGTTAGTCTTTGAACTAGGCTTGGAGCTCGTGGCATTAAGCGATCTCTTCCGTCGCGTTTTCTTTTTCTTTGCTCGAGCAATTGATGCAGTATCCCTCTCTTCGAGAATGTAGTTTTGATTTTGAAGCATTGACCGTGTAACTACATTCGCGGGTATGGCAGGTATGGTTCCTCGTGCCTGGTTGGTGACCTCAACCAAATTCAATGGCGTAATCTTGGGTGCACTAGGATTATGTGGACATTGAGCAATTAAATGATCTATGCCACAACGATTACATGTAAGTACCGGCATTCCCGATGTGCTCCCTTGATTTGGTTGCATCTGAGTAGCGATCTTCTGTAGCCTATTAGGGCACTCCGCTACATGATGCGGTCCACCACACTCGTAGCATTGAAGAGGTGGTCTCCTCGCCAAAGTATTAAGGTTTTGCCCTCTTGTGGCGAGAGTAGCCACTTGATATACAGGCTTGACTTGCCCGAAATGATCCTCCATGTAGTACTGGGGAGTCATTTCAAACGTATCAATCCCGTATGGAGCAGTAGGGTCTATCTCCTCTTCATAATCCCCACATGCACTATGTGACTCACAACCCATCTGGTTTATAGGAGTAATCCTTGGGGATGTGGAGGTTGTGGTCCTAGCACTGGTGGTGGTAACGGCACAGACTGGACTACATTCGGATTCCTTGGAACTATGTGCTGTGAAGACGGTTGCTCGACAGGTTGTGCAGGCATTAGCGCGGGTACTTGAGGTGTGTTTGACCAGGCTAGTGGTGCCTGATTTGCCAACATACGCTTAAGTACTAGGCAATCTTTAGATTGATGGCCATACTTACCACATGCATTGCAATTCCCATTGAATTTGACTTTGAATGTGGGACATTCACTCGTGCTATGTGGTCCTAAGCAAACCGAACACCATTGTTGCTCTCTTCTTGGGTACATATGGCTATTTTGAGGAGCTCGATTACCCCTAGAGTATTCTTGGAGAGCCTTAGTAAGGTCGGTCAGACATTTCGGATATCTTGGGCTCCTTGGCAATAGGTTTTATCGTCATTGGCTCGTGCCCAGATACTTGCGAACTAATGGATTTTGTCTCCGAAGACACCTTTTTACCTGCAATCATCAAGTTGTCTTCTAACTGGATTGCATTGGCAGTGACTGCTTCCCACGTTGTAAGACCTCTAATGACTAGGCCATTGTATATGTCCTCGTGGCGCAATCCTCGGATGAATCTATCGAGCAGTTGGTTATTATTGAAGTGCTCATCGGGAGTGCAGCGAGAATTTAGATGCTTCAATCGGCTTATAAAGTCTCTCACTGACTCCCCTTCCTCGCTTTCAACTTTTTGGAGTTGAGAGGCTACTCCCCAAAGCACACCCTCACGTATGTATTCTTTCAAGAACAATCTCTTGAGAGTGGGGTAGTGAGTGCACTCTTCAACCCTTAAGGTTCGATACCAATCTCCGGCCTTCCCACTCAAGGTTAAGCCTAAGGCTTTACACTTATGTAGCTCATTGTGCTCTTCCAAGGAATCACACACGTGTTCAAAGACTTCAGTGTGCTTCCTCACATCTTCATTACCACTGAAGTTTTGAGTGAGCTTAGCATACTGCCTTGCTTCTAGGTTCTCTCTCAGGCATGCCCCGCATGTTTTCCGCAATAGATTGTCCGATCGTCTGAGCAAACGCTACGAGATCACCTAGGTGAGCAGGCATAGCTGGTGGAGGCACTTCTGGGATAGCCTTGCTGATAGGAGTTGGCGTTGGTCTGGGTATGTTGGCAAATGACGTAGGATATGATATGTGACTAGGCCTAGCTCCTCTTGGATAAGGGTTGTGATAAGGCGGTCGTGGAGCATACGCCATTGGCATACTAAGAGGCGTAGGAGCTACATGAGCATGAGTAGTGATAGGTACATACGGTTGATAGGCACTGGCACGCACTATTGTATGTACTATTCCACTAGGTAACGGCGTCGTACTAACTACAGCGGTAACAGGTGCACTTTCCGTTATGCTCATCATTGGGGTAGGCATTGTGGATTCCTTAATGCAAAGTTGAGCCAAGGTTGGAAAGCTAAAGTTACTGTTCGTGGGCTCAACCTGCATTGAGACTCCAGGCGAAACAACATATGAAGGGTCTATGGGACTCACCGAGGGAGTCTTCAATTGTGATAGGGTTGGTTGTTTGGCCTTGCCCATATCCAAAAATCTCATAGGGCCAGTGGAAACTAGGTTCACCTCCGTATTTTGCCTCTCAAATTGGATAATTCTATGAATAACCTCACATATCATGTGTTGTTGCTCCTCTAGATTAGTGGCGCTAGATGTAGATCGTATGACTTCTAACCAACCTACTGTTGGAATTAGGGTTGCAGGAATGCACACACAACTTCAAGAAGATAAGGAAGCTTGAGCACAACACAGTAGTGTATTATGAGTGCCAAAAATAAAAGATAACAAGCCCTAGAAGATAATGGGCGTATATACAATGCACGGGGGAAAAAACCTCCTAGTGAGGGAAAAAGTGCCCCGGCGGTCCTAAGTGTGTTCACACACATCACTACTATAATATGGTAACAAATCCCCCCTGGAGTGATGCGGTGAACAAGAGCTAGCACTCATGTATAGGGAAGTGTCTAGCTATGTGGACGAATCCACAAAAGGGAGTAAGCCCAAAGCTTTGCGAAAAGCTTCGAACTTCTCACGAGGCAGAGCCTTTGTGAAAAGGTCTGCAAGGTTATCCTGTGTTGGCACATAAGCCAAACTGATCTCTCCTGCAGAGAGTCTCTCCCTGACATAATGGTAGTGCACCTCAATGTGCTTCGTACGAGCATGGAACACTGGGTTCCGCGCAACTGCCAATGCGCTCTGACTGTCAGTGAAGATGGTGGTGGCAGATGGCTGCCCAACACCCAAATCAGCCATAAGGCGTCTGAGCCACACACACTCAACCGTAGCTGTGAAAGCTGCCCTGTACTCAGCTTCACAACTAGAAGTGGCCACAGTAGGCTGCTTCTTGCTCAACCATGATATGCATGAGCTTCCAAGCATGAAGCAAAAACCACTCGTGGACACGCGTGTGTCATAACAACCAGCCCAGTCAGAATCTGAAAAAGCATGTAAATCTGGCGGCAATGATCCCCCCTTGGGATAAAACAACCCAAGATGCCGAGTACCACTCAAATAGCGAAAGATACGCTTCACTGCCTGCCAATGCTTAATGCCTGGGCTATGCATAAATCTGCTCACCTGTGAGACTGCAAACTGAATGTCTGGCCTCGTAATGCATACATAAATGAGGCAACCAACAGCTGTCTGATAGAGTGTGACATCAAAGTGATCTCCAGCATCATGAAGACTCAACTTCAAACCTGTCTCCATTGGAGTAGCAATAGGTTTGCAGTCTTCAAGGCCAAATCTCCGCAACAATGTCTCAATATACTTTGTCTGACACAAAGCAATACCTCCATCACACTGCTTAAATTGTATTCCCAAATAATGATGCAAATGCCCCAAATCTGACATCTCAAAAGAGGCATTCAAATCAGCCTTAAAATCAGCAATATGACTCTCATTTGGTCCTGTGAGCAGCATGTCATCGACATAGAGAGCAATGATTAGATGTACACCATCCACACGTTTAACATACAAAGTGCTTTCTGTTGGACTATTCTGAAACCCATGTGCAGTCAAATATGCATGTATCTTTTCATACCAAGCTCGTGGAGCTTGCTTTAAACCATATAAAGCCTTTTTCAACCTGCACACTTTGTTTTCCTGCCCTCTTTGAACAAAACCACGAGGCTGCGATACATACACTTCCTCATGCAAATCTCCATTCAAGAACGCAGTCTTTATGTCCAACTGATGTACATTCCAACCATTATGAGCTGCCAATGCACAAATGCTACGAATGGTAGTCATACGACAAGTGGGAGCAAAGGTCTCATCAAAATCAATGCCCTTCTCTTGAGCATAACCTTTTGCAACAAGCCTAGCCTTATGGCGATCCACTGTGCCATCAGGCTTACGCTTCAATTTGTATACCCACTTAGTGCCAATGGCCTTCTTGCCAAGGGGCAAGTCACATAAAGACCATGTACCATTCTTCATAATAGCATCGTATTCTGCTTGCATAGCAGCCATCCAATTTTCTGAACTTTGTGCCTCATCAAATGAAACAGGCTCACTTTCATCGCACATACTAGAAACAGCCAATGCATAACAATCTGATGCATAAGAGGCACCATGAGAGCCAGAACGAGTGCGACTAGACAAAGGGGCATCCAACTTGCTGTCACGCAAAGTCTGCACCAGCCATCTAGGCATATTCCTAGAGCCCTCAATCTCTTGTCTTTCATCCTCAAGTGCATCATGCACATCTGCATCAGATATAGGCTGATCTGTGCCATCATTTAAAACCTGCATAGGCTGAAAAACTGCCTCATGAGGTATTGCACTTGACTGTGCACCACTGAAAAGAGGCAACAATGTATCATAGACATCACGTGAGCTGATATCTGTCTCCTTAGTACATGAAACCAAGGGCTGAACTGCATCTTCCACAAATACAACATCACGGCTAACCAAAATGCGCTTTGTCTGTGGATGATACAAACGATAGCCTTTGCTCTCAGCACTATATCCAACAAAAATACATTTGACAGCTTTGTCATCCAATTTTCTGCGATGTTGCACAGGCACTAATGCATATGCCAGGCAACCAAAAACACGTAAATGGCCAACAGATGGCTTGCGGCTATGCCAAGCCTCATATGGAGTGACAACCTGTAATGCTTTGGTGGGACACCTGTTTAGTACATAAGTGGCACACATGACAGCCTCAAGCCAAAAACCATGTGGTAGACTTTGACTCTTAACCATACATCTTGCCATTTCCATGAGAGACCTGTTTTTTCTCTCAGCCACACCATTTTGCTGTGGTGTATACAGCACTGTACATTGGTGTTTTATCCCACGCTCAGCCAGAAATGCATTAAATTCTGAAGACATATACTCCCCCCCTCGATCTGAACGGAGGGTGCCCATCTTACTTTCTGACACATTTTCAGCCATAACCAAAAACTGTTTGAAGCACAGAAACACTTCGGACTTTGCCTTCAAAGGATATACCCATGCATGCCTGGTAAAATCATCAATGAAAGTCACGAAGTAAAGGTAGTTTCCAAATGATGGAGTTTGCATGGGACCACAAACATCACTGTGAACAAGCTGCAATCTGCGTTCAGCTCTCACTGATCCATCTTTGGGAAAGGAAGCACGCTGCATTTTACCCAATATGCAGCCCTCACAAACATGCTTGACAGGTGCCTCAAGCTTAGGCAAAGAAGACACCATTTCAGATTTCTGCAGGCGCAGCAAACTTGCAAAATTCAGATGACCAAAACGTGCATGCCACAGTTTTGCATTTGAAATAGCCTGCGTATCCATAATAGCACATGCTGAATCCTCTACACATTTGCCATCCATATTGAGCTTATACAGCCCTCGACATAGTGAACCAGATGCTACAATGATGTCACCACAAGAGAGATCATGAACAGTACATCTGTCATCCACAAATTTTACAACCAAGCCTGTTTTGGCAAATGCGGAGACTGACAGCAGATTCTTTTTGATCCCTGGCACATACAATGCATCAAAAAGTGTAAAGGTGTTGCCATTTGCAACATTCAGCACAATCTGTCCAACTCCTTCAACGGGATAAGAGGAGTTATTGGCACAAGTGACAGTATTCCCTGTGGGAGCAGACTCAAGGAAAGTGAATAAACTGCGCTGCGAGGTGATATGCTTAGTGGCACCACTGTCAAAGTACCATACATCTGAATCTACTGCAGACATACATGTGTCATGCAAAGATGGGTCATAACTGCACTGCGCATTGAATGCCCATTCTGTATCTAGCACAACATTAGCAGATTCATTGTTAGAAGGAGAGGCATCTGCAACAGCCATACCAGCCTCTTTCTTCTTAGCCTCTTTCGCAGCCAGCTTAGGACACGCTTTGATGACATGATCATTTCCCTTACAGTACTTGCAAAATGTCTTCTGTTTGTCACCCTTCTTCTCATCTTTGTCTTCCTTCTTTGGTTGCGCAGCATTTGCAGATTTCTGCTTACTAGAAGAAAAGCCAGCTTTACCTTTCCCGCTTCTCTGACTAGCAACGAAAGCTTGATCTGCGACACGCATAATATTCCTGTTTTGCCTTGACTGGTCTTCTTGCAGCAAAACAGAAACTAACTCCTCAAATGATAAGGCATTGGGATTGCCTTTCATCATCAAGCGAAGAGTGGAAGCAAAACCCTGATAAGAATCTGGTAGACCATTCAAAACAGTCTGCACAAGTGAACTGTCTGACAGGATTTCATCTGCAGAAATGAGCTGCTCTTTGAAATCCTTGATCTTTGTCAAAAAGCTATCCATAGAATCACCTTCGTTCATATGCTCACTCTCCAACTGTTTTCGGAGATAAGCAACACGAGCCTCATTTCTTGCCTGATACAATGTGGCAAGTACATCCCAAGCATCCTTAGAAGTCCTGCAGGAGCGAATATGTGGGATAATGGTACGTTTGACAGACAGCGCAATCAAGGCATGAGCCTGCGCATCTCTACCATCCCAACGAATCTGCTCTGCTGAAAGTGGTGGTTCTCGAACAGCTGCTACAGCACTTGTGCCTGCACCATCATCAACAGTACCTGTTTCTGATGTGTTTGCAGCATTCCCAGCCACAATAGGACGTGCATCAATACCCTGCACAATGTTCCATAACCCCTTTGCTACCAATACATGTCGCATCATATATGCCCACAATGGATAGTTGGTGCCATCCAACTTATCCTCAGCAGCCAACATGCGGAACACATCATTGTTGTCAGCCATGGCCAATGACTGTACTACTAGATGTAAATGCTGTGTGTAAGAGGTAAACCTGTATAAAATTGACCTGTGCTATGCAGCACAGCCCAAAACAGACGAATGGGCACCTGTCCTGCAGATTTTAATCTTGACAGAAAATCTGCACAGTAGGACGATTTTGCCTGCGCAGTACTTGGAATGCAAAAACGGAGGGCGAAATGATCTCAGATCATAATTCTGAAATGACCGAGCCCTTCGGGCTTGCCCACGGCATATACTAACCTGCAGACGCTCGTGAAACCTCGTCGCAATCGGAGGAGATGAAGCGGCAGGTGCCGGTGATGCTGCCCGGGAGGAGGAAGCCTGCTCTGATACCAATTGTTGGAATTAGGGTTGCAGGAATGCACACACAACTTCAAGAAGATAAGGAAGCTTGAGCACAACACAGTAGTGTATTATGAGTGCCAAAAATAAAAGATAACAAGCCCTAGAAGATAATGGGCGTATATACAATGCACGGGGGAAAAAACCTCCTAGTGAGGGAAAAAGTGCCCCGGCGGTCCTAAGTGTGTTCACACACATCACTACTATAATATGGTAACACCTACATGGTATGTGTAACCTGTGTATAGGTCGGTTAGAGTCTCTGTGTGTAGATCATATTCCCAATTTTCATTGAGAAATATCCCATCTAGACTTGGTGTGCCAAACGGTTCTCTTGAAGTGGACGCAATGTCACTTCTTATAGATTGGCTTCTAGGGACCTCTACTTTAGGAAGAGCATCGGAAGGTGGTAGCTCAGTAGGGCCCTCATTAAACGAAGTGGGTAGAATATCCACATGGACACTCTTTGGGAGGGTAGGGTCTACATGAGATGTGAATGGCAAATCCACTACCCCTCCTTCTTCATTTACTTCGCTTGTCGCATGTTCAAAGCGTGTAGCTCTACTAAAGGTCTCTATTAGACGACTAAACATGCTAGATCCGGGTTGTGGGGCCCAAACTGGCATGTTTTGGCTTGTCTCCTCAGGGTTCTTGGTAGGGTGTCCTTCCATGGCTTCTGAGTCAGAGGACGAGTCACTAGCCGCTATTCGTGGATCTTGGGTTGCACTCCCTTGGGTTCTAGCCGAAGGCTAAGATGCCAACGTGGAGGGATGGTGTGAGCCTACGTAAACTGAAACGCTTTCTAGTGGCTCAGGCTCCAGTACCCGACCAGAGCGTAGATGCATGTGACGTGGGTACCCTACGGGCGTTGGGGACTACCTTTGAAGCCCACACAAGTGGTTTCGTAGGTGTTTCGCACCCCGTTTTTACTTGTTTTTGTATTATTTTTAACCTGTTTCTAACCCCCTTACTTATGGTCGAACCTGAACTAGGACGTGTGATAGCTCAAAACGAGCGTATCATTTAAAGGGTCCTAGCGTGCTTTACAGCACAGTGTTCGCCTATCCAGAGCTCCTGTGGTCCTCAAAACAGTCTGTTTTCTTGTGGGGGAAGGGGTGAAGGCCTATTTGCTTGTGGAGGAAAGGGTGAAGGCTTTATCCCACATGCTCACTTCACTCCTTGGGGAGTGGACTACATATAGGGCACAACTTCCCATAAGCTCTCACTTGAAAGAAAGCTATGGAGGCTCACTCTCCTATATATATATATCAAAAGACCGAGACCGAGGCCGGGGTCGAGGTCAATTGGGGGTTTTTCTTTTCAAAAAAAAATTCTCTAAATAAAAAATCTTTCCTCTCTACACGTTTGGTTTTTTTCTTTCTTCAAAAAAATTAATTTTTTATTTTTATTTTTATATTTTTTTCCCAAATTTTTTTTTTGGGATAAGTTTTCTAGGGTTTCTTTCTAGGGTTCTGACTTTGCTGCGTCGCAGTTCGCACATAGCACAAGCCTGGGGATTCAGAATTCTCCCTCACACGCAGAAGACAACAAAAGAAACAGAAATGCAGAAGACAAATTGCAGAACACGAAAACACCTCAACAACAAACACACAGTCGCCTTTCCTATAATGTAAATTTCACTTCACGCAGCAGCCCGAGCTGCAAACTAGAGCTTGGTGCAGGGCATCTCCCCGGTAGCGGTGCCAAAAATGTGCGCTTTTGCCGCATAGGTCGTAGCTGGGGACTTGCCGAACACCGTATGCGAGCCACAAATGGCTACAAGCATACAACCAGGAAAGTAAGCTCAAACAGAATGCAAAGGTGTGTCACTCACCGTGCTAAAACCGCCGCCGTGAAGGATTCCCGCGTTACAGTGAAGGAGCCGCCGTCGCCGCTCTACCACCTCGCCGCCGTCGTGCCGCTACACAGTGCTCGATCGCTCTCTCACTCTCTCTCTCTCTCTCTCTCGCACACACGCAGGAGAAGGAAACCAAGAGGATAAGGCAAGAGCACTCTTGTATTCAACACATGAGAATTAGGGTTTTAGGGTTACATTTGACTCTTATAGGTGACTTGGCCGTTCACACATGGGCGCCCATACATGGCTGACCCTAACCCTTATCCTATTGATATTCAAGGTGCGCCTCTCATCGGCGATCACCCAATCCCTTTATCCTTTGCATATGGTGCCGACAAGCCCGGCCCATGACTCAGAATAGTTAAACTAATTACATGACGTAAAACATAGTACGTCTCATTGTCCGTCATAGGTTAACATCAACATATCTTTTGTGGTCACCTCATAACTATCTTTCTTATACAAAGAGGCCCTAATGTGCAAAAGTACGTATACCTTGGAGTCACTTTTTGTCCCAAGTTCTGCATGACTATGTTTAACACTGAGAGCATGCCTCTCTAGCCTGTCTGGAGAGAGAGTGTTTCCAGGCACATTTAGAGGAGCCTAGAGCTCAGTATTGGCTCTTTGACACTTTAGTATGGCTAATAACTATGTACGGTGTAGCCTTTTGGGGGCTAGCCTAGGGAAGGATGAGTGGAGGAGCATACAGAGGCTACAAATGATTATGTTTTCATGCATGGTCAAGAGTAAGCCATCTCTACTACATGACATTATATGTGCAGAGTTTTGGGTGACCCCATTGGATATAGATGCCCTCGTTCAAACCAGCATTCATGAAGACACTTAATAGAGATCACCTCCCAAAGCTTGCACTAGAGTCTGCTGCAATTATATTTTGCAGTTATATCGTGAAAGGGAGAGGGAGAAGATGAGATGAGTTGGATAATCCTCCTACTTGTCCATATGGCCACCTCCATCAACAAACATGCATGGTATTTAGAGGCAGTTGAGTGGTTTCATGCACATGGAACATATAGATAGACCATCTCCCCCCCCCTTTCTATACATCCTAGGTTCCCCCTACCTCAACCTCTCATGATATGATGAGATCAATTGGATCATCTGTTTAGATCTACTTGGACTTTACATACATTAGACATGGGTGTCCACCAGCAGGGATTGATAAGAAGTGTTGTGTGTATTACGATTGGCCAGCTCAGGGTAGAGACTAGCAAAGCCGAGAATATCCCACAAGAGGACAAGATATGCAAAGTAGTATGCACCATGAGAGTGATAGAGGATGAGGCCTATTACATGTTCAATTATCTCGCTTAATACAAGATGCAGGGGATATTACGCTAGGGATTTGGGCCAGTTGCATGGGTGATATAGAATGAGGATCAAAGATGCCTAGGCTTGTACTTGATGTAGCTCAGAAAACACATAGATGTAGTTTTGAGAAAGCATGCTGAGAGAAATCCCCAACTCCAACAATAGGACACCTCCTAGAGAGCCATCACAGATTTCTTTGTGATACACGCATCCACATCAGAGTTCACCACACATGCTAGTGCCTCTACTTTGACTTCAAAGCCCACCACCCATACCGGCACTTTGACCCCATGCCTCGTAGTAGGAGTTCTTAGTGAGAGAAGCCAATCCATTCTACGAGCTAGACACCATCGGGCGGTTAGTGAGAGATCCCAATCCATTCTACAAGCTAGACACCCTTGACCCACAACATCAAGACCCTCCACTACACAGAGACACATCTGGGAGGTTCTTTGCCAACATGACATGCTCCAATCACAGGCACAACCCTCTTTTTGTTGTGAGATTGGTACTAGGAAAGGAAGATCATAGGATAATCACCTGCTATCTAGATGTATATTTTTCACTTTTTTTTCCCTTTCCTTTTGTTGGATATTCGGAGTTGTATGTGTGGGAACACTCACTTACATGTGGGTAAGTGTGTGTGAACCCACTCTTAGAGTGGTTAGGCTAATATCTAGATGCTACACTTGTCTAACATGAGCAATAATGTCATTCAGATGAGCCTTTAAGGCTATAAAAACATTGTACTTGGTGAGGCTTAAAATCAATCATATCAAATCATGGAGTCGTGCAATCATTGTGTTCTCTTTTGAGCATGATCATCTGTTAACCCATGGCGGACATGGCGACGTACTATATTTTACGTCATTAATTTAAATATTCTGAGTCATGGGCCGGGCTTGTCGGCACCATATGTTAAGGATGAAGGGATTGGGTGATCGCCGATGAGAGGCGCACCTTGGATATCAGTAGGATAAGGGTTAGGGTCGGCCGGCCATGTATGGGCGCCCAAGTGTGAACGGCCAAGTCACCTATATGAGTCAAATGTAACCCTAAAATCCTCATTCTCATGTGTTGTGAATACAAGAGTGCTCTTGCCTTATCTCTTGGGTTTCCTTCTCCTGCGTGAGAGAGAGAGAGAGAGAGAGAGTGAGAGAGCGATCGAGCACTGTGTAGCGGCACGGCGGCGGAGAGGCGGTAGAGCGGCGACGGCGGCTCCTCCTTCACGGCTGCGACGCGGGAATCCTTCAAGGCAGCGGTTGAGCGGTGAGTGACACACCCTTTGGCATTCTGTTTGAGCTTCCTTCCCTGGTTGTATGCTTGCAGCCATTCGTGGCTCGCATACGGTGTCCGGCAAGTCCCCAGCTACGACCTGTGCGGCAAAAGCGCACATTTTTGGCGCCGCTGCTGGGGAGTTGCCCTGCACCAAGCTCCAGTTTGCAGCTCGGCTGCTGCGTGAAGTTTAATTTACATTGTAGGAAAGCGACTGTGTGTTTGTTGTTGAGGTGTTTCTGTGTTTTGCATTCTCTGTTTTTGCAATTTGTCTTCTGCATTTTTGTTTCTTTTGTTATTTTTCCGCACCGCGTGTGGGCGCACGATCGGTTATTTGGTTTTCTGCGTGTGAGGGGGTTTCTGAATCCCCAGATCTGTGCTGTGTGCACGAACTGTGCTGCGGCCAAGGCTAGAAACCCTAGAAAACTTATAAAAAAAACAGAAAATAAAAATTCTAAAAAATAAAAAACAAAAAAATAAAAAATTAAATTTTATTTTGAAGGAAAGAACCGAACGCGTGGAGAGGAAAGATTTTCTAATCAGAGAAAAAAAATTTGAAAAGAAAGAACCCCAATTGACCCACGACCCCGGTCTCGGTCTCGGTCTTTTGATATATATATATAGGAGAGTGAGCCTCCATAGCTTTCTCTCAAGTGAGAGCTTATGGGAAGTCGTGCCCTATATGTAGCCCACTCCCCAAGGAGTAAAGTGAGCATGTGGGATAAAGCCCTCACCCTTTCCTCCACAAGCAAATAGGCTTTTGCCCCTTCCCCCCAAAGGAAACGGACTATTTTGAGGACTACAGGAGCTCTAGATAGGCGAACACGGTGCTGTAAAGCACACTAGGACCCTTTAAATGATACGCTCGTTTCGAGCTATCACACGCCCTAGTCCAAGTTCGACCGTAAGTAAGGGGGTCAAAAACGAGTTAAAAACAATCTAAAAACAAGTAAAAACGAGGTGCAAAATACCCAAGAAACCACTTGTGTGGGCTTCAAGGGTAGTTACCAACGCACCTAGGGTACCCACGTCACATGCATCTACGTTCTGGTCGGGTGCTAGAGCCTGAACCACTAGAAAGCGTTTCAGTCTACGCAGGCTCACACCATCCCTCCACGTTGGCATCTTGGCCTTCGGCTGGAACCCAAGGGAGTGCAACCCAAGATCCACGAATAGTGGATAGTGACTCATCCTCTGACTCGGAAGCCATGGAAGGGCACCTTACCAAGAACCCTGAGGAGACAAGCCAAAACATGCCAGTGTGGGCCCCACAACCTGGATCTAGCATGTTTAGTCGTCTAATAGAGACCTTTAGTAGAGCTACACGCTCTGAACATGCGACAAGCGAGGTAAATGAGGAAGGAGGGGTAGTAGATTCACCATTCACATCTTATGTAGACCCTACCCTCCCAAAGAGTGTCCATGTGGATATTCTACCCACTTCGTTTAATGAGGGCCCTACTGAGCTACCACATTCCGATGCTCTTCCTAAAGTAGAGGTCCCTAGAAGCCAACCCATAAGAAGTGACATTGCGTCCACTTCAAGAGAACCGTTTGGCACACCAAGTCTAGATGGGGTATTTCTCAATGAAAATTGGGAATATGATCTACACACAGAGACTCTAACGGACCTATACACGGGTTACACATACCATGTAGGTTGGTTAGAAGTCCTACGATCTACATCTAGTGCCACTAATCTAGAAGAGCAGCAGCAAATGATATGTGAGGTTATTCATAGAATTATCCAAATTGAGAGGCAAAATAGGGGAATGAACTTAGGTTCCACTGGCCCTATGAGATTCTTGGATACAGGCAAGGCCAAACAACCAACCCTATCACAATTGGAGACCCCCTCGGTGAGTCCCATAGACCCTTCATATGTTGTTTCGCCTAGAGTCTCAATGCAGGTTGAGCCCACGAGTAGTAACTTTAGCTTTCCAACCTTGGCTCAACTTTCCATTAGGGAATCCGTAATGCCTACCCCAATGATGAGCATAGCTGAAAGTGCACCTGTTACCGCTGTAGTTAGTACGACACCGCTACCTAGTGGAACAGTACCTGCAACAGTGCGTGCCAGTGCCTATCGACCCTATGTACCTATCGCTACTCATGCTCAGGTAGCTCCTACGCCTCTTAGTATGCCAATGGCGTATGCTCCACGACCACCTTATCATAACCATTATCCAAGAGGAGCTAGGCCTAGCCACATATCATATCCTACGTCATTTGCCAACATACTCAGACCAACGCCAACTCCTATCAGCCAGGCTATCCCAGAAGTGCCTCCACCAACTATGCCTGCTCACTTAGGTGATCTCGCAGCGTTTGCTCAGACGATCGGACGATCCATTGCGGAAAACATGCGGCGCATGCCTGAGAGAGAACCTAGAAGCAAGGCAGTACAAGTGGCTAAGCTCACTCAAAACTTCAGTGGTAACGAGGATGTTAGGAAGCACATTGAAGTCTTTGAACACGTGTGTGATTCCTTGGAAGAGCACAATGAGCTGCATAAGTGTAAAGCCTTAGGCTTAACCTTGAGTGGGAAGGCCGGAGATTGGTATCGAACCTTAAGGGTTGAAGAGCGCACTCACTACCCCACTCTCAAGAGATTGTTCTTGAAAGAATACATACGTGAGGGTGTGCTTTGGGGGGTAGCATCTCAACTTCAAAAAGCTGAACGCGAGGAAGGGGAGTCAGTGAGAGACTTTATAAGTCGATTGAAGCATCTAAATTCTCGCTGCACTCCCGATGAACGCTTCAATAACAACCAACTCCTCGATAGATTCATCTGAGGATTGCGCCACGAGGACATTTACAATGGCCTAGTCATTAGAGGTCTTACAACGTGGGAAGCAGTCACGGCCAATGCAATCCAGTTAGAAGACAACTTGATGATTGCAGGTAAAAAGGTGTCTTCAGAAACAAAATCTGTTAGTTCGCAAGTATCTGGGCACGAGCCAATGACGGTAAAACCTATTGCCAAGGAGCCCAAGATATCTGAAATGTCTGTGATCGACCTTACTAAGGCTCTCCAAGAATACTTTAGGGGTAATCGAGCTCCTCAGAATAGCCATATGTACCCAAGGAGAGAGCAACAATGGTGTTCGGTGTGCTTAGGACCACATAGCACGAGTGAATGTCCCACATTCAGAGTTAAATTCAATGGGAATTGCAATGCATGTGGTAAGTATGGCCATCAATCTAAAGATTGCCTAACACTTAAGCGAATGTTGGCAAACCAGGCACCACTAGCTTGGTCAAACACACCTCAAGTACCCGCGCTAATGCCTGCACAACCTATCGAGCAACCGTCACAGCACATAGTTCCAAGGAATCCGAATGTAGTCCAGTCTGTGCCGTTACCACCGCCAGTGCTAGGACCACAACCTCCACATCCAAGGATTACCCCTGTAAACCAGATGGGTTGTGAGTCACATAGTGCATGTGGGGATTATGAAGAGGAGATAGACCCCACTGTTCCATACGGGATTAATACGTTTGAAATGATTCCCCAGTACTACATGGAGGATCATTTCGGGCAAGTCAAGCCTGTATATCAAGCGGCTGCTCTCGCCACAAGAGGGCAAAACCTTAATACCATGGCGAGGAGACCACCTCTTCAATGTTACGAGTGTGGTGGACCACATCGTGTAGCGGAGTGCCCTAATAGGCTACAGAAGATCGCTACTCAGATGCAACCAAATCAAGGGAGCACATCAGGAATGCCGGTACTTACATGTAATCGTTGTGGCATAGATCATTTGATCGCTCAATGTCCACATAATCCTAATGCACCCAAGATTACGCCATTGAATTTGGTTGAGGTCACCAACCAAGCACGAGGAACCACACCAGTTGTACCTGCGAATGTAGTTACACGGTCAATGCTTCAAAATCAAAACTACATTCTTGAAGAGAGGGATACTGCATCAATCGCTCAGGCAAAGAAAAAGAAAACACGACCAAAGAGATCGCTTAATGCCACGAGCTCCAAGCCTAGTTCAAAGACTAACATAGGGACAGGAGACGACCCCGTGTATATGAATGATCCTGAAGATGATTCTGATTCAATAGAAACCATGGGGACCAAAGCCACTACCTTAAGGGAGGAACCCACTCGGGAGCTCAATAAAGGAGAATCAAGCGAGTACATAAATAAGGGGAAACAGAAGGAAACTTCCTCGGCCCCACAACCAAGTCAGTTAATGCCCTCTCGACCACCCAAACTGACTGAGACTCCCCAAGACAAGCCACGTGGGCCAAAAACCCTCAAGAAAAAGATTGGTACTTACCCAAACCCAGTTGAGGAGATTGAACAAGTGCAACACTTAAGGGGTTTGGTGGAAGAAACACAAAGAGAACTGGAGCCAAACCTGAGAAAAATCAAAATTCCAGACACAGTGTTTCCTACGCAAGTTCAACCTCACTGGAACCATAAACCGTTAGCTATACCGAGTATCATTCGGGAAGAAAGTGAGGATAGGACATCCGGAAGTGGGCAAACACCCTTCTTGCTGGAAAGAATGTTTAGTGAGGGAATGCCTGACCCCATCGAAGAGGAGGTGATTCCATCTTCACCAATCCCTAGTCAAGGGGCGATGTCTCGAAAAGTACCGTTGAATGTGTCTAAGCTAATGGATTTCATGTCCTCTGAGATCAGAACCACGATCATATCCAAATTATACGGAGATCCTGAGTTATTCTTAGCTCTTCGGGCATTTCTCAATGGAGAACTAAAGGCGGGGCTACCACAATTTGCAAATATGGATAGACCTGACACGCTTCAAGATGAAGGGGAGCATTGGAATCTACAACCCAACTTAGATGAAGATTCAGTCGTTGAAATACCTGTTAACAAGTTGGGACAGTACTTTGAAGGTGACGAATCTAATGCAACCCTCCCCATTACTACCAAGGGATTAACTCTAAAGGGAATCCTTGATGGTAGTGCTGGAGTGAGCATTGTGACTAAAAACTGTTGGGAATCTATGGGAAGGCCTCACCTCGAAGTCACAAACATAGTGGTTAAGATGGCAAACGGAACCATAGCTAAGCCTATTGGAATGTTAAGGGACCTTAAGATCAAGGTTCTGGGATACAAGGTAAAACATACCTTCATTGTAATGGATTTCTCCAAGCATCCTATGTCATATCAAATGATCTTAGGACGTCCTTTCATGAGGGAAGCACAAATGGTGCATGACTGGTCGAAAAACCATGTCTATCTACAATTCCAGGACTCTGTCATTCGAGTTGATCTTGAGAATGGTCGTGCACATCCTTTAGGAAGCAAGGTTATCATTGATAATCGATCGGATACCACTATTCACTCTGCCCCATTAAGGTATTGCTATACATGCAAAAATGAGACTGATGATGGGAAAGATTCTCCTTACATGGATGTCCTACCAGGTATGACTGAGTCGGATAACGTGGATTGGGTACACCTAGCGGCAACCATAGACACATGGGGAAATAGAGGCACAAGTTGGGTAACACCTGAGGGGCAAGATATGCCACCGTTAGTGCCAATAAACATGATAGGTGTTATGCACTTGACCCTTGATGGCGAGAAAGTGGCAAACTCCACCGACACTGAAAGTAGCAAAGACTCTGACCAATGCAACTCTGAGTATGAATCTCAAGAAGAAACTGACCCTGAGCCTGATGGGAAAAATGAATCAAATATTCACCCAAATGTGGAAGCAAGGTGCTCAAGGCCTGGAACAGTGGCCTCCTGCAGTTCGTCCGAAAGTGAAGATCGACCAAGTGAGTCCGAATCTGATAGAAACAAAAATCAAAGACTTGGTAAGAAGAAAACGAGACATAAGCGCCAACGCTATCGAGCTAATGTACGCACTGCAATAAACAAGGAAAGATCCACTGCAGAATGGCTTAGTTATGTAGGAGCCATTGATGCTCATCGGAAGATAGCGGATAATTGGGGACAATACCTCCAAAGTGTCATGTGGTGTATTCCGCAACCTCATGACGTCGCCCAATTAGAAATCGAAGAGAAGCCAAAACTAAGTCGTACTGCAAGAAGGCGGCAAAACCAAGAGTTGGCTCAACAACAAAAGGAAGCGGAATTGAAAGAAAAAAATCGGGCACAACAAGAACCAGTAGACTTACACCCCGCTCCCGAGCATTTCAAATCATTCACCACAGGGGAACGTAAGGTAGTCTACACAAAAGCCCAACGAACGCCTACCAATGGGAGTAGCGGTGTCTACGATGGCCCTGCGGTAGTTAAGGAGATAGACTTAGCAGATCCGGCTGAGGAGTCTAAACCAGTTTTTATTGCTCAAGACCTCACCAAGGCGGAAGAAGCTGCACTTACGAAGCTTCTTAAAGAATTCAAGGACATATTTGCTTGGACATATCATGATATGAAGGGTGTTCCACCCTCGGTGGTGCAACACACGATTCCAATGATTAGCACTGCTAAACCAGTCCAGCAACGTCCCTACCCAATGAATCCTAAGTACGCAAAGATTGTACAAGAGGAAATTGAAAAGCTTGTAAAATGTGGATTCATATACCCTATTGAGCACTCAGAATGGGTTTCTCCGATAGTCATCGTGCCAAAGAAGAATGGGAAACTCAGAGTGTGTGTTGATCTCAAAAAGGTTAATGCAGCCACCAGAAGGGATCATTACCCCTTGCCATATTCTGAACATGTGCTTGAAAGAGTGGCAGGCAAGGAGGCATATAGCTTTTTAGATGGGTACTCGGGTTACAATCAGATCACAATTGCAGTCAAGGACCAAGCTAAAACAGCATTTATCACGGAGTTTGGAGTGTTTGCCTTTCGCGTCATGGCCTTTGGCTTGACCAATGCACCTGCAACATTCCAACGATTGATAAACACGGCCTTTAAAGGAATATCTAAGGGACTTCTGTGAAGCCTTCTTAGACGATCTTTGTGTTCATTCCTCTTGGGATGAGCACTTGATGTGTTTACGAAAAATATTTGAAAGGTGTAGATTATATCGCATCTCCTTGAATCCTTTCAAATGCCAATTCTGGGTTAAACACGGAGTTATCTTAGGGCATATAGTGTCCAAAAATGGGATTTCCACTGACGAGAGTAAAATCAAGGTCATTCTGGAATTACCCCCACCCACCAACTATAAGGGAGTCCAACGCTTTATGGGCCACGTTGGTTATTATCGAAGGTTTATTCTCTTCTTCGCCGAGATAGCTCGACCATTGTATAAGCTTCTCATTGAGTTTATTTGGACCGAAGAATGTGACCGTGCCTATGAGCTATTAAAGAAGGCCTTGGCGAGTGCTCCAATCTTGAGAATGCCTAACTGGGATTTACTCTTCCATGTGCATATTGATGCATCAAACTTTGCTATTGGGTGTGTGTTAACTCAACCTGGAGAACACAAGCTAGACTACCCCATTAGAGCTTTGCCAGTCGCCAATTGAACGATGCTGAGATGAACTACACCACTACGGAGAGAGAAGGGTTGGCAATGATATATGCAGTAAGGAAATTTCGTTATTACCTCCTTGCCACCAAGTTTGTTTTCTATGTAGATCATCAAGCATTGTTGTATCTGGTAAACAAACCATGCTCCACAGGAAGAATCACACGATGGCTATTGATTCTTCTTGAGTTTGATTTCACTGTTGTTGTGAGACCTGGCAAAAAACATGTTATGGCTGATCATTTGTCTCGCATACCTAATGGTGAGGCTCCTACGGGGGTTGATGATGACTTACCGGACACTTCCCTGTTCATGGTGGAGACAATGCCTGAATGGAGTGAGAAGATTGTTAACTTTTTGGTTAATGGCTTCCCACCCAAGGAGCTTCGTAAAGATCTAGCTCGAAAGCTAATCAAAGAATGCGAACCCTATTGCTTGATAGCCGGGACTCTTTATAAAAGAGGAAAGGATGACGTTCTTAGGCGTTGTGCCCGAGAGGATGAGTATCTATACATTTTGCAAGAGGCACATATGGGCGTAGCCGGTGGTCACTTCTCAGGAGACTTAACTGCGCGAAAGATCTTACAATCAGGGTATTGGTGGCCCACTATGTTCCAAGATGCATCACTCTTTGTGAAGGGTTGCGATGAATGCCAACGATACAAGAAACCCCAGAGGAAAGATCAGATGCCCCTACATCCAATCAAAGTAAACCAACCATTTGAAAAGTGGGGTTTAGACTTTGTAGGTCCAATTAGTCCAGCGGCCCGAAACACACAATCTCGCTATATTATTGTGGCCACTGACTATATGACCAAATGGGCTGAAGCGAAAGCGACACGTAAGGCAGATGCGAGGACAACAGCCAAGTTCCTCTTTGAAAATATAATCACACGATTCGGTTGTCCTTTTGAACTTGTGAGCGACAATGGTACGCATTTTATAAATGAAGTGATTAAGGAGCTCACAACAAATTTCATGATATCGCATCATAAATCTACTCCTTACTATCCGCAAGCGAATGGCCAAGCCGAGAGTACCAACAAGACTTTAATCTCTATTTTGACAAAGACAGTTGAAGCTCATCGCACGGATTGGGATCTAAAGCTTACGACAGCTTTATGGGCCTATCGTACTGCGTACAAAGTGGCTATTAATTGCACACCATTCAAAATGGTATATAGCCAAGAAGCAATCATGCCGTGGGAATTTGTCATTCCTAGTCTTCGTGTTGCTACTCAAGAGGGTTGGGATGGTAATCCCTTAGCAGAACGTCTGTATATCCTTGAGCGGCTAAACGAAGAAAGACAATTGGCTGTATACAATGCCCTTGTGGAGAAGGATAGGAGGAAAAAATGGTTTGATCGCCATCTAAAGGACAAGGACATCAAGGTTGGGGATAAAGTCCTAATGTATGGAGTGCGAAACGAAAAGAAGAAGCTCAAATATGCTGGTAAGGGACCATATAGAGTATGTGAAATTACCCCGCAAGGTACCATCAGAGTGGAGACTCTCGACGGAGTTGAAACCATTGGATTCCTTAATGGGAGTAAATTCAAACGATACTATGACCCCCTGAGCCAGGAGGAGTTACATGCAATCCATCAAAAGAAGGCAGCTAAAGAACAAGCTGAGCTTAAAAAGATACAAGCGAGAGTCGAAGCCAAAGAACGTCAACAGCGTGCTAGGAGACAACGAGAAGCCAACTTGGGAATTACGCAAGTATTTTTCGAGGAAGCAGAAGAGGATGCACTGGAATCTGACCCACCTCTAAGATACCCAATTGAGTTACAGAGTCCTTACGGGGAGGTATTGTATAATGCATTATTGGATACAGGAGCTCAACACAATTTGCTATCATATGGCGTGTGGTGTCAACTGGGAAAACCACCTTTAACCAAGATTTCTATCCAAGTCCAAGGAATCAACAAGAAGAAAACCCCTGTCTCAGGAATTCTGCACACTCCGGTTGCTTATGACAAGGGAACCATAATTCAAAGCTTTTTGGTTATGCCTGCTGGCACCATGGAAGGGACTGTAATCTTAGGGCGCAAATGGATGATGGCCACCAAGTGCAATATCGATTGGGCAACCAGACAAGTCACAACGCAAGAACCAACACTAGGTCTGACCGCTCAAAATCCCGCACCTAAGTCATCCACTCAAATATTAGATAATAAAAAATCACAAAGTCCAGTGGCAAAACCATCTTCGATTGTAGGCCACCCCTCTAACGCTTCAACACCAAGAGTGGAAACAGGCATGGTGGTCCCTAAAGCTTCGCTTACTATGCTAAAGAGTACATACAAATGGGTCCCCAAAGCTTTGTTAACAGCTACTTCCCCTGCTCAATCTCGTTCAGCCACCAAGAAGCCTCGTAAAAGGAAAGCAGCTACCCACCCGAGAAAGGGCAATGTAACATCGCGATGGATCCCTAAAAAATTATTAATAGCCCAAGGGTACTACGAGGGAAATGACCAGATTTGGGTCCCTAAACATAAGTTGAATCCCTCTACATCACCTGTAAAACCTTGCAAACCAATTGTTGCCACCCCAATGACAATTCAAGACCGTGGTAAGGGAAAGGTAATAGAGTGCTCCGCACCACTTCTTCCAGAGTTGGTTTGGATTCCAAAACGATATCGATCATTACCACCTAGCTCAGGAAGGGGGGAGCCACATGAAGCTTCTAGCTCCTCATGCCAGGCACACACTCATATAGAAGTTTCTACATGCTCTACACCTACTCTTGTCAACACCCAACAAAAAACCGATGAGTCTACGTCTCCCCTTGTAATAGTATCATCGAAAACCATTTCCTCCATTCGTCAATGGGAGCGTACACTACCATCTCTGCAATTGGATGTGGCCACAAGGGTCATAAAAAGCTATCTTCCCACATCACAACCTATGACCCGCTGGACAAATTGGTTCCAAGAGACTGCAACATCATTGCAAATAATATGATCTGCCCAAGGAAAGGGGGAGCATGTACTCACGCTTGACATTCTAATGCTTCCTCCTTAACCTTCTCCCCTGACCATGTAATTGCCAAATTCAAGGGGATGAATATATATAACTTTATACATTTAAAAAAAAAAAACAAAGAAAAGAAAATAAAAAATAGTAAAAAGAGCAAGAGCACAAAAACAAGAGAAATATCCGTATACAATCAAGAACTAGATTGTCCTGTCATAAACCTACTGATGCTATATCTGTGTTTGCAGATATGGCAGATGCCCGATCATCATACACTTCATCCACTCATACCTTTGGTGAGAGGTATCATCTATACCTTTCTCAGATATTCCACATGTGCTATCCTGTAATTGAAACTGAATGGGATCATATAGATGTACTAGCCAGAGAAGAAAATGTTGAGGAATTAGAATGGCTAATTCGCCTATTGACCATGACTGACCCCTACTCCGTAGAGGACATATCCCCGATAGCCCAATGCTTTCCTTTTCCACAAGATGACTATCCTCGCATGGTTACATTTTTGATGAGTTTATGTGGATGGGAAAATGAAAAGGAAATATCTGACAATGATGAATGGACGGATGAAACTCATGGCACTACTGAGGTTGACTTTATTTGTTTGGATGATGCGGATAGAGGCTTAGCCTTAGGGCTAGAGCCAGGACTCTACAACATCCTCTTACCGTATCCTCAGTAGTAGTGTGGTGGCTGGTAGGTAGGTTAGCGTTTTCAAGTTTTTTCTAGTTCAGATTCCTTAAACAAGTCTTGAAATTTTCACACTGATGTGCCTCTCGAGGTATAGTGCTTGTTAGTTGATTGTACAGGTTAAAAAGTTCGAGGTGGGTTCGCTTTCAAGTCCTGAGACTGCCGCAACGTTCATCAAAATATATCTACATCAAATTGCAAGCTGTCTCATCGAATCAAGGAGATCTCCAATTACAGGTGTAATTCTTCCATACCCACTCTCTTTCGTTTTTACTATTCAATTAATTGCATAAACTATAATGCATGACCACATGGAAATTGTCAATGTACTACTTAGTTTTTGAAGTTGCTTGCATGCTAGTGTAAATCATTAATGAGCTTAACTTTATTGGAAATATTCCTAGGCAGCATGACGTCTTTAGTTAACCTTGGAATACGATTGTCTTAGGTCTAGGGTCAAACCATCTTAACGTTTGACACTTGGCCATGTGTGTGTTGACCTCTAGGACATAGCTATTACCCCTTTGTTGAAAGGATGCAAGACAAATTATAGTTCAGGAGCAAAGATCAAAAGAAATAGATTAAAAAAAAAGAGCCTCAATAAATGGCAATACAAGTCTATGATGTGCTTTAATGTTGGCCTATCGCCTTATTGATACTTGGTAGGCGAGGAGTATTCTACTCCAGACCGATGCCTTGGTTGGCAGGGGGTAGCCTTGCCTAAAGTGAGCTAATAGATTCCTGGATAATGCCTTGTGTTAAACATGGTACCAGGATCGATGTTAGTTTTGCCTTAGGAAGGTCACCATTGTGTGTAAAAATTGTCACGTGCATTAAAAAAAAAAAGAAAAAGAAAGGCTCCTGTAACTCTGATGTTTCTTGTGTCCCTAGACGCGTGGTATTAACTTGTTCTTAGAGTAGACACAGTGTGGTCATCTGTTTATTTGTTAAGCTTGGTTATTTTCCTTGACTTAGGCCAGTTATAAACCTTGATTAACCTTTGACACCTTGCTAACTCTTGAATTCCTTTCAATAATTTTAAACTCCTATTAATTTGCTACACTAGCTCACTCATGTGACCCTTAAACTAAGTTCTCCTAGCAACATCCATTGTGGTCTAACATGCTTGAATTTATACACTTTATATCTTTTGAATTCCAGCATACCTTCACTCTACTTCCCTGTTTTGCAGACGGTCTACCACAACACCCTCTCGAGCTTACCATACCATAGCTTCCGAGGACAGAATCTACATCAGGAAGGGGGGCATGTTAACCCATGGCGGACATGGCGACGTACTATATTTTACGTCATTAATTTAAATATTCTGAGTCATGGGCCGAGCTTGTCGGCACCATATGTTAAGGATGAAGGGATTGGGTGATCGCCGATGAGAGGCGCACCTTGGATATCAGTAGGATAAGGGTTAGGGTCGGCCGGCCATGTATGGGCGCCCAAGTGTGAACGGCCAAGTCACCTATATGAGTCAAATGTAACCCTAAAATCCTCATTCTCATGTGTTGTGAATACAAGAGTGCTCTTGCCTTATCTCTTGGGTTTCCTTCTCCTGCGTGTGAGAGAGAGAGAGAGAGAGTGAGAGAGCGATCGAGCACTGTGTAGCGGCACGGCGGCGGCGGAGAGGCGGTAGAGCGGCGACGGCGGCTCCTCCTTCACGGCTGCGACGCGGGAATCCTTCAAGGCAGCGGTTGAGCGGTGAGTGACACACCCTTTGGCATTCTGTTTGAGCTTCCTTCCCTGGTTGTATGCTTGCAGCCATTCGTGGCTCGCATACGGTGTCCGGCAAGTCCCCAGCTACGACCTGTGCGGCAAAAGCGCACATCATCTCTCTCTCTCTCTCTCTCTCTCTCTCTCTCTCTCTCTAACCATGGACTTCTTACATCCTCCATAGACTAGCCACCTCTCTCTAATGTTATTACCTTAAGCTAACAATTGGTATCAGAGCTATTTAGGTTAGGGTTTCACTAATTTAGGGTTAGGTGTTCAACACCTTACCCACTTGTCTGTTGACTGACTCTAGCCCTTAGCCCTTGGCCACCACTGTCACTTCACTAGTTCCGCCCCTCTACTGCCCATTGCAAAGTACACATCCCCGAATGGGATCAATAGACAATTAGTCAAAAACACTCTATAATCTTTTAAACTACAAAGAATGGGAAGCAAAGTGGAGAGAGATTCATTGTGGGAGAGACTGACTAGAATACCTTAAGTCAATGCTAATAACTTTTTTTTTTCGTAGCAACTTTGAAGCACTTTGCTAGAGGAAAAGAGGACGATACAACTCAAATGAGTCTCACAAGCCCAAAAGTAGATGTTGACCCAATAAAGGAGTAGATAATGTAGCTCAAGCATGTATCACGCATTTCAACTCAAAACCGAATGGCCCTGAATTTGTTCCAAGACCAAGTGGACACATTGACCCAATAGAGGAACATATAAGGTTGCTCAAGCATGTATCACATTTCAAAAACTCAAAACTAAATGGCCACCCATGTGTAGGCGCAATCCTAACACACTAAATTTTACACAATCACAACCTACCCTCATGAGGGGGTCTAATTGCAAAGGATCATGACTAGAGAGTATGGTCATGGGTAGGAGGTACCCTTGCACAATATAGGTATATTTTCACCTCCAACTTTGCCACACGAATTGTACCTCTCTCTCTCTCTCTCTCTCTCTCTCTAAGAAACTTGCAGCAAGACAAGACATCCACATAAATGCAACTCTCTGACTTTGTTTTTGGGAAAATGAGACTTCTATTAAGTATGAACAGAGCTATACAAGACCATTGCAAAAGGCCACTCAGCCATTACTCAAGAAGCCTTGATGTGCACTTTGAGTCTAAGATTTGCTAGTTCCAAAAGAGTCTTGAGAGAGTGGAGAAAAAGCATGAAAACAATGTGCACATTTCAAAGGTCCCTAGATGCATGCTCATGTCATATGTATACCTTCCAAAATGATGCATATCAATTGGCTCTTCCTTTTTCATTTTCTTTTGTAGATGAGTACTTGCATGATTGAGTCTCATACCACCACCTCCCACCACCCCACACCACACACACACACACACACACACACACACACACACACACACACACACACACACACACACACTCACACACACACATGCATGGACACATGCATACACATTGAGAACCAATTTTCAAAAAAAAAGTACAATAAATTAGGAACACGACAATTTTTATGACTAGTGAACTTATGACCATACAACACGGATAGAGATGTATCCTAAACAAAAGAAGGATTTCCCTCTAAGAGGCCTATCTATGTTGGAGAGAGAGACAAGGTTAAAGAAAGTGAAGGGGGGTAATTGATGCCCCATAAAATAGGGAGTCCTATATTCACTCAAGTGATATATTCATTAATTAGTGCCGCCAAGCAGGCACTAATTAATGAATATACCAACGTTCAAACCAAAGGTTTGAACCTTAGCACCTTAGACTTCCTCACTGCTCTGAGCGACTACGCCATGCGTGAGAGAGAGAGAGAGAGAGAGAGCTTGCTCTGAGTGAATACGTCGGGCGCGCGAGAGAGATAGCTTGCTTTGAGCGAATATGCCAGGCACACAAGAGAGACAGCTTGTGCACGATATATATATATATATATATATATATATATCACACACACACACACACACACACACACACACACACACACACACACACACACACATGCATGGACACATGCATACACATTGAGAACCAATTTTCAAAAAAAAAGTACAATAAATTTGGAACACGACATAATTTATGACTAATGAACTTATGACCATACAACACGGATAGAGATGTATCCTAAACAAAAGAAGGATTTCCCTCTAAGAGGCCTATCTATGTTGGAGAGAGAGACAACGTTAAAGAAAGTGAAGGGGAGTAATTGATGCCCCATAAAATAGGGAGTCCTATATTCACTCAAGTGATATATTCATTAATTAGTGCCGCCAAGCGGGCACTAATTAATGAATATACCAACGTTCAAACCAAAGGTTTGAACCTTAGCACCTTAGACTTCCTCACTGCTCTGAGCAACTACGTCATGCGTGAGAGAGAGAGAGAGCTTGCTCTGAGTGAATACGTCGGGCGCGCGAGAGAGAGAGCTTGCTTTGAGAGCGAATACGCCAAGCACACAAGAGAGATAGCCTGTGCACGATATATATATATATATATATATATATATATATATATATATATATATAGAGAGAGAGAGAGAGAGAGAGAGAGAGAGAGAGAGAGAGAGAGAGAGAGAGAGAGAGAGAGAGAGTCTACTCTCTCCATGATGTGTGGCGCATGAGAGAGCAAGAGAGAGCTTGCTCTTCGCATCATAAACCCTGCAATTAGAAAAACTAGTGGGCAACCCGTGCTTCGCACGTCTTTTGAGACTCCAAATTCAAATTCTACCCAAACCTCCTCCTCCCCTTCCCGAACCTCCAAATTGTTGCCACAGAGAGGCGGCACAGGAACTCTTCCTTAAGATAATATAAAGAAGACGAAAGCCACAGAGAGGCGGCAAAGCTACGAATTCTCTAGAGAAATCCAACCGCCTTTCGAAAGCATGGTAAGGTTTTAAAAAAATAAACCTCAAAGGTTAGAGCCTTGTCACTAATTAATTAATAGTGACAAGAATTTGGTGCCCATATTCAAACTTATTTTTGAAATGTTGAATACTTGGACAAAAATCAAATACATTGATTGGACCATGCTTTTACAAAGGCAAAACAGTTTATAGACACACTTATATACTCAAACAGTGCTACACCCTTCGAAGAGTGGTATAAGTTATAACACACTTATTCAAACAGTTGGTACAATACACTTTATATACTGACACCTCGTTACCATTCAAAACAGTGGTATCCCTCTGATGTTCCCACTAAGGCAGTGAGTTAGTAGTATGCTTGTTGAGCCCTGAAATAGATGATGCTAATGTGTTGAGAACTTCCGTGAAAGCCTCTGTCTTCTGCTTTTCCACCTGTGACAAGATTTTGAGGGATTCTTTGGCTATTTGAAGTTGCTCTTTTTCCAATGTAACCTGGCGTTCAAGGAGCTGTGCATTCCTTTCCTCTATATCAACCATGCGAAGCTGCATCTTGTCTTTTGTCTTGAAGTGTTCTAAAATGGCATCAAAACTGTTCAAAAGTTTTGTAAGTATCTCCTCTGTGTGTGTATCTCGTAGATCCGCGCTTCCTTTCACATAACCTTTATTTATGTTCACAAATTAGTACTGCATCGCAAATGTCGAACAATTTGCACACATTCTTTAAAAATAGATACATTTGTTTGAAATGGAACTCAGAAAAGGCACGCAGAGCAATGTAAGAGGCAAAAAATGTACATAAGATTTATAACATGGATGCAATGCAAGAGGCAAGGCATGCCAATTTGCATAATTTGACCATCAAATTCTTGACCTGCAGTCAAAAACCATCAGGATGATCTGTTGTAAATTCCAGTTGTGTGAATGGGACTGTCACCTCCAATGGAATGGGACCCACCCATTCTGCTGGCCTCCTGGCTATGCCAATCAGCCACAGGCAGGAGTGGACCTCCCAACGCCCATGCCACCCTTGTGAACCCACACACTTTTTGTTTAATTATCAATGTTGATGCCATGGTACACCCATAAAATTTTGTTTACATATCAAGGTAGCCGAGTGGTTAGGGGGTACAGGTCCCAATGCAGAGGCCAGAGACCGTGTGTTTGGCCCTCGGGAGCGGCACATTGAATAAAATGTGAGGCCGAGTGGTTAGGGGATACAGGTCCCAATGCAGAGGCCAGAGACCGTGTTTGACCCTCAGGAACGACACATTGAATAAAATGTGAGGGCCGGCTATGGTGAAAACCCTCCGAATTTTTTTCCCTCTATAACTCTAAAAGTACATTGACTACTCACTCAAAGGGAAATCCAAGCATATAAACTCAGAAAGACAATTCAAAACGGTTTAACTTCATTTAACATAATTGAATTAAGCATAGAAGGATAATCAGCCAAGGCTCAACGACGTTAATCTTTAATGATGTGTAAGGGTAGATCTTTAGCATGCTTCCCAACGAAACTTTCCATAGACTAGACATGTTCTGTATGAGTAGCACTTTTATTAGGGGGTTCACTCAAACAAATGTGAATGTATCACGTGAGTTCAAAAGATGGTATTTCAGACATGTACTTACATAAGGGATTTTTTAAAAGCCCTTGTGCATGTCGCCATCCTTCCTTGCGCATCCCTTACGCACCCCCCCCCCCCCCCCCGGCGACCCCTGCACACGCGTGCGCGCACCCACTTTCTCCTGAGCCCCCACCTTGCCTGCCTTTTTCGCGCCATTGCTCCCTACGCCCTACCCACCCATTGGCCCTCCTCTCCCACCCGTCTACTGCCTTCCTCCTGACCGCCTCTCCTTCACCCCACCCACCCTCTTTCTCCCGCCTCTTCTTCATCCATCAATCCTTTGTCCTTTTTGCCAGCCCCCTTTCCTCTCCCGTTCTTTTTCCTCATCTTTCTGCCTCCCCGCCCTTCCTCCATCCCTTGGCACCTTGTTCTCGCGGCTGTTCTCTCCCGTCTCTCCATCTTCATGTTCTAGCACTAGGGTTGCAGTTCTTTTGGTGAGTGTTGGCTTAGTCTAGTCTTCACCCCCTCCTAAAGAGGATGTCATGGAAGCCACTTCGTCATCCCCGACCGAGCCCACCACCCCTTTCCTATTCTCCAAAGAAGACCTCTAGCTCTTGGCATCGGCAGTATCCTCCCTCGTGGCCTCTTCATTGGTTATGAACAATTTTTTGTCCACTCAGGGGTCACGATTACATGGTCTTTGTCTCCCCATCATATCTTAGGAGGGGCTTCTAGGCTCACAGCTCTCGGGAGACGAGGGAAATCTTCAGAGGTTTGCACAGGCAATTGAGGTCTTTTGCTTGTGCAGATCAAACTGGCACAAGTCGTGTGGTTTTGGATCCTCACCCACCTTGGCTTGGAGTCCAGTAGAGTCTTTTCAATGCATACCCAGCGGCCCTAGTCAAATGTTAGGCTGGATTGATATCTTGCCAGAGCAGCAGCTTGCCCCTCTTCTTCTGAGCATTCGGAAGAAGCTCCTCTACCCAGCTCTCCCTCTCCCCCTCGCTAGTCGTATGATGGTGGTGGTGGCCAACCAGGTACTCATCGCCACCATGTGATACATTACTTCTTGCTGGACGTTTTCCCAGGCATGCCTCGAACACGTGCAAAGGCTGATCCGGAATTTCCTTTGAAAAAAGATAACCACATGGTCAGCCTGCAAGGGCCAAGGTGGCTTGGAGGATTATTATTCAGCCTCAACATCGTTGAGGATTGGGCATCATTGATCTTTGGGCTAGGGTTTGCAACAACACACATACAAGCAAGCCAATACACAATCATGGAGAGAAAAAGCACACAACTCCATATGGATTGCACTTGATAGTGAGTGGTGCAAGTACAATGTGATAAGTACACCCAATAATATGAAATAAAAGGTCGTTCACATGATGGGAGAAAAAACCTCCTAGTTAGGGAAAAAGTGTCCTAGCTATTAAGTGTGTTCACACATATCACTGTCCATATGGTATATGTATACAAACCCCCCATGGAGTGATGATGTGAACATGTACAAGGATTGGTTGATCAATCTCCGAAAGGCAATAAGCCCAAAGATTTACGGAAAGCTTTGAACTTTTCATGAGAAGAGCCTTCGTGAACAAATCTGCCATGTTGTCATGTGTCGACACATAGACCAAGCTGATCTCTCCTACCGAGAGCCTCTACGTGACATAATGATAGTGAACCTTAATGTGCTTAGTGCGAGCATGAAACGTTGCACTTGACTATTAGTAAAGATATAAGTTGCGGACAGCTGTCCAACACTCAAATCAACCAATAGGTGTCCAAGCCACACACTTAACTATCGCTGTAAAAGCTACCCTAGACTCAACTTCACAGCTTGAAGTGGCTGCTGTTGGTTGTTTCTTGCCACGCCATGATATACATGAATCACCAAGACGAAAGCAAAAGTTGCTAATGGACATCCTATCCGCTCCGAATCACTGAAGGCATGGAGCTGCTACTCATCTCCCTGGGATAGAACAATCCAAGGAACTGAGTACCCTATAAGTAGGGGAAAACCCGCTTGACAATCTACGAATGCCTAGTACCTAGGCAATACATAAATCTACTCAACTAAAACATTCCATAATATATGTACGACCTCACGTTGCATAGATAAATTAAGCATCCAACAATCTACTGATATAATGTTTGATCAAAAAGGCTCTCCAAAATCCTGAATGCTAAGCTTGGGACCTATCTCAACTAGTGCAACCAGAAGCTTACAATCTTCAAGACCAAACCTTTTTCAACAGTCTCTGTATTTGCTTTGACTCCATCATGACAATCCCATCATCACGTTGTAAAAACTGAATGCCCAGCAACGGGCCCAAGTTTGACATCTCAAAAGAAGTCTATAATTGAGCCTTAAAGGCTGAAATCTTCTCAACATTGGGACTTGTGAGTAGCATGTCATCAATTTTGTGAGGTGATGAGCAACAATCAGTCTTTGCCTCTAGAGCTCCTCTTGTCAACTCTTAATCCTTAGAACATTTAAAAGGAACACCCTATGATTCTTTGTTGAACCCCAAAACAACCATGACCAACCCTTACTAAACAAAAATGAACTTCCCAAGAAGATTTCACAATGACTTTTATCCCAAAAAAGCAGATATGGTATAATGCTAGATATTGGGTAAGTGTACACCCAACTGACAAGCAAGCCACTGACACACTTGAATGGAATAAAACTCACGACTCTTATCCTCACAAATGAAGTCCCATGAGAATGATAAACAACTAACCCATCACCATAGCCATCCCAAGGAAGATAAACATTGTTGATACACAGCAAGAAAACTTGACTTTATACAAAAGACCACTTCTGGTATATCCATGAGACAGATACATGACTTTGCTTTACCAGAAGATACAAGATATCCACATAAAGTTAGTTACTATCCACATCTGCTTCTTCTTCCACTATTTCTGCATCAATTATCCGGTCTGGTAGATCCTGAGCAATACGTACATTACTCAACCCTGCTGGTAATTGAAGTAGAACAAACCATTCATAGTTAGTGCGGAAAGAAACTATGATGTTTAGTGGAAAGCCCATAGTTAAGATGTGTTGTAGCCATGGTTCTAGCACTAGAGACAGAATCATGATGTTAATCTTTTGACCATCTCCACACACGTAACACAGCATATAAGATTTTGATAGTTACAAGTTGTGAGTGGTCAATAAGATGTGACTCTAGCTTATGTTAAATCCTTCTCTCCTTGAGAATGACTTTGCCTTACTAGCTCAAAACCTAGCTCTTATGATGCCCATTAGTGGATACATTAAGAGAATGCACTCACACAATACTCAACACATCCCACATCCAAGTATTTCCAAATTGAAGAGACAAGCTAAACACAGAACCCACCAACCATCAAATGAGCAAAGAAAAAACTTTTAAAACTCTTGCTTATGTTGACCCTTGAAGTAATGAGAAGGAGTAGGAGTATTCTTCACGTGAACACAACACTAGAAAGTGTGTGGCTAGCAAGAATCAAGGACTCTCTTTCATGAACTGTAGTGAAGTACGGCTTAATTCTGATTTTGAACCTTTAAGATCTTCATCCTTCATAAGGCGGCCTTCATACTTGAATCATCCAACAACAACTCATCACCAACTATCTCCAGTATTGCATTGTCTACCAAACTTGAGTGAGGATCTTCATTTGAATAGCAACTGACAGCCTCAAAGTATGCATTAACCCGTGCATCTATGGAAACCTCAACAAGCATCCTCAACACTCTCTAGAGCAACCCCGACAGCCTCTTCATACTAGCTTCAGTGTGGGTAGCGTGAGAACAGAACTAAAGCTAGGCAAATCTCCACTATAAAGTACACTTGGCTTTCTCGAATCAAACTAGCAACATCTCCTTACAGTTTCCGGCAAAAATCTCTCAATCATTCACCCACCACATTAAACTATAGCATTTCAGGTTTGAGCACCTTCTGAGGCGGTTGAGTCTCCCCTTGCTGTTTTTGATGCCAACGGTGCTGGCCATCTTCACATGCTTGCTATTCTGCTTCTTCACAGTCTCAGTCAGTGGCCTTGCCCTTTGTATACTGCTCCCATGCACCTGCTAAATTCGTCTTTCTCGCTCCTCGTGGTCCAGACGATTCTGGTAACCAACTCCTTAGCAGACTTCTTCTTGCTCCCGTCACCTTTGACGTGTTGATTCCATTAAGCAATGGCCACTAAGGTGTAAGAGCTTGCCAAAAACTTTTGTTTAATACCTTTATATACAAGATATAAAAAAACCCTATTACCACCATTGGCCAACACCTTAATGCTACCAAACTTTGGTCATCTCTCAACCTAATCACATCAGAAAACCCCCCCAAAAAAAACCTTTGTAATGACAAGCTCCTAAAGTGATGAACCACCCATACAATTCATGAAGTACAATGCTATAAATTTACAAAATGTAACGATACATTTCAAAGCGCAACCCCCTCTACTCTGATGAAACATACTATAATACCTACCCCAAGTACAAACCAGCCATCATTGCTTGATACACAAACGCTAGGTTCTATACATATATACATGTTTTTTTTAGTTTGTTTTTCTAGCCTCACAACGTATAGAATGATGATCAACAAATCCTCTCTAGTATTCCTCACATAGAGGCTCTTTGATGGACTATTACAAAACCCATGTGCAACTAAGTATGCATGTATCTTCTCGTACCATGCTCTGGGAGCTTGCTTAAGGCCATACAAAGCTTTCTTTAACCTGCACACTTTCGCTTCTTGACCTTTTTGAACAAAACCATGAGGTTGAGATACATAAACCTCCTCATGCAAATCACCATTCAAGAGGGCGGTTTTAATGTCCAACTGATGCACATTCCATCCATGATGTGCAATAAGACACCTAATGGTGGTCATACAAGTGGGATCAAAGGTCTCATCATAGTCTATGCCCTTCTGCTGAGCATAACCCTTTGCAACAAGCCTCACTTTGTAGCGATCAACACTACCATCTGCTTTACACTTAAGCTTGTAAACCCACTTTGTGTCCATGGCTTTCTTGCCATGAGGATTGAGTCATCCTGCATGGCACCCAATCACTGATCATCTTCCTGTGCTTCCTCAAAGGAAACACGTTCCTCGTCATTGCAAGTGCTGGTAATGAGAGCATGATCCACATAATAACGAGATGCGTAATGAGAACCTGTACATGTATGGCTAGGCAAAGGAGCTGCGAATCTGTTGTCATGTAATGTATCCAACAGCCATCTAGGCACCTTTTTGGACTCTTGAAGGTCTATCTGTTCCTCATCCACTTCATCTCCACAATAGCCTATCTATGGGCTGATCTGTGGACTGTAAATTGGGCTGAATCTCAGCCAAAGAGGAATGATTTACAGCCGTTAGGGACTGAATTCCAGCACCTCGTTGAGCACCGAAATGCTCCACGTGTGGCTGTCCCAAATTGTACAAGGGAAGTAGTGTATCAAATGAATGGGAGAGAGAAGAATTAGGGTTAGGTTATTCATGTGGGAGACATACACAGAGAAAACAACAAGGGAGAGAGAGAGAGAGTTGTGGGGATAAGTCAACTCAATGGGAATGAGTGTGTGACTCCCCTATCACACATGTATATTGCACTAGTACACATAGTGCACTTAGTACATTAAAAGTACTAAGTGTACTATGTACTATAACTTATGGGCTTGTACACACTATAAGGGTAGGCATAATGCCTTTACCCCAACTGGGAGAGAGAAGAATTAGGGTTAGGTTATTCATGTAGGAGACATACACAGAGAAAACAACAAGGGAGAGAGAGAGAGAGTTGTGGGGATAAGTCAACTCAATGGGAATGAGTGTGTGACTCCCCTATCACACATGTATATTGCACTAGTACACATAGTGCACTTAGTACATTAAAAGTACTAAGTGTACTATGTACTATAACTTATGGGCTTGTACACACTATAAGGGTGGGCATAATGCCTTTACCCCAACAACCTCCCACTTAAAGGCAAAGTGCCCTTAAATGAAGGAAAAGAAAAATCAGCATGTACATGATAATATACAAGGCCATATCAAGGCTGAAACTGGCCTCATCCAATGCCCATCAAGTGTCTGCAATGAGCAAACCGATCCGGAGGCAAACTCTTTGTCAACAGATCAGCCGGGTTGTCATCCGTATGAATCTTAACAAGCTGAATTTGCTTGTTCTCTATCACCTCTCTGATGAAGTGATACTTCACATCCACATGCTTCGTCTTTGCATGAAAGACAGGGTTCTTTGCCAACTGGATGGCACTCTGACTGTCACAATGCAACAATGGAATATCCCCTGTATAGCCCAAATCAACCACTAACCGAGATAGCCATAATGCCTCCTTGCAAGCCTCTGTGGCTGCAATATACTCGGCCTCTGTAGTAGATAAGGTTGTGCACTTCTGCATCCTGGATATCCATGACACAGCACCTCCTTTGAATGTAAATACATAACCGGTAGTAGACTTCCGGTTATCTGGATGACTGGCATAATCCGAATCCGTGTAACTATGCACTAATGCATCCTGTTTGCCAAAACAAATGCACATATCCTGTGTGCCCTTCAGGTATCTCATGACACCTTTCACTGCTTCCCAATGCTTCTTGCCAGGGTTGGCCATGTATCTAGAAACCACTCCCACTGCAAATGCAATGTCCGGCCTAGTAGCAACCATGGCATACATGAGACTGCCACAAGCTGAAGCATACGGAATCTTGGCCATATCAGCCCTGTCACTATCCGACTGTGGGCTGTCCATAGCACTGAGTTTCACATATGGAGGCAAAGGAGTACTAGTCTTCTTCCCCCTGTCCATATTGAACCTCTGCAAGACTTTGCCAATGTATTCCTTCTGAGACAAATACAACACATGCTGATTTCTGTCCCGAAGTATCCACATACCCAAAATGTGATTTGCATCACCCAAATCCTTCATATCAAAGGTTTGATGCAGCCTCTGCTTCAAGGCATCCATCTCTTTACGAGATTTCCCGGCAATCAACATATCATCAACATACAAGATGAGGATCAATAGACTGCCATCCAAAGCTTTCTTGGTGTATAAGCAGTGATCTATGTCACTTCTCCTGAATTTCTGGGATTTCATGAATGTATCAAATTTATGATACCATTCTCTTGGTGCCTGTTTAAGCCCATAAAGACTCTTTTTCAGCTTGCATACAAGCTTCTCCTTTCCACTTACTGCACAACCCTCTGGCTGTTGCATATATATCTCCTCATGGAGATCACCGTGAAGAAAAGCAGTCTTCACATCCATCTGAATCAAGTCCAGATCATCATGTGCAACCAAAGCTAACACAGCTCTAAGTGTGGTCATTTTGACCACTGGAGAGAAGATCTCCTCAAAGTCCACACCATATTCCTGCTTGAAGCCCTTAGCCACTAACCTGGCTTTGTATCTTGGCTTTGCATCAGGTGCAACTTTGAGCCTGTAAACCCATTTGCATGGCAAAATCTTCTTGCCTGCAGGCAAATGCACCAACTTCCATGTTCCATTTTTGTGCAGAGAATCCATCTCTGACTTCATGGCACGCTCCCAAAGAGCCTTGTCTGCCCTCTGTAAAGCCTCCTTATAACATGAGGGCTCCCCACAGTCAGTAAGCATCAAGTAGTCAACCCCTGGAACAAACCTGTCAGGGGCTCTGGAGGGTCTTGTGGACCTCCGTACCCAATGACCATCATTTGCAGGTTGCTGTCCAGCCTGCATATCACCCATTGGTGGCTCCTGTTCCATGCCATAAGGCTGAAATATCATGCCCGGTATCTCCTCTAACTGTGGTATATCCATAGGGATATCTTCTGCCATCTCTGGCTGTCCATTTGGACCATTTTCAGCACCATTTAAGGGCTGGTTTTGCTGCTGTAATGGCTGATTTACAGCCCTTGGTTGTTGTCCATGATGTCCATCATCATCAAAGATGACTCTGCCAGGCTCCTGTTGCCTTGCAGGCTCCTTATACATGCATGTTTCATCAAAAATGACATCATTGCTGCGTATAATCTTTCTATTCATGGGATCCCAAAGTCTATACCCCATTTCACCTCTGTCACCATATCCTAGGAATATGCATTTGTGAGACTTAGGATCAAGTTTGGTGCGCATTTCCCTGCGTATGTGCACGTACGCAACGCAACCAAACACTCTCAAGTGCTTGTATGACGGAGGCTTCCCTGTCCATACTTCTTCTGGCACTTTCCCACCAAGCCTCGTGTTAGGTGACCTGTTTATAAGATGAACGGCTGTCATAACAGCTTCAGCCCAAAAACCATGAGGTAACGCAGCATGTGACAACATAGAACGGACCTTCTCCTGAATGGTCCTGTTCATCCTCTCTGCTGTCCCATTTTGTGGAGGATCATAAGGAGTAGAGAGCTCCCTCTTGATGCCTTTAGCATCACAAAAGTCCTGAAACTGTTTGGACATATACTCTCCCCCATTGTCGGAACGCAAAGCCTTCAGTGTTTTGCCAGTTTGATTCTCAACATGAGCAACAAACTTCTGAAACACTGAGAATGTATCACTCTTCAAACGAAGAGGATAAACCCACACCTTGCGTGTGGCATCATCAATAAAAGACACAAAATATTTTGCCCCTCCCAAAGAAAGCTGAGGCATCTCACATACATCTGTATGCACAAGCTCTAACTGAGCATCTTTCTGTCCAAGAGCTTTCTTGTGGGGGCACTGTAGTTGCCTACCATATATACAATGCTCACAAAACTGAAAACTTGAAAACTTTAGAGAAGGCAAGTAACCCAAACGAGACAATTGCTCCATTCCTTTGACACTCATGTGTCCCAACCGGCTATGCCACATAGAGATTTCCGGCAGCTCGGTTGCATTTACATTAGCATGGTGACAAACACCTGCATGCATAAAGTAAAGAGTGTCCACCTTAGAGCCTCTGGCAACAACCAGTGAGCCCTTACTAATTTTCCACTTTCCACGACCAAATGTGGTAACATAATCAGCATCATCAAGTTGTCCAGTAGAAAGCAGATTCTTCTTGATCTCAGGCACATGCCTGACATCATGGAGCATAAGCTGTGAGCCATCTGAAAACACAAGCCTCACATCACCTCTGCCAAGAATCTTGCATGCATGGTTATCACCCAAATAAACCATTCCTTCATTGCCAGCAGTATACCTGACAAACAAGTCTCTGCAACCTGTGACATGAAAGGAGGCACCTGAATCAATGATCCATGAGTGCATACCATGACCACCTGTAAGAAGTAAATGGGCATCAAGTGAAGACGTAAATAGGACCTCATCCTCACTGTCACCTGCATGTGACACATTGATTTCTTCAATCTTGACTCCACTTTTGCCCTTTGGCTTTACATCTTTGGCTTCATCCTTGTCTTTGTCTTTGCCTTTTCCCTTTTCTTTTTGATCATTTTTCCATTTGTAGCATTGCTTTTTAATGTGTCCCTTCTTGCCACAATAATGGCATTCCAAGTCCTTTTTGGAGCGGGACTTGCTCCTTCCCCTTTCTTGGCTTTTACCCTTTTGCTGGGATCTCCCACGTGCATTCATTGCATTGGACTTTCCAACAGAGTTGTTTTTCTTATTCATCTCTTCTTGAAGAAGAGCACCCTCAACATCTGCATATGACAGCATAGCATGCGAATTGCTAGTGGCTGTCCTGAATGTGTCCCAACTCTTTGGCAAAGTGCATAACAGAAAAGTGGCTTTGAACTCATCGTCCATTGCCAACTTTTGATTAATGACCTGGCTGACAATACCATTAAACTCATTTAGATGGGCTGTCATAGACGCCCCTTCCTTCATCTGAAGACCTATGAGTTTCTTCAACCAATACACTTTGCTTGAGGCACTTTCTTGGGCATACAAGTCCTGCAATCTCTGCCACATTCCCCAAGCTGTCTTCTCTTCACGAATGCTGAAAAGTAATGAGTCTGACACAGACAACATGATAGTAGATCTTGTACTCCTTTGCCTCCATATGTGAAACTCAGTGCTATGGACAGCCCACAGTCGGATAGTGACAGGGCTGATATGGCCAAGATTCCGTATGCTTGTTGAGCTTGAGAAAGCAGCAGGCAAGACATTTATGCCTTGAATCCTCAAAAATCAGCTTGCAGTCAAGGGGCTTTTGCCCAATTTCTGTTCGCGACTGTTGTATGCAGTGTTCGGGACTGTAAAAGTCTGATTTTCACTCATTTGGACAGCCAGGAGAGCATTTATTGCTACTGTACCTGCTGGTACAGATTTGGTACAGCTTTGTACAAGTTTTGGCATGGCTGCACATTGATTTGAGTGAGCAAAAATCTCAATTTCAGCTGCTGTACTTGCCGGTACAGGTTTGGTACATCATTGGTGAGCACTTAGTACTGCTGTACAGTACTTTGGAAGGGGAACAGAGCACATTTAAGGTGCTGTCCTAAATCTGCAGCAACTAGATTTTGCTGATTTCATCACATAAAGTGGGAGTAGAGTTGCATTTGTGCTTCCGCAGTGGGAGATAAAGCTTGGGAGAACAACTGTGAGCACTTTGTGTGCTTTTGGTGCAGTGTTTGCACATTTTGCAGGGAGTCAGGCATTGACAGGTTGCATATTGCTATGGCAACCACCACAGGTGAGAGCTCTTCATTGCTTCACATCAAGAAGCTTGAAGGCGCGCATAATTATGATATTTGGCAAACCCAGTGCTACAATGTGTTGCTCCAGAAAAAGCAGCACAAGCCTATCAAAGAAAGGGGTGTAATGCCCGCTTCTCTTACTACTGAAGAGTGGGAAGATATGGATGAGCTGGCAAGATCTACTATCATGTTGTCTGTGTCAGACTCATTACTTTTCAGCATTCGTGAAGAGAAGACAGCTTGGGGAATGTGGCAGAGATTGCAGGACTTGTATGCCCAACATCAAAGAGATCCTGTGAGCATACAACTTGTTGTCTTTTGCATGAAAGCATGGCTGTAACGAGTTCTCCACAAAATCCACATCTCTACTCACCAAATCCGCTTTGTAGCCAGATGGTAGAAATCTATACCCCTTGCTTTCCAAATTGTATCCCACAAAAATGCATTTTACCACCTTATCATCAAGCTTAATGCAGTGTTGCTAAGGCACAAGAGCATAAGCAAGACATGCAAACACATGCATGTGAACCACTGAGGGCTTTTTGCCATTCCAAACTTCATAAGGTGTCAATGTTTGTAGGGCTTTGGTGGGGCACCCTCTGGTGCACATAACGGCGTCCATAACTGTAGACAAATCTTGTCTCTTAACCATGCAACCTACCATTTCCACATGATATTTGTTCTTCCTCTCTGCCACATCATTCTGCCAAGGTGTGTAAGACACCATGCATTGATATTTTATGCCTCTCGTCGCAGACATGTAAGCATTTAACTCTTTCAACATGTACTCTGTGAAGAAACAACACTGCTTCCAGCCCTAAAAAGGGACTTTTTGGATATTTTATATTTTATTTTTGGGGTTTTTTTGTCTTGGCTGCTGGCCTACACCTTTATGGTGACCAACCATCACCCCCCCTTCACTATATATAGCATTGCCTACACCTCACCATCCATGTACCACTTCATCGCCATATCTAGTACCATCTGGCCACCTATGGGGCTCACATCAGCGTTTTCCTCTGCTGGTCCAGGCCACCTTCTGTAGGGCTCACATCAGCCTTACATCAGGCTGTTTTTTGGTGCTTACATCAGGCTTACTTCTGCACCATATCTGCGTTTTACTTCTGCATATGTCAGCGCCTACATCAGAAGATACATCAGCTTACATCTGCGTTTTGGTTCAGTAGACATCTGCGCTTTGCTTCAGCAGTCATCTGCGTTTTGCTGCAGCATACATCAGCGTTATACATTAGCCCACATTTGCGCTTACATCATGTCACATGCACTCTGCACTGTAGTGCATGGTGACAAGCTGGCTCATCATCAGCAGTGCGACATTTGTATAGTATTAGTTCCGTTCAGGATGATATTTGTCATACGTTGTGACCCCATTGTATATCCTTAGTCCAGGATAAGTCAGGCACGAGCTACGTAGGTCATTCTCAGCCATAGTCAGTCAGTCAGTCAGTCAGTCTAAGTCCCTTAACCCACTTAAAGAGACGCATTCATGCATATACAGTCAGTAGAAACCTTAGGGTGTGCATCAGAAAGCATCCTGCATATTGCACATCATTCATGCATAGCATCTAGACCATTGTAAGAACCTCAGATAGCATCTAGGAATCATCCAGGATTTTTCTGGTATTTTTTCCCATCATTTTCAGCATTTATGCATCATCATTAAAGCATTTAATGTTTATATAGCAGTCGGCCAGCATCTAGTGCCAACCGACTAGCAACATCACTAGTATAAATAGAGGCTTTGCACAATCATCTATTCATTCATCATATTCAATAACAGAGCCATCAAGCGCTTGTCATCCTCAGCATAAGGAGCATAGGCGATTGCAGTTTCAGCCATCTCTCTTCAGCGTTTGTCTCCTACAGCCCTAGGCGCCTCAAACGCATGAGCATTCAGCCATCGACATCAGTAAAACGCAACAGTTCAGCATTCAGCCTTCAGTCCATCTTGCGTTTTTTGCATCCATGCAGTTTTCAGCATTCATTCATTCATCGTTTTGCTCCAGTCACTTGGTGAAGGTAGAACGCAGCATTCTCATTCATTTACAGCATTCATATACAGTCTAGAACAGTCCCAAACAGCCCCTCTCAGCCCTAGCTTTACATCCTTCCCTCATACCATTGGGAAGAGTGCATAGGCTCGAGATTGGACATCTTTGGTGCTTCTACAACAGTGCACAGTTCAGCCCAACACTTGGTCTTCAGAGGTCTTGCGTTTGGCTTATCGCCAATCACACTGTCAGTCTCTTTCAAGATAATAAAGCAAATACTATCTCGATAACGGGATAGGGGGCCCTTCAGTGGGTAATTCGGGACCCCATACGGTGTACAGTTCTCATCTCTCTCTCTCATATCTCTCTAAAGTTTGAAGTATTAAAGTGGATTGCTAAACTCGCGAAACTCAAGATACAGAAGACGGTGTGAGCATTTGTGTGACAGGATCCTCCAATACGAAGACTTCCGCTGCATGTTACACATCAGGCTTACGTCAGGGCTTATATCAGTGTTTATCTCAGCCCTACATCAGCTCATACATCAGGGCTCACATCCGTGCTTACCTTCAGCATATCTTGTGCATTTTGCCACAGCCCTCTCTACTGCACTCGGGACGGCAGCCCTCTCTACTACACTTCGGGACAGCAGCCCTCGTTGGGGGGGTGGGGGGGGGGGGGAGATGGGGACTGGTCATCATGCGATGGGGGGGGGGTGGGTCCACGGACATGGGGGAGCATTGGGTGATCCTAAGGAATCCGATCCTAGAGTGGTTCCGAGGAAATCTCCAAGGCAAGCAGCTCGAACGGTTCACTAAGTGATTGTTGCCTTGGGGTCTGGGCCCTATGCCATGTGCGGGAAGGCGGGGGGGGGGGGGGGGGGGGGTGAACGCTGGTGTTGGCTCTAAGGCTGGGCTTGGGCATGCTGGTGGTTGCAGCCGCCAGCCACCAACAGTCTGCCACTCCTGGGCTTACTCCTCCTCGGGGTAAGGTGCCGCCGGAGGGGTGGGGGTCTGTCCATGGTGACGAGCAAGCATGGGCAAGGTGTCATATCTGGCAATAGATGAAGCACTGGCCGGGGAGCCAGGACAACTCCACCCGCTGAAGAAAATATGAGCAGTGAGGTAGGGGATCACCAACCGATGGGGTAGGTTCTCTGGAGAAGCTCCAGGGATCCAATTCCCACCGCCTGAGCTACTCTATCGGCCGATAGAGCTGCCAAGGGGGGAGGACGTACCTAGTCCAAGGTGCTCCCAACTGTTGGAAGGAGCACCAAATAATTATCGGGGAGCTCGAGGAAGAAAACGGCCGAGAAGCTGGTGACGCCGGCCAAAGGGTGTGCATCAAGAGAGAAGTAGTAGTCCCACCTGGCAAACAAAGACTGTGCCTCCTGAATAGATCTTGGGCTCCACGACAGGGTGTTGTCTGCCAGGGCCGTCGAGTCAAAAGCTATCGTGATGTATTTGTTGCCCAAGAAATGGATGTTGGTTATCCGTCCTTGGACCCCAATGAGGACTGCCGAGATCTCAGAGTTGCCCACGTGCTTGCCAGGTTGCCTACCCGCTTGCAGACAAGTGGTTGCTTCCAATGATTGAATTGAAGAGGCCAGGAGCTGGAGGTCAGCATGAGAAAATGTGCAGTTGGGGGGGGGCCTCAGATCGGGAAGTTGGAGCAGCTGGAGGAGCCAAAGACATGCCGGGGATAAGTGGGGACCAAGAGGCACTGCGCTCCGCCATGAGGTGAGCATTCTCCAGTTGTGTAGCTCTATCTTGGAAGTCTTACAGGGTACCTTGGGGTGGAAGGTCTCTCTCATCTTCATCAAGCACCCACTGTTGCAACATGTAGTTTCTAGGATCTTGGGGTGCCATGAGAGTCCTCCGAGGGGTAAGAGCAGGGCTGGGGCTCCAACTGCGAAAAGGACAGGACGTGTGACCAGGTGAAGTAGCTGAGGGAGTGGAGGAGAAGTGGTGGCAGGAAGGTTGTGCTATTGTACACTCTCTTCGAGGGAGATGGGAGCGCCTTATAATCGATTCTGGCAGGATGCTGCAGAAGCGTGATGGTGCTCTCCACTTACCATGGCCCCGGAGGATCCATCTTGGCATTAAAGTCCCCCCCCTTTTCCCTTTTTTTCTGTCACACCTCCTTTGAGGGTTATACATATCGCTCCACTTGAGAGCTGCTCTGTAATTTTCTTTTGCAGATATTCTCTCTTTAATGACTCATAGATAGATCTTTTTTGGAAAAAAGAAAAATCTAGATGAAGCAAGGTTAGGTTCTGATACCAACTGTAAGATTATTGGTGCAATGTGAGTGTGAAACAAATATAGAATGAACAACGGAAAACTTCAACACACAAGCATTCACATGTATCCTACTCTGATCCTTGCATTATTATGTACAATGAAAAGAAATACAACTGAATGTTTCTCTATATAAAAGGTAACCAAAATCTTGATCTCCCTAGATCTCAGCCACAGCCACATCTGCTGTAGACGGCAGTCCATTACCAAAACACTGGTTGCAGATCAATTCCGAGCTCTCCAATCACCTGTTGTTTTGTGCATCAGAAGATGGCAAAGCTCCAAGATGATCAAAATGATGAATAAGTTAACGCCCTATTTTTTAGGGTGGGACTGAGCTGGTCGGCATGGGCAACCTATGTTACGACCTACCCCAGGAGCTGTCCAAATCGTGGGTACTGCTACCTGGCCTTTACCAGGCTGCCCAGACCATGTGTG
This sequence comes from Cibotium barometz, assembly GCF_041138505.1. Taxonomy (NCBI): domain Eukaryota; kingdom Viridiplantae; phylum Streptophyta; class Polypodiopsida; order Cyatheales; family Cibotiaceae; genus Cibotium; species Cibotium barometz. Next base: position 25,469,045 of record NC_141088.1, on the reverse strand, counting down.
TTTCTATCCAGGCTGCTTTGCCCAGCATTTTCCCACGTGGGCCGTCACACGTGACTGTACAGCTTGTCCTGGTTGCCCTGCCCTATAATACCTGCACATGTATGTGTCACATCCCCCCCTTCTCCCCAAAAAAAGAAGTTTGTACATTTCACCTCCATAGAGAGTTGTAATCTGCTCTTGAGCAGATGTTTTCTTCTTTTTACTTATGGAAGGGGGAGGGGGTGGGGGACTTTTCTTCTCTTTTCTAATTTCCTAGTCTGGAATTCAAGACTAATAAAAAGTCATCAAGCTACTTTAAAGCTTTATTTGCATCTGTTTAAATCGACATTTTTACTAGATACATTATTATCTGACACACCCTTTGTTATAAAGGGTGATAGATGCATGCTACCCTCCATCAGTTTCATAGTTTCTAGCAATTGTGCCTCCTATTACGGAAATCACCATTGAACCATTTACCTTACCCACGAAATTCTAATGACTCAAATGTATGACAAGAATTAACATAAAGTCACACTGCGGCAGCAAATGGCATCTAGGTAGTCCTATCCTTTGTTTCCTGTTCTACTTTCCTTCAATAAACTCTAAGATCTACCAAATTACTTTGCTACTAATGATACCCATTGACAAGAGCCCAACATATCCGTGTATAGATGATCACTTTGAATAGTGAACATAATCTTAAAAGTACCCATTAGTGCACCATACAGATCTTCACCCAGTTATGAAAATGCATCACTAAGAGGGGGAAAAACCAATTAATATACCCAAGTTATGGGCCAAAGAAAAATAATCATTATTTACTGCACAAGAAATTTCATCATCTTGGGCATCTTTGAAATCTCACTTACTTGACTTGGCCTTAATCAAGGTTTGCTTAGCAGACTCATCAGGAATAATCTCAACAATGAGTGTCTTTACCATCTCCAAACCATATGGTGACATTTCCTACATGAGAATTAAAAAAGTCACATTTAAAAAAGCTCAAGCTCTCTCTCTTTCCTACATGAGAATTGAAAAAAGTCACATTTAACTGTAAGATAGTCACTTTATTGTACTTTTCAGTTTCATTTGGTTGTCCTCTTTGATGAGACACCAACTTCAGATGTACTCTCAGTTTTGGTCTCATAGGCCATCATGGCCTCTTAGAGACGTTAATATATCATTTCATTTCTCTCTCTCTCTCTCTCTCTCTCTCTCTCTCTCTCTCTCTCTCTCTCCCGCAGCACTGCCCTACAAAACAGTTGGTATGATGAGTGTCGTGAGACATGGGCACAACTACAGCGTGAGATTGCCATTGGGACTCACACACATAGATAGGCCAGGATGATCTTTCGGCGCCTTGTGCAGAGGAAGAAACGAGCCTACCTGGCTAAGTTAGAGGAGGAGATCTACCAACTCTTCCTAGGGAAGGACAGCAAGAGGGCATGGAAGATGTTTCAAGAGAGACAGCTTGGTACTCTGATTACTACACCTAAGGCATGGCATGCTTATGCTAGAGAGTTGTATGATGCACCAGGACAGCCCCCCACCCCCCCTCCATTGGGAGCTAGACCGGCTAGCAGCACCTTTTTTACTATGCGGATGGTGCTAGATGTGATGGATGGTGCTAGATGTGATAGACATGTTACACAATGTAAAGGCACAGGATCATGGTGGGCTAGTTGGAGAGCACTTCTCATATGCGCGTGATACTTTGGCTCCGCTGATTGTACATGTGTTTAATCGTGCCATTTGTGAGGGTTTCCCCGCAAGCTGGACAGAGCATACCATTGTACCACTCTTTAAGAGTGGGGACCCCGTGGTATCAAGCAACTACAGACGATCATGATTGGTCATTACTTGGCCAAACTATATGGCTCTATATTGGAGTCGGAGCTGAGCGCCGCTGGGCAGAGAGGCATGGTCACCGAGCACAGGGACAGGCCGGCTTCAGGAGAGGATTTACTACCTTGGATCACATACTTACACTTCGGGCACTTATTGATGAGGGCAGGGCACATAAGAGAAGGATATACTGCTGCCTTGTGGACTTACGCAAAGCCTTCGATACCATACCACGTGCTAGGCTTATGCACAGATTGCAGGACATTGAGGTACCTGAGGATATGCAATGGGGGATATATGCTTTGTATGAGTTTGTGATAGGCGAAGTCCGAGCTCCAGGCTGACTATCCGATATCGTGACCAGCACAATAGGGGTGAAGCAGGGATGCCTGCCATCACCCACCCTCTTTGGGCTGTACATGGATGTGGTCTCCGATTATGTAGACAGATTGGGAGGCCCAGGGGCATGCCTGGCAGGGGTGTTGATACCCATCTTGTTATATGCAGATGATATTGTTCTAATCCCAGACTCTCCGGAGGGATTACAGAGACATTTGGATGCATTACAGGCGTTCTGTGCAGATAGAGATCTGACAGTGAACCTTGGGAAAACCAAGGTTATGGTGTTTAACACCACACAAGCATGGGTAACGAGATCAGAGTATCAGTTCACTTTCCGATGGGAGCCGGTTGAGTACGTCAAGTCATATGTCTATTTGGGAGTTACTTTCACAGGACCACGTTTCTCCCTGAAGGAGGCAGCAACAACTAGATTAGCTCGAGGGCATGCAGCCGTGGGGTTACTTGAGAGGTAGTGTGCACACATACAGTTTTAGGAGCCGCGCACCAAATTGTGGCTATTTGATACACTTGTCACACCGATCCTCCTATACGGAGCTCCAATTTGGGGGCCTAGCATACATCACAGATCTCAGAGATGGACGGATGAGGGATGGAGGCATATGGAGAGACCACTGATAATGATGATTGTCCGCATGATTCGGAGAAAATTATTGGTACCACATGAGATTGTTCGGGCTGAGTTGGGTGCTGCACAAGTAGTGACCAAGGCCCCATTCAAGGTAGTTATCTTTTTTTTCTTTTTTTTTTTCAGAAAGGAGACTTCTATCAAGTATGAATTTTTTTTACAAAATGGAGATTTCACACCAAGCAAGGTGGAGATCTCAACCAATCAGGAACCCTGTGCTGCCAATAGGGTCCCAAATGAGAGGATGTGAAAAAGATACCAATGTCCCACTCTCTCATAAACTGGCCGCGCTTCCTCTCTGCAGCCCTCGAAGATCCCTAGATTCTGGCCTAGGTAGCCATAATGGTGTGAATAATATCACTCCAAATCCTGCAAAGACACCGAGAAACAAGAACGGGAGTACCCTCAATGGCCTCAGTGCATCTAGCCTTCCAGATATTCCAGGCTGAGATGCTAGCAATAATCTCCCAAGAACTATCTAACCTCTGTGCCGCCAGAGGGACAAAGTGTGAAAGTGGCAAATCCTAAAGACAACACTACCGAGCAACTCCTTGCCTAACCATAATAGCCAAGCTCCTGTCAGTCCCCTTGAATCTCAGCTGAGGCTCAGACTGTGTCAACCAAATGATAGAACCAAAAGAAATGATAGCATCCCTCTTAATCCTACCAAAGAGGTGTGCAATCGTAGACCAAACCCTCTGTGCTTCCCTGCATTCCCATAAACAATGGTAAACTGACTCATCTAGGGCATGCTAGGCAAGCACCAGTAACAGACCTCCACTGATTGGTGGCCAGACCACCATGAAGGGAGGGAAGGAGGAAATTTGTGGCTTCCTATAAGAATGCCACAATCTCCGCCAAAATACCCTCTGAATGTCAATCGAAATGCCGTAAGACTCCCAATGGGGTCTAAGAGTAGGGACACTTTGAATGTGTCCCAAGATAAGCTGTCTGGCATTCCGCACTGTATAACTGAAAAAAGGCATGCTTTTCAAAGGGTTACAAGCATCCTTCCACTCCCACTCACCGGGGTCCCAATGCAAATGTCTGATAGGGCAGTCACCATACAACCAAAGGCTAACACTCTCTGTGATCATCCCTGGGGGGGGGGTGGGGGGGGTGGGGGGGGGCGGTGGGGGGTCAACAAAGACGTGCTTCCCTAACCTGCCAACAACTCTGACTGGACGAATCTGGGGACCCTCAATAAGGTCCTGCACATCACATCTCTCCAACTGCCATCCATCCTGTACAGAAAAAAAGACCGGTACATCATCCTCCCTAGGCAAGGAGAGACCCATAACCTGAAGAGGTACACCTGTCCCAGAAAAAACCCCAAACCAAGAATGATGATGACCTTCCAAAAAAGATCCAGTAATCCAGTGGTTGGGAATGGCTGCATCAATCTGTGCAATCCTCTGGCTAGAGCCTCTCAAATGCTACGTGAACTCCAATCTCTGCACCTCGGTGAGGTTCTGAAGCCTCTTCCAAGCCAGCACTGTGGGGCATAGGGTCTCCCAGCCAGCCCAAAGAATATGCATAACTGCCCCAAGAGGCCTACCATGCACATCTAAGATCAAATCATTCCACAGAATGGACTGCTGGTTAGCTTCCTCCACTGAACACGGGGGGATGTGTACCAAAAACTCTTCAGGCAGTCCCAGGCCTATTGGAGGGACCTAACCAGGGGGGACGAAGGGGAGCGGTGAATTGCATCCGAAAAAATAAAGCGTGAGCTGAAAGTCCAGTCACCTCCGCGAGCAGGGACACACTTCGTGATCTGCTGCATGAGAAAGTCCTTCCACAGCTCAGTGCCTGGAAGAAAGCCCCTAACAACAAGCTTACAGAGCAAAGCCTTACATTGCACCTCAGGGTCAATGATATTCAATCCCCCTTCCTACTTAGGCCTGATAATGGTTTCCCAAGCAACTCTGGCCCTGGTGTGTGCATTTCCATCAAGCCATGACCAAAGAAAGTTCCGAATAAGGCGACGAAGCTGGCCAATGCAGCCCTTTTGAAAAATCCAGCACGAATCAATAAACCAAGCCGTGGCTAGCAAAACTTGGTTAACCACCAAAGCTCTAGAGGCCAAGTCGAGCTTCCTCCTACTCCAGTGATGAAGTTTGCTTTTAATGCTTAAGAGCACTGGAGCAAACTGTTGTGCAGGGGAGATGTCAACGCCCACCTGACAACCAAGGTATCTGGCAGAGCATCCTCTCTCAATCCAAGTAAAACCAACATCTGTACCCCACTCTGCAAGAGGAGAATCACTGATCCAAAAACCAACTGATTTATGCCAATTGATAGTACCTCTTGCTGCCAAACAAAAGGCCTCCAAGGCTGTCCAGAAAGCACATAAACAAGCATGTGAATCCTTAAGGAACAACGCCGTATCATCTGCTGCTAACTCAGAGTCCAAAAAACTCTTCCTCCATGCATAAAGGCAGCCTGAGACCCACAACACCAGGGGCAGCCCGAAGAAACCTGCTCATAGCCTTAGTTACAATGAGGTACAATAAAGGGGCGAGGGGACAGCCCTACCTCACCGAACGGGAAATCTGAAAACGCTCGCCGCGCCCCCCACAAGCTAAAACAGTGCTATGAGCCTCCTTGTATAGGTAGGACACCCCTCTGATCCAGTTTTGGGAAAACCCCATGTGTGCCATAGTGCCCTCCAAAAAATCCCAATCCACTTTGTCATAGGCTTTTTCAAAATCAAGAAAAAGAATGGCAAGAGGCTACTGACTAGACTTTACCCACTCGACAACTTCCCAGAAAGAAAAGATGTTATCAAATATACTCCTTCCTTGGAGGAACCCATTCTGTGTATCATGGATAGTCCTTTGGAGAATCGGCTGCAACCTTATACTCAAGGCTTTAGCTAAGATCTTATATGCAGATCCAAGGAGAGTGATGGGCCTCCATTGCTTGATGTTAGTCTTGTCCCCACTCTTGGGGATAAGGTGAATCAGTCCCTCCGTGAGGTATGGCGGCATCATACCCGACAGCCACATTTCCTGAAGGGTAACAGTGATAGCATCTCCAATATGATCCCAAAAAAGAATAAAGAAGGTGGGAGAAAGACCATCATCCCCTGGGCATGAACCACTGGAAGAGGCACCCAGGGAAGAACACATAGCATCTGTAATGAGCCTGGGCATGCACTCCCAAACTTTCTGCCGTGCCACATCTCTTGGAGGAGAGGGCATCTCTGCAGTCAACAAAGACCGATAAAAATATGAAGCAATACCCCTTACCTTATCAGGCTCAATCTGAACCTCACCCTGTGAATCCTGCAAGTACCTCACAGAATCCCTGCTATGGGAAGGCCTGTGCACTGAAAAAAAACTCTTTGTTGCATCTGCCACCCATCTAAGTCCAAAAAGCCTCGTTCGCATGAAACGCAAACTCAGCCCTCCTATCCATGGCCAACTGCAACTCTGCTCTAACTGTGGTCAAGAGGTTTGTAATCCAGGACGCATGTGGATGCTTTTCATGTTCCCTCTGAAGAGCAGCAATCCTACGCCTAATAGCCTCCTCCTTCTTGGACAAGGCAACGCTATGATAATGATGGCTAGTCCTCTCAAGAGCCAGCGCAATATTATGACGAGGATCAGCATCGTCACAAGATTTCCATATCTCTTTGATCTCAAGGGAGATGTCAGCATCTAGATAAAGAGAGTCAGGGATACGGACACGGGGAGAGGCCGAGCGAGCCCCAGGCTCCCTGAGACACAAAACGACGGGGCAATGATCGGATTTGGCGGTGCCAAGCATAATAGCAATGGTGCCTCCTCTATCCAGGGACCAATCATCCACATAAAATCTGTCCAGACATGCAAAGATGCTCTCATCCCCGCTCCTGCAGTTATGCCAAGAGAAAGATAAAGAGTTTGGCCTTCTCTGGAAGTCATCCTCAGTCCAGCAATCCCTGCCAAAAAAAGAAAGCGTGAACCTCTCCCATGAGGTTCACTCCAAAGGGTGTAAACCCCCTTCGCGTCCACCCTTCTTGTCAGAAGGTTGCTCAACCATATTGAAGTCTCCTCCCACTATCCAATGATCAACCTGGGGTGCAAGCTTGACTCACCTCCCAACCATGACAGCCGTGGGCGAGCCCACAATCTGGGCTGTCCCCACCGAGCCACGAGCTGAGCTAACTAGGTTGATGTACCGACCAATCTCCTCCTCGCGACGTCCCATACCGCCACGAAGCTGCCCTCGCGGGCCTCGAGATTGCTGCCGGCCTCGGCTGCATAAAGCAGGTGCACGTCTGCACTAGATCCAGGCTCTAAGACCATAGAGCTCTCACAAACTCGCGAGACTCTCTATATCTCAATAACTAACCATGGCCACCTTTTTATAGGCTCTTGGCCAGTCATCGGGCGTCCACACTTGGACGCCCGCCCGTCCATACTTGGGTGCCCGCCCGTTAGTTTATCCCTAACTCAGCTCGTCAATCAGCCTGCCTAGTTCCAAGCTTCCCCAAGCCTCGAAACTAGTCTTGCGTGCGTGTAGCACACGGTGGATACACACTGTGCACATGACATACTCCCCTTCCTCTAAGAGCTCACTCCTGAGCTCACTAAAAAGCCAGGGTAATCTCTCTGAAGAGTAGTCAATGTCTCCTATGTAGCGTCCTCCTCAACACGATCCTTCCACTTGATCTTGTATTCCGTGATAAGCATATTACGCAATCTTCTTTCACGAAATCCAAGAATCTTTTCAGGTTCGTGCGGAACAAATGTCATGTTCTCGACATCTATAATTTCTTGAGGAGTACTAACTGATCTGGTCCACCCAGTACTTCCTTAAGTCTACTGACATGAAATACAGGATGAACTTTCACATGAGAAGGCAAATCCAATTCATATGCAACTGAACCAATCCGTCGTGTAACACGAAACGATCCACGGTATCTAGGGGATAATTTCGGAGATCGACCTGTCCGTAAAGTCTCGGAATCTTTCGGAACTCGCAAATACACCATCGCTCCTTCAGAGAACTCTCTGGGTGAACGATGTCTATTAGAATAAAACCTGTCTTGGTCTTGAGCACTTCTAAAAGATTCCTTCGCAACTTGTAACATTTCCTGCATATCTTGCAAAAAATTACATGCTGCATCATGCTGAAGTCCTGAGAATCCTACTGTAACACGTGATCTAGGTTGAAAACCATACATAAGCATAAAAGGACTAAAACCTGTACTCGTATGCTTAGTACTGTTATATGCAAATTCTAACATAGGAAGATAATCCTCCCATGAACTCTGTCTTTTGGATACATATGCTCGAAGCATATCCTCCAAAATTTAATTCACTCTTTCAGTCTGGCCATCAGATTGAGGATGATCTGAGGAACTCAAATTCAAAGTTGTTTCCAACTTCTCAAAAACAAGTTTCCAAAAATCACTCGTAAACTTAGAGTCCCTATCACTAACTATGTTCTGCGGTAACCCGTACAGTCTAAACAATTGCTCGATAAACTGCCATGCTAATTGCGTAGCTGTAATAGTCTTTTGAGTCGGTAAAAATCTAGCCATTTTTGTCAAGCGATCTACCACAACCCAAATAGAATCGTGGCCTTGATGTGTTCTTGGCAATCCGGTAATAAAATCCATGGAAATACTTTCCCATTTATTACCTGGGATTTGCAAAGGATGCAACAACCTAGCCTGTCTAAAGCGTTCAGCTTTATTTGCCCGACAAATTTGACACTTGAGAACATAATCTTCTACATACCCTTTCATCTTTGGCCAATAAAAAGTGTGTTTCACTAACGATAGTGTCCCGTGTATCCGAGGGTGTCCAGCAAAAGGGGCATCGTGACACTCCTTAAGAATCTTGGACCTAATGTCCGGGATCTGTGGTACACAAATTTTGTCATTACGGAATAGTAAACCATTCCGAATCATCCACTGGCCTCCTGCAGCCTGAATAGTAGACTGCTTCAGTCATTGAGTCTTCGTCAATCAATGAGCTCCCGTCCTGGATCTTATGCCAAAATGGACCAAAATAACTATTAGTCCTGCAAAGCCCTCCCAATGACTAAAATAAGTCAGTAGAAATCTCGGTGAACGACAAAGTATTCACCTCTCTAATCCGACTAAGCGCATCTGCAATACTATTCATGGACCCTTTCTGATAACGGATCTCAAAATCAAAATCTTGCATTAACTCCGCCCAACGAGCTTTCCTGCCTCTCAAATCATCCGCATCACACACATACTTGATTGACTGATGATCAGTCAATACCACAAACTTGGAGCCATATAAATAATGTCTCCAAACCTTGAGAGTATGAATCACAGCATAAAGCTCCTTCTCAAGGGTTGGCCAACGAGATTGAGTGTCGTCTAGCTTTTTACTTTCAAAAGCAACCGGTCTACCATCTTGAAATAAAGCAGCCCCGATAGCATAGTCACTAGCATCAGTTTCAAGAACATAAGGCCGACTAGGATCAGGTAATGCTAAGATAGGTGCTTCCTTGACTTTATCTTTCAAAAGTCTGAAGGCCATATCCAAATCGTTATTCCAAGTGATAGGCTGATTTGACTTACGTCCACGACCTTTCAATAAGTCGGTCATCGGTAGTGTGAGCTGAGAGAACTCCCTTACAGATTTCCGAAGAAAAACTACAAAACCGAGAAAAGAACGAAGTTGTTTCACTGTTCGCGGTATAGGCCAGTCCAGAACCTTCTGAACTTGGTCATATACCCGAGAAAGTAGAGAGGGTAGTGGTCAATCGAGCAATGGAGTTCTGCAAAGCTTGCATCTGGGATGCAATTTGTGCCTGACGTTCCGTCGAAGAAGCTTCGAGAGCTACTTTGAACTCTTGAAAATCTGATTTTGACACAAAATCGTCAAAAAGATCGGCATCGGTACCTTCCGTCGGCAAGCCTTCGCGTTCCACAAGGGGCTCCAACTCTGATTCTTGGGTCGACATCGTGAAGAGGATAAGTGGAGAGAAAATTTAATCTTTGCACAAGGAAAGTGCAAGGGAACTTGAGAGCTTGAGAGCTTGAAAACGTGAGAGATGTGTGGCAAGAAGCCCACTTGAGGGGGTTTATAAAGGTTTCCACAAAAACTAAAAGCCCCCAAAAGCTATCTTTAGCTTTTGCTTTTGTGTTTTTTTCTTCTTTTATATATATATATATATATATATATATATATCCATATATATTTTCTTATATATATGGATATTTTCTTATATATATATATATACACAAAAGCTATCTTTAGCTTTTGCTTTTGTGTTTTTTTCTTCTTTTATATATATATATATATATGGATATATATATTCTAGGTTCTTAAAAAAATAAAACACCTTTGAAACCTTGGAGGAGGGGTCTTTTAAACTTTTTTTTTTTTTAAACGAAAGCTCTAAAAAAAACGTGGACTTTCCTTGTTTTTTTTTCCTCCTCCTGGATTAACCGCCGGCGTGCTGGCTGCCGTCACCTGCGTTAGCCGGTGCTTTCTTGCGCCAACCTGCGCCTGCGCCTGCGTCTGCGCTAGCCTGCGTGGGCCTGGGCGCCTGCCTTGCCTGGCCTGAGCGCTGGCCTGGACTGGCACCTGCGCGCCTGGCCTAGGCGCTGTCCTGGCTGACTACGCAGGCCTAGCCGCCTCGCTTGGCAGGCCTGGTCGCCTGGTCATGCAGGCCTGGCCGCCTGGCTATGTAGGCCCATGCGCCCGCCAGCCAGCCTCCGATAGCCAACCAACATCACCCGCCAGCGCACAAACCTGCCAGCGTATCCACCTTCTCACACGTGCTCTCTCTCTCATTCGAACCAAAAGCAAACTTGCTTTTTCTGTTTTCTCTCTCTACGTTGATGCGACTGCACAAACGAGTCTCTCCTCTTCTTTGCAAAGCAAACGACCCTACCATCTACTATCCCCATCAACATGGGTTTCTTTGATGAAAAAAAACACATACTATTTACATACTATTTCTGAAAACAGCAATATGCACAGAAAAACAGCAAGCTTTTTTTTTTTAACACATACCTTTCTTCAACCTCATCTTCTCTACCTACCGACTTGCACGTTCACGAGGTATGCTCTGATACCGCTGTCAAATCCCCATGGATCTCCTCGTGATCGCTCTTGGTTCGAGACTCGAAACCTGCAAACGAACAAACAAACAAACAAGCAAGGGGGTGCAGGCTTGACTCACCTCCCAACCATGACAGCCATGGGCGAGGCCACAGTCTTGGCTGCCCCCACCGAGCCACGAGCTGAGCTAACTAGGTTGACGTACCGACCAATCTCCTCCTTGCGACGTCCCATACCGCCACGAAGCTGCCCTCGCGGGCCTCGAGATTGCTGCCGACCTCGGCTACATAAAGCAGGTGCACGTTTGCACTAGATCCAGGCTCCAAGACCATAGAGCTCTCACAAACTCGCGAGACTCTCTATATCTCAATAACTAACCTTGGCCACCCTTTTATAGGCTCTTGGCCGGTCATCGGGCGTCCACACTTGGACGCCCGCCCGTCCATACTTGGGTGCCCGCCCGTTAGTTTATCCCTAACTCAGCTCGTCAATCAGCCTGCCTAGTTCCAAGCTTCCCCAAGCCTCGAAACTAGTCTTGCGTGCGTGTAGCACACGGTAGATACACACTGTGCACATGGCACTGTCCTCCCAGGGTGTCCTCTCAGCTCTCCTTATCTCTATCCAAAGGCGGTGTGAAGGTACCCATAGCTAGCAAACCACAATCCGCATGGTGTGTTGACATGTATATATATCAAGGTACCCCGACATCAGGATGAAGCCGTCATCTGTGAGTCTCAAGAAATGGTCCATTTAGTACCGCATCTTCATGTGCAATGGATCTAACAGTGTAATCCGGAAGGGGGTATCTAGACTGTACTGAAGTGGTGGGAGCCGTTCCACTTGGAGTCTATGAGCCTCAAACCATGCACATACAATAGCATACCATGAGGGTTGTCCCTGGGCTGCTATCTGTTGGGATGACTGTAAAGCAAGCCTCGGAAGTCATGAGGGATGCACCCAATCTAAAGATTCTTTGCATGGCTAACATGAAGGGAGCAGCAATGGGACTCATTTATGAGCTTCCAGAAGATGGAGAGTGTCAACACTGACAAGCTTAGAATGTCCCAGATGCGGTGGATGTAAGTGACCATTTGGAAGAGTGCCTCCACTACCATAGGAGGCGCATCAAACTATGCTTGAATAATTTTGATGTGGGATCCATCGATGGTTTGTTGCGGATCATGCAGGAGAGCATCATGACCTCAAGCCGCTCTAGTCGCTACTAGGAGTTTGTTGAAAGATCTGGTGCTTGGAAGGGTGCTCCATACATCAATGCTGGGGTGATTAGGGTGTGTCAAAAAGCCAACCCTTCGCCTCAGCTCTATTCTGGGCCTAGAAACATTCTCTCTCCATGAGGGCTAGGGCTGCGTATCCTCGGATCAATCTAGCTTTTGTTGCGTGTTGCATGGCGAATTGTGGGCTGGAAAAGGTGACCCCGAGGTATACATAGGATCAGACAATCTCCACCGGACTGCCCATGTAGGTGAACCTCATCCTGGATGCAACCGGGTAGAATGTATTGAAGACCATAGCCTTGGTTTTTCCAAGGTCAACTGAGAGGTCCCATTGCATAGAGCATCCAAGTGCCTCTAGAGAGCCTCCATCAACATATAGTAAAATGGAGTTGATAGTTATATAGTCTTGTGGGTTGACTTAGACTACCATGAGTATATAACATGCACGTTCCTAAAAGGTTAATTTGGGCATGTTCTTGGATTCATCTAGGTATATATAGTCTTGTGGGTTGACTACCATGAGTATATAACACGCACGTTCTTAAAAGGTGAGTTTGGGCATGTTCTTGGATTCATCTAGGTATATATAGTCTTGTGGGTTGACTACCATGAGTATATAACACGCACGTTCTTAAAAGGTGAGTTTGGGCATGTTCTTGGATTCATCTAGGTATATAATTCAATCGTATAAGCGAACATGCAGATTTCACATTGTGAAGTTTTCGTCCGAGTTGCGGCCATTGATATTGTGCTTATTCTTTCTATCTTTAGTGGTGCATTTGTCCTATCAACTACTTATTTACTGTATTAATTCTTTCTATTTGCTACTTCCCTTAGTGCTAGGCTTCATTATGACTGAGTCTACCCTGCATCTCCGGTGGTTTGACATAAACTCAGTACGAAGGGCTTTGTGTGAATATATGCTCTTATGTGTGTGCGTGTGTGTGTGTGTGTGGAGTGCGTGTGTGAGAGCATATCTTGATACAGAGTTCTACACCCACTATTGGGCACTGATGACGTGAGTGGGGATGTCGTAGTATCTAGTCTATACTATGCATAATGGAGTTGATAGTTATATAGTCTTGTGGGTTGACTACCATGAGTATATAACATGCACGTTCCTAAAAGGTGAATTTGGGCATGTTCCTAGATTCATCTAGGTATATATAGTCTTGTGGGTTGACTACATTGAGTATATAACATGCACGTTCTTAAAAGGTGAGTTTGGACATGTTCTTGGATTCATCTAGGTATATATATATATAAAATGGAGACTAGTATGATGGCTAGTGATGCTCCTTCTCCTGCCCTGTGAATGAAGTCTTAGATCTCGTCTATGTAAAGGATGAAGAGGCAGGACCAATGATGCTGAAGATCTCCTTTGATAATCCTCTTGGGCATCTCACTCGTCCAATGACTTACTCACATAAGGCGATGCTACCCCAAAGCATGCTAGATGGGACCCCTACATCAGGCACTGTGGAAATCCACAAAGCAGCAGTAAATCCGGCGCCTACGGGCTCTAGCCTCCTTGATGATGGCATGGAGGGTAAAGATGTGGTCCACAGTGGATAAGGTCCTTGGAAATCTTGCCTATCCAGTTCTCTATGTAACTTGGTTGAAAACAATGCTAATCAATACACAGCACATGGATTGCACCTTCAGAGCTTCCACCAAAGATGCACTTCTCCAGAGATCATTTCCTCACGCTCACAGAGGATGGCTTCATCCCACAGCTAGGCTACCTAAGTTTTCACATGTCACATGCCATGCACATCGTGATTGGCCAGCTATTGGTATCCTCCCAACGACTATGGGTGGAGACAGGGCAAGCAAAGCACATATTCAAAGATAGAGAGCTCATACGAAGACCTCGGGAGGAGAGGATCTGCAGAATATGCCACAGAGGGGTTGAGACAGAGGAGCACTATACATACCATTGCCCAATGTACTATGAGATCCGAAGGAGGTACCACTGTCTCTTCCATGAGGATTTTGGCCCATTATCCAAGATCATGGACTTCCCAGACTAGCGCATGCCTAGAACTCTTCCTATTGGAGCTTCATAGACACAGAGATACACTCCTAAGAGTGTCGGCCACAGCCACCACCTCCTCCTCGCCAGCCAACCATCATCAGTTTCTTCCCGGCCCAGGGAGAGGATATCGGCGTAGTGGACCCCGAGGGTCCACCACAGGATACTTCAGCTCCGCCCTGTCCCTCAGGATTGGAATGGGCTTGCGCGCTTCGACATACCCGACGTCCGAGACCATGGGACACCAACCATGATCCTCCCATTAGCTACAGATTCAGAACATGCTCCACCGCCATCACACCACCTTCCCACGCACCGTGACAGAAGAGGACCTCTCAGCCATTGTCACCAGCCTGGACATTTCCCAGTCTGAAAAGGGGTCTGGTGGACTCCAGGATGCTTAAATATTTGGAAAGTACAAGCTTTGGGAATGGGGGATTATCCTAGAATACAAAGAACCACACTCCTAAAATTTAGGAGAGTTGCTATTTTTGGCCCGACTCCGATGGAAATTCTGTTCGCGTCATTACATCTGGAATTGAGCAGATACCAAGAGTTGGCAAAGTGCCTATGACAGAATGTCTACCATTTGGGATATTTTTAGAGGTAAAGATTATGGAAGGACCCATCTCTTAGATTGGGACATGTGGCAAGAAAGTGGACCAAAGTGAGACAAGTGGCCTGACACTTGTTAGAAAAAGGATCAAAGTGAGACAAGTGGCCTCACACTTGTCATTGTAGCCTTCTCTTGCCATTTTAGCTCATGGGAGGCCTAAATCTATAAATTGGAGCCCTCTCTCTTCATTAATGGAGGCTTTCTTGCTGCACACTAGCCTCTACCACCGTTGAAGGCTTCTCTAATGATGGCTACTCTCTTTCTCTCTCACTTGAAGGCTGCCCATGAAGAATACCGGCTGTATGGGACTGTTTTGGAGGCTTCCATCGCGAAGAAATAGTGAAGGCAAGGGTATTCAATCATTTATTATGATTTCTAGCCATTGTATGTGTTGTACCAGCATTTGTACTTGCTGTACCTGCTGTACCAGCCACCATACCGGCTGTACCAGCCACTGTACTTGCTGTACCTGCTTCTGTACTTGCTATACCTGCTGTACCAGCCACCGTACCGGTTGTACCAGCCACTGTACTTGCTGTACTTGCTGTACCAGCCACCGTACCGGCTGTACCAGCCACTGTACCTGCTGTACCAGCCATTGTACCTGCTGTACCGACTGAATGGAGAGTTGTACTTGCTGTACTAGCTCTATTGCATGAAGACCCGTGGTTTTTGGGGAAGAATCAGTACCCACACGGAGGTATATGGATTATATTATTGGCTCGGCATTTCTACAGCCTATGTTCCGGCTTGGTTGCCTCGTGTTAGGCTGTGTTATGGCATTTGTATATGGATAATCCGGCATCTCCCGTGGGGAGAGTAAGGCCCTCAAAGCTTGTACATGATATTATTCTCCTTGGGTAATAAAATACTCCAAGGGGGGGGTCGGCCCATTCCGGCCTCTATGCGGTGTCACGTGTGCAAGCTCCATTTTCAGCATTTGTGGATGTTTTGTCCAGCTTTTATGCAAAGTGATGATGGATATGTGTTAAGGCTGTGGCCATGTTTAAATGTTTTAATATGCATTGATGGTATCAACAAGTGTGTCAAAGGCCCTAGTCCCCCGGGCACCCGCCCCCCGCGAGTTTCATTGGTATCAGAGCATAGGCTTTCTTGGAAGCGAAGGCTTCCTTCTATCAATAAGGAAGAGAAAAGATCTGGAGTGGGGACCACACTTACCATCATTGCTATTAAGCATGGCCAGCCACTTCAGAGCCTATGAAGCAAGAGCATGAGCAATAGACAGCTTGGTCTAAGGATTTATGAATTCACAAAATTTATCTTGGAAGTATGGAGTTGGCTTTATGTGCACACGTTTAGCACTCTTTCCATATGGATATTGTGGATTATATTATCAAGCTTACAGGCAAGCTATATGGAGATATATCTCAAGATATCTTAAGGATATGGTGACGAGATATTTTTGTTGGCTTCATGACCAACCTGGCAAAGAACAGCTAAGTATACTTTGAGTTTGCAAAGTTGGTGCTTTTGCTATTTACTATGAAGTGTTTTTGATGTTCACTAACCCTTGTATAGCTATGCAAGGAGAAAGGTGTTGTTGTTTGCCTTGAGATGGTTTCAGGGAAACATTGTTTATGGCTCCCTTTAATGGGATGAATTCTTTTCATGGCTCCCTTTATTGGGATGGATTATATCTATGGAGATTTCTTTCTTGGACGAGATTTATATAGATATTGGGCTTCACAAGCAATTTCTATGGACGAATCTGTCCGAGTTTATAGAGAAGCAATCTTTGGATATCTCATGGATATGATGCTTTTATGGATAAAGTCCACCTCTACTCCAAGGTGTGTGGTTAGCACGGAGTATGTGGTAAGAGTTATGGTATACAAGGATTATGATATACAGGTGTATGGATTCCTGGACTTCTTTTCTAGGAATTTGGATCCATCCTCAGGTTTATGGATTATTCTTTTTGGCTCCCTTTATTTGGGATGCATTGATTTTATGGAAGTCGTGGTTATCTCATGGATCGAGGATTTCTATTGGCGGCCGAAATGCATGTAAAACTACTGGTGGTCGAAATGCCTATGAACTATGTGTAGCAGATATGCCTATAAACTATCTATGCCTGTGAGTGATTCTTATTTTATGTTACACACTTGAGTCCACCTCTCCTCCAAGGTGTGTGTTCAGAGTACCAACACGGAGTGCAAGTGGTAAGAGTGGACATGATGCCTAGTTGGTAGGGGACTTATGTCTATACCAAGGGTCATGTGGACTGACACCTTCTTGGCAGGAGACTATGTCTACGCCAAGTGTCAGTAGACTGGAATGTGGTATGCTGGGGACTTGACGTCTGCGCTCAGATCCAGTGGACGTTCTACATCCGCGTGCACGGTCAATCGGTCTTCTATTTCTCTGCCTGGTCTTTGCATATGTAAGCATGGAAGCCAGTGGAGAGTAGCATGCGTTTGACGTGACACTGGGGATTGGGGAACGAGTAATTGCTTCTTGGAGTTGGATTCAACTTAGAGTATGGACAGAGAGACATGATTATGATACCTGGCCTTATGGGACTTTTTTGTCTCACCCATTTATTTTGGGACATGATTATGGTATCTTGACTTATGGGACTGTTTTCTCTCGCCCATTTATTTGGGACATGGATTATTTCAGTCATATTGGATTTTTGAGACTGTCTAGTCTCGCCCACTTGATGGGACATGATTATATCTTGAATATATGGCTTAAAGCTTAAAGTTGCGGACAACTTTTAAGAAGTTGGGGAGGATGTCACCAGCCTGGACATTTCCCAGTCTGAAAAGGGGTCTGGTGGACTCCAGGATGCTTAAATATTTGGAAAGTACAAGCTTTGGGAATGGGGGATTATCCTAGAATACAAAGAACCACACTCCTAAAATTTAGGAGAGTTGCTATTTTTGGCCCGACTCCGATGGAAATTCTGTTCGCGTCATTACATCTGGAATTGAGCAGATACCAAGAGTTGGCAAAGTGCCTATGACAGAATGTCTACCATTTGGGATATTTTTAGAGGTAAAGATTATGGAAGGACCCATCTCTTAGATTGGGACATGTGGCAAGAAAGTGGACCAAAGTGAGACAAGTGGCCTGACACTTGTTAGAAAAAGGATCAAAGTGAGACAAGTGGCCTCACACTTGTCATTGTAGCCTTCTCTTGCCATTTTAGCTCATGGGAGGCCTAAATCTATAAATTGGAGCCCTCTCTCTTCATTAATGGAGGCTTTCTTGCTGCACACTAGCCTCTACCACCGTTGAAGGCTTCTCTAATGATGGCTACTCTCTTTCTCTCTCACTTGAAGGCTGCCCATGAAGAATACCGGCTGTATGGGACTGTTTTGGAGGCTTCCATCGCGAAGAAATAGTGAAGGCAAGGGTATTCAATCATTTATTATGATTTCTAGCCATTGTATGTGTTGTACCAGCATTTGTACTTGCTGTACCTGCTGTACCAGCCACCATACCGGCTGTACCAGCCACTGTACTTGCTGTACCTGCTTCTGTACTTGCTATACCTGCTGTACCAGCCACCGTACCGGTTGTACCAGCCACTGTACTTGCTGTACTTGCTGTACCAGCCACCGTACCGGCTGTACCAGCCACTGTACCTGCTGTACCAGCCATTGTACCTGCTGTACCGACTGAATGGAGAGTTGTACTTGCTGTACTAGCTCTATTGCATGAAGACCCGTGGTTTTTGGGGAAGAATCAGTACCCACACGGAGGTATATGGATTATATTATTGGCTCGGCATTTCTACAGCCTATGTTCCGGCTTGGTTGCCTCGTGTTAGGCTGTGTTATGGCATTTGTATATGGATAATCCGGCATCTCCCGTGGGGAGAGTAAGGCCCTCAAAGCTTGTACATGATATTATTCTCCTTGGGTAATAAAATACTCCAAGGGGGGGGTCGGCCCATTCCGGCCTCTATGCGGTGTCACGTGTGCAAGCTCCATTTTCAGCATTTGTGGATGTTTTGTCCAGCTTTTATGCAAAGTGATGATGGATATGTGTTAAGGCTGTGGCCATGTTTAAATGTTTTAATATGCATTGATGGTATCAACAAGTGTGTCAAAGGCCCTAGTCCCCTGGGCACCCGCCGCCGCGAGTTTCAGCCATACTCAGTAATCCCGTGCTCGACATGCTTGAGAGAGGTGTACCCTCTCCTTGAGGATGATGACAGTCTCTTGTACTAGTGCTTATACCCCATATACTTCCCCATGATGATCATTATATCCTCTACTTTCAGAGAGCTATGTTATTTGTACTTTTT
The DNA here is from genome assembly GCF_041138505.1 of Cibotium barometz. Lineage (NCBI taxonomy): Eukaryota > Viridiplantae > Streptophyta > Polypodiopsida > Cyatheales > Cibotiaceae > Cibotium > Cibotium barometz. The sequence continues at coordinate 25,450,020 of NC_141088.1, read as the reverse complement.
TTTTCCCTCTACTTAATCACTTTGGTGTCATAAACCCATTGACTCTTTAGGAGGCATTTAATATAAATCTCTCTCTCTCTCGGCCATACTCATCAGCCCCATGCTTGATATTTTGGAGAGTGGTATACCATCAACTCAGAGCTGATGTTGCTCTCATGTTTCTATGTTCTTAGTATTCCATGATGAGTTTCCATGGACAATTTTGTATCACCCTAGTGAGATAGCTATGTTTACGTTTTCTTTCTGTTTTATTTTCCATTCCATGATGAGATATGCCATGGACATTATTGTATCACTTTGGTCTCATAGGCCCATTGGGTCTTTAGTAGACACTTAATATATCTTTCTTTCTTTCTTTCTTTCTCTCTCATATCTTTACTTTCTGAGCCATTATTGAGAAGGCAAAGACAAAGAAGCAACATGTATACTGTTGTTTTGTGGATTTCCAGAATGCTTTTGACTCCGTCGCTTGATCACAACTTCTTAAGAGCTTGCAGGTGCTTCAGTTTTCATTAGACATGCTATGGGGAGTGATACCCTTATATGAGGCTGTGACAGGAAGGGTTCAGGCACCAAGAGGGCTCTCTGGGGACAGCAGCAACACTATTGGCGTTAAACAGGGCTGGCCACTCTCTCCTACATTGTTTGGGCTGTATATAGATGAGATCTCATCATTTGTGGACAAGTTTGGGGGAATAGGCTCACGGTTTGGCTTAGGCAGTGGTGCCCATTTTGCTTTATGCTGATGACATAGTACTGATTTCTGATTCTGTGGAGGGGTTACAGAGACATCTTAATGCATTACAGAGGTTTTGTGACAAGAGAGACCACACAACAAATCTCGGAAAAACCATGATCATGGTCTTAACACTTCATATGAGAAAGGGTATGTTGGTCTTTCCTTTACAGAAGAGCCGAGGTGGAGATCGTCCCAATCTTATGTTTACCGTGAAGTGACCTTTATAGGCCCGATCTTTTGCATGAGACCAACCACCGAGGCTTACCTTGCGAGATGGTATGCAGCTCTAGGCCATCTCAAGAGACACTGTTTCCATGCCCACTTCCAGGAGCCTTGCAGAGCAAATGTTGGCCTTTTGACACTTTGGTGCACCCTGCAGCGAAGTACAGTGCCCCCTTTTGGAGGCCAGATCTAGGAGAGGAAGATTGGAGGAGGACAAACAGACAGCAGATGCTGATGCTCTCATAGCAAATAAGCAATCAGTCTACACGAGATCATCTTAGCTGAGTTTGGAGCATCCCCCTGCTATAGATGCACTTTTTCAGACCATCTACATACACGATGTAGATGCAGATCAACTTCCATGGTTGGCCCTGGCTATAGATGCACTTTTCCAGACCATCTACATACACAATGTGTATACACTAAATGCAAACCAACTTCCATGGTTGGCCCTTGAGTCCTCCATGCAACTTACATGAAAGGGACAGAGAAGGTCTTGGTACTCACAGGTGGTGGTTGATTTGACCAACATGGCCTTCGGATGGGGACTGCCTCCCCCCCTTCCAGTATAGCCTTGGAACTATCTTTTTTGGATCTCTCCTGTCAGATGAACTTGGCAGTGAGTCCCTCGTGATCACGTGCCTGCCCATTACATAGTCTACGAATGGCCTTGAGGACCAGACCCTTTGTGAAGCAGGTGGAGGGCGTGAGGGGCGGGGATCTGGAGGTGGGGGCAGAGGTGGCTGATGGGGGATATGATAAGAGGGAGCGCACATAGGAGTGCCATGTGTCTGGGCATGTGATAGGTGTGGGGGGGCGATGTTCTCGGAGGCTGAATATGGCCTACGAGACCCAATCATGCAAGTAAATGGTATACAAGAGAATAAAAAAGTTAAATCAAAAGGTCCTAGCCTTGGACTGTGTAGAAATCATGTCCTCTGAGTACTTTGCAGTGGTGTAACATTTCCTCTGCCACCAGTCAATCCTTTTAAAGATGAGCTGCAGCAGTCTTAGTTATTTCATGGTTGGCCCTGACTATAGATGCACTTTTCCAGATTATCTACATACACGATGTGTATACATTAGATGCAAACCAACTTCCATGGTTGGCCCTTGAGTCCTCCATGCAACTTACATGAAAGGGACAGAGAAGGTCTTGGTACTCAGAGGTGGTTGGTTGATTTGACTTGGAACTGCCTTTTTTGGATCTCTCCCATCAGATGAACTCGGCAGTGAGTCCCTCGTGATCATGGGCCCGCCCATTATGTAGTCTATGGATGGCCTCGAGGACCACACCCTTTGTGAAGAAGGTGGAAGTGGTGGGGCAGGGATCCGGAGGTGGGGCAGAGGTGGCTGATGAGGAGCGTGCATAGGAGTGCCATGTCTTCGGGCATGTGATGGTGTGGGGGGAGATGTTCTCGGAGGCTGAATATGGCCTATGAGACCCAATCTTGCAAGTAATTGTTACACAAGAAAATAAAAAAGGTAAATCAAAAGGTCGTAGCCTTGAACTGTGTAGAAATCATGTGCTCTGAGTACTTCACAGTGGTGTAACATTTCCTCTGCCGCCAGTCAATCCTTTTAAAGATGGGCTGCAGTAGTCTTAGTTATTTCATCTTTCTTCTCATAAACATCGTCAAGAACAAATATATATATACACACACACATACATACATACATACTGTGTATGTATTTATGTGTGTGTGTGTGTGTGGAGAGAGAGAGAGAGAGAGAGAGAGAGAGAGAGAGAAAGTATGCCAACATAATTGTGCAAACAAGGGTTGGGTTCTAACCTTTTCAAGGTAAGCTGCCGCAGACTTAGTTATTTCATCTTTCTTCTCATAAACATCGTTGATATTCATCTTTGGCACGGTAGATGTTATTACTAAACAAGTGATGCGAACAATCTTATCAGTTTGAGCCACATGTAAAAATCTTCTATGCTCACTTGCTTCCCAATTCAAAAAAGCAAAAGAATACAACACATTGACAAAACATTTCTTACTATCTAAAATAAAAGATCTGATCTGCAGCCTTGGATCCGTAAGCTTGTAGAATGCATGGTCTGCCATTTTTGGAGCAACCCGGTACTGAAGTGAAGCCGCCACAATCAGGAACACATTGTCCTGCCAACACATAGAACTTCAAAACCTGCAGCTACTTCAAATTGAGTTGGCAACGGACACAACAGCAAACCTTTGTTTTAGTTTGGCACTTAACATCAAGCTGCTGAAGGCGCAAATTTACGACTCTTTTGACCTTCTTCCCAATGCACCAGTTCACACAATGGACCCCTGGCTCGAGCACTTCATCAAACTTTCCCCATCTTTCTTTGATGCCTACTTTAGGCTGACTAATTTGCAGACAACAGCAAATCTGCCCCATAGGTTGTGTCCGTGTACCTTGGAAGTAACTAAGACAGATATCTGCACAAACAAAAGAAATTCTTGTGAAAGAACGAACTTGATCACAGGGTCATGGATCCGTTTAACATGACGAAAAAGTAGCCCTACGATGACCAGTGTAGAGGGTAGAAAAATGCAAATGTATGTGAAGAGAGGTTAATGGAATGGCCAAGCATGCTACATGATGGTGATTAAATCACTACTACTTGCAGAGCATCGATAAACCTTGTAGCCTAAGGCTTATACATGCCCCAACAAGATGCACTTTACACCATCACCATGAGCGCAATCAGCCATACAGCAATAGGAACTGAATAAAGATTACAACCTTCAAATTTCAAATACGAATGCAGCACCACACCCAGGCTAAAGCACCGATCTATGCTGCATGGGCTGTATGAACTTGCACATGAACGAGGCAGAAAGTATAGAAAGACCATATCCTCCAAAACAAAAGCTTCGTTTATAAAAGTCCTGCCCCAACAGAGATAAACTTTCTCATTTGTTCAGGACTTGGGGAGAGGTTTCTTCCGGATTCAATTTTATTCTCCAATTTCTTGTCCAAAAATGAGGATGGTCTAGCCTCAAACTTATTTTTGGTGACAGATGTTCCTTTACAAGTCATTGGACTTAACCAAAGTCCATACCCTGGAAAAATGTGTCCCTTTACAAGTTATTGGACTTAACCATATTCATGTTGAGGGCCTTCCATGTTTATAGAGTGACTAGAGGTTGAGGAGATTGTCAAAGCAAAAGACCATTCTTGATGTAGAGCTTATAATAGTCAAGATTCTTGCCCAATAAAGTAGCATTTGTATGTTCAGCTCTGCGGTGAAGTCCAAAGAAACCCAAATCTTTGATGTGTAGCGCCAGGTCTTAGATAGATTTCCAGCCCCTCTCTTTGTCGTTAGAGACCCATGCAGGGGCCACCATGAGTGGAGACCTTAACAATCAAGAGATTTTGATGATACACTCTCTTTCGCATACCTAGCACTTTTACACTTGAATTTCTTCTAAGTCCACACATTCTTTCCCCGGCAATCTGGAAGTTTTGCTGATACACACACTTTCGCATACTTTGCACATAAGTCCTTGAGGCCAATAATTGTAAGAATTTCTTCTTAGTCCTATCAGCAATATCCATGGATGTAAGAGATAATTCTCATGCTGCCTTGCTAGGTTCTCGGCCTCGTCTAGCCTGGGACCTTTGGCGGCAGGCCCAGCACGTAGCTTTGGAGACTGGCAGGCCTTTTGCAGTCTTCCAGAGGAGAGGCTGAGTCACTTCAGAGAGGGGTTGATTATGAGGGATGACATTCAGGAGGCACTCACAGAGGAGTGGTTCACGCCTCTCGAGCTAGTGGCCCCACGTTGGATGGGAGCCTCTAAACAGTTGGAGATCCTGATTGCTGTCAGAGCTTGCACTGAGGATGGCAGATGCCTCTACTATGAGATTCAGGATGAGGGCAGACTTCAGAGAGTGGAGGTGGAGTCGCCTTTGGTTGCAAAGTGCACCTTTCAGAGGATACGAGTAGTGGCCGCCGCTTCTCGGAAGTGGCATATTGACCCAGGCCCTGCAGATGTGCTCCCGGATTGGCGCATATGGGCATATGCAGCGCGCCCCTTGGCCCGGCTACAGTGGGACCCTGGGGAGTACGAGTGGCATGATCCTTATGCATCCCTTGAGGCCACAGAGATCACCTTTTTTCAGTATACTGTTCGGCTGGGGCGGCATATTTTGACGGCGAGGAGGATGGTCTCTCCAGCTGCAGTGGGGCACTGGCGGCTACAGGGGCTCTCACAGGAGTTCCTGGAGGATTTTTGGGCCCGGCTCTGGGCTAGTCGACAGGCCCGCAGGATCTCGACTTTCTAGTGGCTGGTCGCCCACAGGGGCTCAGCAGTTGGCACCTGGCTTGTCTACAGCGGTCTTCCGGCGGCCTGCGTCCGATGCGGCCACCCTATGGAGACACAGAGACATTGCCCTCAGGCGCAGCAGATTTGGCTGCGGATGCTGCGTATTCTGGCCCCCCTCTCTCCAGAGGGTATGTTTACGTGGGGTGCCGCTGCTTGGTTGACTTCGTCAGGGCCTGCTATGGGCTATGAGACGGAGCAGGACAGTCAGGCCATCAGATTCATTAGGGGCCAGCCTCGCCTTGTTCCTTCACCGGATTTCTCATCCGCCAGCTGGACACAGGAGAGGGATCTACGATGGGAGCTCCTCAGCAGCCTCACCATCTGGTTCACCTGGAGGGCCCGGTGTTTCAGGGCCTTTGAGGGGAGACTGGAGCCACCAGCAGAGACTGTACGGGGGATTTGGCAGGAGTTGATCCACACCCTGCGAGGACAGTATGACCGCATCCGGGGTGACTCGGATGAGGCGATCTTGCGGCGCCAGGCCTTTCACACCTCCTGGCGCAGCGGCCCCTTCTATACTCTACACGCGGGGTCCCCCCGTTGGCATTACAGGCCACCTGTTTGGCTTTTCCCCCCTCCTATTGTATGATTTAGCCCCTCAGTTCTTTGTACCGATGCTTGTACTTTTCAGCACCTAGGGAGAGTCTCCCGGGCTGCCTTGTTTTGTTCACTGCTCTGTTTTTCTTGTGAGCAGGAGAGGATCTTTTGTAGCCCTACGGGCGTTTTTATATAACTAATGAAAGGATCTTTTCTCGATTTTTTTTTTTCTCATGCTGCCTCTTATAGTGTAAAGGACAAAGCCTTATATATTTGTGTATGTGTAGGGAGAGGCAATGTTTAAAAGAGTGTTTAGAGGGGAGTAAAGGTTGCAAGGATTGAACCTTACATCCTAGGCTATCCACACCATTAACCACCGCACCCACGAATGCTTGTTGCTATACACTTTTTTGAAACTGTACACACCTGGAGCACTCCGGCTGCGTGGGGTCCACCTCGTGTTACAGACTTTCAGTTTGACTATGTAGGAGATACTGAGATAATTCTTCCTCTATGAAGGTCACTCTATACAAGTGTATGATAGCACATGAGTTAATCAGTAGGCTATAATTCAATCTTGCATCATACAGTGTATACAAGGAGTGTATTTATAAGAGTATGTATGCATGTAGGGTGTCTAAATTACAGGAGGATGGACATACATTTGACCCTCTAATTAAGAGGAGATTTTATACATTATGAGGTCCTGAAGGAATGACCATATGAGTATTTCTTAAGAGCATTTCTTAAGGAATGACCATATGAGTATTTCTTAATGGGATCAAGGGCAACACCTTGTCTCCTCTATGGTCTCTAAGCTAAGTGACCAAAGAGTAGCCCTTCCTTGAAAAGCAATCTGAGGGAGGTGGTGTTTGCTCATATTTCAAGCAGATTACGGAATTGTAATTGAACATGCATGCAAAGTATGAATCATTAAATGAATGCGTGATACCTACATGCGTACTATTGCCATAGCCACAAAATAGGAACCCTGTGTGTGAGTGCATTCATAATAACAGCTCAAATGACAAGATCACGCACAGCAGTAAGAGATGAGCATTAAACATTTGTAGGTTGCAGAAAGGCTCACCTTCTCAAACACTGTGCAGAAGCACTCGGGAGTGCGTAAGGGAGCTTGCTGACTTCGCAATCTCTTGTGTGCAGAGAAGCTTCGATGTCAAACCTCCTTCCCGGTACATTTTTAGTAACCTTCCATACACTCTTTGAATATATCCTGTAACGTGCAAGCACCGGAAAGGTGACGCTCCAAGAGCGCTCTTTCACACCCATACCTCTTTGTTGCTTTCACAGCACGCCTTTTGCACACTCTTGTTGCCTCTCCCGTGTGAAACGGCACGCCATATTAGCATTGGCTTAGGGAGGAGATATATATATATATATATATATATAGAGAGAGAGAGAGAGAGAGAGAGAGAGAGAGAGGAGGATAAAATAGTGGAAACTAGTTTGGTTGGGTAGGTGTTTTGTGTTACTCGAAATAGAAGTGTAGTATACAAACACTACAAAAGATCACTTCACTAACTAGCATAGTAGGTTGTCATGTATCAATAGAGCAAAAGGAACACTTAGTCTTGTGGAAAACTTGCACATAAACTGCCAACCACTATGCATCCTATTTTTACACCACTACAGGCTGCCTAAATTTCGACGTTTAGTCCGATGCGAAAATGAATTGCAATGAAAATACAGGAACGTCCATATGCATGTCGACACTTCCGTCGATATCAAATCGTCGGTATAATCGTCGAAATAACCATCGAAAATACCATCTATATATCTATTGGAATAAATGTCTTTATATCAATTTGAAAACTAGTTGAAAAAATGTTTTAGTTACTACAGATATTTCGACGCTTTTTTAGACGTGTAATCCGACGATTTTTAGATGTGTAATCCGATGACTTTTTCGACGCTATTAGAGACGGATGCAGGTTTTAAAGTTTTTTGGCATAATGGTGCATCCAGGTGCAGATGTGTACCTGGTTGCACCATTATGGTGCATCCAAGTGTAGAAGTGTACCTGGTTTTTTTTTGGCATAATGGTGCATCCAGGTGCTAATGTGTACCTGGATGTACCATTATGGCAAATGTATAGAGACCTTGCTTCAACTGGTCTCAAATGAAGAATTTGACACAATTAAACATTTAAGACAAAGATTCATTGATACAAAGATATGAGTAATTGTCGACTGGATATCAAACATTAAATACGAAAATTGTTGCATATATAAATGTTGTCGTATAGGTGAGCAAATTATACACGACCAAAAAGAGTGCAAAATGGATCTATATAACCCCAAAATGGATCTATACAACTTCATCTACATATCTAAGCAAAAAGAAGCCCGTAGATGCAAGCTACTAAGTGGTATCCATCCGCGAGCTAGTCTCCTCTGGGGGGCTCAAGTATTGCTCTCTACAAAGACAATGCAATGCCCACAAGCTAGCCCCTGCAAACTAAAATGATCTACAAGCTCATAACATATATTCAAAAGAGACTTACCGAAACCACAACTGCTCAATTCACATTCTCGCCATCGTGCTCCATTTGCTCAAGCAAGTCATAGCGCTCCTCCAACTCAGTAGGTCACCGTCTCTTGCATGCATGGAAACAGCACGTAAAGACATACAAGTATACACTTTACATACACATGAGAGGCCACGAGAAGCATGGATACTTCCAAAATACTCATAGAATGAGTCCCAATTCATCGCTCCCAGGGTGTGAGCTCCCTATGCTCTCCATCCGCTTCACCATCGCGCTGCCACTGCTTCCTCTTGTTACGCGTACCGTCAAGGGTTTCGGCGTGCTTTCTCACCTCCTCGTCCCATTTCTCTTGGTCCACGTGCCAAGGCTTTTATCTTCCTCTTTTCATTGCTTGGGTGATATCGAACCGCTTATGCTTTATACAATCTCTCATGAGATCGTAGATCCATCTTTTTGGTACCTCCTCTGCTACCTGCCGGAGCTGGCTTGAACTCATTCTTGATTTGATTGCATATACGGGTTTTTTTCTCTAATGAGAGGTGGGGAAATGTGGTCATAGTGTTGTGGGCGAACACTATGCCACCTAGTTGCCTTATGCAACTCCACATCTCTTGTCCTACCTCATCAAGAACTACACGCTCTTCCCGCACCGTGTAGTAAAGATATTGATTTGCATCGAGAGAAGGACTACTACCAAAATGCCAACTAGAGCAATGTGATGAGATGGGGGAGTCAACCACACTATGTATGGGTGGCCTCTCTCATGGAGTGGTAATTGCATCTATGGAACCACGATTAAACCAACCACCACCACCACTATGACATGAGCACCTACTATGGTTAGAGGAATGGCCCGAGGGTGGGGTGTGAGTAGGGGATGTCACGGGTGTGACCGTACGTGTGATTTACTCTACGATGGGCTAGTCGGCTCATCTCGATTAAAGTAGGCTAGAGCCATGGCTTGTTGCTCAGGAGTGGCTTGTGCAATGAAAGAGAAAAATAGTTGGGTCTCGTAATACGTAGAGTAAGCGGGACAGTTGGTTAGGGGGTACTGCCAGGGGTCAGCCGGGTTATATCCCTCCATGATCTACATACATGCATGCATGGACATGGTTTAGGGTTTGCATATGTACTTGTAACATAACACCCAAGGCCATGTGGCCATATATTTACAAAAAGAAATAAGGAAAAAAATATAAGATAAGAGGGCTTGTGCAATGAAAGAGAAAAATAGTTGGGTCTCATAATACGTAGAGTAAGCGGGACAGTTGGTTAGGGGGTACTACCAGGGGTCAGCCGGGTTATATCCCTCCTTCATGATCTACATACATGCATGCATGGACATGGTTTAGGGTTTGCATATGTACTTGTAACATAACACCCAAGGCCATGTGGCCATATATTTACAAAAAGAAATAAGGAAAAAAATATAAGATAAGAGGGCTTATCTCTAATAATGGATGGGGAAAGTTATAGAGTACCTGCATGATAAAATTAAGAAAATAAACAAGGATAAGGGGGAGGTTAAAAGAGCTTGATATACATGGACATGGTTTAAAGTTTGCATATGTACCTGTAACATAACACCCAAGGCCATGTGGCTATATATTTGCTAAAGGAAGTAAGGAAAAAAAAAGCATAAGCTAAGAGGGCTTACCCAGCAGATGGGGAAAGCTGCAGAGTACCTGCTGCTGCATAACAAAATCAAACAAATAAATAAGGATTAGGGAGAGGTGAAAAGGGCTTGATATGACAAAATTAAGCAAATAAACAAAGATTAAGGGCTAAAAAGGGCTTACCTTTGCAAGAATCAAAGTAGATGGTTGTGAGCTAAGACCTGCAAAAAAACCCCCAAAAAATAGGTTAGACCTACATGCAACAATTTGTACATGAGTAGAAAAGAGGAAAATAGTAGACTGTAGAAACCCGGAGGGGAGAAGGAAGAGTGTGGGGGGTGATTCCATCACAATGTCGAGGGGGGCGGGGGGAGGTGCAAGTGTAACTCATCTTCACCATAGAGCTTCCAACAAGTACCTACAAGAAAGCGAACCAATATGCAGGTTTTCAGCACTATAAAATTTTAATGCCATCAAAAAAAGCATCAAAAATAACCTAGGAAAATAAGTCTAAAATAATATTGTTAAAAACGTCAAAAAAATGTCCATAAATATTATATTTTGATGCCTTTTTAAAGTAATTTTTGACGTTGTTTCCAACGATTATATAGACGACAGGGATTTTATATTCAAAAAATAAATAAAAGGCATTTGAAATTCAAATGTGTTTCGCACCCTGACACCTTTTCCATTTGAATGTAAACTTTGGTCGACTAGACCAGTGCCTAATATATAAGGAGCCATTCCCCCCTCTCAAAAAAACACAAATTTGGCCATTCCCCCCTCCTAAATTGATCATGGACCTCGAAAACACTACTGTAAACATGTCATCTTGTCAAACAATGAGAAGAAATGCTTGTTCTCTTGCAACTAAGCAAGTATCAAATCTCTTGACGGCGGTGAATTTGTGACGACCATGTAAAAAAGAACAATATATTTCTAGTTGAGTGTCTAAATACCTTACTTGCTGTTGTGAATATGCACCCTCGCAATGATGAACCGATCGACGGCGTGGACCTTCGGCGACCCGAGCAGAGTAGACGAACAACAACACAAGCAAGTACTACTCAGCCTCATGTTGAAGATAAAACTATGGTGGACTCTCCAGCGCCTTTGGATCAAGACATGGATGATATGATAGACACCCTACATGACGCAGGGAATCTGAAGCGAGAAATAACACACGAAATGGGCAGTGTCCATCAATGCATGGAGCAGGTCTCGAGAGAAGATCAAGAGTTACGTAGGGTGGCTCATACGTCTCTTTATCATGGTGCACATATATCTGTTTTGTGCACATGCCTCGCAATGCTAAACTTGCAATCAATATTTGAATGGTCTGATACTAGTGTATCAAAACTTTTTACGTAAGTACTTATCACCCTTTCCATTTTTGTCTCTTTATTTTATATTTTCTAATCATTGTGGCCAATATGATAGGTCATTGAGAGATCAAATATTGCTCGAGGGCAATGAGATGCATACGGACCGTATGCATGCAAAATCCATCTTACAATCCATTAGTATGGACTACAATTCTCACTATGCTTGTCCAAATGATTGTGTTCTCTATTAGTACGAGCATACAAGTATAGCACAATGTCCGCGGTGTGGAGAATCTAGATATAGGAAAGATGTCTAAGGAGAAAGGGTTCCTAGAACAGTACTAAGGCACTTCCTTGTCATTCCACGGATTCAAACAATGTTCAAGTGTAAATCCATAGTGTCTATGATGTCGTAGCATCGAACCACTAGATCTATGAATGATGTTATGCATGTGCCCATTGATTGCCCTACATGGAGACACATTAAGGAAAAGTGGCCAGACTCTAACGACAAGCCTCGTAACATTTGCCATAGGCTAGCTATGGATGCTGCGAACCCGTTTGGTTTTAAAAGCTCAACATGGAGCACATGGCCCATTTTTCTTGTGAACTTCAATCTTCCACTGTGGTTAGAAAATAAAGAAGAGGCATATTTTGCTCTCATTGATAGTGCCTGGGAAGTACAAGATAGCTAGAATGGATGTGTACTTAGCCCCATTAATAGAAGAGCTACAAAGATTGTGGTAAGGAATTGATGTTCACGACATGTCAAAGAGGTTTAGACAAAGGGATTTCTCATTACGAGGAATACTAATGTGGACTATGCATGATTGGCCAAGCTATGGAGAATGCAGTGGTATCTTATCCAAATTCAGCCAAACTGAACCTGGAAAATTCTAGAAACTAGTTGGACTTGGTTAGAGGCCTCCCTCACCCTTACAAGAAGATAAAAATTAGATCTCGGTGCCTTGGAGCACTTGTATTTCTTGTGTGATATAACTACTATTTTCTTATTATCCATGTTGATATCTATAATGTTTGTATAATATTAATTGTTTTAATACAGGACTATCAATCTCTGGATAGCATGCCTTTTGTGTGGGCCTAGACTAGAGGCTCTCCATTCAAGATGCTTGAGAAAGATGGTGTATGAGGGTCACAAGAAGTATCTACAAGAGGACCATGAGCTACGTGAGGGCTTTTTGGGTTGATCTCCTCCTACACTAAAGGCACGCGATTAGAAGAGAGCATGGGAGGACAACAAAGGTTATCCACCCCCCGGAATGAAGCGATTATCCATCTTCTGCAAATTACGATATTGGGACAGTCTTCTAGTTAAGCCTTTGCTTGAACCTATGCATATTTTAAAAAATATATCCGTGGTGCATTGGAAAACTAGTAATGGGGCCAAAGAGCGCAAGGGCTAAAGGGAGGATTTACAAATAAGTGATCGTATGCAACACTTATGGCCATGAACCAAAGCTAATAGTAAGCAGCTGCTACTACCAAAGCTCCTTGGGTATTGACGAAAGAAGAGGAAGCTTAAGTTAAGAAGTGCATTTTGGAGTTTTGTACTCCGATTGGATGCATGCACTAACTAAATGGGGCGTTTACAAAGGATGACGAGCTCTCCGGCTTGAAATCACACGATTGGCACAAGTTCTTACAATATGTCTTGCCTGTGGCCATAAAGGGTTGCCTTACCGACAACATAAGGGATACAATATACAAGATTGGCATCGTGGTCCGTTGGATTTCATTAAAGGAGATAAAAAAAGACACTTTGGAAGTATCCCGCTTAAATACCATAGAAGTTGTTACATTGGTGGAGAAGTTTCTCCCAACCAGCATATTAACCATACAGATGCATCTCCTAGTTCATGTTGTGGATGAGGTAGTAGTGGCAGGGGTCATCCATTCATGTTAGATGTTCTGTTTGGAGAGGTTCATGAAGATGCTAAAAGGGTTTGCCCGTCAAAGAGCTCGCCTAGAGGGAAGAATGGCAATGGGATGGCTTGTACAGGAATCCCTAGTGTACATCACAGAGTTTCTTAGTATCTCAGACCCTGAATTCCTAAACTGTGGTCAACAAAGAATAATTTTACATCTTAAACTCTAGGAGTATCCAAAAGTGGATCAAGCGGTATGGAGAGGCCAAGAACGAAAGGAATCAAGCTTTTCAAAGGAGTCAAAGACTATGGCTCATCAACCATACCCTCCATCACTTGTTGCTATACTTCCAGCCTTTCCGTCAAGAAGATGGATCCAACAAACCTTACAAGAAGCAAAATTTTGCGGTGAAGTTACGAATGAGGAAGAGGAGCTTGCATACGGTTGTGACTATTATGTAGGTGATTTCATTCATTCTAAGCCTTGATATGTCCACATCTTCTCCAAATATTGTTTACAACCTTTCTATAAACTAATGGACGATGCATTATTTTCTTCTCGTACTAAAAATTTATAGCACTGTGGTCACATGGATGCCATTTTCAAGTGGAACAGATCGATAAGAAGAGAATAACATTTGATTGTGGTGTTAAAGAAAATTTCATGCAAGAAAGCAGGGCTAGTGCAAGTGATTTAAATACAGATGCGAACATGCTTGATTACGTTGGAACCATCCAAGATATCATCAAGGTTGGCTTTAGAAAGTTTGATACGCCGTTATCACTTGAGATGTGTGGTAGATGATTATGTGGCATGTGCGCTTTTGCCGCACAGGTCGTAGCTGGGGACTTGCCGGACACCGTATGCGAGCCACGAATGGCTGCAAGCATACAACCAGGAAGGCAAGCTCAAAACAGAATGCAAAAGGTGTGTCACTCACCGCTTAACTGCTGCCTTGAAGGATTCCTGCGTCGCAGCCGTGAAGGAGGAGCCGCCGTCGCCGCTCTACCGCCTCTCCGCCGCCGCCGTGCCGCTACACAGTGCTCGATCGCTCTCTCACTCACTCTCTCTCTCTCTCACAAACGCAGGAGAAGGAAACCAAAGAGATAAGGCAAGAGCACTCTTGTATTCACAACACATGAGAATGAGGATTTTAGGGTTACATTTGACTCATATAGGTGACTTGGCCGTTCACACTTGGGCGCCCATACATGGCCGGCCGACCCTAACCCTTATCCTATTGATATCCAAGGTGCGCCTCTCATCGGCGATCACCCAATCCCTTTATCCTTAACATATGGTGCCGACAAGCCCGGCCCATGACTCAGAATATTTAAATTAATGACGTAAAATATAGTATGTCGCAATGTCCGCCATGGGTTAACATGCCCCCCTTCCTGATGTAGATTCCATCCTCGGAAGCTATGGTATGGTAAGCTCGAGAGGGTTGTTGTGGTAGACCGTCTGCAAAACAGGGAAGTAGAGTGAAGGTATGCTGGAATTCAAAAGATATAAAGTGTATAAATTCAAGCGTGTGAGACCACAATGGATGTTGCTATTAGAACTTAGTTTAAGGGTACATGAGTGAGCTAGTGTAGCAAATTAATAGGAGTTTAAAATTATTGAAAGGAATTCAAGAGTTAGCAAGGTGTCAAAGGTTAATCAAGGTTTATAACTGGCCTAAGTCAAGGAAAATAACCAAGCTTAATAAATAAACAGATGACCATACTGTGTCTACTCTAAGAACAAGTAGTTACCACGAGCCTAGGGACACAAGAAACATCAGAGTTACAGGAGCCTTTTGCCTTCTTTTTTTTTTTTTTTTTTTGCACATGACAATTTTTATACACAATGGCGACCTTCCTAAGGCAAAACTAACATCGATCCTGGTACCATGTTTAACACAAGGCATTATCCAGGAATCTATTAGCTCACTTAAGGCAAGGCTACCCCCTACCAACCAAGGCATCGGTCTGGAGTAGAATACTCCTCGCCTACCAAGTATCAATAAGGCGATAGGCCAACATTAAAGCACATCATAGACTTGTATTGCCATTTATTGTAGGCTTTTTTTTTTTTTTTAAAGTTTGTTTTGATCTTCGCTCCTGAACTAAAATGTGTTCTTACATCTTTTCGACAAGGGGTAAAATCTATGTCCTAGAGGTCAACACACACACAGCCAGGTGTTCAAACATTAAGATGGTTTGACCCTAGACCTAAGACAATCGTATTCCAAGGTTAACTAAAGACGTCATGCTGCCTAGGAATATTTCCAATAAAGTTAAGCTCATTAATGATTTACACTAGCATGCAAGCAACTTCAAAAACTAAGTAGTACATTGATAATTTCCATGTGGTCATGCATTATAGTTTATGCAATTGATTGAACAGTAAAAACGAAAGAGAGTGGGTATGGAAGAATTACACCTGTAAATTGGAGATCTCCTTGATTTGACGAGACAGCTTGCAATTTGATGTAGATATATTTTGATGAACGTTGCGGCAGTCTCTGGACTTGGAAGCGAACCCACCTCAAACTTTTTAACCTGTACAATCAACTAACAAGCACTATACCTCGAGAGGCACATGAGTGTGAAAATTCAAGACTCGTTTAAAGAATCTAAACTAGAAAAAACTTGAAAACACTAACCTACCTACCAGTCACCACACTACTACTGAGGATACGGTAAGAGGATGTTGTAGAGTCCTGGCTCTAGCCCTAAGGCTAAGCCTCTATCCGCATCATCCAAATAAATAAAATCAACCTCAGTAGTGCCATGAGTTTCATCCGTCCATTCATCATTGTCCGATATTTCCTTTTCATTTTCCCATCCACATAGACTCATCAAGAATGTAACGATGCGAGGATAGTCATCTTGTGGAAAAGGAAAGCATTGGGCTATCGGGGATATGTCCTCTACAGAGTAGGGGTCAGTCATGGTTAATAGGCGAATTAGCCATTCTAATTCCTCAACATTTTCCTCTCTGGCTAATACATCTATATGATCCCATTCAGTTTCAATTACAGGATAGCACATGTGAAATATCTGAGAAAGGTACAGATGATACCTCTCATCAAAGGCGGGAGTGGATGAAGTGTATGATGATCGTGCATCTGCCATATCTGCAAACACAGATATAGCATCAGTAGGTTTGTGAGACAGGTCAATCTAGTTCTTGATTGTATACGGATATTTATCCTCTTTTTGTGCTCTTACTCTTTTTACTATTTTTGTTTTTCTTTTCTTTGTTTTGTTTTTTTTTGTTTTTTATAATGTATGAAGCTATATATATACATCCCCTTGAATTTGGCAATTACATGGTCAGGGGAGAAAGTTAAGGAGGAAGCATTAGAATGTCGAGCGTGAGTACATGCTCCCCCTTTCCTTGGGTAGATCATATTATTTGCAATGATGTTGCAGCCTCTTGGAACCAATTTGTCCAGCGGGTCATAGGTTGTGATGTGGGCAGATAGCTTTTTATGACCCTTGTGGCCACATCCAATTGCAGAGATGGTAGTGTACGTTCCCATTGACGAATGGAGGAAGTGGTTTCCGACGATACTATTACAAGGGGAGACGTAGACTCATCGGTTTTTTGTTGGGTGTTGACAAGAGTAGGTGTAGAGCATGTAGAAACTTCTATATGATTGTGTGCCTGGCATGAGGAGCTAGAAGCTTCATGTGGCTCCCCCCTTCCTGAGCTAGGTGGTAATGATCGATATCGTTTGGGAATCCAAACTAACTCTGGAAGTGGTGCGGAGCACTCTGTTACCTTTCCCTTACCACGGTCTTGAATTGTCATTGGGGTGGTAACAATTGGTTTGCAAGGTTTTATAGGTGATGTAGAGGGATTCACCTTATGTTTAGGGACCCAAATCTGGTCATTCCCCTCGTAGTACCCTTGGGCTACTAATAATTTTTTAGGGATCCATCGCGATGTTACATTGCCCTTTCTCGGGTGGGTAGCTACTTTCCTTTTACGAGGCTTCTTGGTGGCTGAACGAGATTGAGCAAGGGAAGTAGCTGTTAACGAAGCTTTGGGGACCCATTTGTATGTACTCTTTGGCATAGTAAGCGAAGCTTTAGGGACCACCTTGCCTGTTTCCACTCTTGGCGTTGAAGCGTTAGAGGGGTGGCCAACAATCGAAGATGGTTTTGCCACTGGACTTTGTGATTTTTCGTTATCTAATATTTGAGTGGATGACTTAGGTGCGGGATTTTGAGCGGTTAGACCTAGTGTTGGTTCTTGCGTTGTGACTTGTCTGGTTGCCCAATCGATATTGCACTTGGTGGCCATCATCCATTTGCGCCCTAAGATTACAGTCCCTTCCATGGTACCAGCAGGCATAACCAAAAAGCTTTGAATTATGGTTCCCTTGTCATAAGCAACCGGAGTGTGCAGAATTCCTGAGACAAAGGTTTTCTTCTTGTTGATTCCTTGAACTTGGATAGAACTCTTGGATAAAGGTGGTTTTCCCAGTTGACACCACACGCCATATGATAGCAAATTGTGTTGAGCTCCTGTATCCAATAATGCATTATACAGCACCTCCCCGTAAGGACTCTGTAACTCAATTGGGTATCTTAGAGGTGGGTCAGATTCCAATGCATCCTCCTCTGCTTCCTCGAAAAATACTTGCGTAATTCCCAAGTTGGCTTCTTGTTGTCGCCTAGCACGCTGTTGACGTTCTTTGGCTTCAACTCTCGCTTGTATCTTTCTAAGCTCAGCTTGTTCTTTAGCTGCCTTCTTTTGATGGATTGCATGTAACTCCTCCTGGCCCAGGGGGTCATAGTATCTTTTGAATTTACTCCCATTAAGGAATCCAATGGTTTCAACTCCGTCGAGAGTCTCTACTCTAATGGTACCTTGCGGGGTAATTTCACATACTCTATATGGTCCCTTACCAGCATATTTGAGCTTCTTCTTTTCGTTTCGCACTCCATACATCAGGACTTTATCCCCAACCTTGATGTCCTTGTCCTTTAGATGGCGATCAAACCATTTTTTCCTCCTATCCTTCTCCACAAGGGCATTGTGTACAGCCAATTGTCTTTCTTCATTTAGCCGCTCAAGGATATACAGACGTTCTGCTAAGGGATTACCATCCCAACCCTCTTGAGTAGCAACACGAAGACTTGGAATGACAAATTCCCACGGCATGACTGCTTCTTGGCCATATACCATTTTGAATGGTGTACAATTAATAGCCACTTTGTACGCAGTACGATAGGCCCATAAAGCTGTCGTAAGCTTTAGATCCCAATCCGTGCGATGAGCTTCAACTGTCTTTGTCAAAACAGAGATTAAAGTCTTGTTGGTACTCTCGACTTGGCCATTCGCTTGCGGATAGTAAGGAGTAGATTTATGATGGGATATCATGAAATTTGTTGTGAGCTCCTTAATCACTTCATTTATAAAATGCGTACCATTGTCGCTCACAAGTTCAAAAGGACAACCGAATCGTGTGATTATATTTTCAAAGAGGAACTTGGCTGTTGTCCTTGCATCTGCCTTATGTGTCGCTTTCGCTTCAGCCCATTTGGTCATATAGTCAGTGGCCACAATAATATAGCGAGATTGTGTGTTTCGGGCCGCTGGACTAATTGGACCTACAAAGTCTAAACCCCACTTTTCAAATGGTTGGTTTACTTTGATCGGATGTAGGGGCATCTGATCTTTCCTCTGCGGTTTCTTGTATCGTTGGCATTCATCGCAACCCTTCACAAAGAGTGATGCATCTTGGAACATAGTGGGCCACCAATACCCTGATTGTAAGATCTTTCGCGCAGTTAAGTCTCCTGAGAAGTGACCACCGGCTACGCCCATATGTGCCTCTTGTAAAATGTATAGATACTCATCCGCTCGGGCACAACGCCTAAGAACGTCATCCTTTCCTCTTTTATAAAGAGTCCCGGCTATCAGGCAATAGGGTTCGCATTCTTTGATCAGCTTTCGAGCTAGATCTTTACGAAGCTCCTTGGGTGGAAAGCCATTAACCAAAAAGTTAACAATCTTCTCACTCCATTCAGGCATTGTCTCCACCATGAACAGGGAAGTGTCAGGTAAGTCATCATCAACCCCTGTAGGAGCCTCACCATTGGGTATGCGAGACAAATGATCAGCCATAACATGTTTCTTGCCAGGTCTCACAACAACCGTGAAATCAAACTCAAGAAGAATCAATAGCCATCGTGTGATTCTTCCTGTGGAGCATGGTTTGTTTACCAGATACAACAATGCTTGATGATCCACATAGAAAACAAACTTGGTGGCAAGGAGGTAATAACGAAATTTCCTTACTGCATATATCATTGCCAACCCTTCTCGCTCCGTAGTGGTGTAGTTCATCTCAGCATCGTTCAACTGGCGACTGGCAAAGCTAATGGGGTAGTCTAGCTTGTGTTCTCCAGGTTGAGTTAACACACACCCAATAGCAAAGTTTGATGCATCAATATGCACATGGAAGAGTAAATCCCAGTTAGGCATTCTCAAGATTGGAGCACTCGCCAAGGCCTTCTTTAATAGCTCATAGGCACGGTCACATTCTTCGGTCCAAATAAACTCGATGAGAAGCTTATACAATGGTCGAGCTATCTCGGCGAAGAAGAGAATAAACCTTCGATAATAACCAACGTGGCCCATAAAGCGTTGGACTCCCTTGTAGTTGGTGGGTGGGGGTAATTCCAGAATGACCTTGATTTTACTCTCATCAGTGGAAATCCCATTTTTGGACACTATATGCCCTAAGATAACTCCGTGTTTAACCCAGAATTGGCATTTGAAAGGATTCAAGGAGATGCGATATAATCTACACCTTTCAAATATTTTTCGTAAACACATCAAGTGCTCGTCCCAAGAGGAATGAACACAAAGATCATCTAAGAAAGCTTCACAGAAGTCCCTTAGATATTCCTTAAAGGCCGTGTTTATCAATCGTTGGAATGTTGCAGGTGCATTGGTCAGGCCAAAAGCCATGACGCGAAAGGCAAACACTCCAAACTCCGTGATAAATGCTGTTTTAGCTTGGTCCTCGTCTGCAATTGTGATCTGATTGTAACCCGAGTACCCATCTAAAAAGCTATATGCCTCCTTGCCTGCCACTCTTTCAAGCACATGTTCAGAATATGGCAAGGGGTAATGATCCCTTCTGGTGGCTGCATTAACCTTTTTGAGATCAACGCACACTCTGAGTTTCCCATTCTTCTTTGGCACGATGACTATCGGAGAAACCCATTCTGAGTGCTCAATTGGGTATATGAATCCACATTTTACCAGCTTTTCAATTTCCTCTTGTACAATCTTTGCGTACTTAGGATTCATTGGGTAGGGACGTTGCTGGACTGGTTTAGCAGTGCTAATCATTGGAATCGTGTGTTGCACCACCGAGGGTGGAACACCCTTCATATCATGATATGTCC
The DNA here is from genome assembly GCF_041138505.1 of Cibotium barometz. NCBI lineage: Eukaryota > Viridiplantae > Streptophyta > Polypodiopsida > Cyatheales > Cibotiaceae > Cibotium > Cibotium barometz. The sequence continues at coordinate 25,429,445 of NC_141088.1, read as the reverse complement.
AAGCAAATATGTCCTTGAATTCTTTAAGAAGCTTCGTAAGTGCAGCTTCTTCCGCCTTGGTGAGGTCTTGAGCAATATAAACTGGTTTAGACTCCTCACCCGGATCTGCTAAGTCTATCTCCTTAACTACCGCAGGGCCATCGTAGACACCGCTACTCCCATTGGTAGGCGTTCGTTGGGCTTTTGTGTAGACTACTTTACGTTCCCCTGTGGTGAATGATTTGAAATGCCCGGGTGCGGGGTGTAAGTCTACTGGTTCTTGTTGTGCCAGACTTTTTTCTTTCAATTCCGCTTCCTTTTGTTGTTGAGCCAACTCTTGGTTTTGCCGCCTTCTTGCAGTACGACTTAGTTTCGGCTTCTCTTCGATTTCTAATTGGGCGACGTCATGAGGTTGCGGAATACACCACATGACACTTTGGAGGTATTGTCCCCAATTATCCGCTATCTTCCCGCCGATGAGCATCAATGGCTCCTACATAACTAAGCCATTCTGCAGTGGATCTTTCCTTGTTTATTGCAGTTCGTACATTAGCTCGATAGCGTTGGCGCTTATGTCTCGTTTTCTTCTTACCAAGTTTTTGATTTTTGTTTCTATCCGATTCGGACTCACTTGGTCGATCTTCACTTTCGGATGAACTGCAGGAGGCCACTGTCCTAGGCCTTGAGCACCTTGCTTCCACATTTGGGTGAATATTTGATTCATTTTCTCCATCAGGCTCAGGGTCAGTTTCTTCTTGAGATTCATACTCAGAGTTGCATTGGTCAGAGTCTTCGCTACTTTCAGTGTCGGTGGAGTTTGCCACGTTCTCGCCATCAGGAGTCATGTGCATAACACCTATCATGTTTATTGGCACTAACGGTGGCATATCTTGCCCCTCAGGTGTTACCCAACTTGTGCCTCTATTTCCCCATGTGTCTATGGTTGCCGCTAGGTGTACCCAATCCACGTTATCCGACTCAGTCATACCCGGTAGGACATCCATGTAAGGAGAATCTTTTCCATCATCAGTCTCTTTTTTGCATGTATAGCAATACCTTAATGGGGCGGAGTGAATAGTGGTATCTGATCGATTATCAATGATAACCTTGCTTCCTAAAGGATGCGCACGACCATTCTCAAGATCAACTCGAATGACAGAGTCCTGGAATTGTAGATAGACATGGTTTTTCGACCAGTCATGCACCATTTGTGCTTCCCTCATGAAAGGACGTCCTAAGATCATTTGATATGACATAGGATGCTTGGAGAAATCCATTACAATGAAGGTATGTTTTACCTTGTATCCCAGGACCTTGATCTTGAGGTCCCTTAACATTCCAATAGGTTTGGCTATGGTTCCGTTTGCCATCTTAACCACTATGTTTGTGACTTCGAGGTGAGGCCTTCCCATAGATTCCCAACAGTTTTTAGTCACAATGCTCACTCCAGCACCACCATCAAGGATTCCCTTTAGAGTTAATCCCTTGGTAGTAATGGGGAGGGTGGCATTAGATTCGTCACCTTCAAAGTACTATCCCAACTTGTTCACAGGTATTTCAACGACCGAATCTTCATCTAGGTTGGGTTGTAGATCCCAATGCTCCCCTTCATCTTGAAGCGTGTCGGGTCTATCCATATTTGCAAATTGTGGTAGCCCCGCCTTTAGTTCTCCATTGAGAAATGCCCGAAGAGCTAAGAATAGCTCAGGATCTCCGTATAATTTGGATATGATCGTGGTTCTGATCTCAGAGGACATGAAATCCATTAGCTTAGACACATTCAACGGTACTTTTCGAGACATCGCCCCTTGACTAGGGACTGGTGAAGATGGAATCACTTCCTCTTCGATGGGGTCAGGCATTCCCTCACTAAACATTCTTTCTAGCAAGAAGGGTGTTTGCCCACTTCCGGATGTTCTATCCTCACTTTCTTCTCGAATGATACTCGGTATAGCTAACGGTTTATGGTTCCTGTGAGGCTGAACTTGCGTAGGAAACACTGTGTCTGGAATTTTGATTTTTCTCGGGTTTGGCTCCAGTTCTCTTTGTGTTTCTTCCACCAAACCCCTTAAGTGTTGCACTTGTTCAATCTCCTCAACTGGGTTTGGGTAAGTTCCAATCTTTTTCTTGAGGGTTCTTGGCCCACGTGGCTTGTCTTGGGGAGTCTCAGTCAGTTTGGGTGGTCGAGAGGGCATTAACTGACTTGGTTGTGGGACCGAGGAAGTTTCCTTCTGTTTTCCCTTATTTATGTACTCGCTTGATTCTCCTTCATTGAGCTCCCGAGTGGGTTCCTCCCTTAAGGTAGTGGCTTTGGTCCCCATGGTTTCTATTGAATCGGAATCATCTTCAGGATCATTCATATACACGGGGTCGTCTCCTGTCCCTATGTTAGTCTTTGAACTAGGCTTGGAGCTCGTGGCATTAAGCGATCTCTTCCGCCGTGTTTTCTTTTTCCTTGCCTGAGCGATTGATGCAGTATCCCTTTCTTCAAGAATGTAGTTTTGATTTTGAAGCATTGACCGTGTAACTACATTCGCGGGTACAACGGGTGTGGTTCTTCGTGCTTGGTTGGTGACCTCAACCAAATTCAATGGCGTAATCTTGGGTGCATTAGGATTATGTGGACATTGAGCGATCAAATGATCTATGCCACAACGATTACATGTAAGTACCGGCATTCCCGATGTGCTCCCTTGATTTGGTTGCATCTGAGTAGCGATCTTTTGTAACCTATTAGGGCACTCCGCTACACGATGCGGTCCACCACACTCGTAACATTGAAGAGGTGGTCTCCTCGCCATGGTATTAAGGTTTTGCCCTCTTGTGGCAAGAGCAGCCGCTTGATATACAGGCTTAACTTGCCCGAAATGATCCTCCATGTAGTACTGGGGAATCATTTCAAACGTATCAATCCCGTATGGAGCAGTGGGGTCTATCTCCTCTTCATAATCCCCACATGCACTATGTGACTCACAACCCATCTGGTTTACAGGGGTAATCCTTGGATGTGGAGGTTGTGGTCCTAGCACTGGCGGTGGTAATGGCACAGACTGGACTACATTCGGATTCCTTGGAACTATGTGCTGTGACGGTTGCTCGATAGGTTGTGCAGGCATTAGCGCGGGTACTTGAGGTGTGTTTGACCAAGCTAGTGGTGCCTGGTTTGCCAACATTCGCTTAAGTGTTAGGCAATCTTTAGATTGATGGCCATACTTACCACATGCATTGCAATTCCCATTGAATTTGACTCTGAATGTGGGACATTCACTCGTGCTATGTGGTCCTAAGCACACCGAACACCATTGTTGCTCTCTCCTTGGGTACATATGGCTATTCTGAGGAGCTCGATTACCCCTAAAGTATTCTTGGAGAGCCTTAGTAAGGTCGGTCACAGACATTTCAGATATCTTGGGCTCCTTGGCAATTGGTTTTACTGTCATTGGCTCGTGCCCAGATACTTGCGAACTAACGGATTTTGTTTCTGAAGACACCTTTTTACCTGCAATCATCAAGTTGTCTTCTAACTGGATTGCATTGGCAGTGACTGCTTCCCACGTTGTAAGACCTCTAATGACTAGGCCATTGTAAATGTCCTCGTGGCGCAATCCTCGGATGAATCTATCGAGGAGTTGGTTGTTATTGAAGCGTTCATCGGGAGTGCAGCGAGAATTTAGATGCTTCAATCGACTTATAAAGTCTCTCACTGACTCCCCTTCCTCGCGTTCAGCTTTTTGGAGTTGAGATGCTACCCCCCAAAGCACACCCTCACGTATGTATTCCTTCAAGAACAATCTCTTGAGAGTGGGGTAGTGAGTGCGCTCTTCAACCCTTAAGGTTCGATACCAATCTCCGGCCTTCCCACTCAAGGTTAAGCCTAAAGCTTTACACTTATGCAGCTCATTGTGCTCTTCCAAGGAATCACACACGTGTTCAAAGACTTCAATGTGCTTCCTAACATCCTCGTTACCACTGAAGTTTTGAGTGAGCTTAGCCACTTGTACTGCCTTGCTTCTAGGTTCTCTCTCAGGCATACCCCGCATGTTTTCTGCAATGGATCGTCCGATCATCTGAGCAAATGCTGCGAGATCACCTAAGTGAGCAGGCATAGTTGGTGGAGGCACTTCTGGGATAGCCTGGCTGATAGGAGTTGGCGTTGGTCTGAGTAAGTTGGCAAATGACGTAGGATATGATATGTGACTAGGCCTAGCTCCCCTTGGATAATGGTTATGATAAGGCGATCGTGGAGCATACGCCATTGGCATACTAAGAGGCGTAGGAGCTACCTGAGCATGAGTAGCGATAGGTACATAGGGTCGATAGGCACTGGCACGCACTGTTGTAGGTACTGTTCCACTAGGTAGCGGTGTCGTACTAACTACAGCGGTAACAGGTGCACTTTCAGCTATGCTCATCATTGGGGTAGGCATTGCGGATTCCTTAATGGAAAGTTGAGCCAAGGTTGGAAAACTAAAGTTACTGCTCGTGGGCTCAACCTGCATTGAGACTCCAGGCGAAACAACATACGAAGGGTCTATGGGACTCACCGAGGGAGTCTCCAATTGTGATAGGGTTGGTTGTTTGGCCTTGCCCGTATCCAAAAACCTCATAGGGCCAGTGGAAACTAGGTCCACTCCCCTATTTTGCCTCTCAATTTGGATAATTCTATGAATCACCTCACATATCATGTGTTGTTGCTCCTCTAGATTAGTGGCGCTAGATGTAGATCGTAGGACTTCTAACCAACCTACATGGTAGGTGTAACCCGTGTATAGGTCCGTTAGAGTCTCTGTGTGTAGATCATATTCCCAATTTTCATTGAGAAATATCCCATCCAGACTTGGTGTGCCAAACGGCTCTCTTGAAGTGGACGCAATGTCACTTCTTATGGGTTGGCTTCTAGGGACCTCTACTTTAGGAAGAGCATCGGAATGTGGTAGCTCAGTAGGGCTCTCATTAAACGAAGTGGGTAGAATATCCACATGGACACTCTTTGGGAGGGTAGGGTCTACATAAGATGTGAATGGCGAATCTACTACCCCTCCTTCCTCATTTACTTCGCTTGTCGCATGTTCAGAGCGTGTAGCTCTACTAAAGGTCTCTATTAGACGACTAAACATGCTAGATCCGGGTTGTGGGGCCCACACTGGCATGTTTTGGCTTGTCTCCTCAGGGTTCTTGGTAGGGTGCCCTTCCATGGCTTCTGAGTCGGAGGATGAGTCACTATCCACTATTCGTGGATCTTGGGTTGCACTCCCTTGGGTTCCAGCCGAAGGCCAAGATGCCAACGTGGAGGGATGGTGTGAGCCTGCATAGACTGAAACGCTTTCTAGTGGTTCAGGCTCTAGCATCCGACCAGAACGTAGATGCATGTGACGTGGGTACCCTACGTGCGTTGGTAACTACCCTTGAAACTCACACAAGTGGTTTCTTAGGTGTTTCGCACCCCGTTTTTACTTGTTTTTGTGTTGTTTTTAACCCGTTTTTGACCCCCTTACCTACGGTCGAACTTGGACTAGGGCGTGTGATAGCTCGAAACGAGCGTATCGTTTAAAGGGTCCTAGTGTGCTTTACAGCACCGTGTTCGCCTGTCTAGAGCTCCTGTAGTCCTCAAAACAGTCCGTTTCCTTTGGGGGAAAAGGGCAAAAGCCTATTTGCTTGTGGAGGAAAGGGTGAGGGCTTTATCCCACATGCTCACTTTACTCCTTGGGAAGTGGGCTACATATAGGGCACAACTTCCCATAAGCTCTCACTTGAGAGAAAGCTATGGAGGCTCGCTCTCCTATATATATATATCAAAAGACCAAGACCGAGGCCGAGGCCGAGGCCGGGGTCGTGGGTCGTGGGTCAATTGGGGTTCTTTCTTTTCAAAAATTTTTTCTCCAATTAGAAAATCTTTCCTCTCCACATGTTCGGTTCTTTCTTTGAAAATAAAATTTAATTTTTTGTTTTTTATTTTTTATAATTTTTTTTATTTTTTATTTTCTGTTTTTTTTTTGTGAGATAAGTTTTCTAGGGTTTCCTTAGGGTTCGGCCTTGGCCACGGTGCAGTTCGCCCACACAACGCAGATCTGGGGATTCAGAAATCCCTCTCACACACAGAAACCAGATAACAGAATGCACGCCCACACGCGGAGCGGAAAAATAACAAAAAGAAACAGAAATGCAGAAGACAACTTGCAGAAACAGAGATTGGAAACCACAAAAACACCACAACAGCAACACAGACGCCTTTCCTACAGTAGTGTAAATTAAACTTCACGCAGCAGCAGCCGAGCTGCAAACTGGAGCTTGGTGCAGGGCAACTCCCCGGCAGCGGCGCCAAAAATGTGCGCTTTTGCCGCACAGGTCGTAGCTGGGGACTTGCCGGACACCGTATGCGAGCCACGAATGGCTGCAAGCATACAACCAGGAAGGCAAGCTCAAAACAGAATGCAAAAGGTGTGTCACTCACCGCTTAACTGCCGCCTTGAAGGATTCCTGCGTCGCAGCCGTGAAGGAGGAGCCGCCGTCGCCGCTCTACCGCCTCTCCGCCGCCGCCGTGCCGCTACACAGTGCTCGATCGCTCTCTCACTCACTCTCTCTCTCTCTCACAAACGCAGGAGAAGGAAACCAAAGAGATAAGGCAAGAGCACTCTTGTATTCACAACACATGAGAATGAGGATTTTAGGGTTACATTTGACTCATATAGGTGACTTGGCCGTTCACACTTGGGCGCCCATACATGGCCGGCCGACCCTAACCCTTATCCTACTGATATCCAAGGTGCGCCTCTCATCGGCGATCACCCAATCCCTTTATCCTTAACATATGGTGCCGACAAGCCCGGCCCATGACTCAGAATATTTAAATTAATGACGTAAAATATAGTATGTCGCAATGTCCGCCATGGGTTAACATGGCATGACATTCAAATGCACTTGTGATACATCGTGGTCTTGGCCTACATGGTAATTCTTTTAAGTTAGGATCTCTTGAGCTTTCACAGTGGATACTTTGAATCCTGGATTCATACTACAATTACGAGGATGGGCTATTGAGCTTTCCCTTGGATTTGAGCTTTTGTTTCGACCCAGGAGCTACTATTACATCAACTTTGG